>NW_027040822.1:0-1200000 GCF_037179485.1 Ochlerotatus camptorhynchus | reverse complement strand
GGGAATCTCAACTTCGTTGTAATTTAAGAAATATTAGAGAGCCTCAGATAATACGTATGAGAAATTTGCGAGACTATCTGAGTAATTTAAGAACCTCAGAAAGGCTGTTCCGAGACATCCTCAGGGTAGCTTAAGGTAATTTTCGGAAAGTTTAAATAAACCATAGAGTAGATAAGGATTCTTCAAAGACTGCCGCTCACTACAAAGGTAAAGTGTAAGTAAAGTCGTTGGTCCTCGGTCCATGAGTTGATGGGTCAATAGGTAGGGTCCAGGTGTGGAAGTTGGCTCCTTGGCGTCAGTAGCATTGGTGCTCAGTACGGAAAACAAGATCAACGGGAAAAAAATCAAAGAAAAAAAAGCATTCTCCAAAGTAGCTTTAGATTTTTAATAATGTTTAGGAAATCTTAAAAATGCTTTCGAAAGGTTTATTATGATCAAAAAAAAAAAATTACTGGAAATTTAGTGCTTTAGAGATGTCAAGAAAACCAAAAAAAATCAAGCAATTTGTAAAATGCTTTAAAACCATAAAATTCTGGAAACCTGATAAAACATTTAAACTGGGCTTAGACAGGGCAAGTCAATTCATCAAATCAGTTGAATCCAACTGACTTGATCGCGAATTGAACGTGTATGCCATGCCATTCAACTGACTTGATCAACTCACTTTAATTGAAACAAGTTGAACCAGGCTCAACTTTTCAAGCCAACTGAATTCAACTGAGTTGATTATTTGACTTGTCTAGTCTAAACTCAGCTTTCGAGAATCTCATTGAAACATAGGACTCTGGGAGGTTCATGCAGAACTTTCAATTGAAAATTATTACAAAGTTTACCCCGAAAATAACACCAATTTTCCCACGAGCAAAATAAAGGGTGTCCACGATGAAATTGCCACACACAAAATTGATTCGCAAAATTCGAGTTTTCATCCGATTGCCATCAAATTTTCAGGGATTGAGAAATAACTATTAAACTTCATTTTACCATTTTACTCGTATTTTATTTACAGTCCATACGCAAATGCCCGCACCTTGGCCTTAACCCCGGCCATAAGATTCTGCACAACCTGTGAATCAACCGTTTTTTGCATGTAAACCCATACTTTCTTCAGTTCCTCGACTGTCTTCACTACCTTAGGTCGTTTAAGAAGGTGCTGCTTCATAATCGCCCAGTACTTCTCGATGGGTCGGAGCTCCGGAGTGTTGGGAGGGTTGAACATTTTCGGCACGAAATTGACCTTATTGTCCGCATACCACTTCAGCACGTCCTTGGAGTAGTGACATGAGGCCAAATCCGGCCAGAAGATTGTTGGGACGTTGTGGGCCTTCAGGAGAGGAAGCAGCCGCTTCTGGAGGGACTCTTTTATGTACACCTGTCCGTTCATCGTGTCCTGGGTCTCGAAAGGTGCACTCCGCTTCCCGCACGTGCAGATTGCTTGCCAAACCAGGAATTTCTTCGCAAATTTGGACATCTTCTGAGTGCGGACATGCTCCGGAACGCTGAACTTATCCTTGGCCGTGAAAAACAGGTTGCCGGGATCTGTTTGAAGTCGGCCTTCACATATGTTTCGTCGTCCATGATGCAGCATTCAACTTTCGTCAGCTTGTTGAGGTACAACTTCCTGGCACGGGTTTTGGCGGACTTGTTCTGCTTCTCGTCGCGATTAGGGGCCTTTTGTACCTTGAAAGTTCGAAGCCCAGCCTTAGTTTTGGCCTTCTGGACAAAACTTCGGCTTAGGTGCAGCTTCTTAGCCACATCCCTAACGGAGGCGTTCGGATTTCGGTTGAAGGCCCCAACTACGCGGTTGTGATTTTTGGTGTTGTACGGAATACTTTTTCCTTCACTTCTGGGCTTCCGATCGGTGGTCAACCGTTCCTCGAACCGCTTAATCACTCGCGACACCGTGGAATTCGCGATTCCCAACGTTTTAGCGATGGAACGATGCGAGAGATCCTTGTTCTCGTGATGAATGCGCAAGATTTTATCACGCACGAGCTGTTCTTTCGACTCCATTTCCGCGAGTTTTGATCACAGGACTTTAAAACTTGCAGGATGTAAATAATGCACTAGGAACTAAATCCACCCAAATTTTCATTAAATTCTACCCAACGGTTAAAAAGTTAGAGCAATTTCATAGTGTGGCAATTTCATCGTGGACACCCTTTATTGTTATGTGAAATAAGCATTTGCATTCCAGCTCTGAAATAACTCTCACACAACCTCTTCCTCCACACTATTCAGAATTCCTGATACAGACAAATACATACATTTCATGAGCATCCCTGAACCGCAGCATGCCATTTAAGGTGAAAGGGGACGTCATTATTTTTTGGAAAATCGAAAGCAGTTTTTTCTTCAAAGCCAAAATTACGTAGGAGAATTTACGTATTCTCGGCAACCTAAGCAGCGACCTTCTTTCTATAGCCTTTTTCTCTATGGAAAGCACACATATGCAGTATTGGTTTGTTTACAATCTTTTGCTGCCAGCTGCTCTAACAATTTTAGTCGACAGAATTGTCAAAAACTGTTTTGAAACGCTTTTACAAAGCTCCAATCTTCTCTAGTGAGAGCGAGTATTGTCGGCAACCAGTTTTTCTTCGGCAACCGTTCCATTTGAACTGCATGTAAATCTGATGTTCTATTATCGGCAACTCGAAATCAGCTACAATTTGTAGTGCGTGTGTTTCATTTCAAGAAAACCCTGCTAGATTACTTTTTCTCAGTGGTAAAAATATAGTCAAATTGAAGCTGAAAGCATAAATAATCGTTTGCATGCATTCAGCGAGGTTTTTTTTCGTAAGAAAATCCAGTGAAAATAGTGTTTCAATTTGGGTTACCGAAAATAGTCTGTCATGCCGAAGCCGTCATTTCCCCTACATGTTCACTGTGTTCAGTAGGCAAGTTAAATGCAATGAACACGTTTTCATGAACGTAATTTTGGATTTGAACAGAAAAACTGCTTTTGATCATCTGATACTTAATGACGTCTCCTTTCACCTTAATGGTTGCCATTTAATTTGATTTTCACTGATTTGGCAACAACTTTTGCCAAAGGTGAAATGGTCAGCGTTGGCCGTTTTTCTAGGGCCAACGTCGAAGTAATCGTATCTTGATCATATATCATTCGACCCAGCTCAACGATATCAGAATATGTTTGTCCCAGACAGTTTCAATTCGGGTCCTGATATTCTTACCAAAATTAGTTAAAAATGGACTGTGCACAAAACATTTGATGTTTATATTGGAATTACTGTGGAAGAAGCAATACCACAGCAAATTCACTATATTAATATCAAAAAAAAAATGACAGATGTGGTTGTATGAAATTTTCTCTATCTTTGAAACTACAACTTAACTCAAGACCACTTTTCTATCAAATGTAAGGTTCAAAAGTTATCCTTGGTTCAAGACGCTAATGTCTAATGATCATTCTCAACTATCTGGTCAGCAGGCAACATTGGCGTTTCTGGTGCGTGAAATGAAGCGCATAAATCATGACTACTATTATGTGTTACTGCGTCAAACTGCACAACATAGTGTTGCCCAGAAAACAGCTGCTTGATTATGCCACAAGATTAATAATCTCTTTAATAATAAATATGTAACTGTGTAATTTGACGTTTGGCTGAATTACGATCTTCAGAAGATGTAGCTGAGAAAATTTCCCATATGAAAAGCTATAGAACTTTCTCTCACAAAAATACATATGGATAAAGGCTAGAAATCAATGAACCAACAGTTTGATTTTCCCATAGTAATTTCCATATAAACTTCAAATGGTTTGTGCCAAGTTAGTTTCTTTCCAAATGAGATCAAATTCTGTATGTATATGTGTTACCCAATGTATGGTGACGTGTTTCTCAGCAGCTCTTGAATTTTTTGAAATCGGTCAACTGGTTCCGTATATATGGCCGGAATATGTTCTGGTGAGTAAGGGTTGTGAGTCTATAAACGGCTTGAATCATGTTAAATCCATAATGCGACATCTCAAATCACATGCGAACGCAAAAAGAAGATCAATGGTTATCATGTTGAGCATCTAGGACGAAATTAACCGCACCGGAAATGTTCCGGGTACCTCAGGAGAAGTGGTCAGTTTCTGACTTGATTCAAACCCGTCATGCGACACCTCAAATCACATGAGAAGTCAAATAAAAATACAATGGTGGTTATATTCAGTACCCAGTACCACATTGGACACATCCGGACATGTTCCGGCTACCCCAGGGGAATGGCTAGTTTTTGACTTGGACCATAATCACCCATTTTTCGACACCTCAAATCACATGAGAATTCAAAAACAAGTGCAATGGTGCAATATTAAGTGCCCAGTATCACATTAGACACATCTGGACATGTTCCGGGTGCACCTTGGGTAATTTACTGCTCCGTTCAAGGGCCAAAAGCCCATCATACGACACATGAATTCAATGCGTATGAAAGGTTGGATCTCATCATAGGTGGATAAATCCAGTTTTTTTAAGGTAACATTCAGAACCGTTTCCTCAGTCAGGTCCCATATGCAGCACATCACTGCGATAATTACTCTACTGAACGGGCGCCAGCTCGTTGGAAAATTAATTAACCACCTCTCGTGTGACGTCAGTGGCATCCCGTAAGCCCCGTTTGCATAGGTGAACCATAATTGGCCCATGTGTAGTGATTAACTTCCATCACCCGAAAGGAAAAAAACAAAAAAAAAAAAACGGCACCAACAGCAGCAGTGAAGTACCCTACAATTAGTAGAGCACGATCATCGCGCCGGATAATGGAAACCAAAACAAAACATAACAACAACAGCAACATGCGTTAAACGGTTTAATTATTGACGGGGAGCGTATCAGTTTGCGAACGCACGTGTAACACCTGATGCGTATTCCCACGGTCGCTACTGCTGCCGTTTGTGCCTTTCTCTCTTTCATTTAGTTTCTTTTTCGTTCGATCGCATAATTGAAGCTACTGGATGATAATAAGGGGTTCGCAAAACAAGTAGTCGTATCATTGATAATTTGTTGTTGTGGCTGGCATCCTGAAACTTGCAGGGAGAGGTGGTGAAAAAGGGTAGGCGACGGAAAACCTGTTTCCACGGTAACGAACGATGCCGCAACCACCGACCGACTGGGCGGTGAAATGTAAACAAACTTTGAAATTGCGAAACTCTGTCAACTCAAATTCGACCTCGACTCGTCATCAAAGTAAGCCAATGTAATCACCCATATTCTTGTTTCGTTCGAACCGTATTTTCCATACAAAAAAAAAAGTTAAAAAAAAGTTTATGAGAATATAGGTGAATAAGTAAAGAGGCTGAATTGGGTAAGAGGCAACATCATATCTATTTGACAGGTCTTCTGCTCTTTTCCTTTGACTTTGACAGACAATCGATTGTTCCAATTTTGAGATGTAGTCTCTTTATAAATCCAGGACCATGTGATATTTTTTTTGAATAAGTAAGAAGAGTAAAAATGTTTTGTTTTTGTTTTTTTTTTGTATTTTAAAAATAAACAATGGAAGACATTAGGATCACAATTAGGCTTAAAATTCTAATATCACAATTAAAATTAAAGCTGGCAACCTTACGAGAACTAATTAAAGCTTTATCCGATTTTTTATCCGTAAATTGCTTAATCACTAAAACGATGGAAGAGATCATGATTTTGTTGCAGGTATTGTCAGTTTAAGCGACGGTCATTGTCACACATTAGGCCTGGGCCCATCTATCGCATAACTCCTGCTGGGGGACCTGGTGATCTGAGAAGCAATGGCACGGCTGGATCAGATCGCTGTCGGCTTCGCGGGCCATTGTGGTCCAGAAGAAGGTACCGGCTTGGGTGCGGGCAAAGTGTACTGGGACGAACTGTTCCTCGGGTTCAACTGGTTGAATTTGAACCCGATTGTCTTCGTACACAAAGATGGCGGCGTTGGCATGGCACTCTGCGATTTCAGCCAGGAGCTGAGCTTCCAAACGTTCGTTGGCATCGTTATCGTAGTCGTAATCCGGAACATAGTGCTGTTCCGGAACGTAGTAGTGCTGTTCCTGGGAGTCCTTGAGCTGCTTGGCTTGCTTCTTGTTCCTGAGCAGAGCGGCGATCGGTTTCAGGATCTTCTTGAGCTTGTAAACCGGAGAGGACTTCATCAGCTTCATGTTGTTGTATTTGTTTTCGTTCATGCTGTTGTTGCTGTGAGCAACGTTGTATCCGTGGGAATGCATCTTCACTGATTTTTGATTTTCGTTTAACTGTGTTGGCACTTGGCACGGCACTTTGAGTATTTTTTTTTCTCGAGTGAGTTTCGAGTTAAACTGGAAACGTTCGTTTAGCGTTCTTGGTAAGTGAATGCACTTGTGAACTGATCGAGTGTTGAACTGAGTATGATATCCGAAAGCAGAGGCAGTCCCTTATATACCCGGGCAGGCCTTATCTCAAGGGGGAGGATTTCCAAAAAAACACAACCCCTCTCACTCGCTCGCACGAGGCAGCATGCCGAAAAAAGGATCATCACCAGCTCGGGTCGTCGGTGCGTGCATGCGAAGGAGGGAAGTAAAGTGTAGCGCGGACAGCCGAGGGAAAAGGGAGCGAACGAAAAAAGCATAAACGCGCTCGTCGAATCAGGGCTCAGCATAGGGGGCAGGTGTTCCGTTCTCGGATCCGAGACTGTGTAATCAGAGAAACCTGAGAGGGAACGACACTTGTGCATCAGGGTTGCGGCGTGGGACGAAAAAGGATAGCAAGTTGGGTAGGACAACGGCAAAAAAGGAGCGTAATTTAATAAACAACAGTATAGGAAAAGCAGAATTTTCGAAATCGTGGGAACTCAAATCTTTTACATTTTCCCACAGCCTCGAAGCCCCGAAAAAAAGGGCAGATGGTTAGCGAGGGTGATTATATTTTGTGTAGCGCAGGATAAAAAGGCGATATGCCCTGGCCTCATATTATATGCGTGGACCAAGGAAGAGAGAGGACGAAGGAAAAAAACACTCCTGTTTGTGTATTCAGAGCATGGGAAACTGTTAAGAGAAACATAAAACTGCGAAGAGGTTTCACATTGTGTCCTGTCTGTTATGGGATGCTTCATTCATAATCAATTAATCCCCGTTTTTCACTGCTGATGCTGCCTATTGAGAGGCTGTTGCAATATGTATCCTACACCCATTGCACCTTTTGTGTGCTCTGAATCCTTGCTGCAGGATCGTGAGAAAGTTCCTCATCCCACGATTTTTTCCTTTGTACCGGTTTTGTTTGGTAACCGTTCACGACCTACTAAAAAAGGAGACAATTAAGGCATTCTTAATTGGTTTGGAACCTCGAAGGACCTTCTTGTTTGGTTGTTTTTTTTTTCTATCGATGGGAAACTCTAACTGTTGGCCTCCGTTAAAATAATATCCATCCCACACATAGGGCGACAGTTAAGTCTGATAAGAACCCACTCTTTTGGAAAATCCTATCAACCCTTTCCTTTTCATTCTAACATGAAATTGAGGAGAGCATCAAAACAATCACATGGCCTGCTATTATCAATAATGCGAGTGAGTATTCGACTCGCTTTCAATCGACCATAGCGGGCTGTGCGATGGTTTGTTTACATTTTTTAACCTCACGCGGTTGCCCCATGCCTTGTTCCATGCTCGATGTGTGCAAGCATTTTTTTATTCGTTTTTATTTATCGTTGGTTTCGGTTTGTTTTGCTGGTGGTGCTGCTGCTGCACGTTGCCGGGTTGTGCGCTCGGATTCTCTGTATCGTCGTTCGCTGGAGTAGCTTTTGATACCACGTGCAGAGCGCGAGATATTCACGCGCCTTCGGAATCATGGAACACGCGTGGATAAAAGTGCAGTGGAATGGAATATGTATACGGTATCACGCGGGGCCGGTCGGTCACACGGCAGCAGCAGCAGCAGCCACAACTGATGGAACGCGGACCGCACGTTTCTGGTTTTTCGGTTTTTTGAACCGATGGGCGACGGTGGAAAAACATGAAATACCGTAGCATGCCACGGTTGCTATGGGGCCGGGTCGGGGGTCAAAAGGCTGCTCTTTTTTCGAGGTTACTTTGCGGTACGTGATGACGCGTTTCGTCGAGCCCTCTGTGGGAGGGGAGTGTGCTGCGGAGAATTGCGTGGGAGTTGGGTTGTAGATTATGAGGATTACATACGAGATCATCAAGTTGAAGGTCGGTTCAGCATCGAATGAAAGTTTAACGTTTGTTATGTGAATCTACTGGGTTCAAAATTGCTAAGTTTAGCAACATCGGTGTTGGGTTCGAGGGGTTAACTACTATCGTATATTTTGAGTTCACGCAGCAGATGGGACAGGGTTAAGATTCATAATATCAATAGCCATTATTTTCAGTCGTAGCCCACATTCCTCAACATGAATGAGTGCGAAATTGTCCCAATCAGAATGTACCGCTGGAATTTGCTTCATTAGATTGGCAACCTTTTTCTTTTCTCAAAAATCGAGTGGAATAGGTTTCGAAATATTGATCCGTGGAAATTTCCGAGTGGTAGGAAACGTAATTTTATACTGTTCGACAAATGACTGTATGACTGAGTTGACGTATCGCCGTAATGAGTGCTGGTACGATGTTTGATTCGAGGAAGAAAGAGTCACTAATTTAGATAATCGCTAAGGGAGATGATTACTTTTCTGGTCCTTTGCAATGTAAGGGGTGCGGTTGGCAAATGGTAGCCGTTTTTGCCTACTGAGCAGAAGATCGTGGGTTCAATCCCAAGCTGCTTTGCATTACAGGTATAGTCGCTATATTCATAGTCTGGCGGATAGAATCTCGGGAACCAATTGACCTGTCAAATAGTGGAACCAATCGAGCAAATCACAAACAACAACAGAAAAGAGCACATCAGCTATTGCGATCAAAACTTCGGAAACCCTTTTCTGATGACTTAAAGCTCGCCTACGCAAACTAACACCATTTTTGTGTTGGGGAAAGTTTCCTCTATCGGATGATGCTAGTAATTTGCGTTCGATTGGCGAGGAAAGAATGATCAACCTTTTGTTCCGCGTTTTGATAGATCGAAACTCTATTCGCCAGACTATTAATATAGCAACTATTTACAGAGTCTTGTCGTTTACTTAATATTAGTTATATTATTGCTATTCATTTCGCGCGAAGGCTTCCATTGTGGTTGTTGAGATTGCTGTCGGTCTTAAGATGAAATTGACCTAGTGATTTAATAAAAATGTCAGAAATAGTTTTCCCTGAGCCATCACTTCAGATGGGAACAATCTCTCATCGTTTTGTGCGAAATAATAAAAGGAAAACATCAATGCTTTTGATATGAAGTGGTGTCTAAGAGAACATCATTATTAAAATTTGTATTAACTCACATGGTCACTTTTACATTAAACGGTAATACCAATATCTCTAAAACTGTCCACATGGAATGTGGACAGCCCCAAAGATATAACATTTGAGCTTCTTAATAGGAGTTTTCAAAAGCTTCTATCTGTTAAATAATAGCTCTAAAAACAAGAGAAGAGTCGACTGTAAGGAATAAATGATTTGTAAGCATTTAAATTGAGTTTTGGAACATATTTTAATTGCACAAGAATACCTCCTGATTTAAAGAAGGAGTCATCTCTAAGAAATGAATGATTTTATCTTAGTTCAATTGATTTTATCTGTCAAAGAACAGCTCAAGATATAAAGAAGGAATCAACTCCAAGAGAAAAACAATTTGTGAGTACAGTAATAATCCGATGTTGTCAGTCCCCTTTCTTAACATCTGTTCTAATATTCTACAATACCAATGCGCCTTTTCAATGGTTTTATTGCACCAAAGTTTACCTTAAACATCCAGCTTGAAGATGAATGAGAAAGATTTAAGATTATGGGATTATGTGAAATTGTGAGGGAATCTTTTGGGTTGGAAAATCCCTCGACTTCCCTGGGCATAGAGTATCATTGTGCTTGCCACACAATATACAAATTCATGCATTAATATTGGCATCGAAAGCTATCAATTAGTAACTGTGGAAGTGCATTTAGTAGAACACTAAGTTTAGAGCACGCAATAAGCTAATATGCACTAAGCAATAAACTTGAAATGTGAATAAGAAGGGAAGAAACTATGTGAAATTATTGAAAAATAGAAATCTGACGCGTGGAGGGGCTGACAAAATCGGGTTAGTAACTGTGTTTCAATTTTTTTTATTCTCAAAATAAAATTATCTCTCAAAGAACAGCTCAAGTAGTCAACTCCAAATGATTTGAGAGCATTTCAATTGAATTAAAAAAAAATATGTCTGTCAAAGGATAGCTTCAAGAGAAAAACAATTAAATATCATTTCAATTGAAATAAAAAAAAATCCTTCAAAGAACAGCTCATGATATAAAGATGGAGTCAAGTCCAAGAGAGAAATAATTTGTGAGTTTTTCAATTGAATTAAAAAAAAAAACTGCCAGTACATTTGTTACCATTGTTCTTGATTTATGGATTTTATGAGTTTTGGGATTGGCCTTAGGCTGATCGGAGTGTGTGATTGGGATTTGTGATTTAGGTTCTGACCAGGAGATAGTAAACATTATATGGAAGTCTCATTATTCATATTAGATTATCATGCAGGTTTAGAATTAACAGCAAAACATTAGTGATGTAGATGTTACAGAACTACCATTAAATGTATTGATTTTAATTATTTAAGTTTATCAGAAGTCTCTCAACAACTTATTTAAGTTTATTTACTGCTCCTCGATGATGAGACATCTTTAGATTCACATTTTTTCAGCCCTTTAATCTTTTTAATGGGTGTTTAAATCGCAATTTGAAGGGTGTTCATGTGTTCATGTGTCGATGAAGGGATGAAGTTGTTAGGCAAGAATTTTTGAAATCTCAGTCCAGTATTTTTTATGTAGAATAAACGACGAGATAAAGTACTTTTTTTTAATATGTATATATATTTTTTAAGTGGTAAACCTGGAAGAACGATTGATTTTAAGCTTATGAAACATTTGGAAGTTGGCTAATTACGGATCATTTGAATGAGATCCTTTCCAGTTATTTGTTTTAAGTTAGTTCAATCTTTACAAAAACAAAATTACAAAGGCATAAAAAAAAAAAAAAATTGGAACCGGAATCCATATCAAATCCAGAAAAGTATTGGTACAGTCTCAAGCTCCTTCATATTATAGAGTTTTAGTGTCAATCGGATTAATTCTTAAAATGAAATAAAGCGTATTTAAATTCGGTTGAGGAAACGAGTACTTCAAAGAAATAATATTCAAGTTTTAGAAAAGACGCGTTGATCGGAAATCTATAGATAGTAGGCTCTGCCTTTGAACAAGTTTGACGTGCATTTTCTCCGCTGTTTATTTGGCGAGTAAAAAAATAGGAAAATATATTTCGTCATATTTTTATAACAGTAAAAATAAAACCAACCATCACACCGGTCCAGAAGTCGATAACAAAGAGTTCAAGCAAAGAGTCAAGCTCCGGAAACAAACTCCCCCACTGAACCCCCGACGTTCTTTCGTTTGCGACGACGTCACGGAGAAGCGACCCACAAGTGGTGATCCTGGAGACTCTTTTAATCACAGATACAGACAGGAAATTCCCCAGATTAAAAGAAATCACCATGGATCAAGGTGTATTCAAGGAGAGGCAACATGTTATTTCAGTTGAAAAGTATCATCAGTATGAGGTGGAGGAAGCGGTCAAGGGTGGATATCATTCTGATTCAAGCAAGAAAGCAATTTCACCATTGACATTGCTCATGGATTCATTTGGTGAGTTCGTCCCTATTAATTAATTCACTTGTGATGATGATCGTCAACAGCTTTGAACAACCAGAAATGGTTGCAGAATTAGCTTTCCATTTATGAGAGCCTTTCATTTATTTGATTTAAATAGTTGTAAATTTAACTGCAAACACATAAACAAACAAATATCATTTGATGTTCTGTTCATAGTCACCTGTGTACGCTACAATCAGCATTAGTTTACCAAAGCGATCCATGCTGCAAACCTTTCCCCACTTTCAATATCCCAGTAATTTCTCGTGGAAGCGCAGAGGACTTCTAGGTTTCCTTCACAGCGAGTGTCAAGGCCGGTGCACAATAGATACGTTTTGGGGTTTTTTTTTACAGATAATGCATGGGTTAACTGTCAAAAAACCTGAAAACGTATCTATTGTGCGCCGGCCTTCATGTCAACACATTCCTTCCCATTCCCTTTGACCTGCATTCGGACACGGCCAGGTATTAGATCTGCTGTTTTTACACATTGCGGTTGAATGCTAGTCCCAAACATCATCTGTTGGTTCTTTGTGAAAATGCAGCTGATCTGGCGATAACAGAGCAGCAGCCGTGGGCGGTTAATCATGCTCATGCTGATGCTCATGCAAGTAGTCGCTTACCCAGTGCTTCCAAATCAGGTTGGCTTGAATGAGAGATAATTGCCATCATTGCCACAGCACGGTGACGCCATTATCGTGGGTGCAGAGTGGATTGACACTATTGAATGACTCGAGGAAGAAGTGATTCTGCTAGCGTACTAATCGAATTCCAGTTCAACATGGTCAAATAACCCTGTATCAAAGGAATTCAGAAGTATATCATTTTGCGTGGATCCCTAGGATACATCGGAGTAAATGAAAACGAGGAAACAGTATATTTTGCAGCCTTTGGCAGACTAGCCAGCTGCTACACCTGGGAGGTCCTTGCCCTGGATCTACATCATTGGCTCGTGACCACAATATTAAACTGCTGAAAATGCGGAATGCTTACAGTCAGGAAATCATTTCTTCCGGAGGCTTAAGGGGGATACTAGGAGATGGAAAGACCCACCATTGAGGAGGATTGGCGACATAGCTTTATCGCAAGAGCGTAGACAAGTTCCACATGGCCAGATGTCAACAGGTGCTATTAAGCCGAATGTAACTAGGCCCAAGGGGTCACTAAGTCAAATGAGTAACTTAACTGATTTTTAAATTTGTGTCAAACTGCATAAGTGATTTTCAAATGTGCATGGTGAAGAGCATATTCCGAATCGACTTAATAATAGTGACAAGAATCGGGTAGTGACCACCGCCGTTATGAATTTCTATATTGTATATTTGAAATAAAAAATATTGTTAAGTTCATAGATTTCACATAATCCTTTCCCCTTTGTCCTTCTCCTATTCCTTTCCCTTTTCTCTTTTCAGAAAGCGAGCAATGGCGCTATAGCCATAAGTCATAAAAGGCTAGGACAAGAGTTAGTGCTCATGCCCCAACCGTCAGAAGAAAATGGAGCATCACTTAACCTTTCTAGCTTTGATGCTTCCAACGACCAACCAATCATATAATTACCAAAATCGGAACGTACGGTACGAGATGTCCACGTTTCATCCATTTATTGGATTCTGAAGCATCGTGTTTAAATCTACGATTTAAACAGGCCCGATTTTTTCTGAATCATCTTGCCCCTTAAATACTGCACAGTAGGCCTGGCCGTTTTGATATGTGTGACGCATCTTCGATGTGGAACATATTTCAAATAGACAAGAAAAATTATGTAGGTATATATATCATTTTCCAGGATGATTTCAAGAACTGGTTCTGTTGGTGTTAGATTAGATTAGATTAGATTAGACGCGTTGATCGGAAATCTATAATTAATCCTTGTCAAGAGTAGTTATTATCACAGTAACGTTGATCAGGAACTTGGACGTAATTGTTTTGTAAAATAAGGAGCTCAGTGGCCTTGTGACGACCAATTTTGCTTACTGAGCAGAAAATCATGGATTCAATTCTAAGCCACCGGCATCGAATACTAGTAACAACAAGTTGAATGGAAAGTTGATCGTAATTGTTTTGTGATATAAGGAGCTCGGTGGCTTAGTGCAAACTGAATTTGCTTACTGAGCAGAAGACCGTGGGTTCAAACACAAGCTCATTCACGGGGGCGATCAATTTGTTATGTCACGCTAAATTGAGGAAAAATTAACCCTAATGCATTGCTTGTCACAAAATCATAAACCCCCGCCCCTCTTAGAGCTTGACATAATATGTGCATTTCCCCTGCGATATTGAATCGTTAGGACATCAATTCAGCATATCGTTTACCAAAATGAATCCCGCTGCAATCCCAATCGTTTTATTCAACATCCCAGTGATGTTGTCGGCTTTCGTTAAAGCGAGTATTACGTCAACATATACTAATTTCTTTCTTGACCAGCCTTCGGACGTGGCCGTCACTGGTATTGCTTAGTTTCAGATCACCAGTATCTACACATTGCTAGTCCCAAGGAACTCTGTGTAATTATAGCTGATCTGGCTATAACGGAGTTGCATCCACGGGTGGTCAATAATGCTCTCGATCTCTCGATCTCTCGATCTCTCGATGTGTTTTCCGTCGATCTTATGATGAATGCTCATGAATTAAAAAAAATTTGTCAGAACAGCTCATGCTATAAGGTAAAAGTCAATTTCAAGGAAGTAAATCAATTCAATCCATTTCAATTGAATTTTTGAAACTAATTTAAATGTCAAAGAACAGCTCATTACATAAGGAAGAAGTCAATTCCAAGAGAAACATAATTTGTGACCATTTTCAGTTAGAATTTTAACGAATTCCGTTAATGAATAGCTCATGGTATAAAGATCGAATCAACTCCAAGTTCCATTATTCTTGAGCAATTATAAATTAAAAAAAAAGTAATCCTTGAAAAAATCGATTTTTTGGGCCACTTTAACATGGAAATGGTCACCCTAATGACAAAATAAAAGAAAAAGGAATCTAATATTTGGCGATAAGGAACAAAACAACCAACTGTAATGAAATTCTGAGAACCACTTTATCATTTTGCTATGGAATGACTGTATTATGGAAATTATCTTTATGGAAATCGTACGTATGGCAACCATCCGTATGGCTAACATATCTATGTCTATTATCTGGTCACCATGTATTTCAATCTGGAATATATTAATGTATTCTGTGTTCCTTAACTTGTTAACTTTTTAAAATGAGTTTCATGTCGTCGGCATAGATTAGCACTTTTATATTTTTGAGAATGAAAAAAATGTCGCTTACATATGAGAGCCTTGAAAGACGCTTGAAAGGTTGTAGGACAAAAGGTCAAAAGGACAAAAGATCGAAAGGACAAAAGGTCGAAAGACAAAAGGTCGAAGGACAAAAAATCGAAAGGACATAAGGTGGAAGGACAAAAAGTCGAAAGGACAAAATGTCGAATAGACAAAAAGTTGAATAGACAAAAGGTCGAATTGAACTTAGAGCAACAAAAGGTCGAATGGACAAAAGTTCGAAGGGACAAAGGGTCAAATTGAACTTAGATAGACGAAAGGTCAAAATAGACCAAAGGTCGAAAGAACACAACGTCAAAGGGGACAAAAGGTAGAAATGGACAAAAGATTGAATGGACAAATGGTCGAAATGGAGGCATAACATCTCTGATCACGCCTTCCTTCGGAAGGAAAGTAAAGCCATTGGTCCCCGGTTCATGAGTTGATGGGTCGATAGGTAGGGTCCAGGTATGGGAGCTGCCTCGCTGGCGTCGGTAGCATTGGTGCTCAGCACGGAAAACAAGATCGACGGAAAACAAATCAAGGAAAAAAAAAATAGTAACGTAGTTCAGATTTCAGGCCAGATTTAAAAATAGACACTAGCAATGAGATTTTTCATATTTTGGAAAGTTTCCGGATTCCTGTGACATTAGAAAGCCAAAAAATTGAGCAGTGAGCTTCATTGCTAGCATTTTCATAAATACTGGTGGAATTGTGTCAGGTGCAGTACCTTTAGGTGCGTCTAAATTCTTTAAAACCTGCAAAATATCATACACTTTGATTAAGAAAAACCGCAAGTTATTTTGATTATTTTAACTCCCCGAATAATGGTTAAAGTTACCCAAGTAGCATAATTCCTGCCAATAACACTCCTCAATGATACATAAAAACCCACAAAAAAAATCTGATTGGTTTGAGTTAAACGATGCTTTCAGCGGAAGAAAACATACATCACATTTATCCACGAATAAAGCAATCACCGTTCAACCCAAAAACCAAACAAAGCTCAACGAAACTGGTACCTACCTCCATTGACTAAGAGCAGGGAACCAACAACCCAAAAACACAGAAAAAAAAATAACAAAACCCTCACCCAACCCCCCCGAGTATAATAACAATAAAACAACGCTGGCAGCTAGTCGTCGTCGCGTCGCGTCGGTTCGTCAATGGAGAAAAGTATGATCCATTATTACCGTTCTACACCTCTCTACTCGGGGTTGAGCACTACTTCGGCATATGCGCTCAATTCCGTCATATCGATCAGAAACATAAAAATATCAACGATTTCAGTGTGAACTTATCAATCATACGTTTGGTAAGATAGATTAGTTTAAAAGTTGCAAAACAAAGAACGCATAGAACCATAGTAGAAAATAATATCATGGCTACTGTGATAGCGATTTTGTATGGGATGGTTATAAGTCGATGGTCCTTTCAATACAGAGAGTTCCTTTTGAAAGAATAAGTGAATCCAATGACATTTCAATGTGTCTGGACGGAATTGAAACTCGTACGACGGAATTGGAATCAAGAAGCAGTATTAGATTTTTAACAATATCTCAACAATTTTGAACTTTTTATCTAATCGAACTCATCTAGACGTCTTTGATGTTCAGTTTTTTACGAGGGGGACGACTCTATCTACGATGCAAAAAAGATTGTGTTTTGCTGTGGCTAGCTGCGCGCACGCTGAGTAGATAGAAAGAAGATTGATGACGATTCTGAAGATTTCTTGCAAAAAGATGATGCGCGATGCAAGTAGATGCGAGAAATGAAAGAAGATTTTTCGCAGATTTATTCGCTAGTGTGAGATTTGTTGAGCATCTTAACTTGAGATTTAGATGTGTCGCCCCCATCGGTTTTTTATTCGAACCCGTTCGAAAAAGAGAGGTTGTTCTTAGTAGGACGGAAATTAGTTCGTAACCCTATACCAACTCCGCCATCAGTCCATTGGATTGCAGACAAATGCGCGTTAGCCAGAGGGGTGGAGGAAACACCGATTTTGCCATCACCATCATCATCCACTTGCCACTTTTTCTGATGGTGCTACTGCTTGTAGTGTGCGCTCAATATAGATCCTCTGCTGGAGGTGTTACCTAGTGGTGAGACCCTGAAGCAAGGGGATGAGGCCAGGGTGTAACGGAATGCCGGAATAGATAGATGCTATGCGTTGGTCGTTGATCGGTCTATGAGCGTGGGAAAAATGGTTTGTTCTTCGTGCCGAGGGGGAAAATAGACCGAACAAACAATGCTGCTGAACGCTAGAGGGTAGAGCTGCAGGTACATTCCTTCACCTACTCAAATACAATGCCGATGAGTACAGTTCGGTGGTGGTAATAACAACAAACAGGCATTTTTCGGTGAAAACTGCGAAGGAATCTTTGAAGGGGGTATATGCTATCGTTTTGTCTTTGGTAGGCGGTACGGGCAATCATGTGCAACCATTGAAATTAGACTCGATTAGGAAAAAATGACTTGTTTGCTCTTGGTTCCGTTGGAAGATAAATTTCGTTCAATTGAGGTTGTTTGCTTTACTTAGGTGTAAGTGGGCTGTAATGTGGCATTGAATCATGGAAGTAGAACGGAATTGTTGATGATATCTGCAGTGATGTGTTAATTTTAATCACGGCTTGAGGACTTGGGGGCTCCCTTAGCTCAGTAAGTAAAGGCACTGCTATAAAGCAAGACCATGCTGGAGGTGTCTTGGTTCAATTCCCGGTCCGGTCTAGAAATTTTTTGGGGAAAATATCTTCACACTACTGAAAAGTCATGTAAATTTCGGTTCCCTGTGACCGATACATGTAAGCGGGCCTTTTGACATAAGAATCAGTTGAAAGACTAGCTGATGTTTCGGTTTGAGAACACTTAATTTTACATGAAATGTTTGTTTACGTCCTATGATTTACGTCCAATATGGATTACGTCTCACGTAAAAGTAGTTATTTCTAACTGTGTTGACTTCCCTGGGCATAGATTATTATTGTACTTGCCACACAGTTATACTAATGCAAAAATGGTATACAGGCATCGAAAACTATTAATTAATAATTGTGAAAGTGCACTTAGAACACTAATATGAGAGCACGCAACAAGCTAACATGCGATGAGCAATAAGCTTGGAATGCTAGGAAAAAGAAGAAAGCTTGAGGACTATACACATAGTATATTTTTTGTACGGGAAACTGGATACACTTCCCTTGACCTTACAAGATTTGGTGAGATTTCTCTTTTAGAAAGTATCTCATTAATCCACTTAACGATGCTATTGTCAAATCCACGCTTCAACATAGTGTTTTTCATGGAGTTATAAGATGCATTATCAAATGCTCCTCAATATCAATGAACGCTGCTAGTGACATTTCTTTTGGTTCAAAAGATTTTACTAGTTTTTTAACAACCATGTGAAGAGCTGTTACTGTTGATTTACCAGCTTGATATGCAAACTGATATTTACTCTAAGGAATTGTAATCAAGTAGGGGTAAGTTGGGCATAGTGAACAAGTGGGACATAGTGAGCATCCCGTGCACTAGCTTGGACTTTCGGCCGTTCGGAACAAATTGGTTGGCTGTAGGATCAATATCATAATGATATTGATCCTACTATCAGTTGATTTTTTTCATGCACCTGGAGATCCAGAGCCAAAGTGCGGGATGCTCACTATGCCCCACCTGTTCACTATGCCCCTCCTTCCCCTACGTTGGTTTTGTATGCTGATCTATTATTTTCTCCTTTATTTTTGTTTTTTTTTTAAATTGTAAAATGTATTTGGACTGGTCTTACCATGTTAATTTGATCCTCCAATGCATGGGTTCCGTAATATTGATTTTCTCTAATAGCAAATTCGTTTATTATCGGGGTTGGAACCAGTATCAACCCAGTGCGAAACCGAACTTTTTGTCAGTGTGAATCTCAACCTGAGCTGGGTTTTAAAACCAAACGATCAAACTGACGTTTTTTCAGAAAACAAGCAGACCCAATCTTGATACCCGATCCAGGTTGGAACTGAATAACAAACGAATTTGCTATAAACTTTGCATCTCATTTCGTGAATGTCGTACTACTTCCTTTAACGAACACAAATTTTCTTGCATTGTCATGGTCATCTGGGAGGGAGTTCGCGTGTAGTGCTTTCCCCAGGAACAGTTTTTGGCCATCAACTGCCACCCGTCCAGTCGTGGGCGTATCCAGTGAGGCATCTTTCATATAGCTCGCAATCTCCGACACCGGCGAGAGACCAGCGTCCGAGCACTTTTGCAAGCGGAAAACTTTCTGATTCACGGCAACTTCGGCCACCGAATCACCACCAAAACTCGACACCGAACAATGAAACTGAATCTGCGTTGTTATATTTTGAAGGTTAGATTCAAGTTCAACCGTGCCACTCAAGGCAAACACAGGCAAAACACGATATATCACTAAATGATAACTTTATGAACACTTGCAACTAAATTTCAGCACACAAATTAACAACTTTAAAGCCAAGATGTGTTTTATTCGCTTACGAAAAATACGCAGCAAAAGAAAAACACGTCAGCTTTCAAGCGCGGCCTACTGCGAATTCGATCGCCCATTTCTGTAAAAATTCTATTGGTCAGATTACGAGCGTCTTTCATGGTAATCTCTAACCCAGTCGATTCGTTCATTGTTGTCTGAACTTCCATCCTGATTTTTACAGAGCCAGTTTGCGCTGCACGTGTATTTAAGTCTTCATTTATGTTGGTACTTGAACATGGAAAAGGTGTTTTCATCATTGTTTTTAATGTTTCTTCCACAGACATAGTAAAAGTGCCGTCTTCATTTTTAAGAGTTCCTAAGCCATTTGAATGATCTTTTGCAAGGACTTTTTGTAATCTGGCAGCAACTGGAGTATTTTCAATGTTTTCAGATGTATGCCTCCAGTTCTTTCTTTTTAGATCTTTAGATTTCCTTATTATAACATGTGAGGGCTTCCAGTGGCACCGGTGGTGTAGTGGTAAGCGTGATTACCTCTCACCCCAGCAGGTCTGGGTTCAATCCCAGTCGGCGCCGCCAGGATGTTCTGAGGCATTACATCTCTGATCACGCCTTCCTTCGGAAGGGAAGTAAAGCCGTTGGTCCCCGGTTCATGAGTTGATGGGTCGATATGTAGGGTCCAGGTGTGGGAGCTGCCTCCCTGGCGTCGGTAGCATTGGTGCTCAGCACGGAAAAACAAATCAAGAAAAAAAAATGTGAGGGCTTCGCTGTATTGATCCCATTGTCTTGTTATTTTCGCCCAGTTAAATAGCTTCCTGGGTTTCTTCCGAAGTTTCTTTAAGATTTTATTCCACCAAGGTACATCCCTATTCGTAGAGCGTTCCTTTGCAGGACAGTTGTCGTAATAAACTTGTTGGATTAAGCTTGAAAGCTGATGAGAACTTTTTCACAAGTTCATTGCATGTTTTTT
Source organism: Ochlerotatus camptorhynchus (assembly GCF_037179485.1). Taxonomy (NCBI): domain Eukaryota; kingdom Metazoa; phylum Arthropoda; class Insecta; order Diptera; family Culicidae; genus Ochlerotatus; species Ochlerotatus camptorhynchus. The sequence goes on along the minus strand of NW_027040822.1, from coordinate 1,179,561 downwards.
TAACATCCTCTCAAGTTATTGACTCCATCTATAACTATATCATACAAAGATAATGGACATCGAAATGTCGTAGAACACATCAGAAATAACATAGGAGACTTCTGGGAGACTATTAGCGACTATCAGTGATGCAGAGAAGGACAACGAGTTCACAAATAGGCACGAAAAATTGACCAAAGGGTTAAGGAACAGCGCAAGCTGGTGAGATCGTTTTAATTTTTTAATTTTTAGTATATCAATAATATTGACAAAACAATGCTGGGATTGGGAGAGACCATCACTCACTCATGCACTCGATTGAAGTGATTTGGATGGGGAGAGTGGAATTTCCAACTCTCTGATGATAACTGTTCGTGGATAAAGGGCGGGCTCTTCTCCCCACTCATTTCGGCATCTTCCTGTTTGGGGGTTCGTCTTTTTGGCCAATTATGCGATCTTACTGCTGGAAGGAGATTTTCTATAATGTCTGCAATGACTAAAACAGACAACATTCGTACGCATGTGATCTAATAAAATTCAATGTAATTAAATTAGAAGAATCATCATTGTAATTGATGAATCCTCGGAACTCAATTCGTAACCTACAAGTTATTTCAATTTCAATTCATCAACTTTGTCACACTTCTACGGAATCACAAGTGGTCATTCAAATGATTCACACAACACTGATTGTGCTACTGTGTGCTATACCCACCTTAACCGTAAATCACGTGAGCAATAAAAAAAGATAATTATTTATAATTCTCCCATGCAACCCGTGAGCCATTACTATTATTATAACCCACACGTCTGGTACCAGTGAAACATTGTTTCATTGCTAATCCAGTTTGGCAGCAGAGGGTACTAAAATAAACATCGAGCACCCACAACATTCTAAATAACAGGGCACGAGTCACATGCACCATGCAAATGGCCAAGTGATGACGAATGCAGTTTATATTTCCATTATCCAAGCATTCCATCACTAGCAAACAACCACCGTCAGCCGAAGTGGTCATTGTCTTGCGGGTGAGCGCGCGCTTTTTCTAACGAACATACTCTCGTACCAACCAACCAACAGAAGCACGTGCTGTGCAACGACGATGATGATGATGATGATGATGGCGACGTCAACGACGAGGAAGGTGGTGCTGGTACGACGACGTCGATTCTTTGTCGATAATAAAAAAAGTAACAACATTCAAGTGAGCAGCAATAACAATGGCAATAACAACAACAAAAACAGCAACATCAATTCCCGTGTAAAACGCGCGCCATCGTGAACCGACAGCATTGGGGGGAGGAAGGGGATCTGACAGACGAGGGCGAAAAGGCATAAAACAAAATCAGCAACATTGGAGCAATCGAAGAAGCAACGAACGAACCAACGATCTCACGGTTCGCGCATGCTAAAAGCCCCCCAGGAAAATGCTGATGATGGAGACGACCACGTAAACGAAGAAGTAAACAACCCTATTGGCGCTGGTGCTGCTGGAACTGGAGTGAACTCCGAGCCGCAAACCTCACCTTCCGACCGCAGCATCCCAAGCAGAGCGGGTTGACGAACGTCAATGTTGTATATCCGTAGTCCGTAGCTCCTTCTTCTCACGTTCGACACGCAGGAGCCGGGCTCGCACATGTGCTCACCACCATCCATGCTCAGTGCTCTTTTACTAGCTCATTCTCTCTCCCTCGTTCGCTCGTCTTGTTTCACTTAAAAATCGTATAATAATAAATAATAAAACAAGCATTAGCGAAAAATCTCTTAGCTTGCACCTGCCTTTTATTCCCACGAGTCGGACAGGAAATATATATGATTGAAATGACTGCTAATGTGGAACGCTGGAGTGGGAGGGAGGATGCGTGGAAGATGGGCGAGAAGCATGGAAACCCCCGGCGCAAACCGACACCAGAGACCATCATCAGAGGAGTCGAAAGAGAAAGAGTGTGCGTTCAAAGTGGAGTGGAAAAATACGAGTAGGTAGGTAGATACTGGGATGACTGACTATGGCTTGACGGGCAATTCATGCGGTCGTGCACGAGGCCACTACGGGTGCGATGGGACGGAGAGAATGGTCATAAAACACGCTGACACTCTTGTTGAGTTTGGGTGGTTTGATGGGGGGATGATGTGAGTTTCGTCGCTTGCGGTTGAGCCAAGTCTCCCAATGGTAAATGCCATTTTTAGGCGAATGAGATCTGAGGGATCAATTCTGAAATAATCACAACCTTGATGCTTCAAATGTATGCCGCCTACTATTTAGCAAAGATCATTTTTTTCTGGATTCTTTGAATTATCTTCAGATTGACTGGTTTTACAAATAATTCCATGTGGCTCCAGATTGTTGGTGCCTTCAATGGAGACGCATGGCTGAAATTCTTTTGAGTTTGTATCTACACTGCCGTGTGACAGCAATCTGACGTAAGCGCCAAAATCAGAATTTTTCAGTAGAAGCTTTATACTATTCAGGCATTATAAATAGGTAAATTTGCACCGAAGTTCGATTCAATCGATTGTTATTATCCTAATTGACATACTCATAAACGAAGATGTCAGGAATAATCGATTGTTTTTAAATCATGTTCTACGTGGTGCAAAAACGAGATTTCAAAATGACATTTTGTAACATAGTGACGTTAGTATAACAAACTTCCCTGTGATGAATAATGTCCAAAATTTAAGTTTTTTCGCTTTAATAAGTACCTACTGTGTGATGCTTACTTACCCAAGTAGAACACAACCGTTACAATAAGTTCCAGCAACTTGATTGTGACTAAAATGATTCACACCCCGTAACGTGGGTAGATCACCTTTTCGTGGTACGTTACGGGATGTAAGATCTACCCTCGATTCCTAGTCCTGACTACTTCAAACTAGGGAACAGTATTTTTCAGTAATCAAAGGAACACATCTTAGTTCTTGTAGCTTTTTATGCCTTGTTGATAGTAATAAGTCCTCGGGTTACCTGGACCGAGGATGATCTTGAAACAGGGAAAACATGAGTTAGTTAGTCTTCATCTATGTGATTTCTAATCTTCTATTCGTTGTTCCCTAGTTTGAAGTAGTTAAGACTAGGGTTCTGATGCATGGTCATTGTCGGAGTCATTCCTTAGTTTTGTTGCTAAAGAATTCAATTTTTACTAACAAAGAGGCGAGGCTTTGGAGGTGTTGAAACACCCTTCAAAGCCGCGCCCTTTTGTCAGTCAAAGTTGGATTCCTTAGCAATAAAATTCGAAGGGTATAAATAGGGGGACTTTTCAATTAGAGTCGGATACGGTTGTGATTTCACTTAATCTCGGCCAAACCATAGTGAGTCCCCATGGGCCTGCCGCACTGGAGGCAATGTCTAGAGTCACTGACACCCCCGTACTAGTGCATGATGATAGTAGAATATCGGCTGATGATGTGATAGCAGCTATTAGAAGCACTGAAAACATGAAGGCTGCGGGTATAGATGGTGTAGTCAACCTCGAGTTGAAAAACTTGAGTATTGACTTCGTCAACCATCGTACCCTTATCGATCCCATGACAAGACATCCACCAAGTGTAACATCTTGATCAGGTCGCTCTACCCTCTGATAAACAGGAAGTCCATCAATAACAAGCTTGCTGTCCACAAGCAAATCATTCTGCCGGCTATTGAGTATGGTATGCCAATCTGGGAGAGTTGTGCGAAGTGCCACCACCTAATGCTTCAGAGGATCCAAAACAAGATCCTCAGAATGATCCTAAACATTTCACCACGAACTTGTAATTCTGAGATTCACCACCTGGTCGGTCTTCAAACACTCTAGGAGCGAAAAACTTCCACGCTGGAAAGGTCCAGAGTCGCCTGTCTGCGATCAAACCACCAGATCATTCGTGATTTGGCAACCTAGTTTAAGTAGTTAGGTAGGTTCCTGTGCTCAAGTAGATAGGCTATCAAATTTTTAAAGTCAAACAATCACATAAAGGGTATCCTGTAAATTAGCGCTAAACGCAATCATCACATTAGAATAACCAATTTTCTAAAACAAAGATGAAGAGCCAAAGGCTAACCAATTGAAATGTTAAGCCAAATGTGGAAACATAAAAAAAACCAGGAAATAAACGTAATTTTTTTTTAAATCGAATACTTCATCATTTCTCAATAGTAATGGAGTAATAGGGCATGCACTTAACTAAGGACACGGGATATACTACAATAGATCAAATTACTGGTCGCATTGGTTTTTTGTCCCGAACAGAGGAAAAAAAATGATTCACATAGAAGTTATCTCAAACGAATTGTAACAAGTGTGCTGCTAGGGTACTTTACTTTTGCTGGTCCTTTAGCATTTCACCTGCGTAGCAATGTTGTGCCAACAAACTCCGTTCACGGCTGCTTGTCTCCAGTTTCTCGAGCGTCCTACTTTTCCTAGATCTTGCTCCATTTGGTCTAACCACCCAGAATACTGCGTTCCTCTGCGTCTTGTACCAGCCGGATTTGAGGCAATCACCAATTTTGCGGGATTGTCGTCCGACATTCTTACAATGTGTCCCGCCCTTTGCACCCTTTCAGCTTCAGCGACTTTCTGGATACTGGGATCGACATAGAGTTGCACCAGCTCATGGTTCATTCTTTATCTCCATATACCGGTTTTTATACACCCCGCCAATGTTGGACTTATGCACATGTCATTTGAAAACTCCCAGTGCTTGCATGTTCTAATCGAGTATTGTCCAAGTCTCGTGCCCGTAGAGAACTACCAGTTTTATCAGCGTCTTCTATATGAGCATGAGCATTGACGACCATGCTACTCCGTGATTGACCAGATTTAGCGAAATTTGCGCAAAGAACCATATGAATGGGACTTAGGGCTAGCAATCCATTCTCAGTGTACAAAATCCGGAGAATCCATATTTTTGAGGTCAATAACGGTGCCGGCCACGTCCTTACGGTCATCGACGAGGGAAAGGATTGTTATTTCAACAACCATTGCTACTAGAGACCGAGTTTACCTCTGCATCTCCACGGTTGTCAAGGGAAGGACGTTTTTGTTAGTGGGAAGGGTAAATTAGATCTGGATTCACATTAGAAAGTGATGCGGTCTTTTAAAACCTGTTTAGCAAATGACGCGACCCTATCAACTCAGTAATGTAAAGAGGCTTGGGTTTTAACCCACGATCTTCTGCTCAGTAAGCAAAAACGGTCGCTATAAGGCCACCGTGCCCCTTACATCACAACAAGCTACGACCGACGATTGTTTATTATCGGTTACAAGAAGCTATTACAATAAAATGAAATCATCCAAAGTAGTTCAAAGTAGTTAATGTCTTCCGAACCGATTCAGGCGTACGTCACATTTGTCTTAATATACTTATTACTTTTTTGAATCGTTCCTCCAATTTCTGTTATTAACGATTTTCTACATAAGAGGCCTGGATATATTAACTTAGTAATGTAATGAGACTTGGGTTTTAACCCATGATCTTCTACTCATTAAGCAAAAACAGTTGCTCTATAGCCACCGTGCCCCTTACATTACCACAATCTACGATTGACTCAACAAAAAGATATTCAAATGAAGCGACGTCTCTGAAAGCAGCCAACTATTTCTTCCAAACTAAATTACGCATACACCCTTTCCGAAATTCATGTTTAAACTATACAACTTTTGGTTATTAACTGCGCTTTATGCTCTCGGAACCCAACGATGGTGGTTTATTCTGTTGTGGGAGAGCTTAGGATTAAGCCCATGATATTCTGCTCATTAAGCAACCGATCCAGGGTTATCGAGCATCTCAAAACCTCAACACTCCACGACAAAATATGATTAAGTTTTCACTTTTCACTTCATTAAATTCTACTATTTTTTTTTTAACTTTTACTCATTCATTAAATTCTACTTTTGATCGACGTTCGTTGTTTCGATTTGGTCTTTACGTAAGACGGGAACAGAATCCATAAAACTTTCACATTTTTGGGCTACCGTGCTCCTTTCTTCACGCTTGCCGATTTTACCAGCGTACACATATTGCACCTCTTTTAAGCTATCTCGACCGAACTCTATTGCGTTTTAAAACGACTGTTAGCTCTTTCATATTTCGTCGTCAAAACCACCAAGCCCACCACAACGCGCCGTCACTACCGTCAGTCTTCAACCACGGCCCTCATGATCATGTTAAGGACACTAACAACATAACAAAAACTAATCGGTCGAGTGCCAAGCTTGCATGTTCGATCGTGACATTTATTTTCTTAATGAATCATGCTTCAACTTGAAAAAATAAATCATAATGGATTATTCGTAGACACCTTACCGTAAAAATCCGAGAAACATGCTTCATGTGATCGAGGTTCATCCCTCATGGGAATGATGAAAATAAATCTCGATTACTCCCGCAAACAATGCATCCGATCCCCATCGATAGATAGGGGAAATCTTCCCCTACCTAATAGCGGCACAGCACGCGCGGGCGAGCCACCAGCCACACCAAACCGACCATCAAACGCAGTGCCTACAAAAGCAGACACGTCCCCTCGAAAATGCAATCGAGAAATGTATAAGAACAATCTTCAACTGGAACGTACACACCAGGCCTGGTTGAAAGTCTCTTTAATAAAAAAAAAAAAAAACCGGGCCTGTTGGCCTATATCAAATTATCTAAAAACATGACGGCCCCAGGTTTCGACAACATCCTGAATCTGGAACTCAAACACTTGAGTTCCAGATTCTACAACCATCTGGCACTGATTTTTAATCTGTGCTTCCGACTTGGCTACTTTCCCTCGTGCTGGAAGTCAGCTAAAGTCATACCCATCCGGAAACCTGGGAAGGATCCGTCCTCTCCTTCAAGTTATCGACCAATCAGGGTTATCAGGGTTATCAAAACTGTTTGAAAGAGCAGTGTACCACCGGCTCCTAACATTTGCCGAAGAAAACAACTTGTTACTCGAGGAACAGTTTGGTTTTCGGAAAGGTCGTTCGACCGTCCACCAGCTGACTCGAGTAACAAACATTCTCAGACGGAACAAGTCTGTTTCGAAATCATCTGCCATGGCGTTGTTGGACGTTGAAAAAGCGTTCGACAATGTCTGGCATGATGGCCTGGTATTCAAATTGTAGCACTACGGTCGTCCAATCTTCCTAGTGAAGATAATTAACAACTATCTATCGAACAGGATGTTCCTAGTCTCTCTGAATGGCATCACATCGGATGCTTTCAACATCGATTCTGGGGCTCCACAAGGAAGCATCCTTGGCCGGCTCTCCCTGATGGTGGATCGTTGTCTCTGTTCGCAGATGACACATCCATCGTCTACAAGGGTAGAGTCATCGGAGCACTGACTGCCAAACTTCAGAGAGGCCTGGACATCCTGTCTGGATATTTCAACAGCTGGAAGATCCGTATCAACGCGGCAAAGACCCAGGTCATCATATTTCCACACTCTAAATCTCCCAGACTTGTTCCGTCGGTGAATAACAAGATCTGCTTGAACGGCACAGCGGTGGAATGGTCAAAAGAGGCAGTCTACCTCGGCTTTGCACTAGACAGCAAACTGATTTTCAGGGAGCACGTTGACAAAACCAAAACCAAGTGTATTAATCTTGATAAGATCACTGTATCCACTCAGCAACAGGAGGTCTACCCTGTGCTTGAAAAATATGCTTGCTGTCTACAAACAAATCATCCTTCCCGTAATAGAATATGGGGTGCCAATCTGGGAGCCATCACCTTAAAGTCCAAAGGATCCAGAACAAGATCCTTAGGATGGTCCTAAAGAGTCCCCCGAGGACTAGAAATTCTGAGATCCACCTCCTGGTTGGAATGCAGACATTAGAAGAACGGAGAGTATTCATCCTGGAAAGGTTCAGAGACAGAATCACACCGGCAACAAATGGAAGCGAGAGCACACCAGGCACCTAAGCAATAGGGGGAAAATATCAGCACAAACTATTCTAAATCAAATTATCGTACCCGGGTCACAAAACTATTCAAATGCGAGCACCAAAAAACTACACGCCAGCACAAAGGTAGTCCGACCTCTAAACAAAAAGTTAAGGGTTGTGTCCAAAGCACGACTGCATTGTTGACGTAGAATTGCTAGATATTTTTTGCTTCTCCATTCACTTCTATATTAAAAACAGAATAAATGGTTTAGAAACTTAACTCCAATACCGCCAATTTATCCCAGGAATATAACTCTTTCTGTTAAAATGTGTGGTCTTGAGAAGGACTAATTGTCCGATGCAAAAAAGAGCTTCGGTGCGACATCGTTTTTAACTTAAAGCTCATCCCACACCTGCCCGATATCATCCGGTCACAGCGCCTGCGAGAATGTTCTGCACGACGGCAGAAAGAGAGGGAGAAAATCCACCTCTTGCTCATACTTGCTCCTTGCCATGCCGTCCAAAGTGGAAATGAACAGAAGCACGACAGCAGCGCTGTTTTATAACTTTTCAGATTCAAGCAGAACGATCTGAAACCAAGTGGTACTAGATTATGACGACTGGGTTTGGGGAAAACGTTTATTTCATGAAACCAGTGATGAAATTATTATTTGTAAATTTTTCATATGTTTTTGGATTTTAATGTCATCTTTAATTGACAAAATTACAAGCGTTCAAAACCTAACACTTTTTCGCAAGACATTTTCTCGATTTGCACCCCACAAAGGCGTAGTTCTAGGTCAAAATAAAAGCACGTAGCGGATTAAAAACACACAACCGTTCTCCAACGCTTCTGAAAGTGGACCTCACTTATCAGCGTCTTCTATATGCTATACAGGTACACTCCCGATCATAAGTTTAAGGACACCCCCAAAAAAACATGACAAATTTGTTATGTTCATATCTCTGTCATGTTACGTCCAATTTCCGTTCTCTTTAGATCATTTGAAAGGTATTGAATGGAACTTTTCTCATAGGTAAATTGTTCAATATAATTTCAAAATCTTGTGTGCTAAAAGTTCACCCAAAGTTACAATATTTATCAAAATTTACTCTAAAGAATCGTGACTGATTTTCTCAGAATTGGGTTGGCCAAATTTTGAAATAAAATAAGTAATAGAACACTAATGCCATTCATACCATTCAAATAACCTTTGGAAATCGAAAATTGAACGTAAAATTAGAGATCATTGAACAAAACATATTTGCATGGTTTTTTGGGGGTGTTCTTAAACTTATGATCGGTAGTGTATACCTCGATATAACGTAACTGTCACTTTTGACATCCATCGCCGATTTCTCGCAAGCGATCATTCAATCAAGTAAAGTAATGATTCCATCGGAAAGTCGAGATAAATCTCCATCTATTGGTAATGTTGATTGATGTTGACGATGACGGCCAAAAATGACAGTTACGTTATATCGAGGTATACCTGTACTTAGTACGGAGGTGAAAGTTACCAGACCTCAAGATTTTGTGGAGTCCATAGTAAACATATCTTTCGGCAATAATGAGTCTCTGAATTTATGTTTTTCTGCTTTAACCTAGGATGCCCCTTAACAACTCTAAATCGAAAAAGTAGTCTTTAGAAGAGTTGTAGGGAAAATTATGGCGTAAATTTTTGCTAAACAAAGTGTTTCGAAAAGTTATGGATAATTTTAACCCAAAAAAGATGCAGTCTTAAAATTTTAATATCTCAAGTAGTTAGATTGATAATTTTATTCTTGATACGATTTTTGAAAGGTCATGCGTAATGCAGAACAGAAAGTAAATATTGTGAGATAGCTTGTTTTTTAAATAGAGTAATCAAGCTTCAAAAATTCCTAACATTGTTTCCAAAATTAGGTGCAAATCATAAATGCCTGAATATAGCAACTTGCTGTCTTCTGAAAACATATAGACTGTAACTAATTCTAAAAGTAATGTAAACGAAAATGTTAGAATGATAAAGTGATTTTTGAAGAGGCACCCTAATAAAAATCAGAAAAATAGCTCCAGAAACCTGTCTAGCAAAGTTCAAATGAAGAGCTCGGGATCTTAAGAAAAGTGGCATGAAATACTATTAGTAGTCATTTTATGTAAGTTTGGTTAGTAAGTTAGTAAGTTTGGATGTAAAAAAACAACAAAATATCGTAGTTTTTTTTCCTTGATTTTTTCTCCGTCAATCTTGTTTTCCGTGCTGTGTCCCAATGCTACCGACGCCAGGGAGGCAGCTTCCACACCTGGACCCTACCTATCGACCCATCAACTCATGAACCGGGGACCAACGGCTTTACTTCCGTGATCAGAGATGTTATGCCTCAGAACATCCCGGTGGCGCTGACTGGGATTGAACCCAGGCCTGTTGGGGTGAGAGGTAATCACGCTTACCACTACACCACTGGCACCGCGGTCGTAAAAATATAAAGCAATGCATTTTTTAACCTGAAAACCCATCGGTGAGATTTGCATAGTTGAATTTTGCACGGCAAAACTCATAGGCGAATAAACTCAAGCATGAGATTTGAGTTTATAAGTTTTTCCGAACACTGAACATATATTAAAAAATAGATTTATTTGCTGGGAGATGAACAGATAATAATTTGGAAGACAGGAAGATTTTATTAAATAGACTATTCCAATATACTGACCACTGGGATATTTGCAATGTAGATCCGATCATTCAATGTGAAGGTTTTGTGAATGCTATTTTTTAGTATTAAATTATTCTACCAAACAGATTTTATCGAAATTTCCTTAATTCATCTCTCTCTCGAAATTTCCTTAAAGAATTCCCATCTAGCTTATCCCACTGTGCACCCGCACCAATTTGAATGAGCGTTGCTCCGATATACATAAGAAAGCATATCCCGGGCCACCACACATGCGACGCTCAGTCGCCTCTTCCAGTGCGCTACTGCGTGCCAATGCCAAAGCCTGCCTGCTTCCTTGCCTCACCCCACCTCTTCCATACCACTGTGCATCGCTTTCTGGGATCGACCTCACCGCAGCATCAGCCAAGAAACTATACACAGTAACATGAATATGAATCATAATAAACACGCGCGCCCCTTCTCGACTCACTCTCTGCTACGACTTTGCTGCTGCTGCTTCTGCTTCTGCTCTCGGGGGGGTTCATTGAGAAAAGTTGTTTTCTCGTGCGAGCCCATTTTCCCATGCTCCGGACTGCGAACCCGTGCGATCGCCACTACCGAGTTGTTTTCGAAGAAACATCAACAGCAAGCAAGATCTGCCAGAAAGAAACGTACACACAGGAAAGATCGTGATCCTGGACCGAAGAAGGCAGGGGAACTGGGAGCAATACACGCACACGCGAGAGCACAATAATTGAAGGGTTATTTCATACCGGAATACGGTTCGCTGGGTTGTTCTGTGTGCTGTCCAAAGAGGTGATGTGATGAAAATGGAAGAGTAGCAGAATTATTAATGAGAATCGTTTCATACTTTTATACGAATTTTCTCACATGGGAAGAAGGTACACTTTTTTTCTAGTGAGACTCGCTCTCTCTATCTCTATCTCCCCTGGGAATCGAGCCGATGCGATGGATGATGATCGCCGGCACTCGATCGTTTGACGTGCGTATGGGTATTCACTAGAATTGCTCAAGAGGAAAGAATTTCCCGTTCTGTGGGAAACAGGAAGAGGGTAGAATTGTTGTGGCTCGCGATTAGCACGAGGGTCTAGCCGGTTGGAATGGTAAAACCGCCAGAAAACTGTGAGCAGAGAGGGAATCCGGAGGGAGACGGACGGTTCTTCGTGTGCGCGCCACCCTTCCATCAGTCCTAGGGTCTCGAACGTGCCTCGGAGCGTGTGACAGAAATGCGACTCATTTTGACGAGCCATCGAAGGGGAACACAATAGCGAGCGGCCACCGACCGGGATAAGGTCGGTTAATACTAAATTGGCGAAGGGTTGCAACATAATGGCAGTTGTGGAGCATTTGAAATAATTGGTTTTTTCAGGTGAGAGGAATGATGAATTCCGTCTTAGTGATCATAAACCGTAAGATATTTATTATGAAAATTCGATAAGCTAAGACATTTTAAACTAGCAATCCTTGAAACACGTGGGTTGGCAAATATCCTGCTTTGATAGTTTGTCCAGTGACCAACATTCATTGATTAAAAATGTCTGCATAGTTGTATTCTATGATGTTTTTACAATAGGACATCCCAAATAGAAATTAAAATTTAATCGTCCTTTTTATCACAGTCACACTTTTCCAATAGGACAAAATTTTGCCGCCAAAATTCGAATCCTGCTGCAGCATTTTCTTATTTTCGACCATTTGTTTCCCCGGCACCTTCGTCACACAACCCAAATGGCATCGACTCAAATGCAACGACTGTTTCAACTCAGCAGGAAGTCAATTTTTCCCTCCGTTGTTGTTGTTACTTTATCCTGGCGTGCACTTATTCTGCCGCTACAATTACCCACGGCCTTCTAGGATGTTTGGTCTAACGACTTTCAATCCTTGTGTGCCGTACACGCAGCAAGCGTACTTTTCTCGCGTGTGCAAGATTGATGTAAATGGGAATCGGGAAATCGTGCTTCGCATGCGCTAGCTAAGGTCCCTGCGAGGGTATTCTTCAGAAGAAATGGCACGACTTTCTACCAGCAACTTATTGTGGGGATGATGGTGCAAGGACCCTTATGATTATCAGCTTTCGTGCTCAGATTTGGCACATAACACGTTCTAGGGAATGTGGTGGCTATTCCACTGGGGTGGCGTTTGATTAAAAAGAAGCGTCAGAATATATAAGGGAAGGTAAATTAAGAATAAGGGTTGATTTTAAGAAATTCATCTAGTTAGGGGAAGGAACAAGATGGAGGACCCCTTCTTATAGGAGATCAAAATATGGTACCAGCTGTAATCTTGTAGCACGAGTAAGAATATAATCTGGTATTGCAGTTATACACAGTGCTTGAAAGTGGCTATGAAGGCAACATGTAGTCATATAATGAAATCAGAATTAATACATTTTATATTATACAGTTAGACTAAGTGTGTCAGTTGTGGTACTAGTGCTCCCGTTTTTGGCTCTAGGCCCTAACTCAAATTTGAAATAAATTTTCATGGATATATGCAAATAATATATGACAAAATCAATGGTCTAACCTTGTATCAAATCAAATTTGGTAAAGAACTAATAAAAAATAAAATTAACATAGGGTCAATTAGATGACCACTAGAACCAAAAAATGGCTCACTTACCCTTTAGGTACATTTTGTATTCATATTATCGAACTGAATACCACATACTATATTTCTTTTAAGTCATCATGTGATATCATGTCAAATTAAATGTTACGATTGGAATAAAATATTGAATCCAACCAAATGCCAATGCTTAAAATTGGTAATTCGTCTCATTTGAGAGAAGTTTAAGGAGAAATGATGTCCACCTCCCTCAATCCACCTCCCATTATTGGGGAAATTGAATCTTATTATACACAATCGTCTCAAAATTCAGCATACTTATTCATGTTTATCAGTTCAGTGCATGATTGAAGATTGTTTGATTTTGATGTGTTTTTTATCATTAGGATTTATTGGAGATAATCGTTAGTGAACAATCGGAACCAGTCGCCTCCGTGGCAGACATGCTCAACATCTTTAGTATGATGTTAGAAAATGGCTCAGAACCGAGGTCAGATTCAACTGCACTTAACTCTCCCTCACTGGGTATTCCTTGGACTGGACTCGATGAAAATCTAAAATGTCTTAAATTTTCTTCCTGATATACTCCCTGAACGCCTACGTCGACAATTAATTTAATAACTATTATTTAGGGAGAGTTTTGACAGTATAATGCCCAAGTATCGATTTTGGTTCTATGAGGGTTATGTAGACTTAGGGTTACCATATGGTATCCTAAAGGAGGACATGTCCTCCTTTTTCAATAATTTTCCTACATCCTTCTTTTGCCCAAAAATGTCCTCCTTTTTAAACCTTGCTTTCTTTTTATTGAGGTAAATGCATATTCGTAACCTGCATTTAAAATGGAACCCAAACCCAAAATTTCATCAATTTTGGTACTGTAGAATTATTTTAAATAAATACGATTACATTTTCAAAAATCACCTTACTAGCACCCCTCGGTGTCACTTTGTATGGGAGCGAGCTGTCAGTTTGTCACTTTAGTGTCAAACAGCTAAGTTATTATGTTGCTTTAAATCTTGATTTAAAAGTCGAGATGAAAGTGTATGGGTTCGAAATACATATTGCTGTGCTCAGAAAACGAAGCTCTTTCAGATAATAAATAAAACCGATATATTTTTCAAAATTAAAGAACCCAATTTAATAGACTAAAATTTGACATTTCGAAAATAAATTATAATGTTCGAAAATCTCTCTGTTGTCGATCGTGTGGTTTTCGAGAAGATGTTTGTCAAAATTGATTCCTGGTCTGCCAGAAATAAGTCGGGTACAATAGCAGGTCTATCAAATTTAAGTTATCATTCATCAAATGGAACACAGTCACACAGATTGAATCTAACATGTGTTCGATTTTGACGTTCTGGTGCTATGGGATTTTAGGTATTTTGTTTAGGCTGCTGCCACACTGAGATCGAAGTGGCATTCATTTCACGCTGAAATCAGGACTTTAATGCGTTTCTGAACTCGCGAAATTGAATGCTATGAAAATAACAATAACAAACTAGTAACTAGTAGAGTTTACATAATCCTTTTCCATTTGTCCTTCTCCTTTTCCTTTCCGTCTTCTCTTTTCAGAAAGCGAGTAATGGCGCTATAGCCATAAGCCATAAAAGGCTAGGACAAGAGTTAGTGCTCATGTCCCAACCGTCAGAAGAAAATGGAGCATCACTTAACCTAGCTGTGATGCTTTCAACAACCAATCATATAATTACCAAAATTGGAACTTACGGTACGAGATGTCCACGTTTCATCCATTTATTGGATGCTGAAGCATCGTGTTTAAATCTTCGATTTAAACAGGCCCGATGTTTTCTGAATAATCTTGCCCCTTAAATGCTGCACAGTAGGCCTGGCCGTTTTGATATATGTGACGCATCTTTGATGTGAAACATATATCAAATAGACAAGAAATATTGTGGAGGTATATCCATTATTTTCCAGGATGCTTTCAAGAACTGGCTGTGTTGGTGTTAGATTAGATTAGATTAGATTAGATTAGAAATCAGTTAGACTAGATAATTTCCATTTCCATAATTTCAAAAATGAATTATGAAGGCTAGTTTGATTTTTTTAAAAGTATAACGAGAAGATGAATTGGATTGGTAACGACTACAAGTTATGAACAATTTCAACTGAACATTTGCAAATCATAAATTTTGTAATAGCGCACATATTATTAAAACGTTTGATAAAAACTCACTGTCCTCATTTAATGTTAAGAAAAGAAATCATTGTCCTCCTTAGTCTCCAAACCTCAAATGAATTGTCCTCCTTTTCAAGTTTTTGATATGGTGAACCTGTTTTACCGATAATATAGAGTCTTAGACATATTGTTAGTGATTTATCATAAAATTAATCATGATTATTTAATAATGATTATTGATTTAGATTAAAGATTAATCGTTATTAATTATCATGATTTTTTTAAGTTTAATCATTAATCATTAATCTTAATCATATCCCTCACATAATTCAATTATTACTCATTAATCATAATCATTGGAAGTTCACTAATAAATGAACAATCATTCAAAACCTATTCATTAATCATGAACATTCTCAGATCATGTAGCATTGCTTTTAAAATTTCTCTAAATTCATCTCTAAACTTTTTTCTTTGAAGTTTTTTACCATAATTTTATTTAAAATTCACATGAACATTCCTTCGAATTCCAGTGTAATTCACCTCAGAAAATATTGAAATTTTGCTCAAATTTACGACTCTGCCACGAATAATTCATAAAATTCCTTGGAAAGCTTTTTAGAAATGTTTCTCGAAACTATCCTTGGAATCTCCTTGAGTCTCTTCTTATAATTCCGTCACAGTTATACCCGGAAAATGTGATGTCAGTGGTATTCTTCTCGGAGTAAGTTTGGAACTAAACCTTATGAAAACACTAAGAATCAACAAACCCTTAAGAAAACACTTAGAATTTCTTTGAATTTTGACCTAGAATTATGTTGAAACTATCCTTAGAATTCATAACGATTTAGGTTCTTCTCATACTTTCCTTTGAATCACACATCAAAACCCTCTTGAAATTCTTCTCAGGACATTTATTAGGAATTCTAATCGTAATTGTGTTCATGGAAATCTTCTCAGAACTATCTTAAATTCTCTAAAGTTCCCTGAAATACATTGATTCCCTTTAAATTTTCTATTGACTGATAGTGACTGAATCTTAAACAAAGTGAGTGAACCTTTAAAATCGAATCCAATCCAAATTCCTTAAGCTATCATCACATTGTTTGACAAAACGCCAAATATTTGGCAAATTTGGACAAATATATTTGACCAAATTATAATTGCCAAATATTTTTGACCAATTTTTGCTATGGCAAATATTTGACGTGTATTTGACATTTCAATTATTTGGCATTTTGTCAAATAGTGTGATGCCTTTTCTTATTGTTTGTCAAGCATGTTTGCTCAATACTATCAAATAATTTATTTAACACTCTGAAATTTCTTGAGTAGCAAACATCAACAAATAATTGTGCAATTACCGGTTCTCGAAAAAAAAAATCAAATTTTTTGTGTTTGTGAGCATTTTGATGATGGCAGAAGACTATTCCGGTGCTAGTTTCGACGATGTGGAAAGTGTTGGAGCTCCAAGTCCAAGTGGGACGTCAAAATGAATCCGGAAAAAAGTGACGGAGGAGTGGAGCGAGGAAGCCACTTTAACCTTGATCACAGCCGGTTATAAGCCGCATGGTTATAACAATGGTTATAAGTTGTTGAGGAAGTCAATATCTTTTCGCTGGTGGACAGTAGTTCAGAGTTTTCTCCCTTCGTTGCGCTAGTATACATGTGAATATCTCGCTTATAAAATATCTCTAGATTCTGACCAGATAGAAAGTTACTGTCCAAGACAAATTTGTTCAGGAAGTTAACACTCCGAATACGATGCCTCCGAAAAACGTGTAACGGCAAGTTTGTAATAGCATAACTTAGCCATTTCTTAATGAATTTCAAAAATTAAAAATAGGGTCGTCTACTTTATTCAAGAGCGAAAAGAGTCGTTACACGTTTTTTTTAAAGGAGGTTTTTTGGGTTTTGCAAGTGGCCTAAGATCAATTAATTAGATTAATGGGCACAAATGTTCATAATTAGCCAGAATACAGTCATGGTTTCTATACATGGATCATATACACAACAAAACGGTCCTCCGGAAGATTAGGAACATCCGTAAAATTGATCAATCCACGAAACTAATCATAGAGCTCCGCGGTTTTTTCGAAAACATTAGGAACTGTTTTGGCTGTTCGACTGGTTGTATGAAGATTTTGGGCAATGCACAATGAACTGTTTGAATTACCCTAGATTAGGAACTGAGATATAAGAAAAAAAAAAATTTGGGATCATGACATAAACACGGACTCGGATGGCCATGGAAGCGTGCTCAGGAAGATCCGAAACATCTGTCAAAGTAGTCAATCTATGAAACTGATTCTAGAGCTCCGCGGTTTTTTAGAAAACACTTGGAACTGTGATATAAGAAAGAGTTTGGGGTCATCACATAAAAATCGACCATCGTCATAAAGATCCGTAACATCCGTAAAAGTGATTCATCCATGAAACTGATTCTAGAGCTCGGCGTTTTTTTTTCGAAAAATCTAGTAACTGTGATATAAGTCATAATATAGGGTCGTGAAATAAACAGGAAGATCCGAAAGATCCTTAAAATTGGTCCATCGATGAAACTGATTCTAGAGCTCCAGGGTTTTTTCAAAAACATTAGTAACTGTGATATAAGAAAGAATTTGGGTTTATGACATAAACACGGACCCAGATGGCCATAGGACCATCCTCCTGAAAATCCGAAACATCTGTAAAAGTGTTCCATCCATGAAAACACGTGGAACTGTTATATAAGAAAGAATTTGGGGTGACATAAACATGAACCCGGATGGTTATGGAACCGTCCTTCGAACGATTTGGAGCATCGGTAAAATTGGTTCATCCATGAAACTGATTCTAGAGCTCAGCTGTTTTTTAAATCTCTTGGAACTGTGATATAAGAAAGGTCGTTACGTAAAAATGGACCTTGATGGGCATGAGACCATCCTCTAGAAGATCTGAAACATCATTACAAGTGGTAAATCCATGAAACTAATGCTAGAGCTCCGCAGTTTATTACAAACAATATTAGGAACTGTGCTATAAGAATAAATTTGGGGTCGTGACATAAACATGAACCTGGATGGCCATTGGACCGTCATTGGGAAGATGCGGAACATCCGTAAAAGTGTTTCATACATGAAACATACTTCGAAAACTTCACAGCTCGAAGTGTTCTCGAGAAAACCACGAAGTTCTAGAATCAGTATCATCGATGCACCAGTTTTACGGATCTTCCGCAGGACGGTTTCATGGTCATCCGGGCTCATGTTTATGTTACGACCCCAAATTAATTCTTATATCACAGTTCCACGTGTTTTCGAAAAAAAAACCGTGGAACTAATGGATCAGTTTTATGGATTGACCATTTTACGGATGTTCCGGATCTTCCAGACAACGATTCCATGGCCATGCAGGACCCAAAATTCTCATATCACAGTTCCTAATGTTTTTGAAAAAACTGCGGAGCTCTAGGATCAGTTTCATTGGTTGACCTCTTTTCCGAATGTTCCGGTCCTACCAGAGGACGGCCCCGTGGCCATTCGGGTCCATGTTTATGTTATGACCCCAAATTCTTTCTTATATCCAGGTTCCTAATGCTTTCGAAAAAAAAAACCACGGATTTCAGTTTCATGGAATGACCATTTTCAAGGATGTTCCAGATCTTCCAAAGGATGGTCCCATGGTCTTCTAGGTACATGTTTATGTCATGACACTTAATTAATTTATATATGACACTTCCACGTGTTTTCGAAAAAACCGTGGGGCTCTAGGATCAGTTTCATAGATTGAACACTTTTACGGATGTTCCGGATCTTCCGGAGGATGGTCCGATGGCCATCCGGGTCCATGTTTATGTCATGAAGCAAAATAATTTTTTAAATCACAGTTCCTAATGTTTTCGAAAGAACCGCGGAGTTCTAGGATCAGGGATTTATGGATAGACCACTTTTACGGATGTTACGGATCTTTTGAGGACCGTTCCTTTATATCCAGGTTCCATATATATGAATCATGACTGGATTCTGGCTAGTTATGAACATTTGTGCCCATTAATCTAATTTTTGGATCTTAGGCCACTTGCAAAACCCATAAACACTCCTTTTAAAAAAAACGTGTAACGACTTTTTTCGCTTTTGAATAAAGTAGACGACCCTATTTTTAATCTTTTTACAATCAAAATAATCTACAGACCCTAGGAATTCTAGAGGTACCACAATTTTTGAAATATAGATGGCTAAATATATATCCAATATAGTCCAATAAGAAATGGCTAAGTTATGCTATTGCAAACTTGCTGTTACACGTTTTTCGGAGGCTTCGTAGTCGGCGTAAAGTATTTTACCCACCGTATTCGGTGTGTTAAGATCTTTTCGTTGGTGTACAGTAATTCAGAATCTTCTCACTTCGTGGCGCTAGTATACATGTTAATATCTCGCTTATAAAATATATCTAGATCCTGACCAGATAGAAAGTTACTGTCTTGGGCAAAGTTGTTGAGGAAGTCAAGATCTTTTCGCTGGTGGACAGTAGTTCAGAGTTTTCTCCCTTCGTGATGCTAGCATACATGTGAATATCTCGCTTATAAAATATCTCTAGATCCTGACCAGATAGAAAGTTACTGTCTGAGACAAAGTTGTTCAGGAAGTTAAGATCTTTTTGTTGGTGTTCAGTAGTTCAGAATTTTCTCACTTCATGGTGCTAGTATACATGTGAATATCTCGTTTATAAAATATCTGTAGATCCTGATCAGATAGAAAGTTACTGTCTTAGACAAAGTTGTTCAGGAAGTTAAGATCTTTTCGTTGGTGTACAGTAGTTCAGATTTTTTTTTTCACTACGTGACACTAGTATACATGTTGGTCATTCCAGCTCAAGTTTATACACCACCTGTGGTCAATGTCACCGATTTGAACCAAACTTTGCCAAAACGCTTATTTTGACATTCTGAACAAACGACTGTTTTGGTTTTGCTCTTAAGTGCCTGGATCCATCTGGGCTACAACCCTGGATTTTTGAGATTTTTAGATATGTTATCTTTAAGAAGATATTACTCCACAACCAAGCAAGTTATTTGTGGTCTTGGTACGCAATATTGAAGGTATTTTAATTTAGATTTTTATATGTGTACTGACAATACAGTAACTACAGTAAACAGAATGATTTCCAGATGGAATTCAAGCTATCCAAATATGGGCTAATTTCACCCAGGGCGGGAATCATTATTTCCAATTTTCACTACTTTTTGGAAAACCCTTCTGATGCGACCTACCTTTAAGAAATTCTGCTTAAAAACCAGATAGATGGCATCCAGGACTTCGGGTATGATGTTTGAAATAGTTGGCTGTGGGATGCGAAAAAGGTACTGGAGCAACATGAAGCTTTCGCCGGTAACGATGTACCGCAAAGTCAGAGCCAGCCTTTCTCCGGCTGTAATCGCTTTCCGCATATACGTGTCCTGTTTTTGAATATGTGGAGCAACTAAATCCAACAAATAGTCAAAATCAGCAGTCGTCATTCTCACAAAGCTTCGGAACAGATTTGGATGATTGCTCCTCAACTCATTCAAAAGGGTTGCAAACATCCGACCCCTTTCACTCTTTGGATTTTTTAGAGACAGATAACAGCGCCAAACGGTTTGTGACGAGACAACGTTGAACTGCAGCGTTGGAAGAAAACACGCACACCAACATCTACACATGTACGAACCCACACAACTGAGCGTCATCGTCATCGCTCATCGTCTTCATTCAGCTTCGGCTACTTCCGTTTGCGTTTGCTTTCACCGGCGTTGAAAAATACTTCCTACGTTATAAAATAGGAAAGTAATGATTATTCCAATGTAATTTTTGAATAGAATGCGTGCTGCGTTGGCCAAAGAAGACGACATATTTTATTACGCTTAGCAATGATTTCGATACGTTGCATTTCCAGTGACTGGAGTGTTGGAATAATTCTTTAGATAGAGTGAATGCTTTGCCCATGTTTACTTCTATGCTTATTAAGATTCTTTGAGCACCAGCTCCGCAAATCATCAATTACTATTAGAGATTACTGATACCGGTGGTATATTGAAAACTCTTTTGCTCGAAAGCGAAACATATTACAAGCACATCATGATGCGCGCATGGATGTGTGATTGTTTTCTCAAGTGTTTCTGTTGCGTATAAAGTGGTAATGATTGAAAATCGGAACAATCACAAACAAGTAAGAATTTTGCTATCGCAATATAATGATGAGGACTTCGAGGATGATATCGTCCTCTTTCCTCGGCTGATCATCAACGACCGGATTGACATCTATCATGCTGACACCTGTCAGTTATTGAACCCAGGTGGTGAAGTTGGCAGGGAACTCCCAACAGTTTCAATGTGCACTCAACAGATGGCACTGCGATCACATACGGGTGGTTATTATATGCCTTGTATGAGGAATTGATTAGTGGGATATCTTGCTAATTAGATAGCTTTGATAACATCCTTCAGTTTGCCGTTTCTTCACCCACTCCTGGACCCAAACACTACGCACGTTTTTTTTCGATTCGTTCTCCTCCAACAACAGATATGCTGCTCCCATAACTGTAGCAAACTCAGAATAATTCATCCTGGTTATTTTTTCTTCGATTTCAACTTCACAGCAACACAACAACAATCATACTTTAGCTGCGAACGAATGACAAAGAGACAAAGAGACATATGCAAACAGTTGCAAACAATGTGATGACATGTCAAATATATTTGTTGACCGTTGGTCAAAGCACCTTATTTCATGTTTGGCCAAATAATGTTTGCTCAAATATTTGCGAAATGTTATCATAGTGTAATAGCATTGACAAACAACTTTGCCAAATAGCATTATTTGACAAAAGTTAACGAAGCAAATATTTGGCGTTTTGTCAAACAGTGTGATGTCAGCTTTAGATAATTGCAAGGTCCAGAATCTCATTTGTTCTCAGAGAGAAGGCGAAGTATATTTTATCCATATGAGTCGTCTAAATTAACGTATTCCCAAATTGATCTTTAACTCTAACTCTTGGATTTCAAAATGGCGTCAGACGTCGATTCGTGGTTCCTACACGTGGGGTATTTAACGGTATTTCTAAGTTTTTATCTAGTGGCAGCCACCATCTTAGATTTCAAAATAGCCTCAGACATCGATTTCCGCTTTCTACACGTCACCCTGATTTAAAAAATACTCATATTGTGTGGTACTTGACAGTACATTCCTGTTTTTCTGTAACCAGGAGCCGTCATCTTGGATTTCAAAAATAGTGTCATACTTCGATTTACGGTTCCAATATTATTCCAATACCTATATGGTGGGGCATTTTACAGTATTTTCCAGGTTCCCAGAATTGCAAAAAAACTTGATTTTGAATTTGCTTCGTAAAACAAAATCTCGTTACATGGGATTTACTTCGTAAAATAGTGACCTAACTTTGTAAAACAAAACTTCGTAAACGGAGAATTTAGGGTATTATTAAAAGAACCGTTTTTGAATGTATAAACATTAAAAGACGTTTTCTTATACCACGAATATTTTGGAGTACATATATACTCTTATAGATTACCTCGAATTTCTATCTATGAATGCTATGTGCAGAGCCGTACTCAGGATTTTTAGTTAGGTGGTGAACTCTCAGTTTTGCACCCCCTGTTTCTTTCACTTTTATGATGCTCTCATCACGTTCCAACGCAACAAATTCTAGATGTTTTTATTTTTAAGTTTAGAGACGTTCAACCAAAATTGTAGAAGCTCAGCGACCTTTGTAGAAGTTCACGGAATTTCGTGGAAGCTAAGTGACTATCGTAAAACTTCAGTAATATTCTTCGAACTTCAGAGTTTGATTTGGGGCCTTACTTGAAATTTTGGGAACTTTGGCTTCCTGAAGCAGGTCATGAATGTTCTGAGATCGTGGTTGAATTGAGGGAACTTGTGAAAATAATAATTATAGAACTTGGAATAACATTCATGGAGTTGAGAAAATATTACATGGAACATTGTTTGAGTTATAGGAAATTCGTACAGGTTTAGTAAACTTTGAGTAAATTCAGTTGTAGTTTATACAAGCTACGGAAAATCTGAGACAATATAGAAGCAGACATACTTTCTCAGGGGTTCGCGGAGCTTCCCACAAGTTCAGAGAACTTCGTAGATGCTCAATGAACTTCGGGTAAGATTCATAAATTGGAAAGTAGTTCAGGGAAATTCGTTTGAACTGAGCTCAAGTACAAGAAAATTTGTGGTAATACAGGATCCTTCGTAATTTTTTAGAGAACTTCGTTCATATTCACGTACTTTAAATAAGATATCATTGAAATCCGCTAGATATTTTTTGGTTGATAAATTATTATTGTGAAGATCTTCAACTGTTCAAAAATTCAAATGTCGTCCGTCATTTATTCTCCCAAAATGGCTCGTTGATCAGTATCAAGTATTCAAAAGACCTCCAGCTCTTCAGCTCTAGAGGTTTCAGTAAAGTCCTGAGGGTATACAGCTCGAAAGGTATTATTATTATTATTATTATTATATATTTGGATGGTGATATAAATGGTTACATTCCCTCAAACGTTTCTTCGGAACACGAACAATTCCTCATCGAAAATATGTTTGTTAACGGCTTCCAGCAGATAAACAGTTTCGTCAACATGAACGGTAGACTTCTCGATCTCGTGTTCGTCAACCTACCTGAGCATCTAGACGTCATCGTACCCTCTACTCCACTGTTACCCGTTGACAATCATCACGAGCCATTCATTTTACTACTCGACGAGAGCAGCGACGATCTGGCTGCAATGGAGGACCAAGACGAGAGTTTCAACTTCGATTTTAAAGCATGCGACTACGATCTCCTAAACAACGCGTTTGCTGGTATCGACTGGAATCTTCTACTGCAGAACAGAACAGTGGACGAAACAAAAGCTGTACGAAGTTTTTATCGAGCATGTGCCTCGGAAAAGGCGACCCATTACCTCAGTTTTCAGCAAACCATGGTGGACTACCGAGCTGAGACATCTCCGGAATAATCTCAGGAAATCACGCAAACGGTTCTTCTTAACAAGGACTGATAGCGACAAAGTTAACCTCCGCGAAGTGGAAACGTCGTACAAGGAACTTCTTTTCTCGTCATATAGAAACTGTGTATCGGGAATTGAATCTTGTGTGAAACAAAACCCTGCATCTTTCTGGGATTTTGTTAGGAAACAGAAATTTTCCACCTGGATTCCATGTAACGTTCATTACGACGGAACTCATGCTTGCACCAACACTGAAGCTGCTGATCTGTTTGCGACGTTCTTCGAGAGTGTGTTCACTAATGTGTCACCTGTACTTCGACATAACAGCTTTGCCCATATTACTACACATAACATCGCGCTTCCTGTTCTCCAGTTTTGTTCAGAGGAAATTCAAAAATCTCTTGAAGAGTTAGAAACGAACAAAGGGCCGGTATTCCTCCACTGTTATTGAAAAAATGTTCGTCCACACTAACATCTCCAATCACTCGATTGTTCAACCGTTCGCTGCAGGACAGGACTTTTCCAACTGCGTGGAAGCGGCATCGATAGTGCCAATCCATTAATCTGGCAGCTGTAATCGCGTGGATAATTATCGTGGGGTGTCTAAACTTTGCTGCCTAAGCAAGGTTTTGGAAAAGTTGGTCCACAAGGTCTTGTATAATGTCTCTTCCTCGATTATCTCATGAAACATCGGTCTACAACAACAAATCTGATGTGTTACGTCACCAAAATGTCTCGTGAAATTGAACAAAGAAGGCAAGTAGACGCGGTGTATATTGATTTTGCTAAAGCGTTCGATACTGTGCCGCACATTCTAGTCACTGATAAAATGAGGCACATAGGATTCCCCGATTGGATAACAGAGTGGCTTTTGTCGTACTTATCGAATCGAAATGCTTATTTCGTTGTTAACAGTACTATATGGACGCAGAGACACTCGAACGGGTAAATTCGATCTGCGATCTGGGAGTCACCATCGATTCAAAGCTGAGGTTTAACGATCATGTAGGGATTATATCAGCCAAAGCTTTTTCGGTATTAGGATTCATCCGTCGACACGCTTCTGACTTCACCGATGTATATGCTCTAAAAACACTCTACTGTTCGTTGGTGCGCAGTATCCTGGAGTACGCTGCACCAGTTTGGTCGACATATTACGTAACACAGACTCTGACGATCGAACGTGTGCAGAAAAGGTTCATAAGATTCGCTCTTCGTCTACTTCCTTGGAACGATCCAGAAAATCTTCCTCCTTATGTCGATCGATGCCAGCTGATTAAACTCGAACCTTTTTCTCCCAGGCGAGTCAACATGCAACGCTTGTTTGTCTTTGACCTCATCAAAGGATCCATCGATTGTCCTGCACTTCTCGAACAGATTCCACTGAATGCTCCACCCAGACGCTTCCGCCACTCGCCTCTCCTAGCGGTTCCTTATCATAGGACAAACTACGGCCATAATAATCCATTCGACTCGTGTCTTCGTGCATCCAATGACGTTAGCGATGAGTTCGATTTGAATTTGTCTAAAAATGTGTTTAGTAATAGGATCAAGAAGGAACGATGAAGTCAAAATGTTCATATCTTTAGCAAAAATCATCACATGTCTGTTTAAAATTTAAACAGCCATTGGAAGTTTTCTTCAAGATCAATATTTCATCCACATCCACATCCACATCATCTTCACAAAACATCCCAAGTAACAATTAGGATTTTATGAGGGTTCTGAAGACCATGATTAAGACTAGTAGAATAAGTGATAAGTGTTAGATGAAAATTAAATTAAAAATATCTATATTCTAAACAGTATCGATCAAACGGTTTTCATGGTCATGGTCATTTTCTTCAAAATTTAGTTTCGATCATGCTGTTACATTTTTTTATGTAGTTTAGTGCAAAATGCCACCACCTCCACTTGCTCACTACGGTGCTGGTTATGTGACATGCTTATGCCATGTCCTTGTAACATTTTATAATTATTATAGACAAGAAATCTCTCTGAGCATAAACATACTTGGTACTGCTGATTTATAACGCTTCCAATGGAAACGCTTGGTAATGCATATTTTTTTTAAATTTTCAGTCTGATGTCAATATGTACATATGAAAAACTAGCATTGCAGTTTGACACATACATTTTGGAAGCGAGTGTCAAAGAGTCGTGTTTTAGGAATAACAGTAATGACCCGATTTTGTCAACCCCCTTTTTAAAAATGTTTTCCACGATGTTCCACGAAACCCATGCGTTTTTTCAATGCACACTTAGAAAAATTAATGTAAATTTAGGTGCTCTGAGAGGGCCCATGCATTAATTATGTCACGATAAATCGAGCAAAAAATTACCCCCTCCCCCCTATCGTGACGTTTTTCCTATACCAAATGCATTGCTTGTCACAAAATCTTAGACCCCCCCTCCCCCCTTAGAGCGCGACATAATATATGCATCGACCCAGACTGACATATACGACGTCAATTTTGACATAACATTGAGTCATAATAGATGCGAAATTTAGCTCAATCAAACATACTTTCGAACTTTTCAGTCTCGGAGCACTTAATTTTACATGACATGTTTGTTTACGTCTCATCCTTTATGTCAAAGATGGATTCCGTCACGTGTAAGATTAGTTATTGCAATATGTGTGGTCTTATTGAACCAAAGTATACGTTAAACATCCATCTTGAAGATGAATGTGAAAGATTTGGAATTACGGTTATGTGAAATTATTGAAAGATTGGGTGTCTACTCTTAGCACAGTCGGTAAAGGCACTACAAAGCAAGACCATGCTGGAGGCTGCTGGGTTCGATTCCTGGTCCAGTCTAGGAATTTTTTGGGTAGGAAAATATCTCGACTTCCCTGGGCATAGATTACGATTGGACTTGCCACACAACTATACTAATGCAAAAATGCTGTACAGGCAGCGAAAGCTCTCTATTAATAGCTGTGGAAGTAGATCTAGAACACTAAGTTGAGAGCACGCAATTAACTAATACGTGATAAGCAATACGTTTTAAATGTGAATAAGAAGAAGAAGGTTGTCCACCTGAATATGTTCCCCATTTCGTCAACTAAATAACATCAAAATCAATACACTTTCAACAAAATTTTTTAGCTGCACACTAGCTTATACAGGCAAATGCAGCTAACAATGTTAGTTGGGCTGCGCTTTTGTAGCCAGGCACACGTTACGGCACGCATGGTCTAATCAAGCGCTGCAGCAATCAGTTATTATTGACCCAACAACATCATAATCACAAAATAGGCCCCATTTATGCTAAACCACACCGCCGCCCATCCGTCAGAATGACGACAACGACGATAAACTATGTGCATGGCTAGCTGTTTATCAAAAACCAAAACCCCTCCGAAGCCGCAAACAGTCAACGAGAGCAAGCCAGAGCGAGTCGTTTATCACTCACTTTATTAACGCTCTATTTGCTGATTGTGATAACAAGCGCAAAGCGACGATGGCAACTCCAACGGAGGAAGCCGCGATTTTTTCCCACATTCCTGTGCACTCGCACAGCCTACTATGGTCTTGAGGCAGTTTATCACACAATCGTCCGTTCGTTGGCTGGCTGGCTGAGCTTTGCGGTGAACGCGTGCGACGTGCCACTATGCGCCACGAGTGATCGAGTATCCGGTCCCACTCCGCTACTACCCGATAACGAAGTAGTAACGGCTGAGAGTGTGCTTAGCTCGTGCCAAATTGACTCTTGCTCAATCCATCCTCGATTATCTGTTTTCTTGGGGCACCCTGCTAACCAACCCGGCCAGTGACGGCCAGAAAACCAGTTATGGGACTTTGTATTCAATTAGTCCTCCCCACACAACTTCCAATCCCTCCAGGCTCCTAACATGGGGCACGGCACGGGTCACCCTCACCGTCGTCGGTCGCCGCGATGCTTATTTGAATATGCTCCGCACAGCCTCCCGGATCACCCAAAAGCATATTGATATATCAATAGTCGAGCCCAGAAGAGCGGTACGAGTGTATCACAATGCGCGCACCCTGGTCCTCCTAATGCCAAAGCATTCCGAAACGGCAAAGAGCCAACGAGTCCGGATCGAGGCAGAGGCCAAAACTCGTGGCAAAAGTGTGAGCGTCGCTTGCCGCCGATCGTCAAATCATACATTCAACACAAGACCTCGCAGCAGCAATAATATCGCAGCAAGCGGCGCGCGGTGCAGAACGAGTAGAAGAGGCAAACGAGTGAATAAAAATCAACAACTCAGCCCAAATAGATCTCCAGACCGGCAGCCAGTCAGCCAGCCAACGAGCCACAACAGCCGGAGGAGCCGAGCGTGAGAAAGTTTTGGAAAAAATAACGTGTGCTAAGCGCGCGGGCATTTGTTTTCCGAACGAGATTACAATGCTCGCTCTCTCTCTCTCGCTCGCTTACTCACTTCCCCCTCGTTCCCGTTTATGCTGCTTTCTTCCAATCCAATGCTGCTGGTCATGTTGTTCCTGGTGGTGCTGCTGCTAATGGTGCCCTATCGATCTAGGCTTCAATGTGTTAAAAACTAGTCATATTAAACCAGAAGGGAAGAGGAGAAGGAAAGAAGTTAAACTGATATTTTCATATAATAAAGAAGTTAAACAAAAAATATCGTTATACTGGGTTGGTTGCTCCTGCATACACACTTAGGTCTCGTTTCGTTCCCGTGCGCGCAGTAGGCCGGTCGGTCGCCGGTAGGAGGGAAGCATAGCAGGCGACGCCGATGAGGACATGGTCGTCGGAGGGGGAGGGAGAGTAGAACGCGCGAAGCAGGAACGGAGAACACGAAGAGAGCATGAGAGAGAGAAAACATAAAAGCGACAGATGGTTACGATCGTATATACATTTGCAGGTGGTAAACTCGTGTGGGAAATACAGTTGAGTTTAGGTTCCCACGACTCGTTCGGAGCTGCTCCGAGTATAAAAGCAGGACTCGGTGCGATTTTGCTTCATTTCACGTCTCGCTTTCGTACCGTTCACAACGTACGCTCATATCAGTTTTTTCAAGTATTACGAAGACGCACTCGTCTTTCGGAATTTCATCAGTTCAGTGTAGTTAAAGATCGCTGAAGGAAAAACAACAAACTAAACGAAGAGATTTGTGAAAGTGAGATTTCACCCAAAACAAAACAGAAAAAAAAACATTCTATGAACAATTTGTTGCAAAAGAAGTGCAGTGATAACACAACGATAAAAAGTTAACAACAATTGTGCGGAAAGACAATCCTGTGAAGTGACACAACCAAAACAACACAAGAAGAACACAATGGTTTATGCAAACATGGTAGCAGAGTCCGCGATGAGCGGCAAAATCCCACAGCCAAGCTCATTGGAACCGCTATCCAGGACATACCAGTACCGCAAAGTGATGAAGCCAATGTTGGAGCGCAAACGCCGTGCCAGGATCAACCGATGCCTGGATGAGCTGAAGGAACTGATGGTGTCAGCTCTGCAATCGGAAGGTGAAAATGTCTCCAAATTGGAAAAGGCCGACATCCTGGAGTTGACCGTTCGTCACTTGCACAAACTCCGCCGGCAGCAAAGATTGACCGTTAACCCAGTGATCGATGCTGACCGTTTCCGTGCCGGATTCACCCATGCCGCCAATGAAGTTTCCCGCTGTTTGGCATCCACCCAAGGAGTAGACATCAAGTTAGGCACCAAGCTTATGACCCACCTCGGACACCGGCTGAACGATCTGGACAAAGTTTCACCACTGTCCGTTCACGTCGAGCAGAACCTGCAATCTCCTCCTATCTCACCGTTCTCCACCTCCTCATCTACTGCCGCTGACCTGCAGTCCTACCAGATGCCACTGACTCCTCAGTCGTTCCGTTCCGGAAGTGGCAACTCCAACAGCCCATCACCAAATCCCAGCGAGTGTTCTTCAACCGGTAGCGATCAGCAAACCTCCGGTCTGCTCAAGATTCAGGAATCCGTCTGGAGGCCGTGGTAAAGCCTGTTTGTTCGATCGGACCTCCTCCGTTGGAACCGGTACCAGTGAAACAAGACTTATCACTCAACGCAACCAAATTCCTCAATCCAGAGATCTCAAGAGACAACAAGACAAAAACAGAACCTTTTAAAACAATCAATCAATCGTATGGGTATAGCTTTAATAGGAGATAGGACTTTTCACTCTAATTGTTTTTAAGAGTTTGTGATATTAACGTTCTTTAGGGACTAGGCCTTAAGCTTTTTGTTAGTACTTTTTCGCTGAGAAAGACCTGTTTTATTTCTGCATTTAGCTCAGAATTTTTTTTTTAGTAGCCAGTAGAAGATGTTTGTTCTCAAAATAAAACTTAAGATTGTTTACGAATTGCGCAGTTTGCTGCAATTTCTGTGATTATAAGCAAAACAAACAAAATCAAAAATGTTCTTTTTGATCAATTAGAGCTAAGACAAAATAAAAGAATGACTATCAAATATTTGAAAAAATTAAACCTTTCATCTTCTCAATCATCAACTAAAACACTTCCGAAAATAAGAATCCGCCTGACCTTGAACATCGTTGTTTTTGCGGGCGTTTCGCATCATTCCACTTTGGGCTGAAAAAAATGGTAGCAAGTAAAAAAAAAAACATTCAAGAAAATGTTGTTTTTCCGCCGATTCTCCACCTCGTGTTGTTATCCGACCACCGCCGGGGCCGCCACCGACGTAAAAGTAGCCAGGGCAAAAACAGCAGCTGTTATTAATTCCAATTAGAACACAGCAAGCACATGCTACGGCCGGTTGAGTTTTGCTCTCTTCTTCTCCGTCTCGCTCACTCCCATCGACAAGGATGCGGAGCAAGCAGAGCATGGTAGGCTGTGATGGCAAGCTGTTCGCATTTTTCGAACCATGAGAAAAATATTTTTTCCCACGATCGCGCAGCAAACTGCTTTTGCTGTTGTTGTTGCTGCTGCTGCTGCTGCTGCTCGGAACCCGTAAGTCCTGCTTTCATGCTTTCCTCGCCGCCTTCTTCGTCTGCTCAGCGATGTGGAGTGCGGTGCGAACCCAGCCTACTGTGACGTGTGTGTAATTGAAGACACATCACATCATAGCAGTCCGGGCCACATAGTCGCACATCGTCGCTCGTCGTCGTCGCAGCATAACACAATGGGAAGAAGAGCTTAGGTACCCTACTTCGTCTCCTGCCCCCCTCGGCTCCTGGGTGGAACAAAATGTTTGTACGTGAGGCGACTGATTTATATTGCGCACTCACAAAACCCGAAAGAACTGGGGAAGAATGCGGGCTCTTTTCTTGAGATTTTTTTTTTGCGTTCAGGGACCCTTTTTATGCTCGATGTTAAATTATGCTGTACCGGATGCGCAATTTTAAATGGATACGATGATACGTGCTGACGGAGCTGACGGTGGCTGGTGGCCAGTGGTGGTGTGAGTCACGGGTGATGTGACTTTTTTTATCGGATGCTGCACTTCGGAACGAGAAGGGACAATGGCGAAGAGAAGTGAAGGAGAGCACGAGGCTAAGCGACTGATCGTTGCGTTGTTGGGATGAATCACAGTTAATAAAGCGAAGAGAGATAGTATGATAGTGACGACGCAGAGGCAGCAGCACGAGCCACGATGATTGCCGTCGGCTAATCGATTTCCTGCTCGCTAGATGAGATGAGATGGGATTTCGATGCTACTGGAAGGGACGAAACTGTCGGATGCTATGATTGCACATCACATGGTGGTCTATATTTTAATTTTGAAGTTTCACAAACCCGGTTACTCTAATAGCGTGTCTACTTCTTTGAAAATCATGGTGGTCAGGGAATTTCGGGGTGCCTAGAAAATGCTGTGATAATCATAATTTTTATAAATTGCTTAGCTTGCCCTATCATCACATCAATTTAAAGTACCAGTTATTTGTTGCATGTAGATAACTGGGAATGTATAAGACGCTTTTTGAATAAAATGTTCATCATGATGATTGAAATAATTGATTGATTAATTTTACATAGGTTTAGCGGAGCTTTGCGAGAATTATTGTGAAAATGTAAGTGAATTTTAAGAGTATTTTGAAGACATTTCATTAAGTTATTGCAGATAATTTGTAAACTGTTATGGAGAAAGTTTCAAGAAAAACCCAGAGCGAATTATTAAATTACAAGGGGAAATCCTGAAAGTAACTATAAAGATATTTAGATAGGATTGAAAAATAATCAAGTGAAAATTCCCAATATTACGTTTGAAGAATTTTCTTCTAAAAGTCTATATAGTATCTGAACACTTAGATAAAATAAGGTAAATTTAGGTGCTCTGAGACTGACATATACGATTGAGTTATAACAGTTGCGAAACTCAGCTCTTTCAAACGTACTTTTCGTTGAGTAACGGACATATCTGTCTCGGAGCACTTCATTTTACATGACATGTTTATTTATTGCACACCGTCTGTACAGACTGATTACTTAAAACTAAAACTTGTTTAATCTAAACCTCTTATTCTATTACTAAACACATTTTTTGACATAGTAAAATCAAATTCGTTACAAACATCATTAAAGGAACACAAACAGGAGTTAAAACAGTTATTGAATCCGAAGTTAGTTCTGTGGAATGGAATTGACAGTAACGGGGAATTACGAAATCTGCGAGGAGGAATGTTCCATGGAATCCGTTCCAGGAGTACGGAACAGTCCACATTGCCGGTAATTAGGTCGAAGATGAACAGTTGTTGCAGTTGTATACGCCTTGCTGAGAGAGATTCCAAATCAATCAGCATGCATCGGTCTGGATAGCTAGGGAGAATGACTGGATCATTCCATGGGAGCTGACGTAAAGCAAACCTCGCGAAACTTTTCTGAATCCGTTCAATCGTGAGAGTATGCGTTGTGTAAAATGGACTTACTGAGAGTGCAAAGTATGGATATACTACGATAATTGGTGACACATTTTTTTTATTTTCAGACTTATGGATCGGTACTATGGATGCCGTTTTCCATGCATTTGGGAACGTTCTGCACTGGCACAGGGTGGGGCAAGGTGAGGCAATTGCCCCACCTTTTATAAATAAGATTTCTATTTCCACATTTACAAAATTATGATATAACATAACTTAATTTCTTGTTAACTTGATTTGAAGGTAAAATAACTTCATTTCATAATATGAGAGCACTGAAAACCATTTATTGCGTCAAATCCTTTGAGATGGTGCCTGAAAATTGCACCACAAAGGTGCATGAAGGGACAAACTTCAATTAAGATTTATTAAATATTTCTGGTGTCAAAATATCATCAAGGTGGTGCATTGAGGGACTAATCAAAATAAATAGCTCTGGTGGAAAAATTGAATCACGCTAAAAATTTGGAGGTGCACATTTAACTGAAAGTTCGCAACACTGTGGTGAATGTAGAAGCAAGGTTTATTCATTTTTCTGGTGCATAATTTCTGATAAATGCAAGCTTCATTGAAAATTTTTGGTGGAAAACTTGCACCATTCTGGTGCATGAAGAAGCAAAGCCTGAAAGTTGCACCACAAAAGTGCATGGTGAAACAAACTTCACTGACAATTTTTGGTGCACCGTTCTGGTGAATGGAGGAGCATGCATTATTGAAAATTTCTGGTGCAAAATTTGCATCGCTCTGATAAAAGAAATGTACAGAACATTTCTGGTGGAAAACTCGCACTGGTCTGGTAAATGAAGGCACAAGTTTTTTTGAAATTAAGCTATATTGAAAATTTCTGGCAGAAAATCTGCACCGTTCTGGTGAACAGATGGGAAAACTTTTCGGAAATTTTTTGGTCTTAAATTTGCATCCCTCTGCTGAATAGAAAAACAAATTTTAATAATAATTTCTGGCGTAAAATTTGCATCATTCTGATGATTGGAGGGAAGCTGCTTTACTGAAAATTTATGATGAAAAATCTTAAAATAGGGGCAAGCATTATTTGGTGAAAAACCTGCAACTTTCTGATGATAGGAGAAGTAATCTTTATTGAAAATGTCTGGTGGAAAAAGGAAATCTGCACCAATCAGAAGATTGGAGAAGCCATTTTTATTGAACATTAACGGTGGAAAATTGGCAGCGTTCTGGTCAATTGAAATTTTCTGGTGTAAAATTACCTGGGGGCAAGTTTGTACTAAAATTTTCTGGTGTAAGATTTGCAACAGTCTGCTGCATAGAGGGGCAAGCTGAATTGAAAATTCCTGATGTAAAAATTGCACAGTTCTGGTGAATGGAGGGGCAAGCTTTATTGAAAATTTCGGATAGAAAAACTACAACGTTTTGATGAATGGACGGACAACATAAACTTGACTTCTGAGAAGAACCTCAAGGGTATTGAATTCTGAGGACAGTGCAAAATAAAAGATGTCTGGGGATGATTTGATGAAAATTCTACGAATATTTTTAGTTGAATCCTGCAGATAGTTCCAAGATAATTTCGAAAAGAATACCGAGAGAATTAAATTTTGAATGAAACTCCAAAGGGATGGTGAGGAAAATTTAAAAGGAATCCCAACGATAATTTCAAGCTCATTCTGGAAAGAATTTCTGGAGAATACAGAGGAAATTCTTCTGAAACTTTAGGTGAATTCCAGTTCCAAGGTGTTCTGAGAAAAAAAGTTCAAAAACATTCCGATAAGAACCTCAAGGATATTGAGTTTTTAGGGCAGTTCCAAAATATTTCTGGAGAGAATTCAAATAAAATTCTGAGGATAATTTCTAGTATATTCTGCAGATAGTTCCAAGAAAATTTCGAAAAGAATACCGAGAAAATCAAATTTGGAATGAAATTCCAAAGGGATTTTAAGCAAAATTTCAAGCGAATTCCGAGGAAAATTTCTAGCTCATCTAGATAATTTCTCATCATTCTAGCTTACTTCGTCCGAATCAGTCCCCCAGGAATCATCAAAAATATTTTCCCGAGAGAAAATATTCAGATAATCGCGAGCAACCTGATCCTCAATAGGACTAGTAAGACCCAAACTGAAATTATGGGAACTCTCGAATTGCTTAGCAAGTTGCTGAGCCTTTTTTTTAAATTTGTGATCAAAATTTTACCACCTTCTTTAACCGCTGGAATTGGCTTTTGAGGTTTTTTCAAAATTTTTGTGAGTTTCCAAAAGGGTTTGGAACTCGGGTCTAATTTAGAAACATTATTTTCAAAAGTTTTGTTCCTCAGGGCAGAGAATCGCTTTTTAATTTGTTTTTGCAAATCCCACCACATAACTTTCATGGCAGGATCGCGTGTTCTTTGATATTGTCTCCTACGGACATTTTTAAGACGGATCAAGAGCTGAAGATCGTCGTCTATTATAATTGAATCGAATTTAACCTCGCATTTTGATACTGAGGCAGCTCTTGCTGCAACTATAGAAGTAGTCAGAGTCAAGAGCATAATTAATTTCATCTTTGGTTTGCAAAGGAATGTTTGGATCGAAGTTATATTCCATAAATGTTCGATACTGCTCTCAATCAGCTCTATGGTAATTG
Organism: Ochlerotatus camptorhynchus; assembly: GCF_037179485.1. Taxonomy (NCBI): domain Eukaryota; kingdom Metazoa; phylum Arthropoda; class Insecta; order Diptera; family Culicidae; genus Ochlerotatus; species Ochlerotatus camptorhynchus. Next base: position 1,143,935 of record NW_027040822.1, on the reverse strand, counting down.
AAAGTAGAGCTGTTGGGATTACAAATTATTTCTTGGGATATTTCATTGCAGAAAATGTATCATTACGGTTAAAGCCCTACTATTGCAACCATTTGACGAACCGATCATCATCTTCATTGTCGATGGGACTAAATTGCTAATTCAATTGGCTGTCTGAAAGCAGTTTGCATTGCAGAAGATGCACCACCACTGGAGCAAAAAATAAATAAAATTAGCTAAATTGAACAGTAGGGAAACGGTGGTAGGAGGACAACACCATCCACCACGCACTTTGGAGCACTCCCTATCCCCAGATTAAATGCACCATAGAAAAAAAAAATTGCCCCTCCTTAACAAGATTCCTGTGCACGCTAGTGACGTTCTGTCTTGGAGCGAGTGGTTGAAAATAGCAGGGATGGGCGACGCAAGAGTAACGGCACAATTTCTTCAGCAACACAGGCTGTCCGTTCCGGGTCCTTTCGTTGAATCGAGATCTTCGAAGGATTTATGAACTTCGCCTGGAGAAAACTGTATGCATAGTAGATTAATGGTATGAGACGGAATCTGCTCGAAGCCTGTTTGGCATTGCATGGGTGATGCTTTACTAAATACGTTCTCAAAGAAATTAGCAAAGAGATTAGCTGTCTCCGAGCTTGAGCGAGAAGTGGTTCCATCGAAGTTGTCTGAGCCAGGGATGCCGTAGTCATCTTTGCGTTTCTTGATGGAATCCCAGAAGCGCGAAGGATTTTCCTTGACGGTTGTCTGTATCCTACACAAATAGTTTTCGTGTGTTGCAGAAAGGGCAGCTTTGTACTCCAACTCAAGCTTACGGAGTCTAGCTTTATCGTACACATTTTTCGTACGGAAAATCCTGTCTCGCAGCTTACGTACATTGTTTCGAAATGTACGTAGCTTTGCAGTCCACCACGGTTTGTTGAAAGCAGAAATCGGTGTTTGTCTCTTTCGAGGTACATGATGATTTATCACTTCAGGGAGAGATTCGTAGAAAGGTGATAACATCTGGTCTTCTGAAGCATAACTTGATTGTCGTTCCCACTCAATATTCATAAAAATAGAATTTAACAAGTCAAAGTTGCATGCCAAATAGTCAAATTTAAAACACTTGTCCTGACCATCAAGTAAGGATGGTACAAGTCTAAGATAGATTCCGTCACGTGTAAACTCAGTTATTTCTAAGTGTATAGATAATTAAGACATTGAATAGTTAACAAGATTTCAAGGCTACATAGAATTGAAGTTCCCGATCTTGATAAAATTTTCCAGCATTTGAGGTTTGAACAAAAATTTGTGAGTTCTCAAACTTGGAAAAATGTACGGCATTAACGGCTAATTTCATATAAATAGATAAATTTTCTAGATTCTATCAAATTAATGACTTTGAGGTTCTAAGACTAGCAGAATTAATCGCAATGCCGGAATATAAAAAAAAGTTTTGAGATTCCGACGTTAGTATAACATTAATTATATAAGATATGGGATTTTATTAGTATTCTCAGTAGAATCATTTGGAAACAATACCTAGTGCTTGGTCTTTAGAAATTCGTAGACATTGCTTGATGTTAGACTTGGAAATATTTTTGCTATTTTTTTCTATAAGGAAATTAAGAATCCTGGACAAATCGTTAAGAATCCAAGAAAAGCATTCGAAATCTAGACAGTCAGGGGACATGAATAAATGACGTAGCAGTTGAGAAGAGAGGGTGCTTTTCAGAAAGTGTGACCGGCCATGTATTAGGTATATTAAAATATGCTACGAAGGGGGTTGTACCATAGAGGTAACTCTAAGACTAGAAGGTCCCGAAAAAACGTGCTCAACTTTTTGGCTCAGCTCTGGTACTATCTTCGGTCCCAAGCTAATCGATTCACCCCTCGAAACATAGGAAAAACCAATAACCCCTCATTTTATCTGTCAAACTTTCATAGCGAATCAAAACATACATTGCGTAGAACTAGAATTTCGACTAGAATGGGGTACGTTAATCGTTTGCTTGGGACCAATAGGCTAGTCAAGTAGTGAGCAAATTTAAAATTGTTAGTTTCGTATTTATTGTTGATTGTACGTTGGGCCTTAAGGGGAAAGGAGACGTCATTCAATAAACACATGTTCATGGACGTAATTTTGGCTCTAAGCGAAAAAAAAACTGCTTTTGAATATTTGAAAATTATAGACGCCCCCTTTCGCCTTAAAATGGTTGAAAATAAGCTACGTCAATTATGGAAGTGGTCGTTTGGCTGAATGGACTTTTGGTCAAATGTACGATTGGTCGAACAATGCGTATCGACATGTATGTATTAATAGGTGTCAGAGCATTAGGAAAAAGTATTTTTTATGACATTTTTCGAACTTTTTTAATAGCTTCATAGTGATGTTTTTTTATATTTTAGCTCTTAAATATTTTTCAACATTATACGGAGGAGACATTTTTGAGGTTTTGATGATTTAGTGAAGTGCTAGCAGGTTTTTTGTTTCCCAGAAAAGTAGAAACTGCATATATACCCTGTAATTCCGGTTTTACAGTTTGGGTAGGAATCGACATTTAATATTTTAAGTACGTATTTTTCCATCTTTAAATTATGAGCATTCATTTCGAGTTTTTGCTGTTTTCGTGATTTTTGGTACCACTAATAATACATACAATCACATTATTTTTCCTTCTTTTAAAAGCTAGTCATTCTTTTCTCACGTCATTTTTTTTTGACTTCACAATCTTTGATCATTTTGGGATTATGGTCAGTGGCACCAGTGGTGTAGTGGTAACCCAGTCAACATTTTGGTCCGTATAGTTCCGGATATACACAGTGATATACTAACCAAACAAATCGTATAAGATGCGCAGATTTGCTATATACGTTCCAAAGTGGAGGCCATATACATACATACTGGCTTTCAAATAAGGATTTTGCCGATTTCAATACAACAGAAATACGAGCATCCATATAAATAAAACAGTTGGTCTCCATACCTCTACCTTTCTATCCAGAAACCAGAACTAAATCCACTACACCATATTAGGACTTGTTAGTACAGAGGATTATAGCAAGCCTACTTTGACTTGGAATGATTTCGATGTTGATGAAAAGCATCAGATTATGTTAACGATTGGATCTTGAGTTGGTTTAAATTTCATGGCACCTTCCTCCGCATCCTATGAAAATCATATCTATTATTATACAAATAGACGCATATTTTGAAGAAATGCAATAGACCGGTGTAACCACCCAACTAACATTTTCAGCTTTGTAAGCCAACTTTTCCAGCGTTGTGCTGTAAAGTAGCTGAAAAGAAGCTGCAGATACAGCTACAAGCAAAAGCTAGCAAAATAGTTTTGGAGAGCGTTTACTCAACTTTCTCACAACCATAATTCAATTTGTCAGTCGCTCTGAATAACATAAGCCAATAAACGCTAATGTCACTTCTATACACACACTAATCAACTTTCAACTTGTAGCTGCAAAACAAAGCTAACAAAGTGAATATATTACTCATTTGATGGCTTCTAAACAACCAACCACTCTTGCTGAATAACATAAACATCAAAAGTGCTTTTTCAACAACTAAACAACCTGTACTCAGCTTATAAACTGTGTTAGAGCAACTTCGGAAGCATTTTCACAGTCAACTAGGTTTATTTTTAGACGTGTGTAGTTTTACAGCTTTTACTCTGCTCTTTTATAACTAGTCGAGTAAAGTGATTCGTGTGCACTATTATAAAGCCTCTACTCAGCAATTTTGTTGTAGAAGGGAATGTTGATTTGTTTACATAAGTTCAAAGTGTTGGCGTAGCACAGTTGGTAGTGTCAAGGTTTGCCAAAGAGGTTGTCTCGAGTTCGATTCCAGGTTCCGGTGCAGGGTAAATAATTTGGTGATGATTTGTAACTAATTTCGATTAATTTGATTCACAGCAAAATAAATTCAATAAATTCCTTCATAAAAAAGCGTAAACAGTATTTAACCCGGCTTCAAGAGAAAGCTGTGTAGTGATTATTGGATAACCGGGAAAAGGTTGAATAAGCGCCTTTCAAGTTCACACACAAACTAAACAGCAGGATAACAGCTGTATAGAAGCGTTAATGGATATGCAATAAGAGCTTCTCCCGACCGTTCCAACAGCCATAAGTAGCTGACTAAGTTCGCCAGATTTGCTTGTATAGAGGTTGAGTAAAGGTTTCCTCATATCGTATAACGTTTGAATACAGCTTGAGACTGTATAATTGAAATGAGTAAAGCGTTTACATTACTAAAATTGTTAGTTGGGCACATACGATCTTTTTTTTCGATCGTATTAGTTTAGCGTTAATTTCGACTTGAATTGCAACAAGATGGAATGCTCCTATAGTCTTATTGGTCTTATCTTGAAGCAAACTCAAATGCGATCTAGTGTGCACATTCGTATGCTATCTTTGATTATCTGGGGAAGCGATATACGAGTTAATTGACATTTAATTTTCATCAATAATCCATCCATAATTAACGATCTAATCTGTAATAACAATTTCAGTTTCAAAAACCTTACAACTTCATCCGAGCTTATTTGTGATACGGTACGATACAAAAATTAATCATCGCCAATAGGCTCAAAATTTGCATTCTTTGCAACTTAACCTAAACATTATACGACGCAACTCATTATTGTATAAAATGTTGACTTTATCAGTAGCAATTTACGATTATATTTGTACGCTGGTATACGACTTCTGGTTGTCTGGGAAGCTCCATTATCTCTTTAAGGCCTGGGGTCAATCCAAGGGATGTAAAGCAATGTCTCCGGTCCATGAGTTGATGGGTTGATAGGTAGGGTCCAGGTATAGGAGCTGCCTACCTGGCGTCGGTAGCATTGGTACAAGCTCCGGTACCACGTTGTGTGTTCTAAAATGCGTTAAATATCGTAAACTTAGCTTGGACTTGACGAAGAATGGGAAAATTCATTGACTCGAGTGAGCACCACATAAACAAAAAAGCCATCCTCACCTACAACAGATTGACGAATGAGTGTAATTTATTCCAACCAAGTGACTCTGCAAGTAGACTCGGAACTGACAGCAGTAGGAGGAATGAAGGATAAACTGCACGGCCAATGAGATCCACCCAAATTTGAGTTCAGTTTATTTATAATCGCAAAAAATGCAAAACCTCAGCAATTAGTAAATTTGCCTCATGTTTTTCCAGGTTTTCCAGTTTTTTTTCAGGAAAAAAAATCCCGAATATGAGAAAAGTAAGGATTGGATTCCCTCAGCTTATTGGTACTCATCCTAGACTGAGTAAAATTTGCATCAATTTTGCTCATTTTCCGGCAGATTTTTTAGATTTTCCGCATAAAAACATGAGGCAAATTTATTCATTGCTGAGTTTCTGCTCTTTTTGCGATAAGTAAACTGAACTCAAATTTGAGTTGATCTCATTGGCCGTGTGAAAGGCAGTCTAAAAATTTTCCGTGCTGTCGGAAAAACCGAACTGTAACGATTTAAATAACCGAGTGAGATGTCTTTTGGCTCAGTTTAATTGGCCACAGCAGTTTTTTGTCCGTGTTCTCCGATTTTTGTCAATTTTCAAGTGTCCACGGTTATCAGTACTTCAAAAGTTTGCATTTATGTGAGCTCTTTAATAGAAGCAATTATAAAAATTAATCATGGACATTTTCAGGTACACGGCAAACATTCCGTGTATATTTTTCCTAGAAAGAATTTATTTTTCTCTACAATTTTATCTCAAACGTCATTTCGATCATAAGTGACGTTTTCATGATAACATTTATTGAAAATTTGTAAAGATGCCATTTTGGAAAAAATATTTGGTCCGAATTGGCCGAATGTTTACAGAAATGTGAATTATTGCCCATAACGAATAATTATGAAAAGGTCGTGTCAAGAAATATTTTTTTGTTCACTATTTGGCCTAAAACTGCTCTCATGATTACAAAGAGTTAGTTTATCTAAGTGTAATGCCACCTTAATAAAAGTTGAAGTGCGTATTTAAACAATACCGAATTTAATTTCATAAAGTTCTTTAGGCGTTAAAACATTGGAAAAGGTAAGAAAGAGGTTCTGACCGTTGTTTTTCAGAATGGTCCCTCTGTGCGCAGATTCCTTTACTGTTTTCGGTATCTGACGTCTGACGGATCTTCCGGTTTCCGGTATATCAGCCAACTACCAACACTGCTTACAAGGCATCCGACGCATTTTGTCATATGGTCGCCATATGATAAATGAAAATCGGTCAATTAACCAGTTCGATTCCTATTGATTTTTTTTCGTGGCAATCAAAATAAAGTAAAAACTTATATAAAGGGCCCTTCCACGAAAAACATTCCATTTTTCAAAGAGATGAATAAATAGACACCTTGTGTATTCAGAAAAGTTTCTTGCTTTGATATTTTCTAAAATTTTGCCGAGAGCACCGATCCTGAATGTGAAATTGTTGAAAAAATAAATTTTGTTATATCTGTCAATGTCAAAAGAAGGAGTTTTTCATATCCAGAAACTTTTTCAAAGACATCACTAGTCTAAAATGCCAGAATCACGAGATAATTACTTTTGACAGCCTTTTCACAGTTCTAGACCACTGTGCGACAGCTGACTGTTCCTACGCTAGGCCTGGCAACTGTGTCTTACATGGTAATCACCACTCAGTTGTCAAGCTGTACACGACTCTCTTGTAACGATGATACCGTAATATAATACAGCAGATGACTAGCGCCACGTGGTGAGTGAATTCTGAGTTGATCTGTTAAACTTTCGGAAGGGTTTGATCATCTGAGCAACTTTAACGAAGACAGAAATTTCGTAGATGGGGCGACCCCGGCGTTGTGGTTTGAATTCATATATACCTATACCTCTCACGACAAAGTCACGAGTACAAATCTCACCCCCAGACAAGTCACGAATGACCCAAGAGCGTTAAAGCGACTATAAAAAACATAATACAGCACATTCAGGAGCTAAAGAGGTGAGTAAATTTTGAACTTATCTGTTCACCAACCAAACAATCTTGGTCACATGATCAACTTTGCCGAAGACAGAAACTTTATACATGGACAATATCTCATGTTATAGCAGATGCAGTATATTTACATGTATAATAGCGCCACGTTATGGAAGAATTCTGAAATAATGTGTCGACCAACCATACCGGCTTGACCTCCTGAACAACTTTGCTGGAAACTACAAGTTTGTATGTGGCTATGATCTGGAGATATTGTATGGTAAGCCTGTAAACCCAAATCCCATACATTCATAAAATAAATCACATAACTAGTGGAAAATATCCATGTAAATTTCACATAACTTTTATATGCTCCTATAATCGGAAATTGCACCACTAAATCACATGAACGTTATTAAATTTATATGATGCCTAACATAGAATTTCTTATGTTATGTGATAGTTAGGGGTTTCGATCTAATTTCCGTCCTACTAAGCACAACCTGCGCTTTACCCTCTTGTCTGATCGAGTTTTAACAAAAAATGGAATATTTCTGTCAAAGATGACTTCTAAATGTATTCACCTTTCCAGTTCAGAGTCACAAATTGTTGAGATATTGTTTAAAATCTAATACTGCTTCTTGGTTCTAAATTCGTTCTACGAGTTTCAATTTCGTCCTAACGCATTGAAACGCCATTAGATTTTCTTCGTCCCACGGATAAACGTAGAAAAAGGGGATTCGCTAGGAGCGCTTCTATTGTTTTGAGAACAATGAGCGTAAATATTCATACAATGCGCTCTAACAGGATTAACTAACACATCGGAACAAACCTATTATTGATTTGTGCACGGTAAAATCATTTATATTATTGATCTTTTCTGATCAATAGAACGAAAATAGGCGATTACGACGAAGTAGTGCTTTACCCTATTCAGATAAAAATCGTAATTTTTGTTATTGGAAAAATATTATGTGCGTTCCTAATAGAAAATAAGTGAAATTTTACAGTGTATGTTATTCTATCACCATATCACAGTATGCTCCTTCCATATATGCGGTGAGTGGTACCGTACACTCACCGCTGTTTTTCAGCTGTCCTTCAACCGATTACGCTGATTTTTTGTATGTGATTAGTGTCACCCAAAAACTAGTTATCTACAGAAAATCAGGGGTTACTATACAATCTCTCTTCCAGACTTCACATAGTGCGAAGTAAATTAGGATGTCTTCTAAATTGACTAACTTTCTTATTTAATGTTCAAATGGAGTACTGTCTTAAGCACTTATACGACGAGCAATACCAGTGGAAGTCGTTCCTCTACGACAGCACGAGTATCACCAAGCTGAACGGTTCTTGTGGCAAGTGGCGCAGAACGATAACTACGCAGACGAAACCAGGACCCTATTGAACAACCGAGATGAGCCACGACCGGACAAATGGGTGAGTGTCGAAAAATGCAGCCCTCTGTACAGGTTATCTCCGTTTGCCGATGAGCTCGGTGTCATCAGGGTGGAAGGTCGGACAGCAAATGCGAGGTACGTGACGTTCGATGCTCAGTTCCCAGTGATATTGCCGAAAGATCATCCGATCACGAAGTTGGTGCTGAACGACTACCATTGCCGGCACTGTAACCCTCGTCTAGGGTGACAATTTATAGCCCACCATTTTAACGTGTTTGCCATGAGCGTGTGCCTTGTCTGTTATGATTTGTTTTTGTTTTGGTCGCACGCTCGGCAACATACTCACCACTGCTTTATTTGTAAATATTTTAATTTGTTATTTTCATCGTAGATTTTATTCGTGTAGGCATGTTTTTAGGATTAGAATATAGTGTAAAAATTATCGTTCAAAATTGTCTCGCGTTTAGAATAAAGCTAGGTCCCGTTTCTCCTCCCGCTGCAAAATAAGGCGAAAAACACAAGCAGCACAACATTCGATCGCGGTTGCAGGAGAACGATGGCGGTTGTTGTATTGTCAGTGATTGTCAAGTAGTACAGGGAGAAGAAAGTTACGAGCCACGGTTGGAAGTCGATGCGGTTTTTGCCCGGTCCGTTTCAGTAAAAACGAGAGTGGGAGTGCCGTTTTCGTGGCGTGTGTCTGCTGGAGGGATAATTACCAGCACCGTCGCGTGGAAGTCACGTCGTTTCCCCGAAAAGTGCCGTGGTTCGTGAGCTGAAGTGAAGAGTGTCGGATCGCCGCCAAGGGAAGCTAAATTTCGAGGATTTTTCCGCTTCCCGGCTAAACCCCAAGGATCCCCGAACACCCACCGTCCTCACTGCGGTGGCTCAGCCAGTAGAGCCAGTCTCGCCACCGCAGTTAAGAGCCAAGGAGGGACGAAGCAGGCAGAACTGAAGGAGCGTTCGCCTGGGTAGTGCACTGCGGTGACTACCGGGACCATCTACGGCGAGTAGTTGGTCCGGTGATTCGTCACCATCGTCGCCGAGGGGGTTCCGATAAAGGAGCCTTGCTCATCCCCCCCGCTAAACGCCAAGGACCGCTGCTACGCAGCTAACGTGAAGCAGTACGATCTGCAACCACCGCCGCTATCGTCGAAGGGCCCCACCGAGTGACACCGAGGATAACGAGGAGAAAAGGGAAAGGTTAGAGGATAATAGACGTCTTAAATTGTACTTTTCTTTCTCTTTTCTTAACAATCCATCCAAATCCGAACGTCTTTGGGGGAAGTACTCTGCTCGTAGCCGCCCCGCCGGGGTAAATCGGGCCAGCTATAGGCTGGCAAGTAAGCCGCAACTTACAGCACGGACACGCCAACCGAAAGACGGTCGTCAACGAAGTTCACCAGTGATTCCATATCCCCAACTTAAGGTCATCAGTGGACAAAGTGATGAGAAGCTGCCAGCGTTGCAAGGTGACGAACTGCCAACCACAGAATACGAGAATGGCACCACTACCGTAAGAGCGATTGACACCGTTTGTCCGGCCATTCAGTGACGTAGGTGTAGACTACCTGGGACCGCTAGAAGTGGCCGTTGGACGTCGCCGAGAGAAACGTTACGTGTCTGGTCATCCGAGCCGTCCATCTGGAGGTGGCCCACAACTTGTCTACCGACTCGTGCATCATGGCCATCCTAAGGTTCATCCGCAGGCGAGGTTCACCGGGGGAGATCTTTTCGGACAACGGCTGTAACTTCGTCAGTGCTAGCAACGAGTTGGTCGAGCAGATCAAGAACATCAACAACGAGTGTGCCGATACGTTTACGGATGCACACATTAAGTGGTAGTTCATTCCGCCATCTGCACCCCACATGGGCGGCGTATGGGAACGAATGGTGAGGAGTGTCAAGGAGGCGATGCGGGCGCTTGACGATGGACGTAAGCTCAATGACGAAATATTGCTGACGGTGCTGGCTGAGGCAGAAGGATTCATCAATTCAGTGCCAACATTTCAAAGGGGCGTAATTGCATTTGTAAACAATAGCTTTAGCCGTCGATTTCTCGCGAATAAAAGCTCACTCATGAAAAATAGTGACACCAACAGGTAGAGGAATGTTTCCTCTACCAGCTAGCATTTTTTTTGAAGGGGTGAGCTTTTAGTTGCGAGAAATCGACGGCTAAAGCCATTGTTTACAAAAGCAATTACGCCCCTTTGAAATGTTGGCACTGAATTCTCGTCTGCTAACCTATATGCCTCAAAGTTCGGCGAATGGCGAAGCGCTCACGCCGAATCATTTCCTGCTGGGGAATTCGTATGGTGCTCAAGATCCGTTGAGAATTCCGACGAACTTGGCGGAAGCGTTGAAGAGTAGCTACCAGAGGTCACAATTCCTGTCGGACGCATAATGGAACCGTTGGCTACAGAAGTACTTCCCAACTCTGAATAGACGATCCAAATGGTTCGAAGAAAGCAAAGCGGAGAAGGTTGGAGATTTGGTCTACGTAGCCGAGGGTAACCGGAGAACCTGGATCCGTGCGAAAGTAGTCCAGGTGATTGTTGGGAGCGACGGCAGAGTATGGCAGGCGGTGGTGCGAACAGCGGTAAGGTAAGGAACTGAAGCGACCGGTCGTCAAACTGGCGGTTATGGAGGTCGGTGGTGGTGAATCCTATGTGAATCCTGAAGGACCCCCCCAGGATCCACGGGGCGGGGGATGTTCTGGCATCACTGCAGCACTTCACTCACACCTTTGGAGCTAAGTGCGTTCCTACTCGTCGGCCGAGAAACGTCAACGGCGAAGTGAACAGTAGAAGAAAGAATAGTTATTGGATAGGCAGTTTGGAGTTCAGTGCAGTTAATTTTTCCAAAGAATTAGGAAATTTTTGTAGAGGTAAGACGGAATTATTCTTCCCCGGGTTGAAATTAAATTATGCTGTGCGATTTAGGTTCTGCTCAGCTACAAAATTGTCCCGTCTGGCTCCAAGGAAGTGAATCAGAGTAGCTTTATTAAGAAGAAGACTAATGTAAGTTAACTTTTATATTGTTTTGCATTCTTTATTACAAATAATTAATTACAGTTTTGAGCTTTTGTCTCATCGGGAAACGGTGTCTGCTGCAGAGATTTTTCTCTTTAAGCCATCCGAACAGATTTATTGTTGAAATTTGTAATTGATTATGATTCAAGTTGAAAAAACATAGAGGTTTTGTGCCTACGGAAGAAGAGGTAGTAGAATTATTTTCACTCCCGCAGGTTTTTCCCCTCAATCAATTAAAAAAAAAAAAAATGATAAAACACAAAATAATTCTTTCCTTTTAATTAGCTAGGGGTGTGCCAACGATAGTGACATTCACTGAAAACAGTAGTGACTTCTGTTCGCTCTGGTTTGTCATGCATAAGAGATACGGATTTGAGTTGTTAACAAAAGTTGTAGCTGACAAAGCCTATTAAAACTCCATACATTTTTTTTTACGAAATTCTGTTGATGAAAAAAGTTAGGGACAAATGAATGTAAATCAATGCACGAAATGAATGCAAATGATTTTCCATGCCTGGTTTCACTGCTCCAAAAAGTAATCATTATCTTCAAAACCTAGAAAAGTGATTTCCCCCATACTGTGAAAGTAAAATTTCCATATGAAAATTTACCAAGAAAGACGAAATTTTTTTCTTTGCCAGGGGATGTTTATAGGCATTTATCCAACTTTTATAACTATTTTCGTTGACGACATATTTCCGCCAATCTGCTTCCTTGCAATTTTTCATTATGCCCATTGCTTTTATAAATTTTCCAGAAACGTTTACGGAACGTATCCTATGGCTTTACCCTCCCCACTAACAAACCTCCAAACTCCTGTGACACTTATGAGAGGTCGTAGAGCTCTCTACATGGTCTAAGTCTTGTACCACCTACAAATTTGTGCCTCCTTTAGCTCAGTCGGTAAGGGCACAGCTACAATGTAAGACCATGCTGCAGGTGGCTAGGTTTGATTCCCTGCGCATAGAGTATGATAGTACTTGCCACACAATTATACTGACCTACCACTCATTGTAGCACGGAAACCACTCCGATAGCTGTGGGTTCTCCTCACTGTTGAACTTGATCAAGCTTAATAACCTCTGATTGACATCAGCTAAACGCTGTATGAAGGTCCAAAAACGAATGGATGCCGATAGGCCATTCGTCAATTTATTTCCTTGGGACAGTTAAGAATCTCCTTCCAACAGCTTGAGCAGCCAATTGGTCAGAAAAAGAGCAATCCAACAGGAAGATGCCCCAATGAATGGAGAGAAGAACCCGGACTTTATCCACGAAATATTAGCAACAGGGAGTTGACATCTTCACTCTCCCCATCCAAATCGCTTCAATTGGGTGCCCTGATAGTCCCTCTGCATCCCGAGTTTTTAATATATATTAATATGTATTATAATAATCAGATAATCAGAACCATAACGTCTAAAACAATATGTGAGTCGATTGAAGTCTGCCAAAAATAAATGAGGGCTAAGTTGATTCTTAACATAGAGGCGTAGATGCATAGGTGAAGGATAAGAGAAAGGAGAGTCAAAGGTGTTCATGCTACACAATTATAGGGTGTCCCAGAATGTCTATGGACTATTAAAAAAAAAAACGATAACGTAACTCTGTTTACAACAAATTCAATTTCTATTTCGCATTCATGTTCTTTATACTATTCTCTTACAGTCAAACGTAGAAAATCCGAAATCCGATCAGTCGTAAGCCAAGGAGCGGATTTTTGATCTCACGCTACTCATTAGCTTCAGCACAGATGCCTTTCCAACAATTTTGGATACTTTTTCCCAGGCTTTCGCAAACTTTGTAACGGAATCCACTGCTTTCACATGTTTTCGCAAGTATGCTTTGGTTAGGGCCCAAAAAGTTTCGGTTGGCCTAGCCTGGTGTCGTGGATGTGCAAACCAATTGAAAAACAGTTTGATTAAGACGCAATCATGTCCGTTAAAAATTTCGATGCGCAACATAAACGAAAAACAAACTTGTAAATCAAAATGACATTAATGTATTCAAAGAATTTCCACCGGATCTCAAATAAACATTCCTAAGAAATACCAAATGCAACAAGCTCAACAGATGCAAACAACAGGAAGCAACATATCAACATAGGACTTAGGAAAGATTCAGCATAAACAATATTGAATTCTATCAGCGCAATTGGTTAAAAACTAACTGAAACTGAAATATACATTATTCTACAATCGCAAGTTAGAGTGTTATTACCTTCGAATGCCAGCTCACTGGGGTCAGTTTGACAGATTCAGCTCCTTGGGTACGAATTGGACCTTGTTGGCTTTATACCAGGCTACCGTGTCCTTGCAGTAATGAACCGACGCCAAATCCGGCTTTAAACAGTGCTGAGGCGCCGTGTTTGTGGATCATGAGTAACAGACGCTTGTTTAAATACCCACGCACGTAAACATCGCTTGTCATTGTATCCGTTGTCACAAACGGTTTGGAAAGCATACCACACTCACAAATGGCTTGCCAAACCATAGCATTTTTACAGAACTTTTCGGTAAAAATCGACTTATCCGCGTCGCCATCACGAACGGTGTAGTACTGATTACAAGGAAGAGTTTTTGTATTCAAATTTAACGTATGATTCATCCATCTTTCCGCACAGAAATTGGTCGTATAACTGAGAGTTAGCTCAAGCTATAAAAGACCCTAAGGAAAAGGAAATTATGTTATTCTTTAAACAATTAAAAGATTTTGACGTAGGAATGAGAATAAGAAAAACACACAGTTATCTAAAAAACTTCAGAAAACAGAAGAACAACAAGGCATCAAAAATTAGTACACGAGTATGGGATAATATTTTGAAGGATTGTCAAGGGTCAGAAATGGATTTTTGTAATGAATACGATTACCTTAGATGAAATTAGATTTATAATCAATACTTCTAATAATGGAAAAACGCCAGGGCCAGACCGAGTTTATTTAGAATATCTTAAAAATGCAGATCAGAGCAAGATAGAAGAGCTAGTTGAAATAATGAAGTTGGTATATGTAGAAAACATAATGCCCAAAGACTGGAACAAATCGACGCAAATTCCCATTCCAAAAAAAGCAGGAGCTTCAGAAGCCGATCATTTTCGTAGAATATCTCTTTGTAATGTGGCTTATAAAGTATATGCTAAATGGATAGGTAACCAGCTTCGAAAATTCACGGAAGATCCAGGACTCCATCAAGCAGCATTTACAAGAAGTAGATCCACAGATGATCATATATTCATTGCTAGCCGAGTCATGGAAGAATATTGGAATGCAGGAAACAATCTAATTGTTTTAGCGTTGGATATCAGTAAGGCATTTGATACAGTAAATGTGAAGAGTTTAAGAGAAGTTTTACTTAATTTAAATGTTCCATCTAGATTAGTTGACAGGGTGTTATTATGTGTTAAGAATGAACTCACTAGAGTTTTATGGCAAAATCAATTTTCTAAAGAGTTCAAAAGAGGTAAGGGAATTAAACAAGGATGTCGCCTGTCACCTCAACTTTTTAATTATTTAATACAAGATGTTCTTAAAAACGTTGCAAGAGATATTCCTGAATTAGAATTGATAGATGTAGATTGCTTAAAACGGCCGATAATTTTAGCATTTGCCGATGACATATTAATAATAGCAAGAAGTATAAATGAGTTAGAGAATATTCTTAAAGTACTAGAAGAGGAGCTATCCAAAGTAGGTCTTAAAATCAATAGGGAGAAAAGTCAAATTTTAGTCAGATACCCAAATGACAAAGCAGTACAGCCAAACGAATTAATGCTTAATGGAACTGCTTTTAAAACTAGTGAATATATTAAGTATTTAGGAGTTTGTCTGACAGCAACTCTAAACAGGAAATTAACCAATAGGCATAGATCTATAAACGCTTTGAAAACTTCAAGATTAGTAGTAGATTTTTGTACAAGATTTCATCCGAGCTGGGAATTAGGAAAGCTTATATATAATACAGTTTTGGCGCCAGCGTTATTATATAGAACTAAGGTAGCGGAATTAACAAAGAAAAACAGGGTGCCACTAGCAAACTACGAAAAAATTATTCTAAGGAACATTTTTAATAGCTGTAAAAAACCAAGTAATATGAAATTTAATGCAAGAAAATTTTTAGCAGGAAAAACAATAAATAGACGAGTTAGGGTAGGCAGAATAAGTTATTTTGGACATATAAGAAGAAGAGAGATGAATCATCCACTGCAATTAGCGTATAGATTCAAATTCAACAAGAAAAAAGAGGGTAGACCAAGCCTTACTTGGAGGAAATCATTAAATCAGGACTTTGATAGATATGAAGAACTTAATATAGAAGAATGGGAAGAACTAGCTAAGGACAAAGAAAAATTAAAAAAGAAAGTGGAAGAAATTTATAATAATGAGGATAGCGAAATTTCAGATGGTGTATCGACAGAGGAAGAAGATCGAGGAAAAGGAAATTATAAACACTGGAAGAAAAAAAGGATAAGACAGGACTATTGCAAAAAAAAAAAACTAATCCTGGTTGTATCTCTTTTTCATTTGCATGCATTCCGGGTGACGAGCGAACATGATGAAGAAGATGGCTTTATCACAGAGCCCCGTATCGGAACGAGTGGATTGTTGAACGATGGTCTACGATTCAAAGTTGGTTTCTGTAATGATAAGTATCACGATTTTCATCGGAATGTAAGTATTATTGACAATAATCATTACAAACAACTCGTATATACATTGAAATACATAAATAAAAAGGACGGGACGGTCCAACAGGGCACCCGATTGAAGCGATTTGAACGGGGAGAGTGGGAATGCCAACTCCCTGTTGATAACATTTCGTGGATAAAGGGCGGGCTCTTCTCCCCACTCATTGGGGCATCTTCCTGTTTGGGGGCTTGTCTTTTTGACCAATTGGCTGATCAAGTTGCTGGAAGGAGATTCTCTTGTTCCGTAGATGCGTATAGGCGACTTTGCCTATCGATCTACCCAATCCGTTTTTGGCCCTTCATACAGCGACATGTTGAGAACAATCAGAGGTTATTAAGCTTGATCAAGGCAAACAGAGAAGAGAGCCCACTGCTGTCGGACTTAGTTTCCGTGCTACAATGGGTGGTAACCACTATTGGTCGTATAACTTCTGAGCCCTCGGTTTGACGGATGCGGCTTGTTTTTCACTCCGCTTTGGCTTCTTCTGCTTCTTATACGTCATTAGACACATTCTTGCCATGGCCTGCTGGACATTACTCTGCGAGGATCCCACTTTTTTAGCCACGTCTCGAACCGAAGCACTTTTCTTGCGAGTGAAAGCTTGCTCGATTTTTCGGTCCAGATTTTTGCTTGTCCTGGAAAGTAGCTCCATCACCATACTTCCGAATCGCATTTCGAACGGCTCCGATGCTTACACTTTTCAATTTCGCTAATTGACTCAAAGAAAAGTTGGGGATAGTACATTATTTGTGCCAAGGTTGCAAATACTCATTTCAGCTAAAACAATGTTTTTTTTTATGAAATAATTAGATGTCATGACCAAATTTTGAATTGGTAGGATGCAAGAAGAGGTTGCACAAAGAATGTGTTTGACATATTAAACCTGCTTATTTCACTTCATGAGAGTCACAATCAGCGATTTTTCACACACTCACTAACTCACTCACTCACTCACTCAGCTATCAGAAAATCGCTGATTGTGACTCATAGAAAGTAAAATTTACAGGTTTCATGTTTTAAACGCATACTTTGTAACCTCTTCTTTTAAGCTACTAGTAAAACATGCCATCAAACCATCTTTTGGTTTTATTATTCCGAAAAACATTATTTTAGCTGAAATGAGTATTTGCAACCTTGATTTGTGCACGATCTGTTTGCGCTTTTCCGGAGAAATGCTTCACATTGTCACGGAAATGTAAAGAACCGACACCTGCGATACACGAAACTGTTGGTCGAAGTGTAAACAATAATTCAGCGTGATAACCAGATGTTTAAACGTCATCTGAAACAAGCAGGGGTGTTCCAAAGTTGTGCTTAGACATTCTGGGACACCCTATATACTAATGCAAAAATGATACATTAATCGAAAGCTCTCAATTAATAAGCGTGGAAGTGCATTTAGAACACTAAGTTGACAGCACGTAATAAGCTTATATGCAATCAGCAGTAAGCTTGAACTGCGAAGAAGAAGAAGAAGAAGAAGAAGAAGAAGAAGAATTTGTGCAACTTTCTCAAATTATTATTATTATTATTATGTACGTTGACTGCTTGGTTTCAAATTCGCAATAATCAACACGGTTTGTGCTACAGTTACCGTCAGTTTATTTCATCAAATATATAATACAGGAATCCCCCAAATAGTGCGGTCCATCCACCGCTATTTCTCGGCTGTCCTCCCACCAATTGAGCTGATTTGCTGGCTGGTGACTAGTACATGGTTGACACCAAGGTTGCAAAGACTCATTTCAGCTAAAATAATGTTTTTCGGAATAATAAAACCAAAAGATGGTATGATGGCATGTTTTACTTGTAACTTACAAGAAGAGGTTACAAAGTATGCGTTGGAAACATAAAACCTGTAAATTTTGCTTTCTATGAGTCACAATCAGCGATTTGCTGATCGCTGAGTGAGTGAGTGAGTGAGTGAGTGAGTTTGTGAAAAATCGCTGACTGTGACTCTCGTGAAGTGAAATAAACAGGTTTAATATGTCAAACACATTCTTTGCAACCTCTTCTTGTATCCTACCAATTCAAAATTTGATCATGGTATCTAATTATTTCATAATTTAGAAAAACATTGTTTTAGCTGAAATGAGTCTTTGCAACCTTGGTTGACACTAGAGAGGGTCTAGTATAAGTAAGGAACGGACTAGCTGGTTTTGAGCCAAACGAACTGTCAAAGCCAGAGCCAGTCGTGCAGCGCCTATCTTGATTGCATTGGCCGTGTTGCTAGAAACCACCTAGGTATAGGTTGCCAAGGCAGTTTGTTTTGAATCCGCTCCTCTCTTATGCTAGACCCTCTCTAGTTGACACTAATCACACACACACACACACACACAGCCAGCTCAATTGCTTGAGAGCCGAAATAGTGGTGGCTGACCGCACCACCCACCGCACTATTCGGGGTATTCCTGTGTAATGTGTCTCAGTGGGATTTGATAACATCACCGTTCAATTTTGCAAAAAACACGTTTCGCTAGAATTTTCTTTTTTTCCATATGTTTGATGACACATATTGAAAGGTATCATATTTCACGACTTATTTCATGTACTACCATTCTGAAAAGTGCGTGCAAAATAAACCCATCAACGGTGCCTGTTGAACAAGCTATCATCACTGCACCCTAATTTAGTCTACTTTCGTCCGTAGGTAGCTACTACTGCCGTCACGGCGGCTAGGTGGAGTCAATCCCACTGGTGTAACTCATGCTGTGATGGAACTCGCTAAGTTCATCTGGTAATTTTAATATTAATGAAGATTAGGCATAAAACTACGGCTTCACAGTTACGTTCTTGTTAGTTGGAGTATCCCTTTTGTCGGTGCTGGACACGATTCTTTGGCACAATGATCAAAAACGGTGTTGATTCGCGTTCGGTGAGTAATTTTGAGCTGAAAGCAATCAACGACATCGATAATCGAAGATTCTGCCACGGGTTGAAGAGTTTGTTCCTGGAGTATTGCGCAAACAGCACCATCCATGGAGTTAAATACTTTGGCTGCAAGCGACGTACACTCTGCGAAAAGTAATATATGGCCAGTTGTGAAATCCTAAAGTGCTGGTAATCTGAACGGGATGTTTGTGTTTCAGGATCTGGTGGGTGGTGACGTTCCTCATTTCGGTGTACGGCTGCAGCCGGTTGATTCAGAACATCTATCGCAAGTGGGATCAAACACCGGTGATTGTGAGTTTCAACGAGAAGAGCACTCCGGTTTGGCAGATTCCATTCCCCGCGGTTACCATTTGTCCCGAAACGAAAGCCAAGGCAGAATATTTAAATTTCACTACCATGTTTCATCAAATTCAGAACGAAACCGACAGGGAGCAAGTGACCACGGAAAGGTGATTTGATATTGTTTTAGAAGTATTTCAGTTCTAAGGATGAGCATGATTTTTTTTTTCAGTTGGGATCGGTTTCGGGCAGTGTCGCAAGTTTGTGACCTACATATCACGGAAAACATTCCGCTGAATCAGACGATCGATCATGAATGCGTGAATTGGTTGAAGAATGTATCCGTTTCCAAAAACGAGATGCTGATGTATTGTAAATGGCGCAATGAAGCAATTATGTGCGATGATAAGTTTACGGAAACACTGACAGAGGAAGGGATTTGCTATACTTTCAATTCATTGGCGGCGGATGATTTGTTTAGACTAGAGGAACTACATGATGATTATCCGTATCTTCAGGAGAACAGATCGTCAACTCAGTGGACCCTGGAAAGTGGTTACCGTGACGATGCGGATATCGATACCTACCCTGTGAGGGTGCTTGGAGCAGGTGCTCGAGCCGGTTTAAACATTCTACTGAGATTGTATGAATACGATTTGGATTATATTTGTCGAGTAAGTTTCAAAGTGTAATTCCTTTAATCGTTGTTTTATTATATATTGCATTAATTAGGGTCCCGTACAAGGATTCAAAGTTCTACTACACACGTCCGGGGAGTATCCTCAGGTTTCCAAGCAGTACTTCCGAGTTCCGCTCCATCAAGAGGTAATCATCTCGGTTAAGCCGGAGATGATAACCACTTCCGAAGGTTTGCGCGATTATGCTCCGCATCGGTAAGCATAATTCTGATTCAATTCATCTTCATCTCCATCCGCGTATTCACAATTTCCCATATTACCTTTCTTTCAAAGTCGGCAGTGCTATTTCAACTATGAACGTTGGCTTAAGTTCTTCAAAGTGTACACGCAGCAGAACTGCGAACTGGAATGTATCACCAATTACACTCGGCTGGCTTGTGGATGTGTGAAATTTTCGATGCCCCATGACGACCGGACGGAAATCTGCGGATCCAGCCAGATCGCATGCTACAATGCAGCCGAAAACGAGCTGCTGAGCCACGACGTGAAGCACAGTGTGAACTCGAGCTACGATTTTCGGGCTAAATGTGACTGTCTGCCGTCGTGCACATCGGTACAGTATGATGCGGAGATCTCGCAGGCGGATTTTAACTGGAGGGATCTATTCTTGGCATACAAGAGCCCTCTGGATGAGTTTCCTGGGTAATTTCCAAATTAATAACAACCACATGAATCACTAATTGAAATCAATTGCAGAATCCAACTGGCCCGTCTCACAATCTACTTCAAGGAGGCACAGTTTATAACCTCCAAACGCAGTGAGCTGTATGGTGTGACGGACTTCCTGGCCAACTGCGGTGGCCTGCTGGGATTGTTTATGGGCGTCAGCCTGCTGAGTCTGGCGGAGATTATCTACTTCTGTTCGATTCGTCCGTTTACCATTCTGAGGTCCTACCGGACCAAGCAGACTCAGCCGAGCGCACCGTTCATCGCACCGCTGTTTGAAATTGAGAAATCAAAGGCAAATTAATCCTGGTTTGGAAGTTTCAAATATTGTTTGAAATCAAGCATACGTAAATTTGCACTCAAATACATATTGCATTAACAATTAAATTGTAATTTTCCACCAAATAGAATGTTTCATGTCTAAGGATTGATTGTGTTTTAAATTGAAGAGCATGGATTTTTTTATTCGGTAAACATTTATTGCTTTTGGTTGGTGACAATTAGAGGTCCCAAATCGTGAAAAAAAAGTTCAACAGTGTGAGTCAACGTCATACAATAAGGGGGGAGGGGAGGTTTAAGAGTTCTGCGATACGCAATGTATTAAGATTAGAAAAAAAAAACCTGATGAAAGGTGAGAGGGGGTTAATTTTTTCTCAATTATGACATGACATATCCTGAATCCTGATGGATGTGGGCATCTTAGTGGAATAAAGGGCGAACACGAAATTATTGCGACACATTCAACAGGGCATAACTTTTTTACCATTGGGTAAAAATCAACCAAATTTTGCACACTTTCTCATTGATGTGTATTGTGTACAGGCTGTCAAACTCGAAGTCGTGTTTTTCGATTCAACGAAAATGGAGGTGAACCAACGCGAGTGAACACCTGGAATTTCCTGACCTGTCGCACCGGCAGTTGGGAAAAATGTTGAACATTCACCATTCAACCGTCTCCAGAGTGTTGAAGCGGTTCCAGGAGCGGTTGACGTTGGACCACGGCAAAGGAGCTGGAAGAAAACCGGGACCGGAGAACAAAAAGACGGAGGGAAAGGTGAAGCGGATGATTAAAGCAAATCCCAACGTCTCAAGCCGTGATTTGGCTAAAAAGATCGGCATGTCGCAGAGCTACGTCCAGAATGCAAAGAAGATAGCTGGACTACATACATACAAGGTACAGAACTTCCCAAACCGCGATGAGCGGCAACAATCGACGGCTAAAACTCGGGCACGGAAGCTCTACGAGAAGATGCTGACAAAATATGGCTGCTGTGTGATGGACGACGAAACGTATATAAAAGCCGATTTTAAGCAAATTCTGGGGTTGGAGTTTTTCACCGGCAAGAGCAAGTTCGATGTGGACGACAATTTTAAGAAGAAGAAAATGTCGAAGTTCACCTCCAAATATCTCATTTGGCTCTTGCGGACTGAGGAGTGAGCCTTTCGTGACAAAGGGCACAGTAAATGACGAGATCTACAAATCTGAGTGCCTCGAGAAGCGCCTTTTGCCGTTCTTGCAGCAGCACGACGAAGCTCCGCTATTTTGGCCAGATTTGGCATCATGCCACTATTCTAAAAGTGTCCTGGAGTGGTATGAGGCCAATTCTGTCCATTTTGTTCCAAAGGACATTAATCCGCCAAACTGTCCGGAGCTGCGCCCGGTGGAGCAGTACTGGGCAATAATGAAGCTGGAACTTCGGAAGAGCAAGAAGACAGTCAAAGACGAGAAGGACATGTTAAGAAAATTGAAAAAAAAACTGAGAAACTGGTACCGGATGACACTGTAAAGACTTTGATGAAGGGCATCAAGCCAAAATGCGTTCAATTTTACACTCAAGGCTCCATCGATTAACTTTTCTTTTGATTTTTGAAGTAAATATATGTATAAAACTACCCTAAAACTTTGGTTTGATTCTAAACATTATAAGAAAATTGGCATGACATTTTCGGTGTCGCAATAATTTCGTGTTCGCCCTTTAAAACAGTTGGTCTCCATACCTCTACCTTTCTATCCAGAAACCAGAACTAAATCCACTACACCATATAAGGACTTGTTAGTACAGAGGATTATAGAAATTATACATTATACGCTTCAAAAAGCCTACTTTGACTTGGAATGATTTCGATGTTGATGAAAAGCATCAGATTATGTTAACGATTGGATCTTGAGTTGGTTTAGATTTCATGGCACCTTCCTCCGCATCCTATGAAAATCATATCTATTATTATACAAATAGACGCATATTTTGAAGAAATGTAATATACCGGTGTAACCACTTACGATCTTTTGTTTTCGATCGTATTAGTTTAGCGTTAATTTCGACTTGAATTGCAACAAGATGGAATGCTCCTATAGTCTTATTGGTCTTATCTTGAAGCAAACTCAAATGCGATCTAGTGTGCACATTCGTATGCTATCTTTGATTATCTGGGGAAGCGATATACGAGTTAATTGACATTTAATTTTCATCAATTTAATTTACCATAATTAACGATCTAATCTGTAACAACAATTTCAGTTTCAAAAACCTTACGGCAAACATACTTTTGAACATAAAAACCAATAAATGATCCATAAAATATTGGAAAACGTTCCATAAAAAACATCCAAATGTTCCATAAAACTTCGGAGAAAATCCTTAAAAAAGTGTGAATGATCCATAAAAAATATCAATATGATCCATATTTAATGTAAAATTTAGCAACACAATTGTAAAAATGTACCGCTTAATTTCTAAGGAATGAGCATTGAAATTGTATGAATTACCCATAAACATATTGCAATTGATCCATAATACATTCAGCAGTGAGCCTTAAACTAAAGAAAGTGATCCATAGAAAATCATGTTTGCGCACTTAAAAATATATCCATGTTCGTATTAATGGAAGCAACTTCCTCAGAGCAGTCTCGTTTTGGACAGTTTGAAGCTGAAATAGGTTTTATTAAACTAATATAAAATAAAAACCAATCTTAATGCTTATAAGGTGGCAAAAGGAACCAAGAAGTCTGTCTCAAATAAACCACCTAGCAGAAATAATGGAGTGAGGAGTGATGCCGCAACCGAATCTGGAAAAGGAAGTACCAATGTGGTCAGCCTGGAAGAATCCCTAGACCAGTTGCTGCAGGAGAAAAGCGCAAATAAGAAAGCGCTGTAGGAAGAGAAATTCCTCCATGAAAAGCGATAGGAGGCTGAACGGGAGATTTTCAAACCGAGAGTTATCTTCCGTCACTCTTTCAACAAAGATTTGGCTAGATTTAGCATTTAGGGATTCAATTATTATTTTAGTTAAGCACGCAAACGATGTAGAATGAGCTACTTACTAGTTACTTAGGGTAAATCATGTATATAGCGTTTAGGAACAAATTGTAGGTTACCAGATTTTAGGATCAAACTGTAGTATCTAGATTAAGCAAATATAGGGTTATTAAATTCAATATTTGCACGCATTCCACCTCCAACTAACCTACTTCAGTAGCTACATAGAGGTAACTTTAAGACCAGAAGGTCCCGAAGAAATGTGCTCAACTTTTTGGCTAAGCTCTGGTACTATCTTCGGTCCCAAGCTTATCGATGCACCCCTATAAAACACGAGAAAATCCACGAACCCCTCATTTTACCTGTCAAACTTTCATAGCTAATCAAAACAAACATTGTGTAGTACTATAATTATTATTATTATTTAGCTTTATTTAGGAGGCTTTCAGCCTTAGGCTGGTTCGCCTCCAAAAAGTACTATAATTTTGACTAGAATGAGGTACGTTAATCGATTTGCTTGGGACCAATAGGCAAGTCAAGTAGTGAGCCAATTTAAAATTGTTAGTTTCGTATTGATTGTTGGTAGCTATTTCACTACAAATAACTACAATTTAATTAAACGATAGGTATATTAACAAATTTAGGCAATTAAAATAATTTAGCTGTAAAACGTTTTTAAATGGTTTGGAATTGTATCTTCTTTTCCTCTTTTTTTCTCGTGCATACTCCGACCTATCTAAGGTTCGGTTCAACGGAACTGTGAGTTCACAGTTCCGTTGAACCAAACCTGACGTCTGTCATTTCTGACAGCGACCGTTACCGTAGCTCTCTGAATCCCCCACAGGGTTGTCACTGGACTTGGCGGTACAGTGTTATCCCGATATTCCGAACAGCCATGATCCATAAATTAGACGTATATTATTCACGTTTTGGACACTGTATTATTAATTTTGATCCATAAACCATGAAAAATTGCTCCATTACTGCTTAACTACTTAGATTTACTGTCCTGCCGTGTTTTTAGGTAGATGTGCGGAGCGATGGTCAAGCGTCTAGAATTAGCTTCCAAAAGAAGCTTCTATAATAATCTTCTTAAAAAAAATGAAAAAAGGTAGGTGTTCCAGTTGTTGGTAGACGTGCTTATTTTGGTGTGTTCCAATTATAGTCTATATCTCGGTCTATATACATATGTTTTTTTAATTTGATCAATAAACCTTGGAAAATTGCTACATTACTGCGTAGCTACTCAGATTCACTGTTCTGCCCGTGTTTTTGACGTAGAACTACGTCTTTGTCGACTATACTGGGGTGCAAATCAAAAAATATGTGTGGTGAAGGAGTGTTAGGTTTTGAACGCTTGTAACTTTGTCATTTATGGATGAAATTAAAAAACAAATACGCCAATCGATAGGATATTACATTACGAACCTGCTGAAATAAATATTTTTCTGTATTTAAACTATTGAAAATGTACAAATGATAATTTTATCACTATTTTCATGAAATAAGCCTTTTTCCCAAACCCAGTCATCATAAACGAATACCACTTGGTTGGACATCATTCTGCTTGAATATGAAAAGATATAAATCAGCGCTGCTCTCCTGCCTCTGCTCATTTCCGCTTCGGACGGCGTGGCACTAGGTCCTGCAGCAAGCAGGACTAAGGCAGCGGCTAAAGGTGGATCACGGCGGGTCCACCACAATGAGGAATGAGACTTGAAAAAACGTGCATGTAAAACCCCCTTCCCCTTAACAATCTCTCTCCCTCCCCCCTTAACAATAACCCAAAAAAGACATGGACTTTGACGATCCCTTTTTTCCGTGAAATAAATTTTAACCTTTGCGTGTCTAACGTCTGAATTTGCATAGATTTCAAAATTCAATTAGTTCTAAAAACATAATTTCTCAATCTTTTGCTTCACAACAAATTGTATTTTGTCGGGAATCTATTGAAGTTTTTGAATCCATCTGAAAATGTTTGGATCAAAACATGGTTCCGGAGCAGGGGCGTCGCCCTAACCTCAATCTACCTGGTCAACAACTCTCAAAACGTAAACAAACAAAAAGATATTGCTTTGAATCGATACAAATTAGTGAAACTAGAGGACCCTATGCCTTTTGAGGCCGATTTTAATTTAAATATGGCTCTAAATAACGTTTCCAAAGTGGTTTAACAGGTAAAAAGTGAGGTTACGCGACGCCACTGTTCCGGAGTTATTCCGGTTCCCGTTGGGGTCACTTTTGGTCGGCATTAGGCTTTACTGTTGTGTATCAAGTATACACACGATGAACATCATGTTTTTTTTCTTTCAAATTGTGTAATTGGACCAATGGCAGCTATACCGACGGTCCACGATCACATTGGACATCCCGGAAATGATCCGGTGCCCCGGGGAAGTGGCCAATTCTCACCAAGAACCAAAACCCATCATGCGACACATCAAACTTCATGATTTTACAAATCTTGGCCGGTA
This sequence comes from Ochlerotatus camptorhynchus, assembly GCF_037179485.1. Taxonomy (NCBI): domain Eukaryota; kingdom Metazoa; phylum Arthropoda; class Insecta; order Diptera; family Culicidae; genus Ochlerotatus; species Ochlerotatus camptorhynchus. Next base: position 1,117,632 of record NW_027040822.1, on the reverse strand, counting down.
AAGACCTTATTGAGAGTCCATGGTCACACTAGCCCTCCCGGGAATGTTCTGGTGCCCCCGGGGAAGTGGCCAATTCTCAACAAGAACCAAAACCCATCGTGCGACATATCAAACTTCATGATTTGACAAATCTTGGCCGGTAATGGCCTTATTAAGAGTCCATGGTCACACTAGTCCTCGCAGACATGTTCCTGTGCCCCCAGGGAAGTGGCCAATTCTCTACAACCCATCGTGCGACATATCAAAATTCATGATTTTACAAATCTTGGCCGGTAATGGCCTTAATGAGACTCGACAGTCACACTAGCCACAAACCACAATTATTAGTAAAAACAGAAGTTTTTACCTTAATTTCTTCCCGTACCAAAACTTTCAAATTTGAGAAAAGAAAAATGCTTGAAAGACATATTCGATGATATTATGTTGAAGAAACACACACCACTGGACTGTAAAAGTAGTAGTAGTAAAATTTCGTTTATTTCTGTTGATTATGGTGTATACATTGATTTTACATTTCAATTGATTAGCCTATCTGACTCTTCATCTTTTGGAAGCTAATTCTAGGCGCTTGCCCATCGCTTCGCACATCTACCTTAAATACACGGGCAGGACAGTAAATCTAAGTAGATAAGCATTGGAGCAATTTTCAAGGTTTATGGATCAAAATTTAAAAAAATAGTGTCCTAAACATGAATAATATACGTCTAATTTATGGATCATGCCTATATTTTTAAGTGTGCAAACTTGATTTTTTATGGATCACTTTCTTTAGTTTAAGGTTCATTGCTGAATGTTTTATGGATCAATTGCAATATGTTTATGGGTAATTCGTACAATTCCAATGCTCATTATTTAGAAATTTAGTGGTACATTTTTACAATTGTGTTGCTAAATTTCACATAAAATATTGATAATATTGATATTTTTTATGGATCATCCACACTTTTTTAGGGATTTTCTCCGATGTTTTATGGATCATTTGGATGTTTTTAATGGAACGTTTTTCAATATTTTATGGATCGTTTTATCAATTCTAAAGGTGCAAACTTAGGGCTGCCAAACCTTACAACTTCATCCGAGCTTATTTGTGATACGGTACGATACAAAAATGAATCATCGCCAATAGGTTCAAAATTTGCATTCTTTGCAACTTAACCTAAACATTATACGACGCAACTCATTATTGTATAAAATGTTGACTTTATCAGTAGCAATTTACGATTATATTTGTACGCTGGTATACGATTTCTGGTTGTCTGGGAAGCGCCATTATCTCTTTAAGGCCTGGGGTCAATCCAAGGGATGTAAAGCAATCGGTCTCCGGTCCATGAGTTGATGGGTTGATAGGTAGGGTCCATGTATAGGAGCTGCCTACCTGGCGTCGGTAGCATTGGTACAAGCTCCGGTACCACGTTGTGTGTTCTAAAATGCGTCAAATATCGTAAACTTAGCTTGGACTTGACGAAGAATGGGAAAATTCATTGACTCGAGTGAGCACCACAGAAACAAAATAGCCATCCTCACCTACAACAGATTGACGAATGAGAGTAATTTCTTCCAACCAAGTGACTCTGCAAGTAGACTCGGAACTGACAGCAAAAGGAGGAATGAAGGATAAACTGCACGGCCAATGAGATCAACCCAAATTTGAGTTCAGTTTATTTATAATCGCAAAAAAGTGCAAAACCTCAGCAATGAGTAAATTTGCCTCATGTTTTTCCAGGTTTTCCTGTTTTTTTCAGGTAAAAATCCCAAATATGAGAAAAGTAAGGATTGGATTCCCTCAGCCTATTGGTACTTACCCTAGACTGAGTAAAATTTGCATCAATTTTGCTCATTTTCCGGCAGATTTTTTAGATTTTCCACATAAAAACATGAGGTAAATTTATTCATCGCTGAGTTTCTGCTCTTTTTGCGATAAGTAAACTGAACTTAAATGTGGGTTGATCTCATTGGCCGTGTAAAAAGCAGTCAAAAAATTTTCCGTACTGACGGAAAACCTGATAGAATGGGTAAAAACCGAACGTTAACGATTCAAATAACCGGGTGATATGTATTTTGGCTCAGGGATTTAAATCAGTTTAATTGGCCACAGCAGTTTTATAGTATTTGCGTGACGTTTACGTTTATGTGTTACAGTATAATACTTTTTTTCGTGTAAATACCAATTTAAATGTGTCAATTTATGTTTAAAGCTACAACATAAAAAATATTTTTTTCTGCAAAATTCTCACTCAGCTCACTCAGCAGAATGCAATCGTAAAAGGCTCAGCATGCAAAAAAAAAGTGAGTGCTACGCTCAGCTGTATGTTTTGCTCAATTCTGCGTTCATCAATGAAATTATAAGCCATGAGAATACAAATGAAATCAGTGCCGCTCGCACATGCTACTGCTCGTTTCTGACATTGTAAGCGTTTGAGTGAGTAGTAAATGCAAAACGAAACGATTTTCTCATGCTGGATGTAATAAAAACCCAACAATTCAATAGTTGAGCCGTCAATCAATCAACTTTCTTGCCCACAGCTCCCCAATTATGAAAAAGATTAAAAAAAAAAATTACCAAAATATTAATATTAATATTAAATATTAATCATGGTCATTTTCAGATACACGGCAAACATTCCGTGTATATTTTTCCTAGAAAGAATTCTACAATTTTGTCTCAAACGTCATTTCGATCAAAAGTGACGTTTTCGTGATACCATTTATTGAAAAATTCCAAAGATGCTATTTTGAAGAAAAATACTAGATCCGAAATGGCCGAATGTTTACAGAAATATTAATAATTGCCATAACCAATAATCATGAAAAGGTTGTGACAAGCATTATATTTTTGTTCACTATTTGGCCTGGAAACTGCTCTCATAATTACAAAGAGTTAGTTTATCTAAGTGTAATACCACCTGAATAAAAGTTCAAGTGCGTATTTAAAAAAAAGTAGAATTTCATTTCAATAAAGTTATTTGAAGACACCTAGGCGTTAAAACATTGGAAAAGGTGAGAAAGAGGTTTTGACTTTCGTTCTTCAGAATGGTCCCTCTGTGCGCAGGTTCAGTATCTGACATCTGATGGATCTTACGTAGCCTGCTGGTTCTTCGTCTGATCTTCAGTTTGGTGGAACTCCAGGCAAACTAAAAAAAATGTTACAATTAATGTTAGTTCCGTTTCTTATCATCCTCTGTTCAGGAACATCACAGTGAATGTTAGAAGTTGACCTCGCAGACGATGCAATGGTTTTAATCTTTTTTTTTTTATTCCGTGCTCTGTCTATGCTTTCACCTACAAAAGAAAGCATTTGCATTGATTTTTATGTATAACATGGTAGATCCTCTGATGATGAATCCCACATAATTGTAAGCGAATCTTACATCCCACGGTTTGGTGCAGTGATACTGCCCTAATGTTATGAAGCAAATGGTATATCAGGTAACTACCAACACTGCTGACAAGGCATCCGACGCATATTGTCATACGGTCGCTATATGATAAATGAAAATCGGTCGATTATCAAGTTCAATTCCTATTGATTTTGTCGTGGGATGTCGTGGGAGATGGTAATAAATCGTAATTAGGTGGCAAAAAATATATTTATTCCGCAAAATCAATAATTACGCAAATATTTTGCGATCTAGTATGTATGAATGTGTATTGATGTTTTGAACAACTGTGAAGAACATTTCAAACCAGTAGAAGTTTATAGAAAATTATTATAAAGTAAAAACTTATATTAAGGGCCTTTCCACGAAAAACATTCCATATTTCAAAGAGATGAAGAAATAGACACCTATTGTCTTGTGTTGATATTTTCTAAAATTTTGCCGAAGGCACCCATCATGAATATAAAATTGTTGAAAAAATAAATTTTATTATTAATCATTAATCTGTCAATGTCAAAAGAAGAAGTTTTTCATATCCAGAAACTTTTCCATAAACATTACTAGTCTAAAATGCCAGATTCACGAGATAATTACTTTTGACCGTCTTTTCACAGTTCTAGACCACTGTGCGACAGCTGACTGTTCTTACGCTAGGCCTGGCAACTGTGTCTTACATGGTAATCACCACTCAGTGTCAAGTTGCTAAACAAAGTAAATCAGTGCATTAGCTGTGCAAGACTCTGTTGTAAAGATGGTACCGTAATATAATACAGCAGATGACTAGCGCCACGTGGTGAGTGAATTCTGAGCTGATCTGTTAAACTTTCGGAAGGGTTTGATCATCTGAGCAACTTTAACGAAGACAGAAATTTCGTAGATGGGGCGACCCCGGCGTTGTGGTTTGAATTCATATATACCTATACCTCTCACGACAAAGTCACGAGTACAAATCTCACCCCCAGACAAGTCACGAATGACCCAAGAGCGTTAAAGCGACTATAAAAAACATAGCTAGGCAGGATCTCGTGATATAATACAGCACTTTCAGGAGCTAAAGATGTGAGTAAATTTTGAACTTATCTGTTCACCAACCAAACAATCTTGGTCACATGATCAACTTTGCCGAAGACAGAAACTTTATACATGGACAATATCTCATGTTATAGCAGATGCAGTATATTTACATGTATAATAGCGCCACGTTATGGAAGAATTCTGAAATAATGTGTCCACCAATCATACCGGCTCCTGAACAACTTTGCTGGCAACTACAAGTTTGTATGTGGCTATGATATGGAGATATTGTATGGTAAGCCTGTAATCCCAAATCCCATACATTCATAAAATAAATCACATAACTAGTGGAAACTATCCATGTAAATTTCACATAACTTTTATATGCTCCTATAATTGGAAATTGCACCACTAAATCACATGAACGTTATTAAATTTATTTGATGCCTAACATAGAATTTCTTATGTTATGTGATAGTTAGGGGTTTCGATCTAATTTCCGTCCTACTAAGCACAACCTGCGCTTTACCTCTCTTGTCTGATCGAGTTTTAACAAAAAAATGGAATATTTCTGTCAAAGATGACTTCTAAATGTATTCACCTTTCCAGTTCAGAGTCACAAATTGTTGAGATATTGTTTAAAATCTAATACTGCTTCTTGGTTCTAAATTCGTTCTACGAGTTTCAATTTCGTCCTAACACATTGAAACGCCATTAGATTTTCTTCGTCCTACGGAGCGTAAATATTCATACAATGCGCTCTAACAGGATTAACTAACGCATCGGAACAAACCTATTATTGATTTGTGCAAGGTAAAATCATTTATATTATTGATCTTTTCTGATCGATAGAACGAAAATAGGCGATTACGACGAAGTAGTGCTCTACCCTATTCAGATAAAAATCGTAATTTTTGTTATTGGAAAAATATTATGTGCGTTCCTAATAGAAAATAAGTGAAATTTTACAGTGTATGTTATTCTATCACCTTATCACAGTATGCTCCTTCCATATATGCGGTGAATGGTACCGTACACTCACCGCTGTTTTTCAGCTGTCCTTCAACCGATTACGCTGTTTTTTTGTATGTGATTAGTGTCACCCAAAAACTATTTATCTACAGAAAATCAGCTCAATTGGTTGAAGAACAGCCGAGAAATAGCGGTGGGTGGACGATACCACCCTCCGCATATATGGAGGGGTTACTGTACAATCTCTCTTCCAGACTTCACATAGTGCGAAGTAAATTAGCATGTCTTCTAAATTGACTAACTTTCTTATTTAATGTTCAAATGGAGTACTGTCTTCAGCACTTATACGACGAGCAATACCAGTGGAAGTCGTTCCTCTACGACAGCACGAGTATCACCAAGCAGAACGGTTGTTGTGGCGAGTGGCGCAGAACGATAACTACCCAGACGAAACCAGGGCCCTATAGAACAACCGAGATGATCCACGGCCGGACAAATGGGTGAGTGTCGAAAAATGCAGCCCTCTGTACAGGTTATCTCCGTTTGCCGATGAGCTCGGTGTCATCAGGGTGGAAGGTCGGACAGCAAATGCTCGGTTCCCAGTGATATTGCCGAAAGATCATCCGATCACGAAGTTGGTGCTGAACGACTACCATTGCCGGCACGGACACGCCAACCGAGAGACGGTTGTCAACGAAGTTCGCCAGTGATTCCACATCCCCAACTTAAGGTCATCAGTGGACAAAGTGATGAGAAGCGTTGCAAGGTGACACGTATGTGTAGACTACCTGGGACCGCTAGAAGTGGCCGTTGGACGTCGCCGAGAGAAACTTTACGTGGTCGTCTTCAACGTGTCTGGTCATCCGAGCCGTCCATCTGGAGGTGGCCCACAACTTGTCTACCGACTCGTGCATCATGGCCATCCGAAGGTTCATCCGCAGGCGAGGTTCAGCGGTGGAGATCTTTTCGGACAACGGCACTAACTTCGTCGGTGCTATTAACAAGTTGGTCGAGCGGATCAAGAACATCAACAACGAGTGTGCCGATACGTTTACGGATGCACACATTAAGTGGTAGTTCATTCCGCCGTCTGCACCCCACATGGGAACGAATGGTGAGGAGTGTCAAGGAGGCGATGCGGGCGCTTGACGATGGACGTAAGCTCAATGACGAAATATTGCTGACGGTGCTGGCTGAGGCAGAAGGATTCGTCAATTCTCGTCCGCTAACCTATATGCCTCAAACTTCGGCGAATGGCGAAGCGCTCGCGCCGAATCATTTCCTTCTGGGGAATTCGTATAATGCTCAAGATCCGTTGAGAATTCCGACGAACTTGGCGGAAGCGTTGAAGAGTAGCTACCAGAGGTCACAATTCCTGTCGGAAGCATAATTGAACCGTTGGCTACAGGAGTACTTCCCAACCCTGAACAGACGATCCAAATGGTTCGAAGAAAGCAAAGCGGTGAAGGTTGGAGATTTGGTCTACGTAGCCGAGGGTAACCAGAGAACCTGGATCCGTGCGAAAGTAGTCCAGGTGATTGTTGGGAGCGACGGCAGAGTATGGCAGGCGGTGGTGCGAACAGCGGTAAGGTAAGGAACTGAAGCGACCGGTCGTCAAACTGGCGGTAATGGATGTCGGTGGTGGTGAATCCTATGTGAATCCTGAAGGATCCCCCGAGGATCCACGGGGCGGGGGATGTTCTGGCATCACTGCAGCACTTCACTCACACCTTTGGAGCTAAGTGCGTTCCTACTCGTCGGCCGAGAAACGTCAACGGCGAAGTGAACAGTAGAAGAAAGAATAGTTATTGGATAGGCAGTTTGGAGTTCACTGCAGTTAATTTTTCCGAAGAATTAGGAAATTTTTGTAGAGGTAAGACGGAATTATTCTTCGTCAGGTTGAAATTATATTATGCTGTGCGATTTAGGTTCTGCTCTGCTACAAAATTGTCCCGTTGGGTTCCAAGGAAGTGAAGCAGAGTAGCTTTTAAATTTTATTAAGAAGAAGACTGATGTAAGTTAGCTCTTATATTGTTTTGCATTGTTTATTACAAATAATTAATTACAGCTGTGAGCTTTTGTCTCATCGGGAAACGGTGTCTGCTGCAGAGATTTTTCTCTTTAAACCATCCGAACAGATTTATTGTTGACATTTGTAAATGATTATGATTCAAGTTGAAAAAACATAGAGATTTTATGCCTACGGAAGAAGAGGTAGTAAATCTATTTTCACTCCCGCAGGTTTTTCCCCTAAATAAATTTTAAAAAAATGATAAAATACAAAATATTTCCTTCCTTTTAATTAGCTAGGGGTGTGCCAACGATAGTGAGTTCACCATATTGCATCTTCATTTTATTTTAGCAACCTTATCTTTCAGCAGACGCTCTGGACAGAAATTTCAACATATGTCTACAACTACTGACTGGTTGTGGGTGTATGGGTGTATGGTTTACCTTCCCGTCTAACATAATTCCTCAATTCCCGATACATTTATGAGGGGTCGTAGAGTTCTCTGCATCTCTCTTAAGTAAATGTTGGACTAACATACTTTTCCTATCCCTATCAGTTGTAAGGACGTGGCCAGGACAATTCTTAACTGTTGGAGCGGGATATGTCTTTATCTGGGAGAGAGTAATTATTTCCTACTATTTATTATCTGTTCAGTGATAGATATCCGTTGTGCTCTTAATAGTTTAGAATTCGTACCACCTACGATATTGTACAGCTTGTTCGTTGCTAATGCTAATGCTAATTGGAGTGCTGTCTTCAGCAAACATTTTCAGGATAGTTTCACTCAGGCATGGAAAATCATTTCCATTCATTTCATGAATTCAGTGACATTCATTTGCCTCTAACTTTTTTCATCAACAACATTCCGCAAAATAGTGTATAGAGCTTTTGTAGGTTTTGTTATTAGCTAGAGCGAGCAGAACTTGCTACTGTTTTTCAGTGAATGTAAAATACATTCACTGAAAACAGTAGTGACTTCTGTTCGCTCTGTTTTGTCATGCATAAGAGATACGGATTTGAGTTGTTAACAAAAGTTGTAGCTAATGACAAAGCCTATTAAAACTCCATACATTTTTTTTTACGAAATTCTGTTGATGAAAAAAGTTAGGGACAAATGAATGTAAATCAATGCACGAAATGAATGCAAATGATTTTCCATGCCTGGTTTCACTACTCCAAAAAGTAATCATTATCTTCAAAACCTACAAAAGTGATTTCCCCCATACTGTGAAAGTAAAATTTCCATATGAAATTTTACCAAGAAAGACGAAATTTTTTTCTTTGCCAGGGGATGTTTATAGGCATTTATCCAACTTTTATAACTATTTTCGTTGACGACATATTTCCGCCAATCTGCTTCCTTGCAATTTTTCATTATGCCCATTGCTTTTATAAATCTTCCAGAAACGTTTACGGAACGTATCCTATGGCTTTACCCTCCCCACTAACAAACCTCCAAACTCCTGTGACACTTATGAGAGGTCGTAGAGCTCTCTACATGGTCTAGGTCTTGTACCACCTACGAATTTGTGCCTCCTTTAGCTCAGTCGGTAAGGGCACAGCTACAATGTAAGACCATGCTGCAGGTGGCTGGTGGTTTGATTCCCTGCGCATAGAGTATGATAGTACCTGTCACACAATTATACTGACCTACCACTCATTGTAGCACGGAAACTACTCCGATAACTGTGGGCTCTCCTCACTGTTGAACTTGATCAAGGTTAATAACCTCTGATTGACATCAGCAAAACGCTGTATGAAGGGCCAAAAACGAATGGATGGATTGATTGGCAATTCGTCAATTTATTTGCTTGGGACAGTTAATAATCTCCTTCCAACAGCTTGAGCAGCCAATTGGTCAGAAAAAGAGCAATCCAACAGGAAGATGCACCAATGAATGGAGAGAAGAACCCGGACTTTATCAACGAAATATTAGCAACAGGGAGTTGACATCTTCACTCTCCCCATCCAAATCGCTTCAATTGGGTGCCCTGATGGTCCCTCTGCATCCCGAGTTTTTAATATATATTAATATGTATTATAATAATCAGATAATCAGAACCATAACGTCTAAAACAATATGTGAGTCGATTGAAGTCTGCCGAAAATAAATGAGGGCTAAGTTGATTCTTAACATAGAGGCGTAGATGCATAGGTGAAAAATAAGAGAAAGGAGAGTCAAAGGTGTTCATGCTACACAATTTTAGAGTGGTCCAGAATGTCTAAGGACGATTAACGATAACGTAACTCTGTTTACAGCAAATTCGATTTCTATTTCGTATTCATGTTCTCTATAGTATTATCTTACAGTTAAACATCGAAAATTCGAAAACCGATCAGCCAAGGAGCGGATTTTTGATCTCACGCTACTCATTAGCTTCAGCACAGATGCCTTTCCAACAATTTTGGATACTTTTCCCCAGCCTTTCGCAAACTTTGTAGCGGAATCCACTGCTTTCACATGTTTTCGCAAGTATGCTTTCGTTAGGGCCCAAAAAGTTTCGGTTGGCCTAGCCTGGTGTCGTGGATGTGCAAACCAATTGAAAAACAGTTTGATTAAGACGCAATCATTTCCGTTCAAAATTTCGATGCGCAACATAAACGAAAAACAAACTTGTAAATCAAAATGACATTAATGTATTCAAAGAATTTCCACCGGATCTCAAATAAACATTCCTAAGAAATACCAAATGCAATAAGCTCAACAGATGCAAACAACAGGAAGCAATATATCAACATAGGACTTAGGAAGAATTCAGCATAAACAATATTGAATTCTATCTGCGCAATTGGTTAAAAACTAACTGAAACTGAAATATACATTATTCTACAATCGCAAGTTAGAGTGTTATTACCTTCGAATGCCAGCTCCTTGGGTACGAATTGGACCTTGTTGGCTTTATACCAGGCTACCGTGTCCTTGCAGTAATGAACCGACGCCAAATCCGGCTTTAAACAGTACTGAGGCGCCGTGTTTGCGTATCATGAGTAACAGACGCTTGTTTAAATACTCACGCACGTAAACATTGGTTGTCATTGTATCCGTTGTCACAAACGGTTTTGGAAAGCATACCACACTCACAAAAGGCTTGCCAAACCATAGCATTTTTAAAGAAATTTTCGGTAAAAATTGACTTATCCGCGTCGCCATCACGAACGGTGTATCACAAGGAAGAGTTTTGTTATCAAATTTAACGTATGATTCAACCACCGATTTTCTGCACAGAAATTGGTCGTATAACTTCCGAGCCCTCGGTTTGACGGATGCGGCTTGGTTTTCACTCCGCTCTGGCTTCTTCTGCTTCTTATACGTCTGTAGACTCATTCTTGCCATGGCCTGCTGGACATTACTCTTCGAGGATCCCACTTTTTTAGCCACGTTTCGAACCGAAGCACTTTTCTTGCGAGTGAAAGCTTGAACGATTTTCCGGTCCAGATTTCGGTTTATGTCCAGATTTTTGCTTGTCCTGGAAAGTAGCTCCATTACCATACTTCCGAATCGTGTTTCGAACGGATCCGATGCTTACAACCTTCCAATTTCGCTAATTGACTCAAATAAATGTTGGGGATAGTACATTATTTGTGCACGATCTGTTTGCACTTTTCCGATCTGTTTGCGTTACGGAAATGTGAAGAAACGACACTTGCGATACACGAAACTGTTGGTCGAAATGTAAACAATGATTCAGCGTGATAATCAGATGTTTAAACGTCATCTGAAACAAGCAGGGGTGTTCCAAAGTCGTGCTTAGACATTTTGGGACACCCTTATATGCTAATGCAAAAATGGTACATTCATCGAAAGCTCTCAATTAATAGCTGTGGAAGTGCGCTTAGAACACTAAGTTGACAGCACCCAATAAGATAAAATGCGATAAACATTAAGCTTGAAATGCGAAGAAAAAGAACAAGAAGATGAATTTGTGCAACTTGCTCAAATTATAATTATTATTATTATGTACGTTAACTGCTTAGTTTCAAATTCGCAATAATCAACACGGGCTTGTGCTACAGTTACCGTCAGCTTATTTCATCAAATATATAATACAGGAATCCCCCAAATAGTGCGGTCCATCCACCGCTATTTCTCGGCTGTCCTCCCACCAATTGAGCTGATTTGCTGGCTGGTGACTAGTACATGGTTGACTAGTAGAGCGGTGTGGAGCGGCTTAGCTGGTTTTGAGCCAAACGAACTGTCAAAGCCAGAGCCAGTCGAGCAGCGCTTATCTTGATTGCATTGGCCGTGTTGCTAGAAACCACCTAGACATAGGTTGCCAAGGCAGTTTTTTTTTTAATCCGGTCCTCTCTTATACAAGACCCTCTCTATTTGACACTAATCACACACACACAGTCAGCTCAATTGGTTGTAGGAGAGCCGAAATAGTGGTCACTGGACCGCACCACCCACCGCACTATTCGGGGTATTCCTGTGTAATGTGTCTCAGTGGGATTTGATAACATCACCGTTCAATTTTGCAAAAAACGCGTTTCGCTAGAATTTTCTTTTTTTCCATATGTTTGATGACACATATTGAAAGGTATCATATTTCACGACTAATTTCATGTACTATCATTCTGAAAAGTGCGTGCAAAATAAACCCATCAACGGTGCCTGTTGAACACTGCACCCTAATTTAGTCTACTTTCGTCCGTAGGTAGCTACTACTGCCGTCACGGCGCACAATGGCGCCAAGCTGGACTTTAATCAAAAAAATTGTTTATTGGTTTTCAATGGCTTGATTTTTTTTATTTTTATATACATATTGAATAATGTTTTCCCACAATATCACAACATTATAAAGAAAATAATTTTTTGAGCAGCTATTCTAAGGTGAGGAGGTCGGGAAATTCTGTGATAATTTGCATAAAAAAACAAGAGCAAACCTCTGTCATTGATATGAATATATCTTTTCAGCTAAATTTCCGATCTGGGTCAAAATGGTTTTAATTTGAAGGGTTTCCATACAGCTTATGTTTGCCATTCGATTTATCCCATACAAGTATTCCTTCTCTTTCCTACATTCGATAATAAATGATAAGGCATGCAGAAAATTGCAAATCTTAATGTTTAAGGAGCTTGTAAATGTTTTGAAACAGTTCGAAAAGATCGCTTGTAGCTCACAATGATGGAAAATTATTGAACTTTTTGGAAATGTACATGTTGTTTTGCCCCTTTTTGCCCCAAGGTATAATTTTTCAAAAAAAAAACTTTGAAGACGATTTTTCAAAAAAAAAAACATTGGAGACGCATGGTAGTTCGTAGCACAAAAGGATTTTGCGATGCATCGTGCGATGCTTTGATTTTTGTTGGTCCACTTTTCATAGAGATGATGTGTGACGATGAAAATTGTGTATTACCTCAAGATAAATCAGATATATCTTAGATAAAAAGATAGAGTTATTATCCTCAAATACGTATATTTACTCTCAAACCAAATTAATTTGCTTCATTCATCGTCATTCAACTGTCATCGCTCTCATAGCTGGCCTCGAATTCAGGCTTACTATAATTTTTCTCATCAAAAATTTATAACGAATTCGTAGCGTTTTTCTCATGATGCTTTCTAGGCATTGTCATTGCGAATTCTCCGAAGCTCCTTATTCATAATTTCTTGAGCTTCCTCTGAAAGCTAACCAATCGGTACTGATGCTTCGTGAATTATCTAATGTCCGTGAATCAACTACTTATGGACCGATGTCGGCATGTGGTTCCAGTCATGAAGTTGGACGTACAGACGGCTCATGTTTGTGTGTTTGTGGCATATTTCGTAAACTTTTCAGAATCAATGGATTCTCCACTTGAAAAAGCTTTTGACAAGGTCCGAAATCTTATTATCAAATTCAAGTCGATATGGGTGATTGCCGAAGATATTTCCGCATTTAAAAAAAAACGCCTGGCGGTGTTGCCAGTGTTGCTTGTGCCAAAACCAGGACAAGGTATATCAACGTGCAGGCCAAGTTTACTGAAGAACTCTGTCTGAATGCGATTCTTGTTGCGATTATATTCTTACATATGACCTGATTTTACCCACTTGCAAAAGCTGAGCCTGTAGGCGATATGCAATAAACATTCAAAGCAACGAATCCTGCAGTGTAGACTAATGATTCCAAATTTTAAGTAGGCAGTTTCAATAGGTTTTTTCACAATGTTTTCAATATCATTGAAATTTGGCTTTTCACAGGTAACATCGATGTAAAGATGAAGTCAGCGTAATGGCATTAATGGTTTTAGTGTCAATCATAGTCATTGAGAGTTTATATTCGATACTAATCACGTATTCTCACACTTTTAATTTGAGCTGTTTAATTGCGCCAATCATGCGCTCATACTCTTCCGTTGTTTGCTCTGGAGTTTCCTTGGCCAAATATATCGCGATTGGACGGCAATACCGAGTGGAGGAAAATTGTTGTCCCAAATCAAACATTCCTCTCCGAATATTCTCAGTGGAACAATTAATGACAAAAAATTGACGAACATGCCTGAGTATAATCAGAAATTCTCATGTAGTGTTACATGAGAATTTCTGATTGTACTCAGGCATGTTCGTCAAGATCCCATTTCACATAGAGGTGAAAACGCGTGCAACCCTTTTGAGGCGAAGAAATGATTTCTGTTTCGAAAAGTATGGACAATCTAGAAGCAGTGCGATTAAGGACTTCCTGCAAATCAACTGTACAGCGAACTTTTGATGTATCAAAATAAGTTTCAGGAGGGTAGCACAGTTTTTTAGCTGCTGATATTGATTTGTACGATGGGTACACGATCTTTGGTGTTTCACGGATGATGTTATATTTTCGTTTTGAAAACATAGCATTAGTAAAAATTACCAATGCCTGTTCATTTGATATTTTTGAAATTGTACCAGATTTCAAAACATTCGCCAATTCTTTATTACCTTCAGCCCGCATTGTCATTTCCGTTGCAAAATATAGCTCACCTTAAATTCAAGAAAATACTAGTTTTAAAAAACAAAATTATAACCAATTAAAGTAATTACTCACTCGAACTACAAGCTCGTCTATGAATTGATCCAACCATTCTGCATTTGCTGTCAGAAATCGTTCATTCATTCGTTTTGCATTGTTCCAGCGACATAGGTATTCGCGATACAAAGCGCCGATTGTAACATCGACATCCTGATAAATTATTTCCACATGTCTCGTTATGTATTCGCGAATTGATCTGAACTTTTCCTCGCAACTGCCCAGAACGTGTAAACCACCTAGTATGTCTTTTCTTTTTAAGAAAATTTATATAACAATGAAAAGAGTTTAACTATTGTGTTTCCAAATATAGTTTCAAATCATGACTTTTTACCTGGTGCTTGGGAATTCATTTTCAGTAGTTTTAAATTCAATCAATCTAAATCCGGTCAGCGGATGCAACACACCGGAAAACATACATGTTTTGATTTTCGAAGAAGTTTATCAGAATCACCACATTTTTTAAAAGGGCTGCACTCCCAAGCAACATTGCAAGTTTTATTGAGGTTTTATAGCATACTATAAGTCTAAATCATGGTCTACAGAACCCTCATAAAACCCAAATTGCTACTTGGGCTGTACTCTTCACGGACAAAAAAAGCTACTCACCAGGTGAATAAAAGCTACTCACTCCTCATAGACCATTTTGACGTTTAATCGTCTCTCTCTGTCTAGCACATGGAGATAAATCGATTCTTTGTTTACCCACTAATCTGTATCTTGCTTGCTCACATATCTGTAGTTAAATGGTTCAGTAATGTGCACGGATGAGATGGCAAAAAGCTGTTTTCGACCATGCGCACGTTACTCACTTTTGTCGAAAGTGGATCTGCTCACTTTTTAGTAAGAATTTTCCTGGCTTTTCCAGGAAAAACTTCTCGAATATGTGGAAAATCTGAAGATGCTTCACTCGGTCTATTAGTATAAACATACATACGTACATATTGTATATGACTCACCCGTACTTGCGCGTTTCTGATCGAAAAACCGTTTTTCCAGCGGTTTCAAGTAAGGTGATGAGGGGGCGTCCATTAAGTACGTCACACTCTAAGGGGGGAGGGGGACATGAAGAATCGGTGACAAACAATGCATTAAGTCTAGGCAAAATGCATTTAAAGGGGGAGAGGAGGCATGATTTTCCCTCAATATAGCGTGACGAACTCTATGGATCGCCACTTAAAGTACAAACATCAAAAACGGACGCAGCATTTTAAAACCACTATAAAATGAACTTTCCATCAAATTCAGACAACTTTTGGATTTTTGTCCGAGATATGTATGGACGGTGTCCACTGTGCGGCGGCTAGGTGGAGTCAATCCCACTGGTGTAACTCATGCTGTAATGGAACTCGCTAAGTTCATCTGGTAATTTTAATATTAATGAAGATTAGGCATAAAACTACGGCTTCACAGTTACGTTCTTGTTAGTTGGAGTATCCCTTTTGTCGGTGCTGGACACGATTCTTTGGAACAATGATCAAAAACGGTGTTGATTCGCGTTCGGTGAGTAATTTTGAGCTGAAAGCAATCAACGACATCGATAATCGAAGATTCTGCCACGGGTTGAAGAGTTTGTTCCTGGAGTATTGCGCAAACAGCACAATCCATGGAGTTAAATACTTTGGCTGCAAGCGACGTACACTCTGCGAAAAGTAATATATGGCCAGTTGTGAAATCCTAAAGTGCTGGTAATCTGAACGGGATGTTTGTGTTTCAGGATCTGGTGGGTGGTGACGTTCCTCATTTCGGTGTACGGTTGCAGCCGGTTGATTCAGAACATCTATCGCAAGTGGGATCAAACACCGGTGATTGTGAGTTTCAACGAGAAGAGCACTCCGGTTTGGCAGATTCCATTCCCCGCGGTTACCATTTGTCCCGAAACGAAAGCCAAGGCAGAATATTTAAATTTCACTACCATGTTTCATCAAATTAAGAACGAAACCGACAGGGAGCAAGTGACCACGGAAAGGTGATTTGATATTGTTTTAGAAGTATTTCAGTTCTAAGGATGAGCATGATTTTTTTTTCAGTTGGGATCGGTTTCGGGCAGTGTCTCAAGTTTGTGACCCACATATCACGGAAAACATTCCGCTGAATCAGACGATCGATCATGAATGCGTGAATTGGTTGAAGAATGTATCCGTTTCCAAAAACGAGATGCTGATGTATTGTAAATGGCGCAATAAAGAAATTATGTGCGATGATAGGTTTACGGAAACACTGACAGAGGAAGGGATTTGCTATACATTCAATTCATTGGCGGCGGATGATTTGTTTAGACTAGAGGAACTACATGATGATTATCCGTATCTTCAGGAGAACAGATCGTCAACTCAGTGGACCCTGGAAAGTGGTTACCGTGACGATGCGGATATCGATACCTACCCTGTGAGGGTGCTTGGAGCAGGTGCTCGAGCCGGTTTAAACATTCTACTGAGATTGCATGAATACGATTTGGACTATATTTGTCGAGTAAGTTTCAAAGTGTAATTCCTTTAATCGTTGTTTTATTAAATATTCCATTGATTAGGGTCCCGTACAAGGATTCAAAGTTCTACTACACACGTCCGGGGAGTATCCTCAGGTTTCCAATCAGTACTTCCGAGTTCCACTCCATCAAGAGGTAATCATCTCGGTTAAGCCGGAGATGATAACCACTTCCGAAGGTTTGCGCGATTATGCTCCGCATCGGTAAACATAATTCTGACTCAATTCATCTTCATCTCCATCCGCGTATTCACAATTTCCCATATCACCTTTCTTTCAAAGTCGGCAGTGCTATTTCAACTATGAACGTTGGCTTAAGTTCTTCAAAGTGTACACGCAGCAGAACTGCGAACTGGAATGTATCACCAATTACACTCGGCTGGCTTGTGGATGTGTGAAATTTTCGATGCCCCATGACGACCGGACGGAAATCTGCGGATCCAGCCAGATTGAATGCTACAATGCAGCCGAAAACGAGCTGCTGAGCCACGACGTGAAGCACAGTGTGAACTCGAGCTACGATTTTCGGGCTAAATGTGACTGTCTGCCGTCGTGCACATCGGTACAGTATGATGCGGAGATATCGCAGGCGGATTTTAACTGGAGGGATCTATTCTTGGCATACAAGAGCCCTCAGGATGAGTTTCCTGGGTAATTGCCAAATTAATAACAACCACATTAGTCACTAATTGAAATCAATTACAGAATCCAACTGGCCCGTCTCAAAATCTACTTCAAGGAGGCACAGTTTATAACCTCCAAACGCAGTGAGCTGTATGGTGTGACGGACTTCCTGGCCAACTGCGGTGGCCTGCTGGGATTGTTTATGGGCGTCAGCCTGCTGAGTCTGGCGGAGATTATCTACTTCTGTTCGATTCGTCCCTTTACCATTCTGAGGTTCTACTGGACCAAGCAGACTCAGCCGAGCGCACCGTTCATCGCACCGCTGTTTGTAATTGAGAAATCAAAGGCGAATTAATCTTGATTTGGAAGTTTAAAGTATTGTTTGAAATCAAACGTGCGTAAATTTTCACTCAAATACATATTGCATTAACAATTAAATTATAATTTTCCACCAAATGGAATGTTTCATGTCTAAGGATTGATTATGTTTTAAATTGAAGAGCGTGGATTTTTTTTCGGTAAACATTTATTGCTTTTGGTTGGTGACAATTAGAGGTCCCAAATCGTGAAAAAAAAAAAAAATTCGACAGTGTGAGTCAACGTCATACAATAAGGGGGGAGGGGAGGTTTAAGAGTTCTGCGATACGCAATGTATTAAGATTAGAAAAAAAAAAACCTGATGAAAGGTGAGAGGGGTACAGATACGTGAGTTAATCTTTTTGGAAGCCTAAGTTCTGTTTAAAAAAAGCTATATTCACAATCATAGTTAAAATTCAACTGATTTATTGCTACCAATTTTATTTGTACAACTAACCGATGACCGGTGCTGCCCTGTCAGCACCTTATGTTTGATGCCAGCATGCCCATGTTGCTGATTCGTTAGTTTCCGGGTCCCTTGAATTCTGCTGACACTTCCCAAGGAATAATTTGGGTTTTATCGAAGACAACAAATCAAGAAGACTCTTCCATTTTCTCATACGAATGCTCTGAGACAGGAACAATCGCGTCATCTGCCGCTCAAAGGTAAATGCTTCGAACGAATTTGATAGTAAAGATTACATCCTCAGAAGAAAGATTTGTGTATTTGCACATTTTTCTATCTTGATATGATGTCTTCGGTTTTATGTGGATTCTGATGACCATGATTTAGACTTGCAGGGTGCTTCGAAGCCACGATAATACTTGCAATGTTACTTGGGTCGTTGACACTCGATGTGGACTTGGCACACGTTGGTCTACCAGATGGCACTGTTGCCAACTCACGTATTTCGTCTACAATGTGCAGACTTCTTCATTGTCTTGTACTAATACTCGACTATCACAGTTCTTGGATCCCCCTAATGAAGATCTTCCATTTACTGATTTTAGAGTACCCTATCTTTGCACGCTGTTGGTCCATCGGGTCGAAAACCATTAGGCTGAATTGATTATTAAATCACACACAAACAGACGTTGTTATTTGAACAACCTTAACTTGAAATTATCGTCAACATAAACTACATCTCACAAGTCATTTGCGGAAAATAAGCTTGCTTGCTAAATTGCATACATTGTTGCTCTTTAGCCCTACAAAGGTTTGAGCTGGACGATCTATCTTTAAGATAATTAAATGTGAAATTTTAACCAGGTTAGTAAACAAAAACGAACTGGTTACAATAACAGATATAAATTCACTGTAGAGTTTACAGCGATATAAATGTGAAAAAACTTTGGCGCCCACCTTTTAGTTCGCTTTTTGTCCACCTAAAATATTCAAAAGTATTTGACAGAAAACTTACTACCAACTCTAGGTATCTTTGAAATAAGCTTCAAAGTTGTTTTTTTTAATCAAATGTTAAATTCAGTCCTCTATATCCGTAATACGAGCGTGAGACTCAATCCTTTGTAGACTACTTTTTTAATCTTCTACTATTAAATAAAATATCAAAAATCCATCTTAATTATACAATAATTATAGAAAAGTCGTTATGACAGCTATACATACAAAATCAAAATAATTCGTTGTAGGTAATTTCGTCAAGATGCATAATTCATCAATTCATAAAAAAAATCACTGGAAAACTGTTCAAAAAACAGTTTTACCGTGTGAAATGCAATGTTTCTTAAATTCTGCCAGTGTTCTTACACGATTAATACATCTAGGCATCAAATTGAAAACATTTATTCCTTTAAAATACAATGAAGTCTGTGAAGCACAAGTCAAGAAATGTGGTGTTCTTATTTCATACGCGTTCCTAGTACACAGCAAAGAAATATTTTTAATATCACATCAAAGTGGCTGCACGTCAATCTATGGCCAAATGAAATGTAACCCCGAATGTTCTCCCGAGCTGAACTATGGAAACGAAAGTGGATGGTTACATGTGACCAGTAGGTTAAGAGCCACCTTCAAAATAAAGGGTCAGTTTATGTCCGGCCAAAGACTCTTCACTCCGGGCAGGTTGTTTTTCCCAACTCACTCGAATTTTCTCCTAGCCCAACAATCGAAACCAACCCAGGCAGTAAAAGGAAAACAATTTCAAACCAATAAAATATAAATTAATAAACGGATTCTTCAAACGATGTTTTTAAAAAGAAGGTACAATTGAGACTAAGCTTTATTAATCGATCCAAATTAATTGAAACCTACCAAGTGGCCCTAAAAGTCCTAACGTTGCATTTCTCTACCCATGTAGCGGGGGCCATAGTCCGTGTCGTTGTCCTATGTCGTTGTTGTTGCCAAGTGCTGCGTCTGCAAGTCCGAGGTTCACTCGAGGCTAGTTGCTGTTGTTGTCAGGTGTCCACGATGGTTTGATGGTGCCGATGTTGAATATGCTTAAGCCAGCAATTTGTTTATGATGCTGATGAGCTGTTCCTTGGTCACGGGTGTTTGTGTTGTTGGAAAATGTAGGCTACCGCTGTTAACTTATATAGTAAAAGAAACTTAGCAGAACTAAAGAGAAGTGCTCAAAAAGAATCTTCCAAACAAAATTCGAGTTATATAATGGTGACGCGTTGTCGTTCACGCAAAATCATATTCAGACGACCAAATCTTAACAATAGAAATTAATCGAACCTAATTCTAACTTATTTTCCAAACTATTTAATTAAGAAATGCAAAATTCAGGGTTTTTTCAAATGATTTAATTCGCGAAAGATTGTAAAACAAAAACTACGGACTAAAGGCACCTAACTTCTAATTTATTTATATTTACAGATTGGTACAATTATTTACAGCCTTGGCGAATGGCTACGACCTCGATTTTTTAACATTTGCACACAGAACGTTCTTTCTTGAGAGCCGACGTGGCTTGCAGGTCCAACGATGGCTGACTCGTGATGGTTTCAAATAGGGTCCTGATTAGCCTCTCAAAGTTACAACTCATTTGGTTAGAAACAGACTTCGCACAAGCCATTTGAAGTTTACATGTAAATTACTATGGGAAATCTCAAGTTTTTGTTCATTGCCTTCGAGTCTTTTTCCATATTGAGCTGCAAAACAGTTCGATAGCTATTCTTATAGAAAATTTTCTCAGCTACAACTTTGCTAAAGATTGTTTCTATGTAAAACAGGAAAAAAATATTAATTATTTAAGAGATTGGTAAACTTATGACATGATCAAGCAGCTCATGTATGTGAGGAGGTTTGCATGCGCTTGTTTACTCACGGTACCATCGATGTCGTCGCTGCTTTACCTGCGTTGGCAAAGTAGCATCCCTTTGTCGAAGTGAGATCGGCAAAGTAGCACCCTATTCAGCATTGCTGAAGTAGCGCCGATTGCCGGTGGCGCAAATATCGACAAGGGGGTCGTCGTCTATGAATACAAAACGTGAGTTCACGTGGTGGATATTTGCATATTTGGCCAACGCTCTGTCGGAGAACAGGGTCACGGTGTCTCCGTTCCGGATTCTTCCCCAAACCGGGAACCTTGACTCTGAAGCGTGGGGTCTAGAGAGTGCAATCAAATCTCATGGGTGCGGTGTGCGGTGTGCCGAGCAAAGCCATGTATGCGGTGCAAACTTCCACACAAAAACCGATCCTGCACAAAAAACCGTCGAACGGCTTTCTACACACTTTGCACGTAACTTATGACCTATCGTTTATACTCTACAGGCACGAAAACACACCGCGACACTAAGTACACTTAAGTACTTATTACTCGCACTCCCACTCCCACTTCCACGGTTCAAGTCAAAGTGCTCGAGTAGAAGTTCCAGATACCCTCAGATAGGTCATCGTGGCCGGAAGTGCGTCAAATTACCGAAGTAATTCAACGAAGAACATTCAATGCTACATCTCTTTCCTTGTCATGCAATTTCAGTATACCATCTTGCTCCAATCTATTTTCGGTTACTCTTTTATAAGAGAGAACGGTTCGGATTCGAACCTCCGACTTTAACGACAGATAGCGCATTCGGGTAACATAAAATGAATTAGCTGAACGTATTGGCAAATCAAAGTTGGCACTCGTGGAGAATAGAAGAACTATGAGAGTGATGATGGTTTCAAAATTTTCCACGGGGAGGTATACGAGCGCAATCTTAAAATGCTTTTATTTCGCAAATGGAGCATTTTATTTAAATCTGGTTGCTGCTACAGTTGTAGAAAAGCTGAAATCTATGTATACACATACAAATCGGAAAAGAAATTATTTTTTCTTCATTAACAGAAGTTCTTAAGTTTTCTACTAGCGTACCACTTACCAGATTTAAATAAAATGCTCCATTTGCCAAATAAAAGCATTTTAAGATTGCACTCGTATACCTCACCGTGTAAAATTTTGAAACCATCATTACTTTCATAGTTCTTCTATTCTCCACGAGTGCCAACTTTGACTTGCCAATTGGGAACTCATTGATATTTGTATGACAAGTGTAGTTCTACATGAGTGGACATTCCAAATATATGAATTCAATTGTAAAATCGCAACTTCGTGCAATTTGATTACATAAGTGAATTGTATAAATATGAATTCTGTACAAATAAATATAGTTAGTTATAAATGGAAAGCGTACTTGTTAGAATGGGACGAAACTCTTCGGCTTTAATCGTTACAGCAAGTTTTTAAATAGGAACCACTACGGATTCCTTCCAAATGTGGGGCACATGTCCAGTAGATTTGTTTTTTTGAAATTTTCACTCCACAGCGCTCAAACGGTTCCAAATTAGGCCCTGATTAGCCTCCCAAAATTTGAACTTATTTAGTAAGAACCTGACTTGGCACAAACCATTTGAAGGTTATATGGAAATTACTATTGGGAAACCATAATTTCGGTTCATATCTATCTCAAAATTCACTAGTTCACTCTACTTTAAAAATGATAACTGAGCTTGTTGAAAATTTTCTCAGCTACAAGTTTGTTAAAGACCACTTTTCGATCAAATGTAAGGAACAAAAAGTATTAATGATTCAAGTCACTGATGTCTTATGATTATGCTCAATCAATTGTTTAGCAGGCAACATTGGTGTTTATGGCGCGTAGAATAGAGGACAAAAATCATGGCTACTATGTCACACTGCAGAATACAGTGTTGCCCACAATACAGTTGCTTAATCTTGCCATAAGATTATCAATCTCTTAAACAATTAATAAATATTTAATTTGACGTTTGGCTGAAAAATGATATTCTGCAAAGTTGTAGCTGATAAAAATTTCCATAAGAATAGCAATAGAATTTGTTAACAGTACAATATGTAAAAAGGCTATAAGACAATGGACATAACATTTTGTTTTCCCATAGTAATTTCCATATAAACTTCAAATGGTTTGTGCCATGTAAGTTTCTTATCAAATGAGTTTAAACTTTCGGAGGCTAATCAGGACCCGATTTGAAACCGTTTGAACACTGTGGAGCGAAAATTTCAAATTTTGCATCAGTATAATGTCCAGTTTGAAATGATTTATTAATAAGTTCTAGCAAGATGTGGCCAATGACAAGAAAACAATCTTGAATAACTCTACCGTTTGCATTGTCTACACCAGCCGATTCTCCTAATGAAAAACAAATAACTTTTAGTTCATCTAATGTAATTGGGTGAAAACCTTCAAATCTACAACTACTTTTAACTTACTGCTTTATTTCGTTAATTCAATGGATTGATTAATCAATGAAACACTGTCGACAAAATAAAAATTAAAAAAAATGAATAGTAACGGTTTCATTTTAGAATTATTTGAAGTATTCGACAAAGTTGGTGGGCAAGGGTCAGCCTTTGACGGTTTCTGATTAGTTAATTTTTGCACCGCATTGGTGGTGTTCGATTCTATCTTTTGAATACAGCATTCTATGCGGATGGCTTCATGCGAAAAGTTACACATTTCATTGCACTAAGAAATATTGGGGAAGACATTCAAATCCTGAGACTTACCCAGAATGAGATATCGATCTACATAGTCAAACTAGCTTTTTATGCAATAAGCATGAGTATGATTGACCGCCCACGGTTGCTACTCTGTTATTGCCAGATCAGCTGTAATTACACAGAGAACCAATAGACGATGCTTGGGACTTGAAATCATCCTCAATGTGTAAAAACTGGTGATCTCAAACTGGGAAATACCAGCGCTGGCCGCGCCCGAACACAGGTCAAGAAAGGAATGGGTAGGAATGTGTTGACGTGACACTCGCTTTGATGGAAGCTGAGAACACCTGTGCACTTCCTCGAGGATTCACTGGGATTATTGGGTAAGAGGGTTGGGTTTGTAGCAGGTTTCGTTTTGGTAAACGATAAGCTGAACTGATGTCCTAATGATCATATAATAACGCGAACGAGCTTGGGATTGAACCCATCATATTCTGCTCAGCAAGCAAGCTACATTTATTACAACACACCAGTAAGCAAAAATGGTCGCTCTAAGGCCACTAAGCCCCTCATATCACATCATACCAGCTACGATCGCGTTGTTATTGCAACCATAAAAAATCGGCCCCTACGGTGACGTTGATAACAATGTTAAGTTTCACAAAACACACGATAATCAAGCAATGTTACTATAAGCCTCCTTAATATGATAGGACCTGGGATTTATTCAAACTCAAACTCGACGGAGGTGCCTTTTACACAAGAAAAAGTCTCTACGACCGATGATATTTTAAACCTGAAGACGAAAAAGCGCCTATACCTTCATTAAATTTGTTGTTTAGATTCGGTCCATACGTAAGGGAACAAAATCCATAAAACTTTCATATTCTGTTTTTTTTGGCTACCATGCCCCTTACTTCACAAAGTAAACTACGACCGACGCGATGATTTTACCAGCACAAAAATATTGCACATCTTTTAAGCTATCTCTACTAAACTCTATTGCGTTTTAAAACTACTGTTTTGTCCTTCATATTTCACCGCATCGCCAGATTATGCGACAAACTACCGCATAAAAAACCACATTAACAAACATGACCCGCCGTGACTACAGTCAGTCTTCATCCACCGCCCTCATGATCGTGTTAAGGACACACCTAACAATACATCTAAAACTAATCGGTCAAGTGCCAAGCTTGCATGATCGATCGTGGCATTTATTTTCTTAACGAATCATGCTTCAACTTGAAAAAAAAATCACAATGAATTATTCGTAGACACCTAACCGTAAAAACCAAGGAACATACCACACGCGATCGAGGTCATCCCTCTGGCAAATGGAAAACGATGAAAATAAATCTCGATTAAGAGACGCATCCGCTACCGCAAACAATGCATCCGAGCCCTAATCCGGCGCGACCGGCATCCCGCCCACACATGCCAACACCACCATTTTCATCTACCTCATAGGGGCGCCAGCACGCGTGGGTGAGCCACCAGCCACACCAAACGGACCATCAAATGCACTACCCACAAAAGCAGACAAGTCTCCTCGAAAATGCAATCGAGAAATGTATACGAACAATCTTCAACTGAAATGTACTCATCAAATTAATATATCCGGGAGCGCATTCCCGATGCTTATTTTTTTGTAGTCATTTTTAAACAATTCATCCTCCAGCGATTCCAACCGCACAATAACTTTTTTTTTAATTAATTTAATAATGATAAGGCTCAAACGAATTAACTTAACAGAGCCAAGGATTTTTGGTCACTATACAATACATCTTAAAAATATAGTCAAAAGGTATTGCTGATTGCATCTGAAACTGGACTGTCCCAAAAATGCAAAAAGTGTGATAAAAGTGCACGTTTCCGTCAAATCGTTTTGATGTCTTGGGAGTACTTATTGCTTGCATCATAAGGAATAAGTACACCCAAGACACCAAGACGATTAGACGTAAACTTGCAGTTTTATAACACTTTTTAATAAGTGAAAACAAGCTTCCCAAGTAACATTTAACGTTTTATGAAGTACTACAAGGCTTCTATTAAACAACATTCATAAAACCCTGGTCGAGATAGTTTTGCCTTTATTACATCCACCAAAACCTCATTAAGACTAGAATCTGTCTAGTTGGCCCACCCTGAAGAAGGTTCTAAAGAGCGCATTATCGAGACATTTCAAGAATGACTTGCTGCAAAAAAGGTTAAATGACGAATGCATTGAGAACCATTTTAAATCCTTATTAAAACTACAATAAAAGCCATTTGGCATCAATACTTGTGCCATTTGCCTTTGACGTTTGCTAAGCGCCTTGAAAATAAAGCATTAATCAAGATAAAAAGGGATACATAAATATCGTCCGATCGTGCCAAGTTCATTGTTCATAAATGAATCTGTCAAAAAATCCTCATAAATTTCCTCATCATTAAAGTGAAAGAATTACTAAAATTATCGAAACTCATATTGTGGTCTATTTTTAGGTGACAGATTAAATGTGAAATGTGCTTCGGAAGATCGAAAAAAATTAATCCGCCTTCGGAAAATGTTGATTTGACTAGTTATTTTTAATTTCTGAAACAAAATATAGTTACTTTTTATATTAATCATTGTTCCCAGCCGAGACAATTTGATGATTTTCGTAATTTATATTACTGCTGATTGATGAATTGATGAGAATAAAGTTATTTTAAAGGAAAAACTTTTAAAACGAAGATTGTAAAAATGCAAATGGAATAATAACAATATGGCGATAGCATAAACATTAATTTTCCAAAAGCCATTTGTCAAAAAGCTGTTTTGATTTCATGAAATCGCTAACAAATGCAAAACATTTTAATACGGCTTTTATGAAGATAATTTTCAGACTGAATTGTTTTTATCTTAAACCATTTTGTTTGTTCCTATTCCGTTTTGTTTTGTGACGGCATTAATTGTGACAAAGTAGCCTGGAAAAAGTTAAACGTCAAAATTTGTTAATGTTTCGATAGTTTTGTTGTGCGATCATTGCAACGATGTTCTACTCCAGTGTTGGATCAACAAGTTGCGTGACATCCATGATAAGGGCAATTCATCTATTGGAAGCAGTTACTCAGGAAGTGAGTCTACGTAACTTGGAACAGGTGGAAGCTCAATCGTTCCCGTAAAGTTTTCCTTCTTCCGGATGACATTCCTGTCAGCAGTTTTCCGCAGTCCCAGTTTGGCCCTGATGCTATTCGGATCATCATCGCAACGTTATTTCTGGAGAAGGCTGCCATTGACAATATGCTGTTTATTTCCATCAATTCTAAGCGTCTAATTTGATCGCTCCTCTCAGTCAGCTGCTCTGCTGTTGTTGACCGATGTTGTCGGAGCTGCCCTCCCAGAAAGTTCTGGAATTGGATTCCTTTTCTCTTCCGTCGACTGCATTGCTAGAATTATTACTCGATTATCCTTTCGTATTTCCTAGTGACTCAGCATTTGAATGCCCCACTCAATTATGTTTTTCTCTGTCTCTAGGTGGATCCATCTTTTTAGTTTTGTTTGTAAACAGTGGAAGGTTTTGTGATACACTTCATTGACACTAAAACTCATCAATATATGCTTTTTGATCCCGATTGAAACCGAACGGTTTCATAATTGCTTTTATAATGATAAAACACCTTTATGGAGAATTTTGTCGTGACATCAATAAAACAAATACCAATTGATTTACTGAACAGTTTTATAAAGGGATAGAGTGCTGCATTAAATTCATTTTTTAAATCAGACACTTTCTGATTTTCTCGTCAGACTTTAAAAGGTTTTTAAAACAGCATAACGCTGAACTACTAATGAAGAATGTTTTGTACTGTTAAATGCTATATTGAAACTAAAAAGATTGCCTATTGCCGTTATAAAACCACAATAAATCAGAGTGAAAGTCAAAAAGCTGTTAAGTTGTTACTTGGGTTATTGATCCAATTTGGTGTGAAACGCGCAATACAACACAATAAACACTTTATCTTCCGCTATTCAAAAAGCCTCGTCCATCAGAACTGGAGTCGCTTCCAGTGGTTTCATTGTATGGCAGTTACGCCATCGAGGGGCAGAGCGCTTCCATTGTAGCAATGGACGCAAAACGTGGTCAGCACTCACACACTCATCACGAAACGGTTGCTTTCCAAAGTCGACGACGCATCGACCGAAAGAACTGCTAATGAAGAACAATGAAGAGGACCACACAATGGTTGCTGCCGAGAAAACAGACGATTGTGTGGCACACATCGAGAGTAGCCTGCTTCTGTCGACAGCCGAGTGAACACTGCGCACAATAACTAAATATTACTTTTCTTTTTCAAGTCACTCTGTGCACAAAAGCAATGCACATCGCAAAAACCTAATAATAGATCAGCGCGGTCGAGTCACACTGGCAACAAATGGAAGCGTGAGCACACCAGGCACCTAAGCAGCAGGGAGGAAAACATCAGCACAAACCATTCTAAATCAAATTATCGCACCCGGGACACATAACTATTCAAATGGGAGCACCGAAAAACTACACGCCAGCACAAAGAAAGCCCGAGTTAAAAAAAAATCAATAAAATAAAAGCACGCAGCGGAGCAAAAACACACAACCGTTCTCGAACGATTCTCAAAGCGGACTCAAACTAGCTATTTATGCAACAAGTTGCAAAAAGAAGATTTCTTCAACAAGAGACTCATTTGGATATTCGAATAAACCTAGCACAACAGGAAACAGCCGGGATTTTCTATTTTCTATTTTTTGAGTAATTTACATTTTCCGAAATCACTATTTTTCAATATTTTTGTAAATATGTTTAATAAAATGTAATATGTTTCTATAAAATTTTAATAATTGGGTGGGTTTTAGCTTTTCTATGATATACTACACTCAACCTACCCTTATGCATATGTATGTTTTAAATGATTTTAATCTAATAATTCAAAATAAACACTCAACACATTGAATATGTAATGCAAAGATCTTTTGATCTAGAAATATCATCGGTGTATATTTTGCAGTTGAATTTCACAAGGAAAAACTAGCTGGTGAATAATTTAAAATGTTATATCTCAGTTATAACACAGCTCAAAATTGACTAAACGCCACTCATTTTCTATCATTTTTAGTTAACTCAATACTTGAGTACCGCTATTCCCTAACACACATTAAAATTTGAATAAGGGATTATTCAGACAAAAATAAGCTTATTCACCTTCGTGACTTAAAAAAGTGTTATAGGGTAGAGCACTACTTCAGCCTAATCGCCAATTTTGGGCCTATCGAGCAGAAAACATCAAATAAATCCATTGTTTCAGAGCTAAAAAATCAATTAAGCGTTTGGTACGATACTTTAGTTCAAAAGCTATCGAACGAAGTCAATGAGAACGCGTGATATGATTGTTTACACCAATTTGTCTCTTAAACAAAATAAGTGCTCCGACCGAATCAATTTTTATCTTCATCCGATGGGCCGAAGTGAATTCAAGGAATTCAATGGCTTTTGAATGGCGTTTCAAAGTGCATTAGGTTTAATTTAGAATCCGTAGGCCGAGTTTCGGGTCAAGAAGCAGTGTTAGATTTTTAACAATATTTCAACAATTTGTTTTCATTATCAAATCTTTCGGTACGTACGGAAAGGTAAATAAATTTAGAAGTCATCTGCAGTAAAAACATTCCATTTTATGAAAACAAAAAACACTCGAAAAATATAGGTAAAGGCGGGGTGTGCTAAGTAGGCTCAAAATTAGATCTATGTCCTATCGGATTCTTCAAATTTTTAAAACTTGATTAGGTATTATATGTTTTTAGAGTCCCCAATAAAATTTCCAAAGCTCAGTTTTAACTTTATTTCTTATCAAGAATTTTTAATTTTTGCCTTTTCCAAAAGATCGCTGGGAAATTAAATGACTGAAATGTATGAGTCCTTCACGGGCTTATTTCAATACAGGTCGTGCCATCTCTATTCCATGGATAGCATCGTTCCATAATTCACTTGTTTTCTTATAGGAAATACTGTAGCGGGACCTCTTACTGGATATTTTTAAGTAAAGGTCTATCGCGATATTTAAGAAAATATGTCTTTGCAGTGTTAAGTTAGTCGATACAACATTTTGAATTTTCCATAAATTGCAATATTGAATCAAAACTGCCAACATCGCTTCACTTACGGTAGCCTTTTATAGCATTCTACTCTTCAACAGT
This sequence comes from Ochlerotatus camptorhynchus, assembly GCF_037179485.1. NCBI lineage: Eukaryota > Metazoa > Arthropoda > Insecta > Diptera > Culicidae > Ochlerotatus > Ochlerotatus camptorhynchus. Next base: position 1,087,688 of record NW_027040822.1, on the reverse strand, counting down.
AGCATTTGTTTTCGGTGTGCGACTTAGCTACAGCTCCCTACACGGCTGTTGAGACTAACTCATAGATAGAGAGTCACTTTTACTCAGTTGTAACATAAATTTATAAAAACGTAGCCGTAGGTCACTGCTCGAGACACTCAGCGCTGAGTTAGTCTCCTCAGCCGTGTACAATAATATGAAACAGAAAATTCGTGCAGTAAAAGCTCTTTTCCACGGAAAGCACTATTTTGCCTAGAGCTTTTTCGCATATTTTTTCCATCCCAACCGTCGCACACAGTCCCATCCTGTTTGCAGCTTTAAAATAGCGATGACATATTGCCATCGCTTGCCGCAATTTGTGTGTTACCTTGTTTGAAAATAAAATTAATGCGAAAATGGTTATTTGACAGTGCCAAATTCTAATCTTCAACGGCGATGATGGTAGTGGTGGGTGAAATATGATTTTCTCTATTGGTCCATGAGGCGGAAAATGGTAGCCGAATGGGTGTTGAGCGAGATGAATGCGCTCAATCCGAGCAGGCTGTGTCAGATGTTGTTACTCATTTTTTTCCGGTACGAAAGCAAGCGGGTTGGGGAAAAGGAGTGAACTTACTGCCACACAGCCTACTCTGTCTGTGACGTTGATGATGATTAGTTTGAAAGTGGGGCGGTGGACGATGATATCTACTCGGGACGGAGGCCGTTATAAATGATACCAATTTCTTTTCTACCAAAATGGGAGGAAAATTGTTTTGGATGATTAGATGTGGGACCACGCAGGAGTGTATTTTCTGTGGCAGATGAGAAAAGGATAGCTTCCTTCTAATGACAAAGACGTGTTTCGTCCGATCGGTAGGTGGTGTAGAACACAAGAAACGATATCGTTCAACCGGAACGACCGTGTCGAGGGTTATGGTATATTTTTATGTTTCATTTTGGAGGGATCGACCACACGATTCGAGACATCGCATCGTAACGGCCATCTGACACCTGTAACGAACTGCTTTACATGTGCGAGCGCTCATCGTTTTGGCGGCTGTATGTTAAATTTTGGGGATGTGTGTGGGAAAACGGGAACAGCAGGGTTGGTGGAGAATCGATGCTAGTTAGTACCAGGCGTTGGTTGGTTGGCTTTAGAGGGAAGAGAGTGAGTGTGATGTGAATTTTGCGCGCGCCTTGAACATGTGTAGTAGTCCAAGGGTGACTCGGAGTGCACTGCGTGTTGTTATATTTAGGGATGTCTGTGAATCGGTTGAGTGACCTTTCCCACGGAGGGGAATGGGAAACATCTAATAATTATTCGTTTATTCGTTTTTGACTGGTCGATGATGTCATGCCCACGGTTTGTGCTGTGTTCACTGTTATATGTTTGTTTGTTTAGGATTTTCGGGTCTTTGAGATTGTACATAGATAATAAATATTTGCTTGGAAATCGAATGGCTGGTAGTGGATTCAGACGAAGTTTGCGGACTTGTTTGGTCTCGTCATAGTCTTGTAGACTGACGATTAAACTAAAAGATACTTGAAATGTTATTCCGAAGGTCATCTGATGGACTATCGTGTTGTAGCTCTTTTTTAGACTTTGTCTGGTTCCATAGCAGGCCCTAATACAAAAATAACCATACCCGAACCACAGACAAACAGACATAACACATTGAATATTTCTCACTGTAAAACATCGTCACTAAAACATTACCGCCATCTGTTGAGTACACTGTGGTGGGTAGTACGCTGAACAGATGGCGGTAGTGTGTAAACGTCAAACGCAAGGGAATTGACTATGCGCGCCACAGGTGGCAGTACTACCAACTACGATGTTTTCAAATTGACCGTTAAATGCTTGTTCGATAAACAACTTGCGAGTGTTATGTCTGTTTGTCTGTGCCCGAACTATAACTTAAATGATAGAACTATTCCACTAATGGTTTGGATGATCCCTGAATACGTCGTTAAGTAAAATAACGATACAAATTATATTAGTATATCAACCACCGGCTGGCGCCGTCCGGAAAAAAAAAAATATCCCAAGTTTGTATTGGGGAATTTACGTATTCTCGTTAATCTATGCAGCGTCCGCGCTTCTTCTCTATCGATAGAATTGTTCAAAACCAATTTAAAACGCTTTTACAACGCTCCAAACTACTCGGGTGAGTGTGACTATTATCGGAAACCACATTTTTTTCGGAAATCTTTCTATTCGAACTGCGTGTTGATCTACCATTCTTTTATCGGCAACTTGAAATCAGCAACATTTTGTAATGCATATGTTTCATTTCAAGAAAAACCTGACAAAATGCGTTTTCTCAGTCGTAAAAACCTAAGCTGAAGCTTAAAGACTGAGGAATCGTTTGAATACATTCAGCGAAGTGTTTTAAAAATGCAGTGAAATTACCGTATAAATTTTGAATGCCAAAGCCGAAATTCACCCTATATAAATCCATAGATTGATTTTTAAAAACCAGTTCTTGATTGGAAACATTTAAGTATTCATTTCCCCGAACACGATATCCGCTTGATCGGTCCAAATCCTTGCGAACAGAATTAGATGTAGAATCCTTTGTCTTATCACAATTTGCTTTTTCAAGATAACGAATCTCAAGATTTACGAGGTTAATAACTCTGTAAATTTCAGACATTGTTGTGAAATCGCAAAACTATCCATTACTCATCAGCCACAGCTAATAGACTCCTGCATGTGTCCATATCTAATCACCTAAAAGAGACTTTCAGCCTTAGGCTGCAGCATTAGATGGTGGGCTCTGAGTTGGCAGTAGACTTTATTCGTCATCAATGTCCCACAGCGACCGGCATCAGAAGTGAACTCAAACTTCCCACTGCGATCTGAATCAGAAATGAACGCGATATTCACCCAACATGGGAGACGGGCCCGGCGTAGTAGCTAGCATCTATGAAGTTTTGAGACTTCCTTGTACCAGAGGTTTTCAGAAAATAAGTTAATAAATTTTAAAATCTAGCTCAAATAACATATTTTGTCCTCGATGTTTTGGAAAAAGATTGCCATATTATAGCTCCGTGGTGATGTTTGAATAGTAGGAAACGTAATTTTAAACCGCCCGAATAAAGTGGTTAATTATTTATATCATTCGAGCAGTTATAAATTACATTTCTTAAAAGCTGACTAAAAGTAAATTGGTACACACAAAAAGACCTGTAATTCGTGATTCAATTTCTTCCATTTTACCCGCATTTACTGATGGATGTCCTTGACTTCCTTGGCTTTGAAATTGCCCAGTATTTTTCGAATGGTTGAAATTCCGTGAAATTCGGAGGATTCATTAGCTTGGGGGCGACTCCGGCGTAGTGGTTAGCATCCAAACCTCTCACGCCGGACTCCCGAGTTCAAATCTCACCCCCGGACAAGTCACGAATGACCCAAGAGTGTTAAAGTGACTATAGTAAAAAAAAAAAAAAAAAAATTAGCTTGGAGACAAAATCGATCTTGTTGGTAGCATACCACTCCAGAATCACCTTGGAGTAGTGTCAGCTGGCCAAATCGCGCCAAAAGATGGCTTTGCCCCTATGCTTGCGTATGAACGGCAATACTCGCTCTTTCAGATATTCTTCGATGTCATCGTCGAGGATGTGACGAATAGTTCCGCTTTCAGGTCACAACTGCAAATCGCTTGCCAAATCATGCCCTTCTTGGCGAACTTGTCGGCAAACACGAACTTGGATCTTCCCGGACATCGCGATGTAAAACTTTTGCCAAACCAGTCGCGATGTAAAACTTTTGACCGGGTTTGACGTATGTTTCGTCATCGATCAAAGTGCAGCCCTTGTGTTTCATAAAAAAAATGTACAAGAGCCTTGAACGCCTCTTGGTCACGCAGTTCTGCTTCATGTGCCGGCTCTAATGATTACTGGCTTTGTACGACTTGTAGCCTTCCCTGGCAAGGATGTTCCACACCGTTTGAAAATTGGCATTGTACCTTCTGGCCACATCTTGGATCGAAAGACCGGGGTTGGCTTTAACGCACCTCAACACCTTGCTGTGCAGCTTTCGATTCCTGGTTCCAGTTTTTTTTTCGTAGGTCTGCTGATTCTTTTTCACACACAGAGTTTCCTTATAGGTTTGTTCCATTTGACGTTATTTCTGAACGCGATCGACTACTTTGATCAAACTTGCACCAGTTGTTCTCTATAGAAGTGAAAACAAACCCCTGTCAAAGATGTTCGATTCCCAACACTAGAGGCGTGCAAGCGGCGCGTGAGGGGCATACCAATTTACTTTTAGTCAGCCATTACCACTCGAACTTTGCCGTGAATCAATTTTTACTGAAAAAAAACATATGTCTAGCTCTTTATTTGGTCATTTTAGAGCTATTTTCTGATTTTTCTATTAGTGTTGCAGTCAGACATGGAAAATTATTTACATTCATTTCATGCATTCATTTACATTCATTTGCCTCTAACATTTTTCATCAACTGCGTTCCGCAAAATAGTGTATAGAGCTTTAGTAGGTTTTGTTATTAACTACAACTTTTGCCCATAATTCAAATCTGTATCTCTTTTGCATCACGAATTAGAGCGGGCAGAACTTGTTACTGTTTTTCAGTAAATGTAAAATACATTCACTGAAAACAGTAGTGACTTCTGTTCGCTCTGGTTCGTCATGCATAAGAGATACGGATTTGAGTTGTTGACAAAAGCTGTAGCTGTAGCAAAGCCTACAAAAACTCCATACATCATCTTACGAAATTCTGTTGATGAAAAAAGTTAGAGGCAAATGAATGTAAATGAATGCACGAAATGAATGCAAATGATTTTCCATGCCTGGTTGCAGTATTAAAAACAGTTTTTTTTATTCTAACTATTTTGGTTTCATTTCAGAAATAAGTAGTATAAGAACGACTTTGAGAGCTAGTAACTACCTAAATGTTTTGACAAACAGCAAATTCCTATGTTGAGACGTTTCTGAGTTACACCTAATTATAGAATTACTTTTAGGTATCTTTTTGGATACTAGTAAATACTCCATTAAAAAAAATTCTCTCTGTTTTAACCTTGAATGATGCATTTTGTATGGCCTTTCTGTTTTAGGGACACCTTAACTTAAAGCAGAAAAATAGGGATTTTCCTTATTAAAGAGTTGTATAGATTTTTCTCCTTTACTTGACATAAACTTTGGTTGTTAGTTAGATAGGTTCCGATTCTGCACGTTGTAGTTTCATTTTTATACCTGTGATCTTGACATTTTTACGTAGGGGATGAATACTTAAGGGGGTTAGATTTTGATAAGTCTTTAGTGGGAATGACATTGATGAAGACTGCACATTGTAGTCGAAAAGCGTGTCTGTCATGGGTATGACAATTAATTAAGTGGCATTAGATGGAAGACAACATTTTTTGCTGTTTTATGAACTAGAAAATGTATCAATCGAAAAAGTTGAATTCGCGATTTAGGTTAAAATGAGAATCACTCTTATCATCGTTTTTACAAAAAGGAGGCCCATTACAATATAAACAACTTCTCCGAAGACATTAACCTTCTAAAATTAATAACATCAGTAATTTTTTCGCGCTAAATTTACATTTCAGACCATAGTGCAATATGCTCCACTATTATAGGAATTAAAGTTAGCAGCTACCACAACTACTGGAACAGTGTTCCTATTAATGCAATGCGAATTTTCTTAAAATGTTTACAATTTAATGGCGATGTAATTTGTTTTTACTACAAAATGGAGATGTAAAGCTTTAGATTCAGTTGTATACATTGCATAGTTATATTATGTTTAATAAATAAAATATCATAGGTCACAGCTCACCCACCCTTTGCAAAGTTGTTTAAGGGGACGCAATATATTCATCCACAAAGTTTAATTGGAATTTTGTTCGGAATATCATTCTCAAATCTCATTTATTGAGCCCTCCCAAGCATGCTTGGCATACACAATTTTGGTCATGAACTGCTCATTTTCTAATAACTTTGCATACAGTTGACGAAACATTGCTCTTTTTTTAGCAGTAGATAGAAGAGAGTTTAAGATTGTCATAGATACGTAAAAAATAGATTTTAGTTCTAGTAATAAACTGTATTTGTTTTTGCGTTGTAAAAATGAATTGAGAAATGCTCGCACATCTCGGACTTTAAGTATAAAATTCATTAGTGTTGATGTAAATGTTAAGATTTACCAATTCTTTGCATATCTATTGTAAACTATGTGATTAAGCTATCAATTTGTGTTAAGAAAAACAAATTTACTTCAAAACATTCAGCAACTCAAGAATCCCTAGAACCCCTGATACGTATTTTCAAACAAAAGGTCAAAAACGTTCTTTCTTAAAATATTTACCATTTGTTTTATATAAAATCAGACCAGGGGTTGAAACAGTTGACGTTTTTTACTACACTCGCTTCGTTGTCGTGCGCGACAGTCTGTTTGTATTCGAACACTCATGCTCTACCGTCGTCTCTCTCACACAACACGAGCGGTAGAATAACATTCGAGCTAAAAGAACATTATCAAAATAGCTATCATATGACATATGTGATTTCGTTGTAATTCCTCAATTTGGTGTAAATCAAACCACTTCTGATCAGAAATATTATTACTAGGACATCATTGCTTGCTATTTTCAGAATTCACACAAGCACACCATCAGCAGCTCTTATTATGAGAAAAACTAAAATAAATACATTCGTGACGGTCTTCGGCGACAGTGTCGTATGTTAGAGCCTGTCATACGACATTTTAGTTTGGTACTGTACTATGATAGCTTGTTTTGCAAGTGTCGGAGGCAAAGGCAGTCAATTATCACAGAAAATGTGTCGACTACCGTGACCGCTTACAAGACTGAATCAGACAATAACCCACTCAAAATGTAAACAATTAAATCAAGAGACGAACCAGCTAAAGGCTGAAAGTCTTTATAATAAAACAAAAAATAAAAAATAAAATAAAATAAACAATCAAATCAAGGATGTTGGTACGGCAAAATAAAAAGGCACGGCATTGTTATTGAACAGCGTTTATTCCGTTTAGGATCAAATTGCTTGACAGCTTCCTCCAACTGGAAGGTCTGGCTGGCAAGGTTCAGATTCAACACGGAACGGCTGTTCGATATCTTGAACCGTTTCTGTAAACCGGTTGCACTGACCGTGATGGTGACAACCTTCGACTTCTCCTCAATACTTGACGTATTACCCGTCCACCGTAGGCAAAGTGGATGAGTAGTTCCGTTTACTCCGAGTTGCTCTGCAATATCGCTCTCCATCAGATTCAGCAATGATCTTTCGTCTAAGAAAGCGGACGTATTCACCTCACCAGTTTGGCCATAACGTGACCGGCACGATCCAAAAAAGGACGCTCGATCCGAAATACTGATGAGTGTGACTCTCCGCCTGTTGAGTTGAAGCAGCAGTTGCTGCAGTCCACCTTGTTGAGTGCAGCGATGCATGATGGCGATACTGACAGCCAACGAAATTGCAAACGGTTGTTGCTTCTACACGATTCACCAGCGATCGTCGACATTCAAATCCTTGAATCCCGAACACTCTCGCAACCGATGACCCATCTTACTGCAAAAGATGCATTCGATTTGCTTAATTGCTGTCAATGGCTGAGTGTTGATGCTTCCGTTGTTCCCGGTGTGGTAATTAACGTACCCTCTTGGCTTTGGTTTGTCCTTGCTCTTACTAGACTCTGCTTCGAACAGCACCCAATAATAGGCATCACTGACGACGTTCTCCATTTAGCTGTTGAATGTCTTCACGAGACCATGCCGAGTCTCCGCTTGTACCCGGCCCACATAAGCTTTTGGTCGGCGGATAGGTTTCCGACAAGTTCCTGGAGAAGCATCGGAATCGACAGGGGTGCATGTTCGTTGGCTGCTTCGATATGATCGCAAAGGCCCCAAGGTTCATTGGACTGCGATCAGACCCTCCAACTTGTCATGCTTTGGAGCGGGAATTTTCCGCAGCTTTTCTAGCAACGCGTTAATGTGGTGTTTACATCTGTGCGGATTTGCTAGCGTACTAGCACGTATTTCGGTTACTCCTAAAATCTCATACAGGTAGACGCTGATGCCTTGTTCACATTAGACTGGCTACTTTTTCCATATCGTATACGAAGTGCCTCGATGACTTGAGGTAACGCAGCAGGCAATACCAATCGACTACGCACCGTTTCGAGGGCGGGTGCTTTGAGGCACCTTTGTACTCGATGCATTTTCTCCCGGTGCGTGTACCCACATGAGGCGGTCGTATACTCGTAGTTCGAGATGAAAATAGGACAATCCGTAGGATCACCCGAGAAGTGTGGAAGATCGTGAGCCAACGGTTGACGAGCGGCAAGCTGATGCGGTGACGGATCGTTCTGGTTAACATTTAATCGCTGCTGTTGCTGTTGCTGCCTACTGTTCTGACGTAGGCTGCACGTTCCTATTCGTAGAGCGCACGAAGGGTTCACGCTGCTGTTCGAAGGGGATGCGTTGCTGTTGGCAACTATCGAGGGAAGTTTGCCCAAAATAGCACAAAAACCAAACCGTTGTTCCCTGGTGACATTGGGAACCTTTTCGAGAGGAATCGCGGAGGACTTATGAGGGACATTACCACCGTACATTTTATTTGGGCAACCACTTTCGTTAACATTACTCTTACCTGTACCGCCAACCTCATAGGCATGCTTCTTGTGGGCAACAAGGTCCCTAGGTTGCTGGTTACCTTTGTGTGCGTTGCCGGATGGATTCGGCAAATTGTACCGATGCTGACCGATCGTTGGGCTGATGCTCCAATCCGAGCTGCCCTTTGCACTGCTGCAGTTGACGTCTCAGCTCCTCCATTTGCTGACTGGTTGGAACTGATTGCAGTTGGCAGCATTCTAGCTGATTTACGAGATCGCGTACCATATCTACTACGTTGCGATTGTTTACATCCGTGGGTTGAGTGACTACCGGCGGATTTGACTGTCCACCGCTCCGGATGATTGCTGATCCAATCGGTCACATTTTTCCTTCTCTCGCGATTGCTGCAATTGTTCATGCAGAAACTTCTTTTGCATTTCGTGTTCCAGATGTTGGTACGGTCAAATTAAAAGGTATGGAACTGTTATTGAACAGCGTTTATTCCATTTTGGATCGCTTCAAACTAGAAATTTAAGTTAGGATTAGTTTAGCAATGTAGGTCTAGATTTATAGGTTAACACTTACAAATCAGTGGCCGTTCCTCCACAAGCCTCTGGCTGTCCAACTTAGTTTTAGTTTTACTTCTAGGTAGGAATTAGTATTATTAGGTTTAAATTCACTCAGTAGATTTTAAGAATATTTACTGTACGCAACAACCCGAGCAGGAGAAAATAACTAATAAATACCTAATTCTGACCTGATACCAAAATTTGGTGTTGACCAGCATGACATAAGAGGTTAAATACCAAAGAATAATACCAAAAAAATACATGCCAAATACTTTGTAAATAGCTAAAATTGATACATACCAAAAAAATATATGTGTGCTATTGTTTTGGTATTGCATTATAATTTGGGATTGGAATGGTATTGAAATGGTATTTTGGGAACATTTTTGACGTAGGACTACGTCTTTGATTTCTATATGGGGGCACACTTTGTGAAAACCGAAAATGGAACATGTAACAAATTAAGAAAGATTTTGAACGTTAATAACTCAGGTGCCCCTGGTCCAATTTAAATAATTTTATCATCAGTCGATCAGAAATATGGCTACGCATCGATAACAATGCTTCCGAGTGTTGATTTTCAACAAGAAACTATTGAAAAACTGGTAAATGTCCAGCATTGTCCAGAAGCGTCGAATTAACTAACAAATCCACCAATTACCAACATGCATATGCTGCTTCCCCAGCACAGTCGTCAGAGAGTAGTAAATAGACGAAACAAGACGAAGTGGCATTCGCCTCCGATCCTCGGGCGCGTGCGAATAGGGAGGATGGAATTGCGTAATATTTTGCACACTCATCGCCATATTCAGAACCAAACGCAAATTCTTCGAGATAACTACCATCCGTCGTCTGGCTCACCGTTGTGGTGTCTGACGTATCTCCGGTCTGATTTACAAGGTGTGCTGAAGGTGTTCCTGAAAAATGAGATCCGTGATGCTGTCACCTACACTAAACACGCCAAGCGTAAGCGGCCATGGATGTCATCTACGTTTTGAAGTGACAGAGACGCACTCTGTTTGGTTTCGGAGGTTAAATCATCACCAACTTTGGTAACAAAACGGTTCTTTTCAGGGCCACCAAGATTATTACAGTAAAGAGTAGGAATAGAATTCATCTGCCTGTTTGTCCATATTCAGAACCAACGACCACACAAAATGCTCATGTAATCAAACTGGAAGCAGGGGTACAAATTATTTTGATCAACCTTGATCAACTTTGAATCGCCACGGCCGGATATTTTCGATGGAAGAAGCAACAATCTAGCATCTAATTCAACGAAGACGGCAGGACAAATTTGTGAAGCCGAGTTATTTACGAAAGAGAGTGTCGATAAAGAGAATCGATCAATGTAGATAGAACCTATTGAAAAGTGACGCGAGATTTGTTTTCCGTACTGAGCTCCAATGCTACCGACGCCAGGGAGGCAGCTCCCACACCTGGACCTTACCAATCGAACCATCACCTCAACCGGGGACCAACGGCTTTACTTCCCGAAGGAAGGCGTGATCAGAGATGTTATGCCTTAGAACATGCCGGTGGCGCCGACTGAGATTGGACCCAGGCCTGCTGGGGTGAGAGGTAATCACGCTTACCACTACACCACCAGCGCCGATATCTTTCAAGGTGATATCACGGTCAATGAGAACGACACAAATTTGAGTTTAGTTATCTCAGAAATAAGAAATAAAGTACAGGAACTCAGCGATGAGTAAATTTACCTCATGTTTTCCCAGGGTTTTCCAGGATTTTCCAGGGAAAAATTCCAGAATTTGAGAAAAGTAAAGATTGGATTCACTCAGTCTATTGGTACTACTCCGAGACTGAATAAAATTTTCGTCAATTTCCTCATTTTCAGGCAGATTTTTTAGGTTTTCACAGGAAACCATGAGACAAATTTACTCATCGCTGAGTTCCTGCACTTTTGGCGATTATGAGTGAACTTAACTCAAATTTGGGTCGTTCTCAGTCGCCGTGTACGCAAAAGGAAAAGAGCCAGTGTCGCTACTTGATAGCAAACTACTCATAATGGGAGGAGTCTTTGTAGCTTTTATACCACTTGGTTGCACATCATTCTGCTTTAACCTGAAAATATATAAAGAGCCCTGCTGTATGGCGCTTCGGACGGCGTGGTGAGCAGCAATAGGAAGGTGGTGGCTAGTGCACTTCTTCACACCTAACAATTGACTGGTCGTGGCAAAGGAGAAAAAGGTCTGGTAAAGGAGGCGCCAAGCGTCATCGCAAAGTTCTTCAAGATAACCGCCATCGGTCGTCTGGCTCGCCGCGTCTAATCTACGAGGTGTGTTGAAGGTGTTCCTGGAAAATGAGGTCCGTGATGCTGTCACTTACACTAAACACGCCAAGAGTAAGTGGCCATGGGTGTCCTCTTCAATAAAACGGCCCTTTTCAGGGCCATCAAGCTTACATCATTAAAGAGTTGGAATAGAATTTATCTGTGCTTGTTTGTCCATATTCAGAACCACAAGCCCCCAACGACCACACAAAATGCTCTCCAGAGTTGTAATCTTGTAACCAAACTTGGAAGCAGGGGTGCAAGTGATTTTGATTGATTCTCTTAATCAACTTTCTCTTTGAAAAAAAATTACTACAAATTTGGTACGCCTACAATTCAAAAACGGAAAGAGTTGAGATAATAGATAATTGATCAATTAAAAGAACTAAATGATCTTCACATTTATTCCGTCCACTAGCGGTCCTACGTCAAGCTTCCGTTCGTGCCCCTAGGCACAGACCCTTCTACTTTTTTTACTCCCTGAAAATTTGGTGATAATCGGGTACAAACTCGAATTTTGAGAATAAATTTTGTGTGTGCGAATTAAACGGTACTACCTTTGAGTTCAGAGTGAGTGACATAGACTGCAACGTTCAAAGTGATGTCAAAAATCGAAATTTTATTCAATATCCATCAAATTTTGAGAAAACGTTATTAAATGTGGAGGAAACCTATAAAAAATATAAAACATCAAAAATAAAACCACAGTCATCAATGTTATTTTCAATAAATACCCTTCACGTCAATATATTGACACGTATGGAGTTCACTTTATTTAAAAAAAAAGTCGATCATCCCAACCCCAATGCAGGATAATGCCATGCCCATCGGAGCGTGGAACACCAACCTGCTGAGAGCAGAACGAAAGGGTCCGTCTCTCAAGTTCGCTCATTCTCACCCCTCAGCCCTATTCTGTTCAGTCTGGTTCTGATCCTAATGCCATTCAGGAGTCGCAGTTGGCAACATGCAAGTGCACATTGAGTGTGTTTTGTTCCCTCCACCTTGCCTGCCGTGTGATAGGTAAACCGTATGTCAAAACCTCCTATGTTTGTGTACATTTTTCAATGCTTCTCACGCTCATGTGAGCAATGATAACATCACCTACGCGGAGAGTGAGATCCACATTGAGTAGGGAGGCTCTCGACGAAGAATTCCCATGCCATTCATGTTGAACCAACAGCAGTAGCAGCAGCAGCATGTTTCGGTTTTCCTTCGGGTTTTCCTCAGTTGCTTCCGTGAGCGCCACCAGATCAGCCAAGCCAAGAGCGAGTGGGACAGTTGGAACACCTCCGACTGGCTATTACACTTTCAGTTTATTTTCAACTGCCGATTCTAGCGAAAGCGAAAACTGCTCCTGTTGGTGCGTCCAAGTCGAACGAAACGAAACCCTATTACTGCACACGGTGCGTGTGAGCGGGTTGGTTTGAGTGTATCGGTGTGCAGAATTTCTGCTCTGCCGTCATTTCTCTGAGTGAAATGTGTTATGTGTGAAAAAACGGGAAAGCATTTTCCTCGTGCCGAGTTTTCCAAATCTAGGAGGAAAATACAACATCCGTCACAATCTCTCGGTGTGTGGCGGATCAGTCTCGCGGTGGACGTGTGCGAAGTCGAAGGTTTTTCTGAGTGCTGACTCGATCCGCGTGTTCTGTGTTGCTCTCCTCCGAGTCAAGGGAAAAATCTATCTAGAGCATGGTTTAGTAGACGGATCCGAGGAAGAGTGGAAGCAATACCAAGCGTGAAATAGTGTGTTATAAAAAAGTGAGAATTAGCATTTTTCCTTCGCCTACTTGGTGGTACTTGAGTGAGGATATTTTTATGTTGCTGCTTGAAGTAGGCTGGGAGCAGCTCGAGCAACTGGAGCGATTAAGCGCTGATGTAATTTGCCCATTTTTCCGTTGAATTATTTTCGGGACTCGCGCTGGAAGGAGTTGACCTAGTAGGAAGAAGCAGAAGCAGAGAAGCAAGTGTGTGAATATTTGGCCGAGTTTTCGCAGAGATTTTTCCTCCGACTGCGACTTGTCGGGTGCGGAGGGAGTGCGAAAGCGCAGAATTCTTCTCGTCGTGTGTTGGCTGCTCGGGAAAATCAGCTTGTGTGTGATGAATTTTTGATGCTCATAAAATCAATATTGTGAGAGCCAAGAGAGATCCAGCGGATAGTGAAAATTGATTTTCATCTCGAATGTACTCGGTGACCGGACCAGGACCAGTGGTGGCCAGACATTTCGTTCGTGCCAATGGCCACTGCGATCAGCATCCAAATCCGAGACAAAACTAAGAAGAAGATTGTCGATAGCCTTCATCTCACGCGAATGCGTATGTATGTATGTGTGTGTGACTATCTGTATTACTTTCGCGAAGACGAGGAGCAGTGCGCGGAAGGGACTGCAGGGGAAATCTGCTCGGAGGACTTTTCCTTCGATGATGACGTTCCAAGAAACCAGAAGAAATATACAAAATGCAGTCATTCCGAGACACATCGAACAGTAGCCAGAGCAGTGTCTCCGGAGAGTGGAAAGTGGCTATTTTGGACGAAGACTGAAAAAAATGTCTCTCGGTTGCTCTCAGCGGTCATTTCTCCGTCCAATGATTCTATCTAAGCATGAGCCGCCCCTCCGGTACCGTCCTCCCAAGTCCTCCAAATCTCCACCATAACCTATCGGCAACAGAAGCAGAAGCAGAGAAGAAGAGAGCATCAGCAGTTAGCAGCAACAGCAGGGAAAATCTTCACCCTACTGTGCGGTGGGGTGGCTTTGGTTGCACGGGAAAAGCGGGGAAGCCACGTTTGACGAGCACTCGGTTGGTTTTGTACATGTGGGGAGGGATAAATAATTCAGTATTTTCCAGAACGGTTGGAATATGGATGGTTTAAGCTGCTTTACGAAGCAGCTCCGAACGGTGGTGGTGGTCCTGTGGTTAAAGGACGTTGAGGGGGAGAAGTTCCGGATCGTGATAAGATGAAGCACACAAGTAGATAGATTATCAACGAGCTGTAAACAACCACATCTCGTACGACGTGCAAAATATATGAAGGGCGAGATCAAGAGGCTCCGCTGAATGAGATTGAGTTCGATAAGATAATTATGAGTCGATTGAATACAACACACTCCGTTCCTCGAAGTTTCGAAACTATTTCAATAAAGCGATTATGGGGTTACTTTCGGGCGTGCTCTTTTGGGAAAAGGCTTTTGCGTTGGAATGCTGATGGAAGCTGAAACTTCCGTTGGGTTAACGGCAGATAAATTGTGAAATAGTTTTCGGATGCTTTTGGACAGTATGTTTAGCCGACTCATTAGTTGTTTTTATTGAATTGAGTAATTTTGAAGGTTTACATTCAAACAATTGGCTGTATAGATTCAAATTGCGGTCAAATTGATTTTTTTTAAATATCGCTGCAATGACAACTAAGATAATCTTACATCTTACAATTGTTTGAATCCTTATTGGTTTCGGCACTAAGCAAGGGGTTCTCAAAATGTGTCGACCTTTTCTTCTTCCGGAATGATTCTCTATTATTCCATAGTCATATTTTGCAGCATGAAAATACTGTAATATCCTAATCCTTGTAAATACTTTAAGGTTCAATTTTCTTAGATGCATTTTCAATAAATTCAATAGCAGTTTTTTTCGACGCATCATTTAGGATTGCAAAAAGCTCTTGTACATTTTGTGTAAAACAGCAAAAGGAATAGAATTACTTTTTGCAATGTACCCCTGGGGTAAAATGGCCCTGCACGGTATTTCGTTGCTTTCTCATTACTTGTTCTGGGATTGTATGTGCCGAAATGCTTCTTTAAGAACTGAATTGCTGCACGTTAAATTCACGAATTGATAATGGTAATGTTATGAACATCCACAGTGGGGTGATTTTATTGAAGGAGTCCGTTTAGACCTATCCTACCTTGCTGTTGTTTTGTTACGGCTGGCCTGTACCGACCTCTTGTATCGACCTCTTGTATCGCAGGAATACCGTTGTGCACAGTTCTAGTTAGAGTCCCACGCTGGCTCGAGTCGAGGATTTTGATCAGTCGCCCCCTAACATAGGGAAAAGACGCTGATTTGAGTCCGGAGATGAACTAACCATAGGCTGAAAATCTCCTTAATGAAGAATTAAAAAAAAAATGCTGGTTTGCGTCGCTCCTATCAGACGCTCGAGTTGTATAGGCCACGCCCTCCGGAAAAATGAGCCCTGGCTCTTATTTGTCAGCATTTAATCAATGTCCCAACGGTGTTGGTTATCTATGGTTCCTCTTACCACTATTAGGAGTTAGGTATTGGAAAATATGCTAACGACCACAATTTGAAGTCTGCAGGTACTTGTTATACCAGTAGTACGCAATGCCCAGCTGGTTACCAAGTTTATTTACTTATATTTACTATTGAAAACAAGAAGCAAGAAACATTTGAACGGTTGTAAACCACGTAGATACTTAAGGAGGGGTTAACACAAGTGGTACGTACAAATTAAAAAATGTATGGATGATTGTCCACACGGTGGGAGGGGGAGTCTTTAGTTTTCCAAAAACGGTTAGCTTAGTTTATGAACAGCCTCTGATCACCTTCTTGATTCAATTTTCGTTCTTACATCTTAAATTAATTTTCAATTTAATGGCATCGATTTTTTTTTATTGCCAGTTGTAAGGTATCAAGGTAAGGTACAATAGATCAAATTACTGGTCGCAGTGGTGTTATGTCCCGAACAGAGGAAAAAAAAAAAAAAAAAGGTGTCAGTTTTCTCACTAGTGATCCAGCTTTTAGACCTAGAGCCGAAATGAAATTTGAAATAGTTTTTTAAGTTTCTATTTGCGTAGATATATATTTAATTTAAGATAGGTCACTTACCCCAGATAGATGTCTAAAATCTTGGTTGATCATTGAGCAAATGTTCCAGATTTATCAGTATGATTTTGGACATCATTGGCTGAGTTAGTTGAGATTGAGCAATTTTAATAAAACGGCTTTTCTTTACTATTCTTTTTATAAGTGATTATTTTTGTTAGTTGTCATTCACAAATTACGTTAAGGATTTTTATTGATAATTAGACCCCCTACCCCCACTGTAAGATACTGTAAAATTTTTCAAGAAAATTCCAGAAAATTCGAAGTCTTCACTCATAACTTTAAAGGCTTTTATTCGATTGAGAGTTATTTTCAGAATTCTTCTAAAATAAATTTGGAATTCTCTCTGGAAGTCCCTTGAAAATATCTTTATCAAAATCCACAAATTATCTGTAGAACACTCAAAAAAATTCTTAAAATTCACCCTTAGATTCTCTTAGAATTTTAAACCCTTTCTAAGAATTCACTGGAGCTTCTTAAAAATTGCTTGAAATTTTCGTAGAGTTCCCATGCAACTCACCTCAAATTCTCAACCAACAATTGAAAAGGGAAATTCTCCCGCCGAGAATTGTTTTCCAATTTTGCTCAGAATTATCTTGGAGCACTCCTCTAAATTCTTCTGGAAATTGTATGGAATTCTCATTAAAATTGTATGTATGTATGTATGTAAGTAGCCACCATCCTAGCTTGGGTCTTGCCCTGCATGCGGCTCCACTCAACAGCAAGATCAAATTCCGTCATCATTCTGAATTCAACATACTGCTGTATGAAGGGCCAAAAAGGGTTGGACGGGCCCGTAAACAGAGGCCCTTACGCGAAACCCGCGGGAATAAGAGAATCTCCTTCCAACAATATGATCCAACAAAATGAATAACGAAATTCGCAATACATGTTAAGCTTTCCACGGGATGGTTTGTTTAAGAAGAGCGCGTCAAATTCATTGCAACTGTTGGAGTGGAATGTAACTATCTAAAATGACAGTACCCATTCCCTCCTAGACTCCGGTTGGCACTCCACTCCATTGTCCAGTTACAACTTCAATGATGCCCTGATGCTCCCTCCCGTCCCAGTATTTATTGTAATTTACACTATGAACTTATATATAATCATGTAATATATATTGTATATAAAATATGTAGTAAAATGAAAAATATAATGAAAAATAAAGATGTATAACAAAATACAAATAACCTAGATTATTGGGTCCTATACACACACTTTTTGTTTTATGTGCCATGAAATGACATAATGCATCATTGTATGTTTTGAAAATATAATACTAAAGTATTGGATCAATAGACCGAAAATCGAGGTTATTTGGACATGAGACATTATATTTAAAAGGATACTACCAAACCGACCATCAAACGCACTGCCCACAAAAGCAGACACGTCCCCTCGAAAATGAAATCGAGAAATGTACAAGAACAATCCTCAACTGGAACGTACTCACCAAATCAATATATCCGGGAGCGCATTCCCGATGTCGTCGAACGGCAAAAAAAAAGGGAACTCATTGAGCAAATTTGTGATACGGAATTTTCACTGAAAACAACCACGAATTTCACCACATCCAACTGCGAAACACGTTCAGAAGCACTTTTGGTACACTTTCGATATCAATTTTTTTTTATTTTATTTTTTTATTTTTTGCTAAAATAGTTGCAAGTGTACCAACATCAACACCAATCGTGCCAAGCTTTACACGCACCTTGCGCGCGTACATAAACTGAAATTAAAATTTTCACTCGCGATGCCACAAATTTCTGGTACGGGAGAAACAATCAAACCACGCAGCGCCACACCTTCTCATATGGAATTCTCATTAAAATTTTCTACAAGCTCAATTCGGAATGTTCTTGGAATTATACTCGGAATTTCCTTATAGATCTTCGCAGAATTATTTTGGAATTGTACGATCAAAATTTGCTTCCCTTGGTATTTTCCTCGAAAACTGTAATCCTCTTCACTCTTGGAAGTTTTAGTTAAACTTAAATCTCATTAAGATCTATTTCTAAAGCTCTCTAGAAATTATTCTCTGAAATACCTTGGTGTTATCTCTATTTTTCCTTTGATTTTGTTTCCCGTCGATCTTGTTTTCCGTGCTGAGCACCAATGCTACCGATGCCAGGTAGCACCTGGACCCTACCTATCGACCCATCAACTCATGAACCGGGGACCAACGGCTTTACTTCCCTTTCAAAGGAAGGCGTGATCAGAGATGTTATGCCTCAGAACATCCCAACGGCGCCGACTGGGATTGAACCCAGGCATGCTGGAGTTAGAGGCTATCATGCTTATCACTACACCACCGTTGCCATTTCACTATTTCTAGACTTCATTCTAAAATCTGCACAAATTTGTTTTGGATTTTTTTTTCTTGGTGTGTATCCTGGTATATTTTTTCAGATTTGCCATCTTTGTCGTCTAACTTCTACTGTCTGACAGTGGCATTATGGATAAAATCTGCCTGCAATCATTTATTATCAATGCAAGAAGCTTGAACCCGGGAGTTAAAAGGTGACAGCTTTAACGTAGCTCCAATAGCCTATTCCACACATTTCACACACGATAAGCCCCACTCCAATACATTATCGATGCTAATATACACCATTGATAATGTTTGTACTGCAACTTTCAATCAAACAGTAGTGCAATACTTGATTGACGCGTATTTAGTAAGTTTCAAATTGAAAAAGCAAATGAACTTAGCTGAGCGCTCACTGCAACGCGTTAGTTGGAACAAACTACTCCTGATTCAACAGAAACGGAGAGATTTAACAACACCACTTCAGTACTTTTCTAAAAAAGAAACTGCTAATGTTTAATTTTTACACATGAACGAAAACGACGCAGCAAAACAAAAAAACATTTTTTTTCGAAAAGCGGCCTACTTCGATCTCTTTTTAAAATTCCTTTTGTGTTAGCATCACGCTAACCCCCAAGTACCCATTAATGAGTAAAAAAGTAACAATTTCGAAAAAAAAGTGGCTTAACTCATGAAATGAGTAAAACCAACTTTACTCATAAGGGGGTAGTCCACTCTGGAAATTTCACAAAATCTTTTTTTTTTGGCTTAAAAATACTTTGACATAGACTTGACCGCAAGTCCGCAAGTGACATCGTTCCAAAGTTATAGGCCTATTAGTGGACTCGTTTCCAGACGCTCCAAGCGCGCTCAGGTGAGCGCTCGGAGTACCCGCCCGTTACCGGCGAAACGGTGTGTCTTAGTAGTTCCAACTTTAAACGCGATTATCTCTAAACTTTGTTTTCAAAATTGGCGGGCGCTGTATTTTAGAAACGGCTTATTCGATTTAAACGGCTCATTCGATTTAAACGGCAATTGAATTTTCGAGTTAAGTACCCTTTTTTCTAGTCTTGTACGTAGCCGATTTTCAAAAGAATCAAAAATGGATTTATGGTGCAAGCTTTTATCTCTTTTTTAGGGTACAAAAACGGACTGTTTTTTTTTTTCAAAACGTCGCCAAATTTTTATTTTTCAACCAAGTCAAAAACGTCTAGGTACAAGACTGTGTCATCTATCAGAGAATAACCACAAAAAAAATCGTTGTTCCAGCTCCAGTGGTGTGACCGCCAGACGTCCCACCCCGCGACGACTCAGACGGGAGGTCTCCTGGGGAACCTGGTGCAGCGGCTACAGGAGACATTCAATAGTGCAAAAAAAAATCTCAATTAAAGAGGACATTTCAATTGACAGAACCATGCATTTTTTTTAAATTGATCGTTATTTACCATAAAAAAAAATCGTCAAAATGACCTATTTTTCATGCCGCCAGAGTGGACTACCACCCCCTTAATGAGTATTTGACGAGTACTTCATAAAATGGGTAATTTTGATTCTTCGTACTTTTTCGGTAATGTTTAAAATAAAGAGCTCATTACCATCAATCATAAATACGTCAAAATTTAATTTAAAATGGATTAGGTTACTTTATTAAAGAGACTGGCTCGGCCATTCGCTGGTTCGTCTCTGGAGATTCAATTTAAAATCATCAAACAAAACGCAACTTCAAATTATCAAACAAATCGATTTCTTCACTGATATTAAAACATTGTTTATTTTGTGGATGATAAAAATGTAACCAACAAACAAAATTCAGTCTGCATTGTCAGCTTTAAAGGATTGTTAACCGATTGTCTTTTGCTATGTTTCATAGTTTTTATGCTAAGAATATCAACCAAATCTTTGATTTTTCGTAGTTGTGGTGAAACTGGCGCCTTAAATACTGAAAAGCATTAAAAAAAAGTCAAACACTTGTGCTGAGGTGTTTCCACAGTTTATGAGTTCCCCCAGAATGTGAATGAAATACTCATCACCTTTAGCGATGATATGTGGTGTTACATATGCACTTTGCTCCACCTTATACGCAACGTATCTTGCAAGTCGCTCGGCCTGGGAAAATTCTGTATCCTAGAACTGCAATAAAAAGTTTAAAACATGTATTTGACGATTTATACTTCCATGCTGCGCTTGCTTCTGCGTTTTTAAAAATGGCGTCACGTCGCACTGAATCAGTAATGGATAATTTTTATTCATTTTTATTCCAGAACATGTTTTCCAAAAAAGGGAAAAGTTACCCATTGAAATCACGAAAATAATAATTTTTTGACATTTAAGAACCAGTTTAAAAAATGAGTACAAGATACTCACTTAATGGGTACTCTGGAGTTAGCGTCAAAATCACAGAATTTTGAAGCTCTACCTTTGACACATCGAGTAATAGAATTAAAATAACATTCTATAAAACATCGACCAAAGGAGGCATTGACTTGTGGAAATATCGACTTATGGAGAGTACGATCAGCGAATCCAAACACATAAAGCAACCAACGATACAGACAAAACGGTTGCTACGACTACCATGACATACTCGCTCTGTAACATAGCTCGATCGGAGTGGTAGCAGGATAGTTATATATTGCTTGCCTGCTTTGTTGCATTATACAGCTTTCCCCCGAGGAACGTGTTACCCACTGATGTGTACCCACCGCTTTGTCTCGGTGGGTTTTCAACCAAACGCTCTGATTATCTGTAAGTGACTGTCCTAATAAACAAATACCATTAACGAACTGTATCCCGGATGGGTAAACTATCCAACAAATGGTTTGGATGATACCCCGAACACGTCGGTAAGCTATTTTTTATGGTTATTTTTATTAAGGTAGTTCTCCATTGACTCCTACTCCTACTCCTACTCCTACTCCTACTCCTACTCCTACTCACATGTAAAAAATCGGACCGACTGGTTGAACCCCGCCAAAAAAAAGCGGTGGGTGCAAATCAGTGGGTAACGCGTTCTTCGGGGGATAGCTATAGATGGATGAGGACATAGCTTGAACTGAATCGACAAAAAAAATCCCATTGCCGCACATCTTTGGCTTTAATTCGTGAAGCAGCTTGCCCACAATTTGCTCGCTTCTTTCTACCGCCCCGAGTGAGCTGTGTCGCACGGGCTGCTTGTCATGATAAAAAAAGGAAGAAGATTATATCATTATTGTTTTCCACTGCTGACATAGCATTATCATTCGGTTCGTTGTTTGCTTGTCATTTTGACATTTGGAGATATTTTTGATTCCTTGAGTACGATACATGGAAAAATTAAAGGATAACTGAATTCATCGATTTATAGAATTTATCGAGTTATAGATACCGAGTTACTCATACTGAAAATATTATGTTGTATATTCTCCTACGTTAGTTTCGTAAAAATCGTAGATATAACATATTTTTCGTAAATTTAACGTAATAATCGTATTGCCTGCCATCAGGAAAAATGCTATTATAATGCCTTATTCATAAAATACACTAAAGCTGGGTTTAGATAGAGCAAGTCAATTGATCAAGTCAGTTGAATTCAACGCGAATTGAACGTGTAAACCATGCCATTCAACTGACTTGATCAACTTGAATTTAAAAATGTTGAACCAGACTCAACTTTTCAAGCCAATTGAATTCAACTGAGTTGATCATTTGACTTGCCTAATCTAAACCCAGCTTAACTGAATTTCTTGCGGACCTGAGTACTGCGAACTAACTAAAAATGCTTGTCATCTGGGAGCCGAGTCAAACTGTCAAATGGGAGCCAAACATTCAAAAGAGCTCAGAAGTCACGTAGGTAGTTACTGTTTGAACCAAAAGTAAAGGTGTTGCCACCTACTGAAAACAAATTAAGAATTATAATTATGAAACTGTCGAAA
Organism: Ochlerotatus camptorhynchus; assembly: GCF_037179485.1. Taxonomy (NCBI): domain Eukaryota; kingdom Metazoa; phylum Arthropoda; class Insecta; order Diptera; family Culicidae; genus Ochlerotatus; species Ochlerotatus camptorhynchus. The sequence goes on along the minus strand of NW_027040822.1, from coordinate 1,065,205 downwards.
CATCAACCTTAGTAGGCGGATAATGTAAATCATCGAGCGTGATGCTTGAAAAAGTGTTTTTATTTGATTTTAATAATGCCAAAACTAGGTTGCTGAAACAAGAATGAATTATACTTTATAAAGGTCATGAGAGCTTTGTGGGCAGGTGCACCATCACCATGTGTACGTTATTTCTGGAGCAAAGGAGGAGGAGCCAAGAGTTCATTTGACAGCATGTATATACAATTTCGTGAGCTGTTTCAGCAAAACAATTTGAAACTGCGGAAGATTTTCAAGATGTTTTCTAGCTATCTTGAAAAATAAAATCCGCTGAGTTCGCAGTTCTCAGGTGCGGACCTGCAAACTGCTGCTCTTCTCGTCTTCTACTGTCCGTTCATATTTGTGTTGCTCCTGTTGCTCATGACAGTGATGCGTTGAGTTTCGTGTGTTGGAATGCTTTATGTTGCTTCTATTATCCTACTGTTATGCTGTTTTTGTTACTGAGAATGATGCTGATGACTTTCTTTGAAAGTCGTCAGATGTGACAGGTGTTATTGTCAAGTTGACATTGGAGATGGGATTTCAATAAATATCGGACTTGTGGTGCTAAGCAGTGAAGGGAAATCATTCTCCACGAAAAGGAATGGAGACTGGCTGCCTCCTAAGTTAATTGATTCCCCTGAACCTGTTGGTATTAGTTTGCTTTTTCCGCATCGTGGAGGACTGGAGGGAAAACTTTGATTTTAATTCAGTTATGAAATAAAAACTGAAATACCTTCTTACATGTAATGATAACCATAAACACCATTTATTTTATTAACGAAATTGTTGTTGCCCTTTGAATTATCTTCGTAAAATGCATGCATATTCTTTTTTGAGTATACGAATGTTTCTTAGTCAATACGAAATAAAATAAATTGCGATTGTGGCATTTTTAACGAAACTAGCTTCATAAAATGTACGAATCTATTTCGATTCAGGTAACAACGAATGGGTTCGTATTGAACGAGCGATTTCGTTGTAAAAACGAAATTTTATTTGCCTTAGGCTTAAAAATCTCTAAAACAATAAAAAAATAAGATTTTATTTTCAGTGCAGTTAAAAACTTTAAATTGCAACACTTCTCCATGAATTAACGCAACAAAAGTTGATTTACAATTTACTGCACTGTTATTATGAATTATATAGTATTTCATTTTATTCAATGTTATTCGATAAGCGATGTTTCGCACTAAGATCTATTCTTTCTGTTTTGTTGGTGTATGTAAATGAAAAGTGATAAAAGAATATAATAAATCATTTTATTTTTCGTATTCTACCTAAATTGTTATGTGTTTTTTATTCTATCCATGTCACCAATTTTATTTTCCAAATAAACACTCTAGCAAGGAAGCATAATAAAAATGCTAATCTTTTCTTTATCTCAATCAGGGAAAGTTTCAAAGCCGATGATGTATCACTTGTTTATGAAATTGTTTCGAATAAAGGTTCATTATCGGTATTTGTTGGTGGTTCATAACGTAAGTCTGAATGATTTTCAAAAACTGCGAATACGAATACGAATAACAGGGAACACGTAAATAAAATTTTCAATTTCATCCTATTTCAAAGCACATAAATATGAATGAAAAATAAAACTGCTTCACTATTTGCAAATCAATGCCTTGATTGTGACAGAAATCTTAAACTATATAAAAAACTACTTTCCGTCATTCTAGTCATGTTTAAACATGAACATATCAGTTTTAAAATCGATTTGGTCTTCGATTTGGCAACCTTCGGTCTAGCGTCCTTCGGCCTAGCGTCCTTCGGCCTAGCGTCCTTCGGCCTAGCGTCCTTCGGCCTAGCGTCCTTCGGCCTAGCGTCCTTCGGCCTAGCGTCCTTCGGCCTAGCGTCCTTCGGCCTAGCGTCCTTCGGCCTAGCGTCCTTCGGCCTAGCGTCCTTCGGCCTAGCGTCCTTCGGCCTAGCGTCCTTCGGCCTAGCGTCCTTCGGCCTAGCGTCCTTCGGCCTAGCGTCCTTCGGCCTAACGTACTTCGGCCTAGCGTCCTTCGGCCTAGCGTCCTTCGGCCTAGCGTCCTTCGGCCTAGCGTCCTTCGGCCTAGCGTCCTTGGGCCTAGCGTCCTTTGGCCTAGCGTCCTTCGGCCTAGCGTCCTTTGGCCTAGCGTCCTTCGGCCTAGCGTCCTTCGGCCTAGCGTCCTTCGGCCTAGCGTCCTTCGGCCTAGCGTCCTTCGGCCTAGCGTCCTTCGGCCTAGCGTCCTTCGGGCTAGCGTCCTTCGGCCTAGCGTCCTTCGGCATAGCGTCCTTCGGCCTAGCGTCCTTCGACCTAGCGTCCTTCGGCCTAGCGTCCTTCGGCCTAGCGTCCTTCGGCCTAGCGTCCTTCGGCCTAGCGTCCTTCGGCCTAGCGTCCTTCGGCCTAGCGTCCTTCGGCCTAGCGTCCTTTGGCCTAGCGTCCTTCGGCCTAGCGTCCTTCGGCCTAGCGTCCTTCGGCCTAGCGTCCTTCGGCCTATCGTATTTCGGGCTAATAACCCACACTGCTACAATTTTGGATGAAATCACCAATCCCCTGACACGGCCATTGATTCTTGAAGCTGCCGTCAGTGATAGCGGTGGCGTTGATGTTGGAATGATTTTAAGCTTCGGTCATACGCTACCATCGTCTTAGCTTAGCGATGAGATTCACCGTTTCGAGTATGACAAATCGATAGGACGGTCATTGATTCTTGAAGCCACCGTGAACTCGCTTTCATGCACTTTATTCTTATGATTTCATAGGGCTATAGAAACCCAACCGCTAAACACCGAGATAACAATTGAAATCAGTAATCACTTGATAAATTTTCATCAATACCGCAACGTTACCATGGCCGTTCAAAAAAACGCATAAACGGAACTTTTTTTTAAATCTTTATTCAAGAGATTATTAGCCATAGGTTAGTAATAAACGGAGCTGAAACTCGAAATGTTTACATCAGCTGTCAATAACTGACGTATAATCTAACCAAAGAGCCTAAAATCGGCTTCAAGCAAAAAGTTCTTGGATGACACCGGAGTGGAAATCACGTGTCATAAATGAGAAGTTTATGTTTGAATCCCCCATATTCTGCGCCGCGAATGAGGTGAGGCGAGTCGCTGCCACTAGTGCCACTAGAGTCACCGCGAGTGAGATGACTCTGCGTGCAAATCAAATGGAGAGCCACCTCACTCGCGGTGACTATTGTCACCTTACTAGTGACAGAGAGTCACCTCACGCCACTCGCGGTGAAGAATAAGGGGGACTCAACCCAGCTTTGCCAGATATACCGATTTTCAAACCTGATACCGGTATACAGATAAAGTTTCTCAGAGTACCGATTTTTGAATTTTAATACCGATTCATACCGATTTCTCATTAATAATCAAAATGGTTACTGCCTACCCGCACTGAATTGTCAGAGGAAACTATTGTAAGAGACTTTTATCTTTTTGAAAATTAAATTTTTGAGCCTGCTCTAAAAAAATGTCATCTTCAAAAATGTCTTATGCTTGATACTATTTCGACTAATGCTTCAATTTTCTCGCCGTTTTTGGTTACCAAGGAGTCGAGAAACAGCTGATGGCTCATCCTGGTAATTTTTGAACTTCCTGATTTTTTTTTAATCTTCCCTTTGAAGTTTTTTTTCCAACTTCCCTAGGAATTTCCGTCCACCTTACCCTGTAAGTTATTTTCCGATTCATTCCGGAAAACTATTTCGACTTCCCTTGGAAGCTTCTTCTAGCTTCGCTCAAAATGTGCTTCCGTCTTCTCCCGTAAGTTTTTTCAACTTCCCCAGAATTTCAGGAATGCTTCCAGAGTTTATTGCGGTTCCATTAGCTTCAGGGAAACTTCAGGAACTTTTCAGAAGTTCTGAAACTTCAGAATAGTTCGGAATTTTGGGTAGGTTCCGATAAACTAAAGACAGTTTCATTAACTTCTGTTCAAATTCGAGAACCCTGTAATCTCAGGAAAACCTCAGAGAACTCCAATGAACTTGAGGAAACTGAAATATTTTAGAGTCTTCACAAGTCCAAAGTTGAAGTTCTTTAATGGTTTTCAGGATAGTTCCATTTGTTTCAGGAGAATTGAGATAACTTTAGGAAAGCTCTGAGAACATCAGGACATATAAATTCAAGGAAATTGCTGAACCTTAATTTGAGTTCCGAGAGTTTCAGGGAATTTCCGATAACTTCAGCAAATTTCCGAGAGATCTATGAAAAATTTGGTAACGTAAGGGAAGTTACATAAACATAAGACAATTTTGAGAATATTTTAAGAGAGGTTTATCGGCAGTTTCGAGAACTGATGTTCATTAATTAATTATATGATTTGAGTAGTAGCTATACTGAAGATCCGAGAGATGTCGCCCCTTCAGTGGTAGGAAAATCTTTTTTGCAGTATGGAGAATATCAGAAAATCCACGATTTGTGACTAAACATGCTTTCATAGAAGGAAACAAATAAACGAGTGTTTACCTTATCACCATAGTAATGTACTCGTGCAATTTTTGTGCACCTAAAACTGCCCATAAAGACGATAATGAATAAAAACTGAAAATTTTCATGCATTTCCAAATGGTTTCCTACCATTCCCATACATTCGAAGTGACTGGCCCTCTGAATGTAGATGATGTCAAAAACAACAAAACATGATTAATTAAAAAAAAAAATTGAAAGCGCTAAAGAAGATCCAGGGACTTTTAAAGAAGATAAGAGATTTTCCGGTTATTTCATAATAATCGGGGAAGTTTCAAGTACTTCGAGGATGATCAGAGAACTTCAAAACAGCCCTATTAACTTTAGGAAAATTGCAAGAAGTTTCAAGGAGTTCCGAGGAATTATGGGATATTCCGAAGTGGAATTTAGGAATGTTCCGAAAACTTCAGGGACATTGTGAGGTTTTCAGGGATGTTTATGAATATGAAAATTGCTGGATCAATAGAGCATGTGAGGAACTTCAGGGAATATTGTGCTAACATCCCCCAGAAATATATTTATTCCTGATATTTTCCATCTTCTCCTTGAAGTATCTTTCGACTGTTCCGTAAGCCTTAGCCTTAATCTGTCTTAGGAAGTTTCCCCTAGTGTATCCTGGAATTTTCTACCGTCTTCTCCAGGAAGTTCAATTAAAGTTCTGCCGGATGTTTCTATCGAGTTCTCCTTTCTTTCGTCTTTCTCTGGAAGTTTCTCCTAACGTCACTCTCCGTGGGCTTTTTTTCCGACTTATTGGAAGATTTTTCCAAGCTTCTCCTGGTTTCCGATTTCCAAACTTTTCTGGCTTCTGGATTTTTCCGAAAATTTCTAAAAAAAAATCCAGAAGTTTCTCAATATTTGTCTTGGAAGATCCTCATCGAATGTTTTTCCGACATTTCTTAGAACTTAGAACTTTCTTAGAACTTCCTCCACAAGATCTTCTTTATTCTTCCTCTGGAAGTTTTGTGGGTTAAGAGACAAATTCAAATATTTCCAGAAATTTCTTTCGACTCGCATGGGAAGTACATCATTCGATTTTAGTCCAAGAGTTTGAAAAAAATTTCAATTGATTAAAATAGTGAATACCGATAAATACCGATTTTTTAATCTTTTGATACCGATAAGCATGAAAACAATCTGGCAACTCTGATTCAACCAGATGTATGACACTAAAAGCAAATGCTCTACTTTCTCTGAATATGTCTAATTTCTAACATTCTCTGAATATGTTGTTTACAACAATAGACTGTACCGTACAAGTAAGTTTTTCCCAGAAAGGATATATTCGTATAAAACATTCACGAGAAGATTTTCTAGCCCCATTTGGGGAAACAAACTTTGTTTGAAAATTAAGCTTATATAAAAGATTTCAGAATTAAAAAACAGATCCTTCCTGCAAACACATTACAGAATCTGTCCATGCTGTGAAACATTACAAATTCTGTATACTTTTTATGCAAATCTGTAATAGAATTTTACATTTCCGGTTGAGTGTAGAACTTTTTTTCTTTTAAGGCTTTACCGTGACGTAATTTACGACACATGCGTATCTGGCCTTAGAAAAAAAACTTCAAAGAGAGCTCCACATCCAATTGGGAAATGAAAAATTTCATTTTGAAAGATCTCAAGTATGCAGAATTTGTATTGTTACCCGATTCTGTAATGAGATCGCCGGAAGGGTTTTAAAATAATTTTGTATTTTTTATGTTTGCTTATTTTTCAAACAAAGTTTGTTTCCCCAAATTCATTGTTTCCCCAAATTATCGCGTGACGGTTTTATACAAAAATATTCAATTTGGAAACATATACATAAGATGTAATAAATTCAACTTTACATTGACATACATAGTAAGACACATTTGTTTTGAGTGTACCCAAAAAGGCTTTTCCTTGTACTCATTCAAGTTAAAGATAAATAAACATTTACAACGTGTGTTATCATTTCATTGGAAAATTGATTTATGCCTATCTTTATTTACCGGTAAGTCCATCTCAATTTCAATTAGTTTGATAAAACATTCACCAATGGGCAAATGTTTTGATTGGATGTGCAAACTAAAATGAACAAGTTTATTGTTCTTGGCTTGCCTGAAACCAATTCACATAAAAAAAACCTGTACACAAAGCTCAACTTTCGATAGCATGAGAAATCCTTCGAGGAAAACCATATCAGCATTAGTCCACACGTTACTGTTGCTGTTGATGTTCATCTACTTCCTGTGATCCAACATGTTTTGATACATATGGAAGCCAAGGCATTGTTTATTCATGCTTCGTATCCGAATGTTGATATTCATTCTTCAGATTATTTTCCTAGCAATAACATTCATCTAGTTGAACTTTTGAGAATGATAGTCCTTCCCCGGACACTCTCCATTGACCAGCATAGTACGAAGCGTACCAGCTATAATAGTTGGTAGATTTGGATGCCCGCCGTCCACATTCCAGCATTCACGAAAAACACAGTCCATTAGTGTCCGTAATGGCATACTGTTGCTCGTGCGTGACCTCACCATTGTGATCATAGTCGGGCGTTGGACCATCATCGTCATCATTCGCACCACTGTTCGGCAAGAGTTTCCGTTCTAAAATTGGTACCACACAGAAACGAAATAAAGTGAAAAAACTTTTCCAAAAACTCTCCTCCCTACGGTATCCGGCACAACACAAAAATAGCATTTCACTTCTTTCACTTAGCTTAGCTCTAGTTGCTCTGTGTGTCAGTTCGTGTGCGTGGCTACCGAGCGGGCAAAGCAGGCTGGTGGGCAGGCAGGCAGGCAGGCAGGCATTCAGTCAGTGGTTACTTTTTCTTTTCGCATTTTCCGAAATGAAACACATCCCTGGTAATTCCTACACATGCTTCCTTTTGGTTTTTCGCATTTTCCCGGAGAGCAGAAGCGCGCCACTGCTCTCCTCTGCCCATTGAGCCGTCATTCACTTTTTCCAACAACGTCGACGAACGACGCCACTGGCATATGAAATCCGTCGCTTCGCAACGAATAACGGAGAAGTGCCTACTGTGGCTACCCGTTCGTAGTATGCGAATTTCAAGAAAAATTCCAAGCATAGTGCAATTGATAAAAAAAAAAACTGAAAAGAGTAAACGTAATCCCATGCCGTTGTTGCTGCAGCACATAGATGATGATGGCGTTTCTCCCCAATCGTAAGTAGGTAGAGTACAAGTCAGCTGTCGAAGTGGCCGCTTCGACCGGCGGTCACTAAGGCAGCGCAATGTCGGCTTATAGAGCACACAGAGTTTGACTGTCCGTCTACAAACGACGACCGAGACGACGACGGTCCGTGGTGACTGTTGATCTTACCGAGTATAAGCAACCGTCCTCGGCATGCGTGCGTGTGTTAAATTTAGCCCGGTGAATAATGTCGCACCGCGCCAATCATTGCTGCTACCGTATTTCCCCTGCTGATATAAGAAGCTTATGTGTATTGGAAGGAATCCTGTTTTCTGTCAGTTTTGTTTTTCACTGATTGTATTGTGCCGTAGCTTTACTTCTGGTGTATTTGCCTGCCAGTTAGTCGATTTTGTAGGCTCACATATGAAGGAGGGGGCGATATTTTCAGAAGCTAGGCAAAGGATCCTTTCGAAGCGAATGGGTTTCCTCGTGACAGGCAGTGTGTTCTCTTTGATGAAAAGTACTAGACAGATACTAGTAGGTGGTATGTGGCTGTTCGGCGGTTTTGGGGTGTCCCATTCTGTTTAATATTTGAACAGCGGGATATATGTGCTTCAGTGTTTGGAACGTGGAGCAGCACGATGATGATGACAGTTGGTAAGAGCAAGTTTGAGACGGGTTGGAAAGAAGTCACCAGGTTCTAGGTACGAAGTCAGTGCGAATCGTTAGAAGTAATGGAATTGCCTTTGATCGTGGCTACTGGTACGTGACAGTGTGGTAGCTTGTGAGGCGTTATGCAAATTCGTGACCATTTTCCAGAAAATGAAATTGGATTTTATGGATTTTAGAAAAGTAGGCTCCTGCAGCTGGGGCAACAGTTTGAATGGGCCGAAAAACGATTCAAATGTGGAAAAGGTGATGAATCAATGAAGCGAATGTCGCTTCTGTTCATCTATTTAAAATAATTTTCAATTTTTTTCTCATTCAATGGAAGTTCCGAATAGTGAGCGTTGCGATTTACAAAATGCGCTGACCTTAGTAGTGAGGAAATAAATTAATTGGTTGTCGATCAAAGTGTGCCAATAAAGCAAGCTTTCTATTTAGAGGAAAAGAGTCGAGCCTTGGGGGAAAAATGACCGATGCGACTTTTTATGGCTTCCTCATTCTAAAGCTAGCATTTTTGGCCAAGTACTTAGCATGAGCATGAGCATGATTGGCCGCCCACGGTTGCTACTCTGTTATTGCCAGACCAGCTGTAATTACACAGATAACCAATAGACGATGCTTGGGACTAGCAATCATCCTCAATGTGTAAAAACTGGTGATCTCAACCTAGGCAATACCAGCGCCGGCCGCACCCGAACACAGGTCAAGAAAGGATGGGGTAGAAATGTGTTGACGTGACACTCGCTTTGATGGAAGCCGATAACACCTCTGCACTTCCACGAGGAAGCACTGGTATATTGGGTAATAGGGTTGGGTTTGCAGCAGGGTTTGTTCTGGTAAACGAGAAGCTGAATTGATGTCCTAACGATCATATAACGCGAACGAGCTTGGGATCGAACCCACGGTCTTCTGCTCAGTAAGCAAAAACGTTTGCCACTAGGTAGACGAGCTCCTTTTAAATCATCGAGTTGCTGTTATTACCATGTAGTTCTGTTAACAAATAAAACGATTGACGAATCTTGAATGTGGATGGGCTTGAGATTAGACTCATGATGTTCTGCTCAGTAAGCAAAACCGGTTGTTCTAAGGCCACCGAGCCCCTCATATCACATTATAGCGTTACTCAAGTTTTTATAACTATTCAAACCCGGCACCGACGACAACAAAAAGTTTTACAAAATACACGATAAACAAGCGATCTTACCATACTTTTTAATATGAAAGGACCTGGGACTGCGTTTTTCTGCTCAGTACGCAAGCCACTGCAACCGACGATCTTTGAAATCCTAAAACTGAAAGCTACGAAAGAGTACTTAGGCCTTCATTAAGATTCACTTTCACGCGACGTTCAATGTTTCGATTTTCTCTTTACGCATGGTTCAGACAATCATAACAAGCTATGACCGACGTGACGATTGTTTAAGACCTCGTTAAACAAGCTATTCAAATGAAACTACGTGCTTGAATTTCACTTGGCATGTAATGATCAACAGAAATACGCGATAATTCATATTTTCAGCGGTTGATGTTTAATTTTAAATATACTAACGGTACTGCCTACGACTACAAAAGGCGATTACGACAGCGACTACGACGGTGCCTACGACAACGACAACAGCGAATTTGTAACTAACCATTTGTCTAGGATAAACACCTTTGCCCGGCACCTCCACTGGTTCTTCATGTCCGCTATATGTCACTGTTTGCAAAATATCTAATAGCAATTACCTTTGTTGTAATACTTCCTGTATTGCCATGGTGATCTGGGAGGAGGGTCGCATCTAGTGCTTTCCCAGGAACTGTTCATGGCCACCAGCTACCGCCCGTCCAGTCTTGGACGTATCCAGCGAGACTTACTCACAATCTCCGACACTCCTAGCATTTTTGGCTAAGTACTTAACCCAGAAACACCCAAGTCGTTTTTGACCTTAAGACAATGAGCGATTTTTCCAGGAGTAACTCAAGAATTATTCTCACTTTATTTGAAAACACGTTGTTAAGAATATTCCAAGGATCATTCTAGTGATATTGAAAACATAATTTACGTTCCCAATTTCTTTTCTGTATTCCCCTGAAAAAATCTTTGGACTACTCTTGGAATTTTCTCTCTAATTTCTTCTATCTTTCCACGGAAGCTTGCTCCAGTTCCAGTCATTGTTTGTTCTGATTTTTACCGGAAGATTCCTGCTACTTCTCCTGAATGTTTATTTCGGATTTTTATCAGACTGGCTCTGAAAGTTTCTATTGACTGACACCGGACAATTATTATAACGATTTCTCGTGGAAGCTCCTTCCGAGTTCCCTCGGATGACGACTTGCTCCGGAAGTGTTCGACACGTCTTCTGGAAGTTTCTCTAAACTTTCTCTGAATGTTTCTTCCAACTTGCCCGGAAATGTCTAACACTCGGGTGGTTATCTTCGTCTGGAGGTTTATTCTGACTTCTCTGGAAGCTTTTTCCAATCGCTCCAAAAAGTTTCCATCAGCTTCCTTTAGAAATTTCTTTCAATGTATAAATAATTCTTCTCAGAGTAAATTTCCCGAGAATGGTATGTTTTGCATTTTCTCGTAAAATAATTATATTTAGCATGACTTTTATAGCTATTTTCCACAAATTCCAGCCAGCAGCTAGTTTGAAAAAGCGATTTTTCATGAAATAAGCGGAACTTACTTACTTACTTAGGATGTCACTGGTATTTCAATAAATAAAACGATTTTTAAGACATGTACTTTGACACCATTGTATACAAAATAGATCAAAGGTAGTTATACCTACATACCAAAAAATTCTGAATTTTACTGGCGATGTAAACATCCATGCATGCAAACATTCATACATGTAAACTTCCTTTTCACGTAAACTAGCAGCTTGCAAGAAATGTTGCAAACAAAAGTGGACAGTTGCATACAATATATGGAATATTGCATGACATGTCTTATAAATTTACATGCTCTATAATCTAAACTTGTATGATATATGATGCTCCATTTATGTGCATCATAGTAACGGAAATTTACACTACTTTTTTTTAGCTGTGTAGGACAGTAAACCAAAAAATTCAGAACACAGGAGGAACGAGAGAAAAAAAATTCACAGCGTACGCCTACTATGATCACTCCTAACAAAGGACAGTCATCGTGTGCTTGTTGGAGAGTTTCTCGTTGGGATGCATTTTTTATGGGAGTTGTCTAATTGCGAGTAATAGTAGATTCCAAAACATTACCTAATTTTGTTTCATGGAAAAAATAAGTTTGATGACTTTAAAGTCGTCCTAACCAACGAATCTTGACATTCATTCAAAATCTGTGTGGTTTTTTCAGTAAATTGACGAATTTCCCTCGGAAAAATTGCTTCAAATTTATGCGTTTTTCAGAAATTCTGAGAATTCCTGAAATTTTAAGTTCACGACATGAACTTTTTTTCTCTTTGGATCCGTCGATAGTGATCTGGCATGTGAGCATTTCTTGAAAATATATAAACGGGCTTACCACTGCGATGTTGTGGAGTCCATATAAGAATTAAGGATAGATTCAGAAAATCTTAAAAATTTTAAGATATCCTCCTAACATTTAATCACGTAATTATTTTATGAAGTTCAAGATGCTTAAATTTTCTCCAAGAATTGGGTGTCTAGTCGGAATTATGGCTGTCTTTCAGGATTATTGGGAGCATTCACTTGTGGTTGGTTTCCCGTCAGAAAAATGCCCTGACTTGTCATTGATAAAGACTGGAACGAGCAAAAATTGGTCGACAAAAAAATCGTTTCTTTCAGTCAAAATTAATATCCCAACCCCTTCCATTAAACTTTGCACAGTGGCCTCATCGCCCTTATTCGCCACCGAACGCCAGTTAGATTTAAACTGCTGCTCGTTTTCCATGGATTTATTAGTTTTTTTTTAAGATTTCGTTTGACCAAGGCCTAATACCGTTCGATAGGGCAGAGTTCTGGGCTGTTGGTAGGGTTGTGGTTTTGGGTACCACAACCACGCATCGTACCATTCGATTGCCTTTTTCCCATTGTGGCAGCTCGCCAAGTCCGGCCGGAACAGTACATGTTGCTTTAGGAATGGTAGCAGCCGCTTTTACAGGCACTGGACGTAGATCTCTTGATTCATGGTTCCCGTAGTAATGAAAATGCCGCTTTTTAGACCATACGTGCATATGGCCTGCCAGACGAGATATTTTTTCGGGAACTTCCCTTTTCCAGATGCGGTATAAAACTCCTGTCCCGGAAGCTGCTTGAAATCCGCCTTCACATAAGATTTGTGTAAGAACGTCGGATTCTCTTGCTGTGCGAGCAAAATTTTGACACGCTACTCCTCTTGCTTGGACGTCATTTTGAAAACTGGAGAGCAAACGGTGAAAACTCATCGTAGCAACCATTGTATATACGCTCAACTTTCAAATGCAGCATTTCAGGTTTTTTTTATGCATTTCAAACAGAAATACACCAATTTGTAGTTGACCAATTTTTGCGCGTTCCAGACTTTACTTGGAAATGATTTTTGTCAAGTCGGTTTAGCAAGTTAAAACTGATTAATTTTCCATGCATATTTTTCCGGAAAACTTATAAAACCATCTAGTAGAATGTTACATTGTTGAATTTTTAATTCTACTACTGAAAGAGTACTGGCACCAGGACAAGTTTGTTTAAAAATAATTGTCTTATATTACGTTGCAATGACGACAATGACTGACATATTAATGAAAATATGAGAGAATAACCATTCCAACTGTATGAAATCATTAGAAAACGGATAAATAGAATCCGAGATATGCAAATCAATTTGAAAAAAAGCGTCGTGTCAATAATTTAAGCATATTTTAAAATAGTGTCCAAGTTAAGATAATCTCAATGTTCTTGAACACCAAGACTTTAATCGTAATTAATCTAACGATGTTGCTTAAAATTGTTAAAAATTAGTAACATTTTACGAGAACTTTGCACACGGTTTGATAATAGATATGGATTTTACAAGGTTCTTAAATCGATATGCAAGTATAACGTGAGGTTACGCGCCACCACTGTTCAGATCCAAAATGAACGCTATCGTGCCGGGATTAATAAACTCCCTCGGATTTCAATCTCCAATCCGCATAAAATGCCATCAAAATCAATTCGGAGCTGGAATTGAATTGACTACGCGTCTCCTCCACCATCCTGTCCCCAAATTTAATATCCCATAACACAAATCTCTATTCAGATTACTCTTCCTCACAGCACGATAAAAACGAATTTATCAAATCACTTTCTTCCACTCATTTCCTACGTCCTCCCGAGGATTTCTCCAGGCGTCGTCGTCGTCATCGTCGAAATGGCGCTGATGTAGTCAAACCAGCTTTTCACCACTAGAGAATGGCGAAGAATTGACGGTGAAAAACAGATAAAATACCGCCAAAGGCAATCAAACACTTTTCCCCTTGCCATTCAATCCGGTTTTATGTTGATCAATTTACAGCTACTAATCCGTGATTTTTACATCCGAAACCAAAATATGGCTCACACAAACCGGGGTCGACCAGCGACCGATACGGGTCGCGGCAGGTCATAAAATGGCCAGCAAAAACACTCATCGCCAAATAACGATCAAGATATTTATGCTATTTGCTGGCACGCTCATGCTCTCTGAAACTGTGTGCGGTAGTACATTGTTAAGCCCCGCATAATGTGGTTATTTGTTTGTTTGTTTGTGTTGATGCTTGATACAACAGCCCTGCACGGTCAACATTTTCACTGTGTAATTTAGCTCATTTTGATAATGCATCGATCGGTAGCGAAATTTGAATAGCAAATCGCAAAACAAAGCAATCCATTGCAAAAACGCGCACGTTGCATGGAAACGGCCGGTTCTTAATGGATTGATTACTGATTGGACGGGATTACTGGGTTACTTTGATTAATGACGCTGACGTGCTGAACTGTGCATTAATTACTCGAGAAAAGTGCAACTCCATGGCATATGGATGCCTTTACGGGTTCAATCGATACTAATTGTTTCTTCGGTTGTTGGCGCATGGAAATCATTTGAAAAGAGTTTCCATTCCAATTAACGGCGGTTCGTGGTTCGTGACTATACGCGGCAATACCTAATATGTATGCAACATTATTCCGATGTTGTGATTGTTACCACCGCAAGAGAAATTTAGATAACTCAATCCTTTTATATCCCTGCCGGAGCCAATTGCTGCCAAACACGCAAACTACATGGAAACACTCGCACCCACTTGTGCCAACAGGGAATGTCGCATTTTCCACTATTGTGCGCCGCTACACAGTCGCTAATTAATTACGACACGAAATGGGTTCAATCAGCGGTAAACTATGCCCTGAGCAACCCTCATTTTCTGAACGTGTGTTTTGAATTTCCAAAGTTTCCGGAACACGTCAAGCGGGGTGATCAGAGCCACTTGTTAGATGGATTTTTTTGCTTTGAATCTTTGATTGAAACCGAACGGTCCTGAGTACCACCATCCAACTAATGAGCAGAAATTTTTAATCAAACCTCGACCCAGTATGTCATGATTTGTTCTGTCCGTAGCAGGGAGACGAGCGAATGACAAGACAGGGGTTGCGGTATTTCCTACAATAACAACTTCTACAAACAACCAACAATAGCAGGCGACGGCGACGGCAGCAGCGGCTACAACGGTCCCATGGGTGACTACGATGATGTGGAGGAGCAGCTCAGTAGCCGTTTTTTGCTCTTTCCGCTGCACGAGCATCTATATCTATTTAGTACCGACCCAACGACGATGACGACGATGATGGGACACTTGTCATTCCACTCGGCTAAATATATGGAAAGCACGTTCACTCTGCATTGATAAGGTTTCATTTGTCATGTATCGACGTTCCTTTGGGAACCTTCATACCGATCGACATGCTAACCTAAACCGGTAGTCGCCCTTTTTTCAAACTAACTTTCAATGTTTTATAGCACTCATACGCTTCCTCCTGTCCAGGAGAGAATACAACGGAAAGAACTGGAGGCTCTCAACCGGAGGGAGGCAAAATCATCTTTCCGTTAAT
This sequence comes from Ochlerotatus camptorhynchus, assembly GCF_037179485.1. Taxonomy (NCBI): domain Eukaryota; kingdom Metazoa; phylum Arthropoda; class Insecta; order Diptera; family Culicidae; genus Ochlerotatus; species Ochlerotatus camptorhynchus. The sequence continues at coordinate 1,049,915 of NW_027040822.1, read as the reverse complement.
TTTAGATATTGTATTTCCTGCCTTTGTTGTGAAGGTGGTGGTTTGTTTACATTCCTTTTTGTTTTATTTTTCTATATCGCTCATATCCTCGTCGGAAGGCCGATCCAACCGCAGCACACTTTCCGAGCTCCTTTTCTGCCCTCTTGGGCATCAAGCTCATTTGCATAGAGACATACCGATGCGAATGGCATGCCAAAGGAGGACCTGTGAGGGGCACCGAGGTCGTCCGCTACTAACCACCGCATTCCCCACATTTAACCTGAGAGTAACTAACCTCATCGGTTCTCGTAACTTGCAAACTTCTCGGTTCCTCGTATACGTCCGTTTGTACTCTCACAAACACACACACATACACACACACGGACTCAATACAATATTCAGTGGTATCCCGCAGGGCTCAGCTTAGGTGCCAGCAAGTCAGTTTCCTTTGCCGGTTCCGTAACAATATACGTAACGTGCAGAGTAGTTTCAATTTATGCATTTGGAAATTATTAAAGAGGAAAATCCTCGGTATGAATGTTACATAACCGATTTGAGCTTTCTTTTTGGTTGATTACCGAAATGACTCCCTTCATCCGGTTTTGTATTCTGTGTTGAAGTAGGCCCTGCACGAGAGACGGGATTGGGATCACGTCCTAAAAATAGTAGGCCATTGTGCGTTCCTTCATCGACGCGGATCTGCGCGTTCATTTCCACAACAATGAACATTTCGGTAGGATTGGCAATCATCCGTGACCACGGGGAACAGGACCAGGATAATTGTGGACACGGTTTATCGATATAGGGTGGAATTTACTTGGCTGTTGAGTCCATTTAATTACATTGGGAACGAAAGTAAAGCTTTTGATTGTTTATTTTTTAAAAGGAACTGCGTTAAATTGTGACCGGTTTAGTTTTATTTCTGGCCATCTCTACCTTCTGGCTGAAACATTGTCGGTAGTTTGTTGTTTGCTCACGTGGAGATTTCGAGAATTTTTGAAATTTTATCACTGGAGCTTGCCTCAATATATCAAATAGGTGCATCTTATTTGCTATTGCCAAATTATTTATTATTCGGTTTGAATCTAGTTGCAACCCTTTCCTAGCAGCACACTTGTCACTGAACACTTGTGGTTACTTGTTTCAGTCACAATCAGGTTGCAGCAAATTATTATGATAGACGTGTGTTGCTTAGGTTGCGAACCCAAACTACTTGTCAGTGTGATCTTTGACCCGGTTTGGTTACAATGGTTACAATAGCTTGGTTGGTTGCTCTGAAAATGACCAGATACTATTCTGAAGTCCTCAATTCAGTTTTTTTTTCATTTGAGCTCAAATGTTGGGTGAATTACCAGGACCTCATCTGAAATCAATTGAGCCTAGTGGAGTAAAATTTATATTTTGAATCACTCAAGTGCATATGCGCTAAAATTTCCGATAGCTTCAGGACAGTCCCAAAGATTTCGGAAAAATTCACATCAGCGTATCAGGGAAATTCCATTAACTTCAGGAAAACTGCAAAAACTTTTCAGTGAACTTCGGGGCAGTTTTGGAACTTCAGGGCATGGATATTAGAAAATTGTGGAAACTACAGTGAACTATGCAAATTATCTTGAAACTTACATTCTGATGTTCTCAAGATTCAACGAGGTATTATTTTATGCGTTGACTAATTTTTTTGAACCCGAAGAGCCCTACTATATCATGAGGGATATTTGATGTTCTAAAGGTTCAATAATGTTCTGTACGATGTCCTGATTTATTATACGAATCCGTGGAGCTACATAGGACCTCTTCGCATCATGTTAAATGTATTTAAGGGGTCAACATAATATTTATGATTCTCCAAATCATCCTGAAAATAAGATCTTGTGGATCCGTAGAGATCCATGGAGTCTCATAACATAATTTAGGAAATTTATTTGCAGTGAAAAAGTACTTCAGCTAATCCAAATCATCTTGATGATCTACAGGCTCAACTATGCCTTTGCCTCCCAAAAATGAAAATGAAGTTAAATCTTTAAATCTGCTATTTCTGATTCTGAGTTTAATCTTCTGTTCATGGAGTTGAAGTCGGTATAATTTCACTGACTCTGTCTCTCACTTCACAGAAATGAAAAGAACAATGAAGTATCTCTTATGTTGCTCATGTCCCTCACACAACACACTGCTGCTGCATAGCGACGTTGAGCTTACACTTTCTGCTTTACTGTCACATTTTATGAATTAATTACGTAATTTCCCTCAGGTGCAATGTCCAGCACTTTTGGAATGTTGAGATTTGAATTCAATGATGAACTATTGCCACAGGCTCCTAATGGGTACGGCCATTAATTGTGCCTGGAAAATGCAAGCCTGGTGTTGCTTGAAACGATGCATGGCATACTCAATTTATTAGAACACTAATCGGCTCTCATTTCACCTTAATCCGTAAATCGTCTACTTCGATTAATTGGTGAATCAAGCATAATGTAATTAGCCCAGCGTTATTGAATCAAGGCATTCATCGTTTGGAAATTAATTAAGACCTACGCTGTCCATAAAACGCTTTCTCTTGCGTCTAATTTTATAAAACATATTTTATGTTCCGGATAACCCCGGAGCCGTTTCCCACGATTGAACAGTGAAACCATTTTCCGCTGTCCACCTATTTCTTTTTTTTTTTTCCTTCGATGGCTGCTGCATCCGAAAGGTTCCCAAAGCCTCATCGAAAGTACCGCAGATCGTAAAACGATCTTCGGAAATGGTGCGGAGAAAAGTCGCCCGAATAATCTCCAAATACCCCGCCGCATCCGATAGCGTTTATGTGCCATAATGATTAATCAAGCTACTACCCTCGAGATCCGAAATTCTCCGCAAAAATCCCCAAACGACCCCAAAATCCGGGTCGTTTTCCCTTCAACGCACTAGAAAATCCCTCCAACCAACCGAAGGCCGGGGAAAATGCTAACAAGACATCGTGAAATAATCGTAAACATCATAAAGCAATAAAGTTTTATTGATTCGTCCCTTCGCACTCCACACTCACTGGTTATTGTACACACTGTTTTTGTCGTGCCAAGCCGTGTCGTAGTCCTCCGCACCGGAAAGAAAATAACACACATTCATGCGTTTCCCATGTTTTTGTACCGCACACACGAAATAACATGTAGGAAGTTGAATGAGAGGATATTGCAAGAAAAAACCTTCCCACACCCCAAACACACACACAATACTCCCCATTTCTCATGGTCGTTGAAGCCCTCCCAAAAAATTCCCCCAGTACCTATGTCTGATTTTCATATCGCTCCGTTTGGCAGCGGCGCGTTGGCAGTGACTGTCTGTCAACCGACGACAAGCGAAAAACGTGAGCGATTCGGAACAACTGTGAGTACAATCCAAGCAACCGATGCGATATATTCCTAGTTGGACCGGTTAGTCATTCAGTCAGTGTGCGAGCCACATGTTACGATTTGTTTTTGTGTATATCAAACCGATAATGTTTTTCTTTTGTCGCCACCGTCATCCAATCCGCTCACTCACAAGCGTTTCATCCCCCAGTCGAATATCCATTGGGATTTACGTGATGCTGCCCAAGTATTTTTAGACATTTCCCGACGAGGAGTGCGCTCGCTTTGAATGCTCTCGGGGCGCCTGCATTTTCGATTGGGATATGATATTGGTTTTTGCCGGTGGCGTTTTTCCGTTTGGCTCCAACGGGAGCGATTTTTGGCGAATTCCGTGCAGTTAATGATGATCGAGGCGTCATGTCGGCGAAATGTTATTTCGCAATTCTCACTAAAGATTAGCACCAAAATATCTCGCCATGTCTTGGAACGAGAAATATTGGGTGCATTTGTACCGGGATAGGGATGGTCAGGGATTTATGTTTGTGTATACTGTGCGGCCTTCGATCCGGATTGAATTCATAACCTCTTAGAATACCATGGATAAAATTATATTTTATTTTTCAACCTTTTTTTAATCGCTTGCACCAGATTGTTTTGTTAATATTTAAGAAAATTTGGTTGATATAGTTGGTAAAAACATCGTAAAAAGTTTACCCCGATCCAATCTAACAGTTCTATTAAATTAGACCAGGCTACAAAAGGTTAGGCTTGCAATCTCACGGGTTAAAATTAATATATAACACTGAAACTAAGCATTTCCGTGATTTGTTATCTTTGGCAAAGTTCCCCATTATTGGAGGATAACAGAAACATTTTGTATTCACAATTTTTCTTTTGGTTTCCAATTAACTTGCAAACAGTTGGCTATGGAATTTTGACGTTTTAAGAGTTGTTTGACATTTTTTTTTTTTTAATATAAGAGCACACCATGGCGTCAGAGTAATAAGTAAGATGTTGGCGCCATCTATGCAATAGTGTTTCGATCAATAGTTTGCATATCTCGGCGATCTATATCTCGATATATTTCCCAACATCGATGATTTCCATTCAAGTTTTCTTTATCACGGATATTCACTCTATCTCGATATTTTATCTATGTCGATGGTCCCTAAACACTATTCAGGATCAAATTACGCTCCTTATGTTTATAAAAAAATCTAGCTGACTAGTATTTTTTCTGCATAAGAAGTAAGGGATCGTGTTTTGTTTTGATATGGAATGAACAGATGAACTGGAAGCAGAAAAGAACAGCGAAACGGAAGCAAGTGATGCTCAGAAACTGCTACAGCCTGTTTTCAAGCTTGTGATGGTGGTTACTCGTCCCATGTAATATTTCTGGTTTTATGAGGGTTCTGTAGACCATGATTTAGACTTGTAGATAGCTATAAAGCTACGTTAATACTTGCAATGTTGCTTGGGATGGTTACTCCATAAGTAATCAGCTCCAAAAACGGATTTGAACTTTATATTCAACTTTAACCGAAGAGATGAAATATGGCTCCATCCCTGAGATTAAAATAAATGATTGAAAAAGAAAATCCGCCGAATTAAAAAAAATCTGTGCATTGACCCTGGCGGCTAGCATGCAAATTACATCAGAAAACTTAATCCAAACCTCCAAATATATTATAGGCATTTTAGTGTGTGATCAGTAGATTCCGATAAAAAATGTTCCCGGTTGTGCGATGTGCATTAAAATTAAGCATGGGTCGAATTTAATTTTGGGTTCGAATTCTTAAAGATTTGTTAAAACTCTTTACAGGATTTTATTAGAATATTGTCAAGCATTTCATTTGGAATCATTTTCCTTAATAGAGTTTACTTCAGAATTCTTCTAAAATAAGTTTGAGATTCTCTCTGGGAGTCCTTAAAAAATGTGTTTATAACAACTTAGACATTTTCTGCAAATCAATAAAAAAACATGAAGTTCATCCTTAGATTTTTATCGAAGCTTTCTTCAAAAATTCTTTTTAAAACTTACTAGAAAATTCTCTTTAGAATTACCAAGCAATTTTGGATCAACAATAGAAAAAGGCCCAACAGCATTTGTAAAGAAATCGATCCAAAGCCCGTTAATCACAAAGCAAATGCCACCCACGCAAACCAACACCATCATCGGATAGGATAAATTTGTGTGGGTGGCCTTCGATTTGTGAGGAATGGGCTTTGAAACGGTTTATTTACAAATGCTGATGGGCCCTCTTCTATTATTGATCCAGAATTCCCCTCAAAGTTGCGTTGAAATTTTGTTAGGAATTATCTAAATTCTTCTAAAATTTTGCTTAAAAATTCTTTAGAAATTCGTTTTGTAATTCCTTTGAAATTATCTTTGGAATTCCCATAATATTATTCTCAAAATTTCTTTGGAATTGCACCCTTAAAATCCGATTCACTGGGTATCTTCACAATCGAATAGGAATTTTCCACAGAGTTAAAAAATCTTTTCTGAACTCACACAAGTGACTTGGAGTTAAATTCTTAAATCTCTAAAAATTCTTTGCAAAACTCTCTTTAATTTTTCTGAAACATCTTGGTGTTTTCCTGGACATTCATTCTTAAATCTCCAAAAAAATCATTTGACAAAAAAAAAATAGTCCTAGAATCTAAAAAATTGTCAACGCTCCAAAATCTTATTCTGAAAAATAGATTATGTATTTTTCCCGATGTATAATCGAAATTCCCGTTTTGTTTTTTCCCGGGTGACTTCGAATTCCCGGTTTTTCACAGTTATCCCGATTTTCCGGTTCACTGTTTACGTGACTTTTTTTTTACTCTCCCGCTAAAAGGTTTACGTTCCATTGGCATCTGAAAAATTGCGGAAAATTTAAAGAAGTTCAGAGAATTTCATGGAAATTCTAAGAATTTACAGGAAGATCCAAAAACTTGAGGGTAATACGAGACCTTAAGAACAACAAGAAATATTAGTGATTTGTTATGGTAAGTTCCGATTGCTTTAGGGAAGTTCAACAAATTTCAGGGAAAAGTTTGAGAACTTCCAGTGAATACCATTGAACTTCAAGGCAGTTCCATTAACTTCAAGAAAATTGTTACGTGAAGGAAAGCTACGTACCTTCGGACAGTTTTGAGAACTCAGTGCTAGTTAATTATTAAAAAGATTGCGGGAACTTCAAGTAAATTTCGAGTATTTTAAGGCAATTCCATTAAATTCAGAAAAATAGCGAGAAAGTTTAGAGAATATAAGACAAATGTCCGGAACTTCACAGAAGTTTCAAGAAATTCAAGAAACGGTAGAAAAGGTGAGGATGTTTACAGAAATTATTGAAAGTAAAAAAAAAACTTTAAAGAAGTCCAGAGAACCTTAGGAAATTTGTTAAAACTTTAAAAGGGTTAACTACTCCCTTTTCCGGTCTATTAAGCACAACCCGCACTTAGTTTTTCTTAATCTAGCGCAGTTTAGCACCAAACGGAATGTTATTATTACTGATGATTATAAATTTATTAACCTTTCCGTATGTACCTTAAGATTTGATAAAGACAAACCAATCGTCGAGATATTGTCAAAAGGGTAACACTGCTTCTTGACGCCAAACTCGGCCTACGGATTCTAAACTCAGCCTATCGCATTGAAACGCCATTGAAACGTCATTGAAACGCCAATGAATTCACTTCGGCCTATCGGATGAAGATAAAACATGAATAGGTCGGTGCGTTTCTTTTGTTTTCGGGAATAATGGGTGCAAACCTTCATACCACGCGTTCTCATTGACTTCGTTCGGTAGCTTATTAACTAAAATATCATACCAAACGCATAATTGATTTGTTAACACTGAAATCATGGATTGATTTGAAGTTTTCTGCTCGATAGGCCCTAAATGGGCGATTAGGCCGGAGTAGTTCTCTACCCTATCTATTTTTTTTAGAAATTCCTAGAATTTCAGGCACGTTCAGGTATCTCCCGAAAATTTTAGAAAATTATAACGCCACCTATTGTTAATCGGTCCCATTTGCATTTCTGTCAACGCTGAGTTTCCCAATGGAAATAGTAATTAATCAACCATATTTACATTATACTGGATGAGGTATGCTAGGTTACTTTATTAAAGAGACTTTCAGCAATTGGCTGGTTCACCTCTAATTACTGGATGAACCCAGCAACTTCGTTCTGGAAAAGTTTGGAAAAACAGCCAAACTTAAAATGGGGTTTTCTCGGCTTGTTGATTTGAGCTAGGGGACGAACTTGCCATGAGCGGCAGTATAGGCATATTTTGGAAACTTTACAGATGTCCCGAGCTTTTTGAAAAAGTTTAAAGTTTTGTTCGACAGTTCCATTTATTTCAGGGCAGTGCCATGAACTTTCGGTTAATTGAACTAATGTTGAGAACTTCAGGGTGGCTTCGAGAACATCAGGGAAGATCTGAGAACCTCATCCAAGTAACATTGCAAGTTTTATCGAGGTTTTTAAGTATTCTACAAGTCTAAATCATGGTCCATAGAACCCTCATAGAACCAAAACTGTTACATGGGCAGGGCAGTTCATTAAACTTCAAGAAAATTGCAGGATCTTAATAAAAGTTCACAGATACTCATGGAATTTCCAGAACTTCAGCAAAGTTCACAGAAGTTCAGAGAAGTTAAATTATTTTTAAGCAATTTTATTATTCCCAGAGATGTTCCGAGTATTGCTGTGTAGATCAAAGAACTTCAGAGTAGACCTATTATTTTTTTTTTTTTTCCTTTGGTTTGTTTTTTCCGTCGATCTTGTTTTCCGTGCTGAGCACCAATGCTACCGACGTGCCAAGAAGGCAGCTCCCACACCTGGACCCTACCTATCGACCCATCAATTCATGAACCGGGGACCAACGGCTTTACTTCCCATCCGAAGGAAGGCGTGATCAGAGATGTTATGCCTCAGAACATCCCGGCGGCGCTGACTGGGATTGAACCCAGGCCTGCTGGGGTGAGAGGTAATCACGCTTACCACTACACCACCGGCGCCGTTAGCTCTATTATTTAAATGCAAGTTCCTGCAAGAAGTTCCAGAAATTATGAAACATTCCAAGAATTTCAAGAATGTTCCAAACATTTCTTCAAATTTGCAGGGTCTTTAAGTATGTTCCATAAATATCAGGAAAATTGTTGGATTGTTAGAGAAGTTCCAAGAACTTCTTCAAAATTTTGGGAACTTCAGGTAATTTTAGAGATTGAAGATCATGAACTTCAACGAAGTATCGAACACTTCGTTAAAATTGTGGGAACCTTAGAGGTTCAGACAAGGATTGGTCATTTTACACACTCATTTTGCGTCAACTTTTTTCTCAGGGTGCCTCATGTGTGCCGCAGCTGTGCCAGCAGTACCAAGAGTGCCAATCATTGTACTGACATATATTGCTTGTGAATAAAGGCATGTTTGGAAACCTGGTAGCTTGACAGTGTAAATGTTTTGATTTGAAGGAAAAAATCACAAAATTTAAAAAAAATTGTGGAATCCGAACCAAGACAGTGATGCAGAGGCACTTCGGTTAAACTGATTGCACAGGAGGATCCCCTCGTGAAGGCGATAAAGTTTCGATGACTGCTGCAGATACTCAGCAAAACAGCATTGAAATGCATCTGCTGGCATTCGAAATCTTCAGCCGTTGGGGAAATGTACGGCAATCATTGGAACGCTCTCACACTATCTGGCACGGGAAAAGCTCTTCCGGGGTTCGAAATTGACTGCGAAGATCAACGATGGCTACCTGGCAGTGAACCAGCACAAGGCAGATGCACTATTCGAGGTGGTCAAGCGGTAGCGGTAAAGTTGCTTTCATCGGCGGTGTTTGAAGATGATGACACTGATGAATGCGACAAACGTGTTTATGCGCTGCACGAAAGACGAGACAACATAATAACCCCTGAAGATGGTCAAGTCCAAAGACCGAAACGTCGCACAGTGGGACGAAATTAAAAAAGAGGGACATGACCATTTGCGACGAAACTATTGAGTGTAGCATTTTGATGTCTTCTAGAATGTTTCTTAAATTTTTAAATAAATTATTGTGGTGGTGAAAATTTTTAAATAAAGGGGGTATTCACTAAGATAAAAAACCTTTGTTATGTCTTGTTGAAATTGATGATCATCTTTCGAAACATTGTAAATGAAGTCATTTTAAGGAACTCTGTCGAAGACGTCAATTTTCCATCTTTCAATTGGACGAAGTTATAGGGTGAAAATGGAGCACAAACGGTAGTACCCCCTTAAAAACCATAACTTTTTAGTTTGAATTTTACAATTTTTTCAATGTTCTACAAAGTTGTAAGTGCTCTAAAACTGCACATTTTTGCTACAAAAAATAAATCGCTATCTCTCTGGTTTAAGGATTTAAGTCCTTTTTATAATTTTTAACGCTCCCTTGCATGTTAGCAGGTATTAGCAGCTAATCTCAACGTCATTTTGTTCAGTATCTTCTAGTCTACGATTACATATACAATTAATAGGGGGATCCAAAGGGATGCATAATGAAAAAGTACCCCAATGTTTTGTTACGTTTTGCTGTTTTGATGACCATTTTTCCAAGTGTTTACATTTGAGTGGGTTTCCCACTCCTCTTTCAATGCTTATTATGGTCCCCAATAACTGGGCAAAATTTGAACGAATTTGGTTATAATCTCGATATGCGGGAGAAAATTTTGTTTGGGAAACAGAACGATCCTATTCATTTGCTTACCAAAAATCCAAAAATTGCTCAAATTTCACCAAAACTCGGGATTATGTTGAGAATACTATATCAAACAACTTTGTCGAAGCTACAACCCACTCTTATGTACATACTTGGAAAAATGGTCATGAAAACAGCAAAACGTAACAAAACATTGGGGTACTATATTAGAAAATTCATTAGGCATCCCCTTGAATCCCCGTATGAATTGTATATGTAACAGTAGGGTATAAGTTAGTGAACGAAATTACGTCAAGTTTAGCTGCTAATACCTGCTAACCTGCAAGATACACCCCTTTAAAGTTAGTGTTGAAAAATGTAAATACGTGAATCCTTTACGTGAATAGACATCGATATGCTTCACTGACCAAACATGTGCATTTTTAGAGCACTTACAACCAGGCTTCCAGTGCGCGCGCTACCGTATGCGAGACGCAATACGAATAGTCTCATAATCATAGCAGTCTCATGCGCAAGAGATTTGTAGCACTCTGTTTCTCTCTCTTCAGTTTTGTCGCATCTCACATTCTCATAAAGTCTGTGTGTCGCACTGTTTTATAAGCACAGCACATTTCCGGATGTATGCGTTTCATGAGAACGAGTATCATGCGACATCGCGTGAGGCGAAGCTCATGCGCTTTTCTCAATGAGACGTCGCTAAGCGACGTCTCAATACGACATTGAAATAACAAACTCAACTGGAAGACCAACTCGTGTTCTTGATGTGGGAAAAATGTTGTTTTAGTTTGAAAACGATGGAAAGCGACCTAGCTACTACACTCTTATCGAACATGGAGAAGAGGTGTCAGATGTCTATGACCAACAAAGTTTTTCTAACGGCAATTATCGTTGCCTAAAGGATTAACTTGAAAAATAGCCCACCCATAACGAACGAAGGAAGAGATGTGGCTTTGGTCAGCGAAATGTACAATCAAGTTGTGGTTTATTTGCTCGTTAATATGCTTTTTTTTTCAATTTTACCGGGGTCCACGGTACTTACACTAGGCCTTTTTGAAAATCTGTTGTCGCAAATTTATTGTTTCAATTCAGCATCATGGTGGCTGGTATGAACTATCCTGTGAGCACTAAAACATCTGAAGAATTCAGATGCTGCCGTAGTAAGTTTTGTTGATTGACAGGTATTTAATACAACTCCTGGAGCAAGAAGCTTAGCAACAATCCGTAATACAGATATGACAAATTTTTTTCCTAGATTTATTACATCACAGCATTTCGTACCTACGTACACTGTGGTGCAAAGTTATTTCAGACAAAGGTAGTTTTCAAGCCAAGTTTAACATGTTGTAAATGTGTTCTGTTATGATCAATTGAGCTGAAATTTTGACGCAAAACTACAAATATGTTGAATTTCACGTGTAAGAAATACCAAATTTTTTAAAGCACCTGCTGGAAGGTGACAATTAAATTAAAATTTGTGCATAGCTGATCGGACAAAGATCAATGGAAAAGCAAGTTTTGAGTCAAAATTTCAGCTCGATTGACTTGAGCCATATTAAATAAACTAAATTGGGAAAAAAAATGTTTTGAGATGCATGAAATAATAAAAATTCCACGTAATTTCGTGCCCAATTTGAAAATAGGCACCAAGAATGAGGATTTCCAAATTTCAGGGAATTTATTATTATTCAAAGACATATTGAAAAGGCGTTCCAAGGGGAGGGTAAGATTCTGCAAGATTCTTCATGAATACGGATGCTATCCGTTCAGCGCCTGATCTTTTAGATAATTCCAAGTTTTGTAGTGATTTGAAGACATCGCGTTGAGATAGTTGATTGATAGTTAGGAATTTTTTAAATTAGTGCAAAGAAGTCCGCAAACTTCTTCGGTTTGGAGAGATTGCAAATTTCAGCAGGTTTTGTTTCCTACGTGTTCGTCAAAAGGCATTCGTGACGGAAAATTGTAACTTTTCAATGTTGTGTTTACGTAATTTATTGCATTTTTAGGACATTATATGATTTCAATTTTGATCTAAAAATTGAGTAAACTTAATATTAAATCATAACCACATTTTTTTCTATGACTTTGATGTTTGTGGAATTTTATTACAAACCAAGGATTTATTATGTAATGAAATCAATTTAGTTCAATATATTCCAATGATTTGCATGTCTAAAAATTGATCAACCTCGAAAAAATATTTGAATAATCTTCACATTAAGAATTGCACTTAAAAACAAAATGTTTCACTCGCTGGACCGATTCATTCACAGACCAGACATCCCGAGTATCCTTGAACAAAAAGCGAAAATCATATCCCCTAACGGTGCCGATGATGACCACCAAAATAACGTCATTGAAACGGCTCTGCCGTCGTCGGTCCGGTCAATGTGATGCGATGCGAGATGTGGATATCTCTACCGCTGAGTTGCACTTTAACGGCCGACATCGCATCGTTAATCGACAGACACTGGCTGCGCTGCGCACGAGCCATGTATTTCAGTCCTACGTAATTGTTTTAATTTTGGAATATAAATGCATCACTGCCGCTGCTGGCTGGTCGGTGATCGTCATTCTATTATTATTTATTTCTGTCAAGAGCGTGCAAATTGGAACGTGACGCATTTTGAATTCGGGACTGGAGTTCTCGTCATGGTTTGCTACGGTTCTTTTTTTTTCCTGGCGCAATCCTTCGCCTACTGTATGTTAGCAATCAGCAGCGGCGAGGACGACGACGACGACGGCTTACTTCGATGATAGAGAAATGCAGTTTCGCTGCAGACGATGCCTCGTCACCGGAGAATTGTGACTTTCTTTTCCCTCAATTTAGAGTGACTTCTTTTTCGAAGAATTTCGGATCGCAGCACACTAGGTCCCTACCGTTCGCTCTGTCGGCATGAATAATTCAATATATATTAAGTGAAATATAGAAAAGGAATCCTGCAGTTCCTGTGAGCCTTTTTAGGTTGTACCCATGAACGGAAGCATATGCAATGCCGAATCGAGGGGGATTACCGGGTATGAACGAACGTACATAGCCGGCATGAATTGATAATGCAGGTGCACTGCAAATATGTCGTTTCTTTTGCCTATCCCTTTCTTTTCTCATTTTTTGAAAAATGTCTTACTCATGTCCACCCGTTGGCCGGAGAAGCTATCGGTACCAACCCAACCCACCACCGGTCGGAGGTGGCAGATACTCACATATGAATGAGGATGTAGAGTGCAAAACCGGCACCAAAGCGTACATGATATCGCACAGAACGGATCATGTTATGCCTGGCCTACTGTGCTCTGCTCTGCAGCGTTGGTGGATCGTGAATCATCGTCCTATAGGGCACACAAAAAAAGGCGGCTATGACAAAAAAAAAATATGGGTCATAAAAAGCGTACCAGAAGCCGCACGTAAATCTGTGTCGCTCACTTGCCGAAATCATTGAATGGGACCGGGATATATTTTTAAATTTTATGACATCAAAGCATAAAACGATATTGAGATTTGTACTTCTTTTGGTAGACAAACTACAAAGCGTTTCCACGTTGCGATGGAAATCGCGACTCGTAAACGCTGTAACCATATACTGAAGGTGAATTGCTTCCCTTCATAAACATACGCGCTGCAGAGGTTGGTTCATTCGACGTAGGGAGACCGGGAGTGGGATCATCGTCTAAACAGAAAAGGTGATGCACTAACTCTCAAAACATTTTGGCAAAGGATGAGTAGTTTGTACACTTCATTTACGGCGGTGAATGTTTACAGTTTCAAACCTTTTTCTTCCCTCGACGATTCTTCCTCGCTCCTACAAGTGGATGGTGCTCATTCAGTGTTTTTTCGCCGTTATTGATTTATATTTAGTGAATTAAAAGTGACTGGGTGTTTACGTTGCCGGTGCGAGATGTGGTGACATATGTTGAAAATTATTGACTTGGTGGCGGCTAAAAATAAGTCACAGGAATCTTGAACTTGTCTATTCCATGCATCGATGGGATGTTTGCTGTTTTTTTTAGAAGATTATATATTAAAACCATAATCTGTACTCATGAGCTCTTTGGGCATCGTTGATTACACAACGGTCCAAAGCCGTTTTTAGGAAGACACAAATGTTTGCAGTTTTAGAATTATTGGAAAGTATTTATATGTTTTTTGGTCATTTTTTGTTTATGTAAGTGAAATTAGGTTGGTTTCTGTGGTTATTGAGTGAGCAGTTCTAGGCCAAATAGCGAATAAAAAATAAACAAATTTTAGATTATACTTTCCTCTCAGAATTCCATGGAACTTCGCACTAAGGGCAATGAACCAAGTGTGTGCTGAAATTCGGCCATTTTAACTCTCGCCTAATTTTTCAAAATGGTGTTCGATATTTTTCAATAAACCTCAACACGTTAACGGATCATCAAACTGAAATGACGTCTGAGACAAAGTTGTAGGATACTAGATTGCCTTTTCAGAAAAAAAGACAAATTGAAAAAAAAAATCACAAATATTCGTCTACAAAGGAAAAAAAAAAAAAAAAAAAAAAACGTTGGATGATGAGATGATTAATGGCCGCCACACTGCCAACATTATTTTTTCTCGCTGGTGTTCAGTGTATACAAAATATATATATTTCTGTAGGTAAAGGAATTGAATGGAAAATAGTAATCCTTCTCTCTCTCGTTATATTGATTTTATATTTATAAACACTATTCAAACTATTTTTATATTTCAATTTTTAATTTAAAAATATCATTCAAGTGCTCATTCTAAAAATTACAATCGCAATAACAAATCAAAGGGCAATACAACTTAGATGTATTTGCTAATATCATCAAATATTTCAAAACATCAATAAAAGATTAAAGCATTAAAAAAAACCTGTAAAAGATGAAGCTTTTGGTGCTGAACACTGTTTGTTCCATGGATTTATTTATTTAATATCATCAAATATTTTGATAGATTCAGAAATAATGTCCCGCCCCAGGTTACGTTATAACTCTTTCAAGCCATTGATCATACGCCACCGAAATTGAAGAATTGCCTTCTGCGAAGAACTGTTTCTTCTGAAGGAAGGTTCCTTCAGTGATAATAGCAATTCGAAGAAATCCTTTTCCAATGAAATAGCTGACTTTTGACCGGATTGAGAAGAGCAATCCAAATAGAAGCCTACTGCGTTTCATCACTGTTGAAATTGATTTCAGTGTACCATTCCCAAAAAAACCGGTCTACCACTTTGAGCGTAACAAATTGGAAAAATCACATTTCATCGAGCATAAAAAATGCCATTCCTTGACAACTTAACAAGTTTTATCCCGCTCCTTTCTCCATAACCTGCTCAGCATCTGTTGAATGTTTCATTCTACTACCTGTTAGAAAAATGCTGCCATCATCGAAAAATTCCTCCCAAAAACAATCCGCTGAAAAACACAGCGTAGATACCTTCGGAACCCCTATCATCCGGATGATGACAGATTGATATCCACTTCCCTTGACCTGATTAAGGTTCGTGTGGTTGGCATCATCGGAGTGGAAAGAAAAAATAAATCTGAAAACCTCCAATCTGCAAACTCCAACGCGAAAAACAACTTCGCTAGTATACGAGAATCATGGCATGCTTTGGTTATTGTTTATTGTTTATTGTTGCCATACATCAACAGGCTGGCTGTAGCCCAAATGATGTTAATAATACTAATCATAAAAATAATAATAGTAAAATTACATGTCAAATAATCACAGAAAGAAAAACAAAGCAACATGGTCAGAATGTAAAAAAAAAACATAAATGGAAATACACTAATTTTCTCTGTCAGTCACTGCGGCCGGCGAAAACAGATGAGAATCTCCGACGAAGCGCATCACGTGTGAGGTGAAAGTCGGTGGTTGTTGTTGTTGTCGTTGTCGTCGCTCGAAACAAGATTATATAAATATTAACACTTATGAAATATAAAAGCACTTGTTCAGCTCTGCTCAGGGCACGCAAAAGGCACCTTTTTCAATCTTCTTTCTTTTGTGCGCCACCATGTGCTGCTGGTTGGACCGCTGCTGTCGGTCGTCGGAGTCGGTCCATTTGGGTGGGGGTGGGAATTTTTTCCCTGCTTCATATTTTTATCATTGTCGTTTACTTAAGCTACCTTCCTCTCTCTTTTTTTTTGCTTTGATGGTCAAACACAACAAAGTGGGAATGTGTGTGAGTGCTCACCGGGAAGAATAATGGCACGAAGAACAAAATGCACAAGAAGGAGAATGACCGCACTGACAACGAACCGTGAAGTACACTCTCCTCCGATGGAAACACAATGTGCTGGGTGTTAGATTTTTCCCACGACCAATACACCCGATCTGAGCAGACTGTGGGTAGAGCAGAGTCCAGTTTGCAATCTTGCACCTCGCCTGCTTGGATCGAGCTTGAACAGCGACCGGCAAGCGAGCGTGTTGCGGAAAATGGTGATGAGCGAATGAGCAACACTCGACTGATTCCACCGCCTGCTGATGGCTGCTTGCAGGGGCCAAGAGCTACTCAGAATTTTGCGTACCTACCGAACCGACTTTGCCCTCTAGTATTCGATGATGATGACGATGATGGTGGTGGTGAAGAAATTTAGCTTCCATTCATAACCCCCCAACCTCAACCTTCTCGGTCGAGGTTGGTGCGCACGGGTCAATGGATGGTTACTGCTGCTGTTGCAGCTGGCTTGGAATTTTCCCCCGGATCTTCCCCCGAGCCCTGGTTCTGAATTTCGAAAGAATGCTTCCAATGAGGTAGGGAGGTTGAAGCGTATTCAATGGTTGTGCATTCGTTTAATCACTTAATGGTTCTTGGAATGTCCGAAAGTGAATGGAAGCTATGTTTGGAGCTCATTTCCCATCGTTTGAGCTTGTCACAATAAGGCGGGACTGTAATGAGTTTCACAACTCACGAAATTGTTCTTTTGTTTTTTTTTTTTTGGAAAAGTTAGTTTTGATTATATTAGCCGAGTGTGCTTCATTTCGATCTGAGTTTTGAAGGAGGATATGGGATTGAGATGATGAAGTTTGAGATATACGAGTATGATGAACTCGATGGAGCTTTGCAGTAGCTTGATTGGGTGTCAAACTTTTACTGGTTGATGGGAAAATTGTTCTTCATTCCTTTATTTAACGTTAGTCACTGTTCCGTAATTGACAGCAATCGAATGTGCAGGAAGGCAGCTTTCACACCTGCATAGAATATCGCACCCATTCAACCCACATGGGCCGGGACCAACGGCTTTACTTCCCTTCCGAAGGAAGACGTGACCAGAGATTTTTATGCCTCAGAAAAATCCCACCGACCTCGACTAAGACTGAAATCAAGACCCATTAGGGTGAGAAAGCAGCCACGCTTACCACTACACCACCAGCGCCGGCTGGAATATTGTTGATGACTTTGATTCACCGATTTGATCAAGATTTTAAGATCGATTATTTTTTTCAAAATGGTGTGAATTGTTTGAAATACAAAATTTCTTTGATGTCAATTCAGATGTCTTAATTTTTGGCAGTTTGGCGAGGCGCCCACTGGTGACCTGTCGTTGACATAAAAAAGAGGGATTGTAAGGTTTGAAGCGCGTCCTTTTGAGAGTGAACATGGTTTTAGTACAGCTTTTCTGCAAAGACACTGCATTTTTTTTTTATGGATTGGAACCAAAAATTTAACTATAATGCTTGCTAAAGTTGATTTGTGGTATGTTGAAATCGATTCTAAAAACCGATTAATAGAACTAATAGAATCGATTTTCCGAGTTTGTTAACATATTTCTGAAACTTTTAAGATCTCGTCCGTAAAAGAATATCATAGTTTTGGAAAATGTGTTCAAGGCTCTTGTTGTTATTGAATTATGGAAGAGAAAGTGGGACTGCCTCTGCCCTCTGACTACTGTGATAATTCTCGTTATTGCTGAATCTGACAGGTAACCAACATACTCCAATACTTTTCAGCTGTCATATGATTGACATCTCGTGAATTGGTTACTTTGCACAATGTCTGACAGCGCTCACCACCAGAGGGTGAACTATTCTCGGCTGTAGTCTGTCATATGAGAGACAAATTTAGTGAATCAGATAAATCGTTAAACACGCTCAACGCTCATGGAGCAAAGCTTTTATGGTCAAGTGTGAGGCACCAAAAGTTCCCATGGATCTGTCAAGTTCATCAATGACAAGAATAAACATCTAAAATTAACCTGTAAAGGGGTATGCAACAACAAGAGAGGTCCAATACATAATTTTAATATTTCATTTCCCTTCTTCTGTGTGAGCAGACTGGGGCCAGTTTGGTGCCCTGACTCTACTGGTAAGACGGCCCTGCATGTAATATTTGAAAAAGTGATGTCATGGGTTCAGAAATAGTTTAAGCAGTGGCCTGGTGGGGGGAGGGGGGGGGTAAGTTTCTAAGAACTTTTCCCGGAAGTTCTGCCCACTGATTTAGAAAACCGATCACTAGCAACGAAGCATCGAATAACGTATGCACTAAAAACATGGACTAATTTTGAATGGCGATGAAAACAAATCTACAAAAGGTTATTCAATGCAACTAATTTTCCTTAAGTCCTACCTTTATTGAGCCTTCTAAAAATTTGGTTCGATGGCCTGCCGGGTGGCCTAACGACAGCTGGCCGGAACCTTAGCCGATGAAATCAGCAGCTCCTTGGCGATCAGCAGCTCCTCCGTTTTGGCCACGAAATTATTTGAAAAGATCCTCTTTTTGAGATTCGCCTAAAAATCTTCTATCGGTCGCAGCTGGGGGACGTTGGGAGGGTTGGCGGTCTTCGGCACAACGACGTTGCGCTTCTCGGAAAAGATGTTTTTCACCAGCACCTTCAACCGCTCCTTCTGGGTGATTGCCTGCTGCTCAGACACGGTCGGCCTGACGCTTGCGCATAACAATGTCCATCTTGTCCAGGTACTTCTTCACCGTTTGGCCGGTTGCTCCGACCTCCCGGCCCAAGGCGCGGAACGATGAGGCCACCTTGCCTTCGGTTTCTCTCTTCAGCTTCTACTGCACTTTACGGTCTCGCCGTTCTCCAGAAGGGATAGGATGTTGTAAATGCCGGATCGGCTATATCTGACGGGCACGATGTCCAACTTCTTCCCTCCGGGGTGGAGCTAGCAGCACCAACAAACCATCGAGCGTAGTTGCTTGGCTGTTTTTGCCATGGCTGCTGCAAATCAACTTATAAAGTTGTCATTGTTTTTCTGTACACAACAGGGTTGCTATGATTGCAATCCATTTTGTTTTAATGAATACGTTAAACGTTTGAACATCAATACCATTCCTGTGATATGTCATATTAAAATTAGCCTCTGATATTTTGAAGTTAGATGCTCTCGGCGACTTCGACTTTGATTGCGGACATTAGAATTTTTTATTGTGAAAAATGTTCAAATTAGCACATGACTCGATTTTTTTTATCCAGTAGTCTTCTATAAGTGAGTGTTGCAAAAAATGAAAAACTGGTCTGATTGTGTGTACTTATTTATTAACTTAATTTCAGCATCAACAGGCTCGTGGCCCCAATGATGGTTAGTTATGCTACAAATTTAAAACTACTTGATCGCGCACGGAACTTCGTTTCCCTACGTTGTGATATTTTTAATATATATAAACAGACCGGCTGTTGGGCCATCCTGCCATGGCGGAGGCATTCGAACTATATGCATTTATTCATACGGTTGACAAATAATAACACAGTGACAATTATACATGGACAAGTGGTGACATCTATGGACAGGTAGTAGTATTATGTTATGCTAAGGGTAAAGGCGGTAAACGTCGCTTGCACGAACATACCGGCCCGCCAAAACCAACGGTTTTAAAATAATATAATGATTTCGATGATGAATTCACTGGTCATTCTTCATTCTTCGTCGGTGGATGAATATTGATATGAAAAAGTACACTGATGCAATCACGCAGGCAGATGAATATCCAACGTAGACACTTGCCCGTTGTCAATGAGCATCCGCCTCTAGCCAAATACTGAGCCGTTTGCAGCAGTATCGGAGGGTGAGCTAGATCCGAGCGGGATGCTCTGCTAGATGGCTACTTGAAAAGCCACACCATCGTAGCCGGTAGCGTAGTTGAATACTCCATAGCACACTGGTTTGATCGCACAAATATACAAAGTTTTGGGATTTTTAACTTGGAAAATCACGTCACTTTCATTACGGTTCGCGCAATCCTGGTCACGGCACCATTATGATCGCGCACGGAACTTAGTTTCCCTACGTTGTGATATTTTTAATATATATAAACAGACCGGCTGTTGGGCCATCCTGCCATGGCGGAGGCATTCGAACTATATGCATTTATTCATACGGTTGACAAATAATAACACAGTGACAATTATACATGGACAAGTGGTGACATCTATGGACAGGTAGTAGTATTATGTTATGCTAAGGGTAAAGGCGGTAAACGTCGCTTGCACGAACACTACTCGTTACGATTTTTTCTCCAAAAAAAATAGAGCGGTAAATTTACGTCGCAGTAGCACACATGACATGTGAAAGTTAAACACAGATGCAACTCTGTTGAATAATCTTTGAAGACCGATGATAGCGCTATGCATGCCGTAAATATTTAGCTCTCAGAGTATGTATCGCGACGAGTGTAGAGAGGTTCTAGATGTATTAATGAACAACGTTCCTCATACGAGGCAGGTTAAAAAGATTACGCCACGGTAGTCGCCGAAGTGCGTAGCAAATGAATTTGCGTTGAACTGGCTCGATTCGCTCAACTCCATTATGATAAAAAGGGTTCTAAATAGTGGCACCATATTCTAATTTAGATCGTACTAGGGAACTTTATAACAATTTAAGACAGTACACGTCAGCGAAATCCTTATCTATCATAAAGATAAACCCCAAAGATCTGGAAGCTTTGTCTGCCATGAATGAAATGTGCTGTTTGAACATCAGTTGTGAGTCCAAGATAATACCCAGGTCCTTCACTTGACCCACGTCCTACGATAAATTGAAATGCCCAGGAGTGTGTAATTGGACTTTAAGGGCTCTTTTTACGAGAGAAAATGACTATCGAGCACTTGTTAGGGTTTACTAACATGCGGTTTAAGTCACAACAGTCACTGAACCTATTAATCTGATTTTGTAGAAACATAGCGTCAGCATGCGTTTGAATCTTGAGAAACATCTTAAGATCATTAGCGAAAGATAAACGGTCTCTAGCACAAAGTTCACAACGTTGAAATAAATTAAGAAAATCATTGACCCGAGGTGACTTCCTTTAGTTCCTGAAGTTGCTGGAAAAGTGGTCGAATTGCAATCTTCAATCGACACACTGAGTTGGCGCTTGATAATATACGACTGGAACCAAGATAGTAGACATCCATTAATCCCTAGCCGGTCCAATTTAGCGATGGTGATAGCTCAAATCAAATACTGCTGATAGGTCGGTGTAGATTGCATCGGTCTGATCTCGCTCAACTAGGCGTAACGTACGAGGTGAAGCATAGCAGTCGTTGATCGGTTAGAATCGAATCCGCATAGAAAAACAATCTGAATTTTAGCTATCGCGTAAATTATCCCTTAATTTAATTTTGAGCTATACTTGGCATAAACAGCTAAATCGTTTGCAAGCTTGCATACAATATTGCTTATTTATGCGATATTGCGCTCATATTCACACGAAATATCGCGTAAATGTATGCGAAATCTAACGTTAATTTTATGAGCGCTATATCTGGTAGAAATTTAAATGAATTTTTCAAACGGTGCGTGTTGGTCTTCATTGAGATACTGCTTACAGTGTGATAACAGTGACTCCATAACAACTAATTCGAAGAGTTTTGAGAGGTGATTCCACGGTAGTTATCTACATCCTTCCTGTCCCCTTTCTTATGAACTGGATTGTATGTAACTGCTTCAAACATGTAAAATTACAAGCTTGTCATGTAAGTTTACATGCAAGTCATGTAAAGTTATGTGATGATTATGTGTAACTACCATGTTAAATGATGCAGAATTAAATATTTTCTCCTGCTAATTTACATGTTTTCACATTGGCAAATAGTTTACATGAAAAGGATGGAATTTCACAACACATCTGTTGCTTTTTAAACTTGAATAAAGTCTCATTCCTACTGTGGCTTAGAATATTTAAAATTATATCTTAAATGCTAGAATATATATAAAAAAAATTAATCCATAAAAAAGATTGCATCGTTTCATGTAATTATTCCGTTTAGAATATATGATGCTCATAAAACAATGGAATGTACTCAGCATGTATAGCTACGGATTTTTAACAGAAACATGCTGTCATTATCAACATTCAAGATAGTTGTTAATAATCGACAGCCTAACGAAAATAAAAAAAACTGCAATAATCATCATTTGAAAAGTTCCTATTCTATGCCACCATCCGCAATTTCCCCATCGTCATCGTGCTCTGCAAAGTTGTTTCACCATTCAGCGAAGCTGGCTTTCTTTCCATCTCCCCTTTACTCACTTGAAGCCCCGAAAAGAAAATGAAGAAAATGTTTGTAATTCCCATTTCCATGGGCTACTGAGACCTGGTGGCTTCGTTGCCACGGTAATCTAAGTGGAAGCCACGTTCCTTTGTTGCTCTCTTTTTTGTAATGAGGTGAACCGGTGGGTGAGTGGATGGGTGGTAAGGTGAGTCAACCGTGCGATGTGTCCTGTAGGCCAGGGAACGGACCAACTGGTTTGGCCGATTCCCTAAATGGCTGATTGGAGGGGGTTTTACGGTGCTTGGGCAGATTATCCGTATTTCCGTTGTATAATGTTCCGAGATCTGGGCGAGCCAAGTAATAACAATAACATATAAATAATAACGAAAAGTAAAAGCAGCGGAAAAAGCATGGCCTGCTCGTCTGGGCATGATTCATGCGTTCAAAAATAATGCCCCGCAGCCGAAAATCGATGTTGATTTATTTGACTGGATCAAATAAACTTTTGTGCCGGTTCACATGCTCAAACACACACACACTCACACATTGTGGAAAATGTGAATGTGCGCGCTGATCCCGCAAACAAAGTGACGTTCGTAATTTGGGCATGATTTATGCGACTTTGAAAGTGAAAGCGAAAAGCTAGCTGTCAGCTTACGCGCTCATTTCAATCAGGCCAAAAGTACAAATAAGCAAACGTCAGGATTTTGGGGCGGCGGAGGGAAAGATTTCATCACATGTTGTCGGTATGGCGATGATTCTTGAGAATTGTGATTGCGTTGTATTACAGCAACATAATTCGCTTTGTTAATTACTTTTTAATGAGATGCGTCACAAATAAATCTGCGTTGAGCTCGGTGTCTAGATAGACACTGTTCGTTTTCATTCGGCCCAACGGACGATAACGGTAATGAATTGCGATTAATCTCTCTGTCATTAAGTGATTAAATTGTTATTTGAATTTATATTGATTTTTTTATTTACTGGTGCTGCAAAAAAAATCAAATGGAAGCGAACCAATTAATCCCCATTCAAACATAAAGCAGAATCATCACAGCAAGTCACATTGAAGCTCATTATCAATTCAGACTTTTCGGTAATGCCCACTGAGATGCCAGCATACGGTTGGTCAGATGACCATCATTATAATTGGAAATGATGGAGGCGCGCGGTACGTTTCTGTTTCTATTTGCAATGTTTTTTTTTTCCAAATGCAATAAAAATAGAATTAATTTGTGTTATTACGTAACGAATTTCGGTCCATATAAATAGATTCATTTCATAATCGCAATGGAAACCTGTTACAATCGACCGTGACCAACATATTCTAGTGGTTGACTGACCCGGAATGTTGGGCAAATGCTGGAATTGGAATGCTATTTATAATCATGTGATAGCTTTAAGCGCTCAGTCGCTCATAATCGTTGGACTCTGACCAGCTCATGTGAAAATAATACAGCTCTGAATGAACATAAACAACCTTTTGATCGAACAGTAAGCCGACTCCGCATATGTACGTGCGTAATATTCAAATGGCTTATGCGTGTGAAATTAATCAAGTAACCTTTGTCCGTTCGAAACCCGCACGCGAAGATAATTCTGATAATTAAACGTTTACTGAATGAAAATTGATACCTACTCCATCGTTTATGTACTTCGCTTTCCTTAAGCAAACATATTGCGTTCTCCCTTCAAACCGAGTAGGTATTTATGTAACAAAAGAACTGCTCCAAGTGCTTATTTTTAGATTGAAACTGATTTCCACATAGAGCAAACTATGCACTGCTCTGGTTCGGGCGGTCGATTCGTCTGTTTAGGCCCAAACCAATATGTTTATTTGATCGTTTCCGATAGCGCGTGGCCTTCAATCGAATTGTTCGATCCCATCTCGGAAGGAAAGGGATTCTGCTGACGATGCGAGTTTACATAGGGAAAATGGCTCCCAGAAGAAAAACAGACCCACATTTGGATGCGGCTCAGTTAGATTTCACGTCTCAAAACGCACTCATCGCATAGTAAGCCATGGCTCACTAAACAACACAGTTTACTACGATTGTCGTAGTTCCCGGGAAAAATAACATTAATCTGGCTGTTCGGCATCTTGGTCCGTCTTTCGGATGCTGTTTCGCTGATTGCGGTTTGCTTCTTTGGTCCGCATTTTCGGTGTCACTGAGCTTGAAATAATTTATGTAAATTTTGTAAAAGCTAGACATTCTACACGTCCATGAAACTCATCATGAGCATAAAACATTTGCTGGTTTTCCCTAACCGCTTGCGGGCTTTGTAATTCCAATCCTGGCATGGCAAAAGAAGATGCTCTTGAAGATGGTAAAAGTTGAGTAACGCACAGTGAAGAGTGTTTTGCTCGCATAAGAAGTAGGTACCTAGGTATCCTTAATGGAGGTGGAGAAATATGCGAAGCCACACGCGCAAAAAAGCCCACGACATCGTCCCGCTCCAGAGCTATAAGCTTTGCTTGATGCTTACCTTGACGACGATGATGATGGTGATGGCGGTCGGTGGCTGCTTGGCATGTGGCACTGTGGGTTCGTGTGGTTTGATTGATGGGAATCGTTTCGCATCAGGCTCGGGAAGGTTGTAATTAGGTAAATTAAACGTACGGAGCGGTTTTGGGGATATGTCTCCATATCTGTTGTTGTGCGTGTTCTTCATGACAATAATGGCTTATTCGGGATAATCAGAGACGTGCCATTTTCCTAATGAAATTTTCCTATTAGTAGGCTAAGGATGTGAGACATTATTGGATGATCAAGTTGGAGGGGCGAGAGAGAAATTGGTTGCTTTGATTGGTCTCAGGTTGACGTTTATACTGATTAGTTAGAGCAGTTGAATGCTCGACCTAAGCAGGCATTATTTGCAAATTGAACAGCCAAATGCTGTGCTGCATGGACTATCATATCGATGATGATTTTGATTTATGATGTACAAGGGACACAGTGCTGATGAACTTCACTTCATCAAGGCGATAATGACAGAACAGCTTTTGTCAGCATCGCGAGAGGAATATATGGATGCCATGACGTTCGTCAGTAACAATGCAGTTAGTGCCGTTATTGTACGTTTTATTGGTAATTAATCTAGGTTGATCCACATATTAGACTAGATAATGATTATATGATGTTAATAATGCTAAAATTTGCAATGATAGAAAATAAAATCCATGAGAAATTGACAAAGGATTGTGGATAAGTAAAAAGCTGCAGTGAGAATGTCCCTAATTTTAATGAATAGAAGTTTGTTTGCCATATGCCAATAGACTAAACGCGATTAGGCCGAACGCTATTACGATGAATGTGAGAAGCCCAAATAAGATATTCATCCGGAAATCAAACTGCATAAGTATTTTTCAGATCTGCATATAGCGATCACTAAATCCCGATTAGCGAATTACCGGTGTGTCTGTGCTTCCCGGAATTTTGGAAATCGTTCCGGCTGTGCGATATGCATTTAAATTAATTATACAACCAAATGCGTTTGAGTCGAAAGAATCACTAGGTTAAATGAGTCAATACAAAGGCAACAATATTTGTCGATGCATTTACAGTCTTAAACATTCGTATAGAACTCCTTACAGAATTTCGTTGGAGGGCCTCATGAACTTTCTTTAAAATCATTTTCCTTCACAGAACTCTTTTCAAAATTCATCTAACCTAAATATGAGAATCTTTCTGGGATTCCCTTGTAATTTTCAATATAACATTTTATATAACATATCGTAATTAGGTAACACCGATAAAATAAAAATGATGAATCTTCAGTTATACGCATGGTAATAATAAAAACTAATTTCTTGTTGCCTTTGTACAAGCCAAAAATCATGCTGAAAACACGAAATTTGTGACAGTGGAATTAAAACAGACCGTTCACAGTCAGAGCCTACTGAGCTTTTTTCGATGTTTTTTTTAGAAATTCTCTGGACCTTCTGAACTTTTTTCAAAACTTTTCCAATACAATTCCGCAACATTCTACACAGCTTTTCTTAAGTGTTATTTTAAGTTCCCTTGGACATGATATCGGCAATTTTTGAAAATGCCCTTCATAATTTGTATGAATTTTTAAATTTTGTTCAAATTACCAAAGGCTTAAAATTACAAAAAGTGAAGTTATATTTTTACCTTGAAGCCGTCAAAGTTTTAAGACTACAAAAGCTAAGCCAGGTTTTTACCTGGGTACCAACAAAGATGAAAGTCTCTGATCACGCCTTCCTTCGGATGGGAAGTAAAGCCGTTGGTCCCAGGTTCATGAGTTGATGGGTCGATAGGTAGGGTCCAGGTGTGTGAGCTGCCTTCCTGGCACGTCGATAGCATTGAAAACAAGATCGACGGAAAAAAACAAACCAAAGGAAAAAAAAAAAAACAAAACAAAGATGAAAGCAAAGTCATATTTTCATCCGGAATCCGGCAAAGATTTATGATTACAATAAGCGAAGTCATATTTTCAACGGGAAATTCACATGAAATAACCCAAAATTTGTTCACAAAATGCGTTAGGAATGCTCTCAGAGATTTTCTTCAAATGCTTATTGAAAAATCCTTAAACAAAATTGGGATATTCAATTTTCCTGCAATCATTTTCATTTAATTTACCATCCTTGGAATTCTGTTATGTTAGAATTCTTCTTGAAACACTTTGGAATAATCTTTATGATTATATTAGATTTTGTTCCTTCATTGTGATTTTATTCAACAACATGACAAGACGTTATTGTGTACTTTTGCTTACTTTTACTAATATTCTATTGCTACTACTTCCAAGGAAAAGGATATTGATACAGAAAAGCAATGTACGGATTGTGTTGTGCATCGCAAAAAAAAAGGAATTATCTTCAGATTGCAGTAGAAATTATTGTGATAATTCATTTGGGTTCTCATAGATTTCTCTTCAGAACTATCTTGCAATTATCTTTAGCAGTTCTGTTCGAAATTCTCGCAGAATTTTTCAACCTTTTGAACGCTCCCTTGGAACTGCTTTTTAGCTCTCCTCAAAAAAATTTTGTTAGTCTTCCCGGAATTCTTAAGAAAATTATTCGAAAAATTTCAAATTCTAAAAAAAAAAAAATTAAAATACTTAAAGCCAATGTTGTTAAAATTCTATAAGTTTCTGCAAACAAAGAGTTAATTTGGTCACACACATATCTCAGCATTAAGTGTGTCTAAATCTTGGGGGATCAAATCTACCCTACCTGAATTTTCAACTTCAAATCAGCACAAATTCAAAAACAATGATAGATTCTACTTATTCAAAGCTTTGTGCTGTGAACATTTTGGGTGCATTTGTTGAATGCATAATGCATGATAGTTATATACTACCCTTGTAGCACGGACACTAAGTCTGATAGCAGTGGGCTCTCTTCTCTGTTTGTTTAAATCAAGCTTAATAACTTCTGATTGTTCTCAACATGTCGCTGTATGAAGGGCCAAAAACGAATTGGGTGAATCGATAGGCAAAGTCGCCTATACGCATGTACGGAACAGTAAAGAGTCTGCTTCCAGCAATATGATCACACAATTTTTTTTTTTTTTTTTTAGGTCTTTATTAAGGAGATTTTTAGCCTATGGCTAGTTCATCTCCGAAGAAAGGAGAGGGCTCAGAGTGAGTAACCTCTAGATACATGGTATATTTACATTTAGTTAATAACTTTGGTTGCTGGCTCTTCAACTTATATGAAAAAAATAACAATATATAAAATAATGAAAAGAACAACAGAAAACAAAATGATTTAAGACAAGCTACGAACGATTAATCCAAACAAAACAGAGCTCAGCTGGCATGTCCAATAGGTCCAATAGGGGAAATCCATCCAGCTGAGATGTCCCGACGGCCGAAAGAAATTCCTGCTATACCGAGTGGTAGATTTTGGCTTCTTTTAAGAAGGTTACTAGTGCTGCCGAGGCCGAAGTATCATTCCCGAGCAGATCGCTGATGCTGGAAGTTAGGCAGAGTGACTCCCGAAGATTTTGGAATTCCGGGCAGTTGCACAGGATGTGTTCGACGGTGTAGGGTACCCCACAGATGATGCAGCTTCTGCGGAACGGCAGGTCACCATAGTTATAGTAGAGTTTAGTGTGCCCGGTTCGAAGCCGCGAAATCACGCGTTGATCCCTCAGGTTGTCCAGTTCTCTCCATGGTTCAGTTGACCCTTTTACTTTGCGGATGAAGGCAGTTATGTTGCGGAACCACTCAGCTTCCCATGCCGCTCGAATGGTCCGCATGATCCACCGTCTGACGTCCTGTAGGGGTACCTTGTTGGTGAGTCTCGGACCCGATGTCCCGGCTCCGGCAAGGTGATCAGCAGACTCGTTACCTGGCACTCCGCAGTGTCCGGGAATCCATGTGTACACGGTGTTCGGTGGAGCGTACTTGATAATCGCCTGGATCCATGGGTGTTTTGGTGCTTCCGAGGTGTGTGAGTCAGTTAATATAAGTATCGGTTTGTTGGCTGGCGTCGTAGCGGCACGGAAGATCGCTGCAGCCTCGGCCGAGAAAACCGAGCATTGTGGAGGAAGACTGCTGCTTTCAGCAATACCGTCTCCAAAAATCCCGATACCTACTCCGTTTATCCATCGGGAGCCGTCGGTGTACCGATGTACGTGGTCGGCATAGTTGGACCCAAGTAACTCGGCGACCGATCTGCGCAAAATGATGGATGCATCCCCTGCTTTGAAGCGGTTCTTGATCCGATTGTCCAATTGGATTCGTGAAGAGTGCCAACTTTTCTCTCCATGCCAATGGACTTTGGCCACTGGGGGGAGGTCGATGTTGGCGGCCGTGCGGAGGACTCTGTTCCCCTCGTCGAGGAGAAAGATCCTATTGTTTCCGGAGGTCTTGGCGGAAAAGGCGGCGGCTTTTGTGGCAATATTTGCGTTTAAGCAGAACCGGAAAGGAAGAAGACCCGCTTCGATGCATGCGGCGTCTGCTGGAGTGGATGGCAGGAGACCAGATATGATGCGGATGTAGCTGTTGTAGACTGGTGCTAGGGTTCTAATCAGCTTCTCGGAAGCGATGCAAGTAATTTCCGTCCCGTAAAGCAACCTACTGTCGATGATGGCTCGCGCCACCCGGAACCGAACATCGCGGTTGTTGGATCGGTGAGGCCGAGAGATCGTTTTAACGAGGTTCAGTCTACTGCGACAGTCCTTTTTGACCTGTTGGAAATGCTGGTCGAAGGAGAGCGTTCGGTCGATCAGTACGCCGAGGACGCGAACTGTTTTCCTGTTTGGAATGGCTTGCTCGTGGATCGTAATTGGGGTGCTATTGACTCGGTGCTGAGACGGACATACGTGGTATCGGATGCTCTTCCTGGCGGATAGCTGGAAACCCATCGAGTCGGTCCATTTGACGACGGCAGAGACTGCCGCTTGCGCTTGCCGTAGGGTTCGGATCTGTGTAGGACCGGAGGCCACAATCAGCACATCATCAGCGTAAACAAATATATAAATGCGCCCAGGTAGCCGGTCAAATACCCCGTTCATTGCCACCAGAAACAACGTGACTGCGATAACGGAGCCTTGAGGGACTCCAGTCTCCTCGCTGAAACTTTTCGACCGCGTGTTCCCCACCAATACACGAAATGACCGGTCGGTCAAGAAGTTTCGTATGAAATACATCATATGCCCCTTCAAGCCCTAGTTTGTTAGTTTTTTCAGGACGGCTGGCGTCCACGTCCGGTTGAAAGCCTTGGAGATGTCCAAAGAGATGATTTCAACGTTGTGTTCCTGGTCATAAGCTTCCTTGAGCACGTCCCCCAGAGTGGCAAAGTACGTGGACGTACCGAAACCTTGTCGAAAGGCATGTTATTGGTGGTCGAGCAAGCTGTTGGTTTCAAGGAACATCTTGAGTCTACGGTTCACCATCCGTTCGAATACCTTGGCCATGCAGGATGTGAGAGCGATCGGTCGGAACTTAGATGTGCCTCTGTCTTTTTCGTTTGCCTTCGGGATGGGCACGACGAGACTCTCCTTCCATAGCGTCGGGTAGGTATCAGAGACCCAGAGTTGGTTGAGCATCTCAAGCTTGCAACACTTGCCCTCAAGGGGCAGCTTTTTTAAAAGTGGATACCCGAGATCGTCAGGTCCCGCAGATTTGCCGTTGCTGCGGCTTAGTGCGTGCTGGAGTTCCTCCCAGGAGAAAGGCTCGTTGATCTCGAGGTTGTCCGTGTCAGGCGGGATGCTGAACTCAGCGACTGATGTACGGGTAGGCTTTGCCAACCGCTGAAAGTGGCTATCGTACCCGGAGATGGCCGAAATTTCGGCGAAATACCCTCCGAGTTCTTCGGCGATGGCTGCCGGTTCGGAGATGGTAACTCCGTTAGCTTGTACATGTAATGGCGTCAAGTGCCGTTTACCGCTGAGAGCATTAACCCTGTTCCAGAGATCGGCAGAGGACTGGGAGGCGTTGATGCTTTCAAGGAAACCAGACCAACTGTTTAGCTTCGCACTTCTCACTTCTTTTCTGCATTGAATATGCAGTGCACGGTACCGGGTTAGTAGCTCTTCCCTGTTTGGGTCATCTCTCGGGGTTCGCCTGAGTTTCCGTAGAGCTTTCCGGCGGGCTTTAACGGCTTTTTTGGTGTTTTCGCTCCACCAAAGGAGGGCTTTTCGTCCAGGTAGGCTACTGGTCTTTGGTATGGTAGCGGATGCAGCATCTAACACCAACTTAGAAAAATCCAGGATGGTTAGCGGATTGCCTTCGAGGATCAGCGATAGAATTGTCCCCTGATACCCATCCTAGTCGGCCTCGTCGTACCGCCAGCGAGGCCTTTTCGTGACTTCTGAGGCCGTGGCTGACGAAAGCTGCATTTGGATGGGGTAATGATCACTTCCGTACAAATCCGCATTGGTGCACCACGTGACTTTTCCTGCTATGGAACGGCTGATCGAAGAGACGTCGATAGCCGTGGCGTGACGTCCGTTGAAGAATGTTGGGTTTCCATGGTTGAGCACCGCCATGGCTTCCTGATCGAGTAGGTCCATTAAGATGCTTCCTCTAGGATCCGGACGAGGACAGCCCCAAGTTGGATGATGCCCATTGAGGTCTCCGACAAACATCCTTGGTTCGGGTAGCTTGCTGAAAACGCCGGTGATTTTATTTGACAGATTTTGTAGCAATGTTCTCCCACATGGCAGGTATGCACAGGCAATCGCAATGTTTGACGGCTTCTCCAATTGAACAGCAACTATGGGAAGATCAGTTCCCAGGTCAATCTCGTTAAAAGATATGCTCCTTAGAACACCAATGGCTACGGAGTGGCGAGATCACACAATTGGTCAAAAATACGAGAAGATGCCCCAATGAGCCCGCCTTCTATCCACGAAACGTTATGAACAGAGAGTTGGCATTCCCACTCTCCCCGTCCAAATCACTTCAATCGGGTACCCTGATGGTCTCTCCTAGAGAGGGTCTAGTATAAGAGAGGAGTGGACTGGCTGGTTTGGAGCCAAACAAACTGTCAAAGTCAGAGCCAATCGAGCTGCTCCTATCTTAATTGCATTGGCAGTGTTGCTGGAAATCACCTAAGCATAGTTTGCTAGTTTATTTTCAATCCACTAGACCTATACTACTAGATCCTCTCTAGTCGCTTCCAAACTCAGTATTGTTTTGTGTTTATATATGAGCAATAATATAGGCGCCTCATAGCCTAGTCAGCAAAGGCACGGTATTACCAAGCCGGAGGCGGCGAGTTCGATTCCCGGTCCGGTCGAGGGAATCTTTTGGGTTGGAAATTTTCTCGACATCCCTGGGCATAGAGTATCATTGTGCATTGGTATTGGCATCGAAAGCTCTCAATTAATAACTGTGGAAGTGCATTAGAACACTAAGTTGAGAGCACGCAATAAGCTAATATGTACTAAGCAATAAGCTTAAAAATGCGAAAAAGAAGAAGATATGAGCATTAATAAAAATTTAAAATTTAAAACGATCCCACCAATTTTCACTATTTCTTCATCCTTCTGTCTGTTTTTCGTGCTTATTTGTGAACTCGTTGTCCAACCCTGCATCACTGCTAGTCGCAACTAGTCTCCCGAAAGTCTTGAGTTCCTAGTTGCGTCTTATAAAACCGTAACACCAATGCAGAAAAAGAACAGTGCCTCCAGATATTTTCTTAAATAGCAACACTCCACTGTCGTATCGCATGTGCTCCATTTTTCAGCACTTCTTTCACTTTTACTTTGTTGACTCCATGGTACTGGAAAAGATATAGATTTATACATTATAAGTAATGCTGTGATATAACCACAACGCCCAAGTAACAATTCAGTAATCATCCAGCATCCACTCTGATTTATGATGGTTTTATAACGGCAATGAACAATCCACTTAATTTAAATACTGCATTTTAAAGAGTAAAACATTCTTGCTTAGTGATTCGGCTTTTTGCTGTTTTAAAAACCGTTTTTAGTCTGGCAAGAAAGTCAAAAACTGTCTTGTTTTAAAAATAAATTTAAAACATTTCTCAATCCCTCCTTAAAACTGTTCTGTAATTCAAGCATAAACATCATTAGCAATTGTTTATCAATGTCTTGATATAATACTTTATAAACGTGTTCTATCATTATAAAAGCAACCATAAAACCATTAGGTTTTGCATTAGAGCATGAAGCATTAGACTGATGCAAAATTTGGAATTTTCGCTCCACAGTGTTCAACCGGTTTCAAATCGGGTCCTGATTAGCCTCCGAAAGTTTAAACTCATTTGATAAGAAACTGACATGGCACAAACCATTTGAAGTTTATATGGAAATTACTATGGGAAAACAAAACTCTTTGTTCTTTGTCTTCTAGCATTTTTACATATTGTACTGTTAACAAATTCTATTGCTATTCTTATGGGAATTTTTATCAGCTCCAACTTTGCAGGAAATCGTTTTTCAGTAAAACGTCAAATTAAATAGTTATTAATTGTTTAAGAGATTGATAATCTTATGGCAAGATTAAGCAACTGTATTCTGCAGTGTGACATAGTAGCCATGATTGTTGTGCTCTATTCTACGCGCCATAAACACCAATGTTGCCTACTGAACAGTTGATTGAGTATAAACATAAGACATGAGTGACTTGAATAATTAATAATTTGTGTTCCTTACATTTGATCGAAAAGTGGTCTTCAGCAAAGTTGTAGCTGAGCTCAGCTATTATTTTTAAAGTAGAGTGAACTGGTGAATTTTTAGATAGATATGAACCAAAATTATGGTTTCTCCATAGTAATTCCCATATAAACTTCAAATGGTTTGTGCGAAGTCAGTTTCTCATTTAATGAGTTCAAATGTTGAGAGGCTAGTCAGGGCCCAATTTGGAACCTTTTGAGCACAGTGGAGCGAAAATTTCAAATTATGCATCAGTCTAATGGAGCATTTATTGTTGGTTTTGAGGCTTTTTTAAGTGCATCATAAACTCCTCAATTACTCTGTTTATAAATTGAGCTTAAAAGATGTTTTCTCATAGTTAATAAAAGCCAAATTTATGACAAGTCGATTTCAGCAAAATTTACTTCTATAGAATAACCAGTACACCATTAATAACTGACGGAGAAGAGTATAGTGAGCGTGGCCTCGAATTCATAAAACATTGTCGAAAGTTTAAAAACATACCAGCCTTCTCCAGATCTTGCGAATAGATGACCGTCGAAGTAACAACCGTCAGCAAACCACTGAAACTGTTAGTTAGCGAAGACTAGCTGGTTTCCGATCCATAGCAGCGATTTTATTCGACGAAAGAATCAACTCTTCGAAAATTTCATTCAAGCGTACATCCCTGCACCGTTTGATGGTGCCCTTCTGTAACCATCCGGAAGAAGGGGATCTTTTTCGGGAACGATTGCGCTTCCTGCTGTTCAAAATGCGAGTATTGCAAATTATCTGAGTAACTGCTCCTAATCCATCGGGAGAAAACCGCCTGGAAGAACCCTTGATCCCACAGCGCAACTATCGAAAGATAAACAAACTTTGACGTTTTTACTTTTAGCAGGCAACTTTGCCTCCATAAATGCTGCCATAGATCTGAACGGGTTAGGATCAAGCAAAATGACTTAAGATAAATACAATTCAGCCTGAAAGTTTTCTTGATAAATGCCATTTTAAAACCTTATGCATTTGTTAAGGATTTCTTGAAAGCAAAACAATAAATGACCCATGAGCATCAACTTTTATGCCACCGCCATGTTACAATAGGTTTGCTTGTAACTTACTTGCTTCCAGCCAAGCTTGATCTGAATTTTTTTTATAATGTAAAATAATTACTCAAATCGAAGTTTTACGAGGGTGGACTTATTTGGTTTTTTCGATGATTTCATGTACATTTAACATAACATTTAATAAGGCACATAAGACTAGGCCACTTAAAGAGAACTATTGGAATAAATTTGGACCATCAGTTTCTATTTTAATTATTTTGATCAGATCGGATTCATAAATCCTTTTCTATCTTCATTGATGCTTTCCTAGTGAATTTAGCCAGCGGCTATGGGAAATGGCTCGAAAAGGGTTTTTATTGTTGCTAAATAGCTTTTATAGTAGCTTCCAAATGGTTCTAAATGCGTTCGTCATACAACTCTTTGCAGTAAATCAATCTTGAAGAGCTTCGAGAATACGCCCTTCAGAACCTTCTCCAGGGTGGGCTAACTAGACATATTCTAGTCTTAATGAGGTTTTGGTGGATGCATTAATTACAAAATAGCCTCGACCAAGGTTTTATGAATGCTGCTTTATAGTTGCTTTGTAATATTTCATTAAACATAAAATGTTATAGTTGAAGATGCTAATTTCAAATAACAGACTGAAGTGGTAATTTTTATACGATAGATGAGGAGGAGATGAAAGTATAGAATTGATAGTTCCGTTAGAGTACGGCAGTGTGAAAATTGCATATAGAGAGTAGACAGCGAGATAGGACAACTTTTAGGAAGGTACAAATCGGTTTTATCATCTCTCTTTACCAAACTCCCCCACCCGTGAACCCCTCGAGATCGTCAAGTCGACGATGACAGGAGCACATACCATGGTAGGGGTAACAATAGCTGCAATTTCCAAACCTACGACTGGATGCCTTCCTTCAAATAACAACTGGAGTGCGGTAAAAATCGGTAGAACTGTTTCAAACACATTGTTGGTACTTGAGCGGTCGGCGATCATGTCTTTTTGCCAGTGGTTTGGGGGGGACACCCCTACCATCCCTCTCCAAAGGGGGAGTTTGATAATGAGAGATGATAAAACCGATTTGTACCTTCCTAAAAGTTGTCCTAGCTCGCTGTCTACTCTCTATATGCAATTTTCACACTGCCGTACTCTAACGGAACTATCCATTCTATACTTTCATCTATCGTATAAAAATTACCACTTCAGTCTGTTATTTGAAACTAGCATCTTCAACTATGTAAATCGTTGACTTCCCGCAGAACTAAACATATAGTCAAAGTATAAAATGTTACTTGGGCGAGATGGCCGTTCAGAATGGTTCAACGGATGTGAAATAAGGGAATATTTAAATATATCACGATTTAAAGTACTTAAGTGCAACAGTCAATTAATTGACTAACAATTAACACATTTTTCAATATGTTATCTTAACAAATTTCTTGGTATTTGGATATTCTTGGTATCAAACATTTTGATACAGG
The DNA here is from genome assembly GCF_037179485.1 of Ochlerotatus camptorhynchus. Classification (NCBI taxonomy): domain Eukaryota; kingdom Metazoa; phylum Arthropoda; class Insecta; order Diptera; family Culicidae; genus Ochlerotatus; species Ochlerotatus camptorhynchus. Next base: position 1,013,871 of record NW_027040822.1, on the reverse strand, counting down.
CTAAAAAAAAAGTCTGGGTATGAAAACATAAGAACTGCTCTCAAAAATCCAAACCTTCAACAAGTTGACGCAAATGTCACCAAAACTTTACCATCCGTCTAGACAAAACTTTTTGGTAACTTAACGTAAAACAAATACTATCTGAGTTTCGGAAAATCAGAGTGGGATCAAGTGTGTCCAGTTCCCCCTATGAATGGAGCGGTTCTGAGCCGTTCACCTAAGTGATCCGTTTTATCTATCTCTGATCCATCCAGCTAACAGGCCGTTTTTTCTCTCTTATATATAATTTTTCATGTGCCATCGACATTGGTATCGTAGAATTGGAACAACTCTAACGGTGTCATTGGATGAGTAATCTGGTTTTCTGAGCTCAAGAACCTTATCTTTAAAGGCAAGTTTTTGTGATGCAAACATAGGTCTATGAAGCGTTTTACGAAGAACGCCATGTAATTTTCTGAACTTTAATTCCACACCTTACCATGCTTAACTCTGGTTATAATTCGAAACTTCTTGGGGTAGAGATCATGGAAGTCAGAAGCTCTTAAACCCATTCTTATGTTTTTAACTTGACGAGACATTTTTGAGAATCCCCTGTAATCAAGGAACTACGGTAGGAATATTATCGCACACTTTAAAGACTTACTTTCAACCAGAATTTTGGGTAGGAAAATATGTACACCAACTGCACAATACATGCCACAACAATGCAATCATGTAGCAAACACTCAGCATCGCTGGAATTTTTACCATCGCATGACTATGAATACCATTCTTAATAATTCATTTTACATCACTAAACCAAAACTCAGCACCACTCACACATTGATTGATACAATGCATTTATCAGGTACTCGACATTGTTAGCTTGTCAATATTGAATCCTGCTTACTGGTAAAAAATAACAGCTGAAAAAATGCTCTGAGGAATTCCATTGCGTCCATGGACCCTGCTGGGAATTACGATAGTGAATTCTTGAAATGCATTTCCGTGCCAGTGTGCAGCCCATTTCATCTATTTCAGTCAATGGTGAAGTGATGGGGCAGTATTTCCAGCCCCGTGTTCCACGGCAGTAGTGCGTGCGTTTGGAATTTATTGGAAGGCTTTGGTGAGGATTGTATTGTAACCATTTTGTTTTTGGTGCATGTACCTACCGGGAAAAAAAATCGAATTAATTCATTAAGCTGCAGAGCTCTTTGGAGTGGTTTGAACTGTCAAGTATCGTCCGACCATACAGGATATTGAATTTCCCACTGTGCAAGGACGATGACGACAACGACGGGGAAAAGCTCTTGTCGTGTAACCAAACAGACACAAAAAAGTCGGTCCTATGTTTCCGAAAGCGACCTAATATTTTATTCATCGTAACGAGAAATAATAAATATACCGAAAATTTACGGGAATGGGCGGAAAGCTCAGCAAAAACCGGCAATGGGAAAAGTCGTTGAAACACAGCCAGCGAATTGAGGGAGTGAGTTTCGACCAAAAATTTTAAAGCACATAATAATACCATCTGATAAGCTGTAATTCGCTTCGTTTGCGCCGTCGTTGGTGTTCTGCTGCCATCTGCTGAGTGCGCCGCGCGAGCCCAAGTTTATGATGATGTTTCGGAATTGCTCTTTGCTCTTTCTCTCGACTGCTCCTGGGGGTGACGAGGGTGACACATTCCTTCCACTGACTGCTGTCGGCTGCCATCGTGACACGTTCTCCTCCAGACTTAAATAAGAGGTCGCATCAGGTCCTTGCTGTTGTTGTTGAACTGACGATGGCACGAAACCAGACCAAAAACCAACCATTTACAACATGTAGAGCGTGGCGTGGTACTCTCTTGGTGTAGAGGTAGGTACCTATCTATCCGGGAGACGAGTGATGGGAATGTAAATATATTTATGAACGCTCTAATGATGGTTTTGATCTTCGACAAATAGATTCCTGTGTGCACCCACCAAACTTCCGCCCACCGCAATTTCCTCCGGAACGACCTATTAGGAAGCAAAGTTCAGTGGAACGCCGATACAAACTCACCGGCACACACACACACACACACATACAAACATACCTAAGCGGGTGAGATAAAAGACATGTGTTCTCACGAACATCAAAGGATAACTCGTCGACGTCGTCGTTAGTTTGCTTATCAATTATTCGTGAATTATATCTTATGAATTTTGCAGTGAATCATTAGCAAAGTGAGTGCCGGAATGAAAGAGTGAAACCGAAGCCAAAAAGCACCGCGCATCAAACCAAATGAATTTATAGATGTATTTTTTTTTGTCTGTTACCAAATATTTGAAAAGTAAGAGTTATTAGATATGAATAGTATTGTTATTATCAGTTTATGGATATTATTACTACTTAACAAAGTTTTATGTCAAGGTAAGTACACCTATTTCCATACAAATTAGTCAGTAAGCCCCCCAGCCAAAGCGAAAAAGAGAAATGCACTCACATTCATGCGGAAAAAAGGGCCCCCCAGGAGGTTTTGCATTTTTAAAACGAAAGTTCAAGTGGGAATTTTATGCAAGCAGTTTTGTCACTGTTTTCGCATGACTGCTCTTGATACCGACATTTGCGTGTTAATTCGCGCACAGCATGCTGCGATCCAGAGTCGAGATGATGATGATGATTTGGCATATGATGACGAACCGGTGGCGTTGATGTGGTGACTGGGATGTGGGACGTGTGTGCTTGTTGAGTATTTATTTATTTTCTCTTCTCGAGAGGCATATGTTATCACTTGGTGTGTTTCCTTTTGGGAAGGGGGAAGGTTAAAATACATACCCTTTGCAATGTTAACCTAGTGAGGTGAAAATAAATAATGAGATAAGGTAGGCAAAGGAATTCGGGGTGTAGTTATCGAAGACAATGTGGGTGAAAGTGGAAAGTTGATTCAGAGATTGGATCGTTTTCGGAAAATTATGGGGAATCGTAGTATAACTGTGTGTGGCGGTGCACTGTCGTGAGTTATTGTTTGTTCTTTTTATATTTTTTTTAATTTCTGGGTACATATACAGTTTAGAGTGAATCTAGGCAATTAAAAATAACTGTCTCGGCTTCTTCATTCATATCAGCAGCTTTCACAGGAAATTGAACAACAATGCACAGTAGGCCAGATGAGCAATCTATTTGACATCAATATTAGCCCTTATATTTGATGCTACTCATGGTTGTGGGACCAACTCAGTTCAATTCACTTACATATGGCCTTAGGATGTTAACGAGCAACCCAACTATCAATGTTAACTGCAGATTAGCGTATGCAGCCAAAACTTGACTTATATAGCTAAAACTCGGGTTATGCAGCTAGCTTTTGCCTGTATAAGTTAGTCTGCAGCTAAAATTGTTTGTTGGGAATTCAACAGAATCCCTTTCATATGTACTGTAAGGCACCAAAATCTGGGCACTCAGTATGTTTCTCCTTCTAGGTTTTGTAACGGGTGTCCACTAAAGACTGGAACGCGCAAAAATTGGTCGACAAAAAAAAAATAATATCACAAAAATCTTCTTATTTTTCTTTTGGTAGTTCCATTCATAAATTGAAAGGAAAAAATGTTCGTCTATTCTTTCGGTTTGCCAAATCCAAACTGCCGTGCCTTCCACTTAACCCATTCTTTTAAATTTTGCACAGTGGTCTCATCGACCTTATTCGCCGCCGAACGCCAGTTAGATTAAAACTGCTGCTCGTTTTCTCCATGGATTCATTAGTTTTTTTTTTAGATTCCGTTTGACCAAGGTCCAATACCGTTCGATAGGGTGAGATGTTTGGAGGGTTGTGGTCTTTGGGTAGCACAACCACGTTGTTCGCATCGTACCACTCGATTGCCTTAATCCCATAGTGGCAGCTCACCAAGTCCGGCCAGAACAGCACAGATCTATTATGTTGTTTAAGGAATGGTAGCAGCCGCTTTTACAGGCACTCCTGGACGTAGATCTCTTGATTTATGGTTCTCGTAGTAATGAAAATGCCGCTTTTTAGACCACACGTGCATATGGCCTGCCAGACGAGATATTTTTTTGGGAACTTCGATAGTTTAATGGTTTTGAAAATTTCTTGCACCTTTTCCTCATGCGGTATAAAACTCCTGTCCCGGGAGCTGCTTGAAATCCGCCTTCACATAAGTTTCGTCGTCCATGACGACACAGTCGAACTTTGTGAGCATATTCGTATACAGCTTTCGGGACCGCTGCTTTGCCGACGTGTTTTGTTTGTAATCCCGGTTCACCACCTTCATCTTCTTAAACGTCGACAACCCGGCTCGTTTCTTGGCCCACTGCACAGTAGTATGGGAGACATTGAGCTTGCCAGCGACGTCCGGATTACGATTTCCACCGCCTCCAGGCTTCCTGGCGGTCGACAGACGCTCCCAGAATACTTTTGAAACGTTTGTCACGGTCGATTTGGCCACATCCAGCAATTTTGCCAACTTGGCGTGTGAGAACGTCGGATTAGCTTGCTACGCGAGCAAAATTTTGACACGCTGCTTCTCTTGCTTGGACGTCATTTTGAAAACTGGAGTGAAAACTCATCATAGCAACCATTGTATGCATTTTTAACAGAAATACACCGATTTGAAGTTGACCAATTTTTGCGCGTTCCAGACTTTAAAAAATGAAAGTGGAAATAATGGGTTGGGAAAACACAACATCTGCGGTGCAGACTAGTCACACACTTAGAAAATAATGCCAAACTCAGTTTAATTATCTACCGAACCTCTTCGGTTACTACCGAGAAACCGAATAAATTGTTTAAAAACATTTTTTCATGCGTATTTATCGAATCAGACCCGAATTTCGGTAAAATAGCAGCAAACCAACCGACAGAAATGAAGACTGAACCGAAAAGTACGGTAAAGTATCGACATTTACGAATTCGGTACGTGAAAACCAAGAAACTCGGTAAACTGAACCGAATATTCGCTAGAACGTGTTAAACGTCAAACGCGCTCAACTTCACGACGGGAATTTTAACCGAAAACTCGGTTCTCTAAGCTGAGTCTAAAACTAGTCAGCCATTTTTTCTCACATGTGCTCGTTGGACGTGTGCAAAACTTAAGTAAAAATGGAAAAAAGTTCTGGAGCAGCTGCAACAGGACGATGCACGTTTGATTGAAATCTTTTGTAAGTATTTGAAACTTAAGGTATGATTTTATTTACAGGCATCCTGTGCTATAGTTTCTTTCTACTGCCTTGAAAATGTACAAGGTTATGTCTCTGGCTTGCAAAGGCATTTTAGAAACCATTTGAATAAGAATGATTTCAAAATGAGTGATACTTTTTGACTGTAATTTTCCACACTGTAACTCGAGTTACGGAAGCTTTTATTCGCTGAAACGGCATATAGTGGAAAAGCATCCGACAAACTCTTGAAGTTCTACCATGGAAGAAATGTTTGATGATTGTCCTGTGGCAGAACAAGGAACCTATGCTGATTTACAGAACAGTCCTAAACTCGAATCAAGTATAGATTTGGAAGAGTTAATAAAAATAATAAATATTAGCATCTGGTTGCAAATGCTCATTTCAGCTAAAATAACGTTTTTTCGGAATAATAAAACCAAAACATGGTATCATGGCATGTTTTACTTGTAACTTACAAGAAGCGGTTACAAAGTATGCGTTTGAAACATAAAACCTGTAAATTTTGCTTTCTATCAGTCACAATCAGCGATTTTCTGATCGCTGAGTGAGTGAGTGAGTGAGTGTGTGAAAAATTGCTGATTGTGACTCTCATCAAGTGAAATAAACAGGTTTAGTATCTCAAACACATTTTTTGCAACCTCTTCTTGTATCCTACCAATTCAAAATATGATCGTGGCATCTAATTATTTCATAATTAAAAAAATATTGTTTTAGCTGAAATGAGTTTTTGCAACCTTTACCTTACACAAAAATCAATGATTTTATTGAGCTTTGTGACGACATAATATGGCACGTATCAGGGTACCTTGAGGCAGAAACTGTGAATTTTTTCTCATTTATTAGAAAAAAAACTGGTTTTATTTTTATAAAAATTTGAAGCAACGAATCCTTAATCAAAATTTAAAGCAAGATTTGAAGTGAAACCCGAGCACTGCCCAAGAGAACCGAACTCCATAATTACAACAAGTGGGTCGGTTTGTTTGACAGCGTTCGGTAATTCTTGAGTAAACCGATGTTCGGTTATTTCTGCTTAAATTTATTTTTCGTCAACCGAGATTTTCGGTAACTTTGACAGATTGTGAATAACAAAAAGAACTAACGACAGCTCGTATATTCCTCTTTGAACCGAGCGTTCGGCAGATAAAAACTCGATTGACATCAAACCGAGTTTGGTAATATTATCTAAGTGTGAATGATATTGGACCATGACCGTTGGACGGCTGCCACATCGATTTTCCGGATGAAGCTTTTGATTATGTTGGTAAGTTGCTTAGTGTCCTTGGCCTTCCAATTATCCTTGTATACCATGGAAATCAATAGTCTGAAAAAAATCTCGATTGGACGGCACTGCGGCAGATTTGACGGATTCCGGTCTTTTGGCACATATGATACATTTAGGCTTTCCGCCGTACTTCCGGGACACCCAGTGGTAAAAAAGATCTCACGGTTTGGATTTACTATCCCTTCTTTCCTAGAGTCTTGCAGATATTTGACTTCAAACAACGGACCTTTTTGGCCGCTTCCCGTTGACTTACTGAAACCATGTTGTTGTACATGGTCTGCAGCGAGCGGAGCGTTTTTTGTTTTAATTATCTTCGTTAAACGGTCATTACCTCTCTTCCGGGCTACTGCCACGGATGCCAGGATACGGTATACGGTGGATACCGGAACATTTTCCCTCTTAAAATGGTCTACCGTGTATGTACTTTTTTCCACGATCTTCGTTTGCTTGAAAGAATTGTACAATGCTGAACACAATTGAACATGTTATAGACGCTTTTCGCGCCAAATCGAAGTGAAGCTGGCAAAACCCTCTCAGATTCCAATGAAATTTTCAGGATGTGCAGACTTTGACTAAATAAGCACTTTTGCATACTCAGTTTTTCCAAAATATATCTAGACTAACATTTTTGAAAGGCCAAACTTTTTCTGTCGATTTTTTCCAAAAAAATATTATGGAAAAATAACAACTCCTACAAAAATGTGGATGATTTTAGGAAATTGCTTAATTTTCTTAAAAAAAGAATGAAAAAAAAATTAGTTGAGACCTACACTGAAAAAAATCGATTTTTAAAATTTAAAGTCGATTAAAAAAATTCCAAGTATGATTTGGATGAAAATTTGCCTCAATAAAGGTTATTATGTTTTCTACCATCCACGATGTATTGACGATAGGTAGTAAACATTATTACCTATCTTGAGACAAAGTTTCATCCAAATCATACTTGGAATTTTTTTTTCAAATCAACTTCAAATTTTAAAAATCGGTTTTTTTCATTGTAGGTTTTTTTTTGTATTTTTTTTTTCTCGATGATTTGGACAATTTCCTGAAAGTCATCCATACAACACATTTGTGTAGGAGTTGTAGTTTTTTTTTTCATAATATATACTTTGAAAAAAAAAATCGGCAAAAAAAGTTTGGCCCTTCTCAAAGGTTAGACTAGATAAATTTTGGAAAAACTAAGTATATGCAAAGTGGCTTATTCATCCATTTTCAATTATTGGTCCACACATCCAGAAAGTTTTCATTTTTTAGTGGACACCCGTTACGCTTCTTTTGCGAGCGTTTTTCTGGCTCTTATCTTAGTGTTCTATATACTCTTCCACAGTTTTTAATTGAGAGCTTTATATGCCAATCAATGCAATGAAGTCGACCGACTGAGAATTAAAACCACCGCATTTGGCTACACAGTTTGAAAAAGCAGTGTACATTTAATTTACTATGATGCACATAAATGGGTTGTCATATATCATACAAGTTTACATTATAGATCACGTAAATTTATGAGGCATGTAATGAATTATTCCATAAATTGTACACAACCGTCCATCTTTGTGAGCAATATTTCTTGTAAATTGCTGGTTTACGTGAAAAGGAAATTTACATGCATGAATGTTTTCAAGCATGGGTTTCACATCACCAGTAAAATTCAAATTTTTTCCCTGTAGGTAATAGCCCCAAATATGAAAACCTACCACTCTCAGACTACAATTGCGGATAAAGACTGTGCTCGAAAAAAATGCAACCGACAAAAATGATCACCAAAAATTTATTTTAAGTCGGATATTTGTGAAGCTCTCAGGGAATCAATAAACAAATATTAGCTATGTTTTTGTCAATTTGTATTATTCAACCTCCTCTCCTAGGCTTAATGCCCGCACTTTGAACATAACACTACTCATCAAAACCTGTGCAACACTTGCGCCATCTTTCTTTTTTTTTTTATTTGTTTTCCGTCGATCTTGCTTTCCGTGCTGAGCACCAATGCTACCGACGTCAGGGAGGCAGCTCCCACACCTGGACCCTACCTATCGACCCATCAGCTCATGAACCGGGGACCAACGGCTTTACTTCCCTTCCGAAGGAAGGCGTGATCAGAGATGTTATGCCTCAGAACATCCCGACGGCGCCGACTGGGATTGAACCCAAGCCTACTGGAGTGAGAGGTAATCACGCTTACAACTACACCACTGGTGCTGCTGCGCCATCTTTCTTACACATTTTCATCCACTCTTTCTTCAAATCCTTGCCGTTTTGGAAGACCTTCCCTGTTTTCCGGAGCTTGCCCTTCATAATCGCCCAGAATTTTTCTATTGGGCGAAGTTCTAGCGAGTTTGGCGGATTTGCCTTCTTCGACACAAAAACAACATCGTTGGCTTCGTACCACTCCATCACCGGTTTTGCGTAACGACACGATGCCAGATTTGGCCAAAACAGAGTGTCACCTTCGTGAGACCGGAGGAAGGACGCAGGCGCTTCTGGAGGCATTCTTCTTTCTATATTTGGCCGTTGATGGTGCCGGTCGTTATGTACGGTTTACTGAATTTGTCGCACCCACAGATCGCCAGCCACACTAAATACTTCTTGGCAAATTTGTCGACCTTCTTCTTCCGGAACTTCCCCAGAACATCCTGGGGGGACTTGCCGATGAAAAACTCCTGGCCGGGGATCTGCTTGGCGTCCGCTTTAATGCACGTCTCGTCGTCCATTACGATGCATTTCGGCTGCACCAACAACTCGTGGTACAGCTTCCTGGCGCGGGATTTGGCCATCGTATTATGTTTATCGGTTCGGTTAGACGCCTTCCTTACCTTGAAGACATGAAGTCCGGCCTGCTTCATTGTCTGCTGAACGACCCAGACGGAAGAATTGACCTTCTTGGCCTCGTCCCGAATCGAAAGGTTCGGATAGCGCTTAAAGTAATCTCTCACCTTCCTTGCGTTCACGGGTGTGGTGACCGCGTGCTGTTTCGGACAACGGTAGAATCTACCAGCTCCGTTTGATACGTCCGATGGTTTCAAAAATAGTCTACAGAACGAACAACTATGGAAACGCTTCCCTGCGTAATAACTCAGCAAACACATACATTCTCCTTAATGGTTTCTGAAATTCTTTTTGTAATAGGACAAATAGTGTTGTTTCACTCTTACGAACGCATATTATCTTTCTGATTCACACGCTCCTTCCATACAATTCGCGGATCACTCGCATGTCCATGTTAGATCTCTCAACACATACATACACACATCTATGCTCACGTTACGCTATCGGCTTCGGCACAGACTTCTTTGTTGCGCATCGCTCGCGATATTTGTGGTACATTGAATAGTGATGCCAGATATGCAAGAATATAAAATGTAGAAAATTTAACTATTTTGAGTTGTAGCATTTATCATTGCTTAGAAACGGTCTCGGTCTAATCATAATAAATCGTAATAAGCTTTGACTTTACAATTATCTATATTCACTCCTCTTTACTACAACGGAGTCGGTCGTCTTCGCTTTTCTTCCGCTGTCAGCTCGCCGATGAGTCGTTTTTGGGTCTCGTTGAACGATTTTTCCACACGGGACACGGTTGAATTGTCGATTCGAAACTGATTCGCGATCCACCTGTGGGACTGGCCAGGATTTTCCACGACCGCTCCCATAATTTTTTGTCGAAGCACTTCTTGCTTGACAGCCATCTCGATAACCACTTGACAGATTGTGACGATATTTTGCATATGTAAACAGTGCACTCTTAACTAATTTTACTCAAAATTTCATCAATTTTTACCCATGCAATAATGAGTTTTACACAAAAGAAAGTATTGCATTGTTTTCGAATGCAATCTTTAATATTTAATCTTAATTATTAAGGCCAAATGTACTTTGATTCTAACGTAATTTTTATAATAGTCTTATAGTTTCGTCCATGACCATCAACATAATTATCATGTTATACACCTTACCCTTTTTCACGGTATTTTGTCTTTTATTTTCTATGATGAAATAAACCCAAACTGGATGCAACTGGTGTCTAAAAATCAGAATAAAAAATCGCGGAAAAATATAGTACCTACAGACATTTCCAGCTTCACCACAGATAAATAAAATTTGAAAAATATACCCACGTAAAAAAGGGTTTGTGCATTGAATAAAAAGAAATAAATGTTCAAAACTTAATTTTGAAATTAAACATGCCAAGATTTGTTAATCTACGTAATTTTTGGCGAATCTGGGCGAAGCATTGGTGGATTATTTTTTCATCAAAATAAACAAAAATTATCTCAGTGTATATTTTTTTACAGATTTGTTAAATGAATATCTACACTATCATATCATCAATCGAACAAACCGTTTCGACAATAGTTATATTTTAACTCATTAGTTTTTACACAGGCCTTGTTGGAAAAGTACTCGAGACCCAAGATGAAGATTTGATAACATAAAATGGTATTTTTAATAAAATGGAACAACTACGCAAAATTTCATCGAACTTGAAAATGATCGTTCAGGATCGATTCGCGAGCCTTCGTGGAATGCCTCACAAGTAGGGTTACCATATGGTATCCTAAAGGAGGACATGTCCTCCTTTTTCAATAATTTTTCTACGTCCTCCTTTTGCCCAAAAATGTCCTCCTTTTTAATCCTTGCATATTTCCAGTAACATATTAATAAAATTGTTTTCAAAAAGCGTTGTTTGCAGAGCTTATTTGTTTAATTATGTCGCAACTTTATCTTATCTAGCAAATGCCATTCGATGGTGGGACTAGGAGTATACTACAGCTGTCAACTCCTCCACACCAGGAATCAATTTTGACAATCAATTTCTCGAAAATCGGACGATCAACAGAGGGATTTTCGAACTTTATATATTATCTTCGAAGAGTAAGTGAAAAATCATCAATTTTTTTCTGTATTTTTACTTAAATTTGACATTTCGAAAATAAATTATAATGTTCGAAAAACTCTCTGGTAAATTCACCAGGTTGCTTAGATGTTCCATGTTGGTTTCAATCGCGATGACATGTATCCTGATTTTTGTACATGATAAAGGCTGGGATGGTTTTAAGGCTATAACGCTGCAGTTTTCATGCAAATCAGCTAGACGAGTGCATTTCCAAGTATCAAACATGAGTTATGAAGGCTATTTTGATGCATTTTTCAGAAGTAAAACGAGTTATGAACAATCTCAATTGAACCTTCGCAAATCATGAATTTTGTGTTAGCGCACATATTATTTAAACGTTTGATAAAAACTCATTGTCCTCATTTAATGTTAAGAAAAGGAATCATTGTCCTCCTTAATCACCAAACCTCAAATGAAATGTCCTCCTTTTCAAGTTTTTGATATGGTAAGCCTACCACAAGTAGCCAGCGAAGCAGAAACTATACGTTGCGTTACACTCCCGAACAAACGGGGCAACTACCGGCACAATAAGAGGTACCGTAAAAAGGGGTAACTTCGATAGTATTTTAAAGTATATTCTAAACAGTGTTGGCAAAATCAGAAATCAATTAATATTTTCCCGCTCCAATGCACTCACACACAGTGGTCCAGAATGCAGATTTAGCTGGAATGATATGTTTTGAGCCTGAAATTGAAACTTTAGACTAAAAGTCTCTTTTACAAAGTTGTTCCTTATAGTTAGGCCCTCATTTTTATGAGAATGAATTCTAGGGTGGTTCCTATTATCATTAAAATCAAAAATCTAACTTTTTTGTTTGAATAAATTAAGGTATACATTCTTTGGCAAAGTTATAGCTGAGCTAATTTCAAGCAACTTTGTTGAGAATAACTTTTTTGTGTCTCTGAAATTGGCCGATTTAGAGCTATTTCTTGAATTGAGTTAGGGTGACTCTTAAAAAAACAGTTTTTTTGCTCTGTTTTTCTTATTTCGAATTTCTCATCAAAGGTGTCTTCACATAACTTTTAGATCTTAAGAAGACGCAAATTTTTGCAGCACAAAGCTTGTCAATATCTTTCGCCGATCAAGAGTTATTGACGTTTTTATACTAAAAATATGCACTTTTCAAATGTTAATATCTCTGGTTGGGGCAAACAAAAAAAAAGTTTTTTTGCAGCATTTGAAAGGGCGTATGTTATTCTCAATAATATGAAAAAATGGAGGTATGTTATTTTTTAAACTCGTATAAAATCAATTTGAATTTATTCATATTTTTTACTATATTTGAGTATATCTTTTTTGTTAGAAGAGATACAGGCAACAAATTCCGCTATTAAACATTCGTCTTAAAGAGTTTTAAAAGTCTTTAGAAGATGACTTTCATGATAAATTTCAAATAAAAAAGTTATTGGCAAAGATGGATTTTATAGGACCACTCTAATGACAAATTTATATAAAATGTGCTAGTACATTTGGTTCAATATTTGGACATTTAGTGTCTTCGAAGAAGTTTTTGTTCTTAAAAATTCCCTTCTTTTGGTGATTGCAGACGTCAGGGTGGTCCTCAAATTAGGGAATTTTTAAAACTAACTTTTTTGTTTTACAAAATATAAACATGTGTTGTTCAAAAAAGTTGTAGATAAGTTACTTGCGAGCAACTTTGTCGAAGAAATTTTTTTTCTATCTCTTAACGTTCTCATTTTAGAGAAATTTTTCGGAGTTGACTTAGGGTGTTCCTGGAAAAAATAGTTTTTTAGCAATAACTTTTTTATTTGAAAATTCTCATGAAAGTTATCTTCTAGAGCATTTTAAAACTCTTTAAGACAAATCTTTTATAGCTGAATTTGTTGCCTGTATCTCTTTATCTAATAAAAAAGATAAACTCAAATGTAGTACAAAATAAGAATGAATTCAAATTGAATTTACACTGGAGTCGCTTTTTACGCGGGTGATACGTCCCGCGTAAAAAAAAACCGCGTAAAAAAAACCGCGTAAATTCCGGAATCCACGTAAAAAAAAACCGCGTAAATAAAAAACCGTGTAAAAAAAAACCGCGTAAAAAGCGACTCCAGTGTATACGAGTTTAAAAAATAACATACCTCCATTTTTTTCATATTATTGAGAATAACATACGCCCTTTCAAATGCTGCAAAAAAACTTTTTTTTGTTTGCCCCAACCAGAGATATTAACATTTGAAAAGTGCATATTTTTAGTATACAAACGTCAATAACTCTTGATCGGCGAAAGATATTGACAAGCTTTGTGCAGCAAAAATTTGCGTCTTCTTAAGATCTAAAAGTTATGTGAAGACACCTTTGATGAGAAATTCGAAATAAGAAAAACAGAGCAAAAAAACTGTTTTTTTAAGAGTCACCCTAACTCAATTCAAGAAAATAGCTCTAAATCGGCCAATTTAAGAGATACAAAAAAGTTATTCTCAACAAAGTTGCTTGAAATTAGCTCAGCTATAACTTTGCCAAAGAATGTATACCTTAATTTATTCAAACAAAAAAGTTAGATTTTTGATTTTAATGATAATAGGAACCACCCCTGAATTCATTCTCATAAAAATGAGGGCCTAACTATAAGGAACAACTTTGTAGAAGAGACTTTTAGTCTAAAGTTTCAATTTCAGGCTCCAAACATATCATTCCAGCTAAATCTGCATTCTGTACCACTGTGCAATGGGCTCGCAATATCACGCGTGATTTTGGTACAAAACATCATGCTTGATATTGATTTTACAAGCTCCTTTGATATTGCGAGACTATTCACAACGTGAAAATATCAAGCTGAGAGTTGACTCGACACAAAATTGATTCCATTGCACATCGTTTTATTAGAAAGAGAAAGCATAGTTTGCTATCTCTTTTTAATCTTCACCGATGGCAGACGCGAAGGGACTGCTGTAAGCCGTTATGGAAGTTTCGGTTGCATTCGGGTGTAAAGCAAAAATCATTAAACTCAATCTCACCACAGTTTGGTGAGATTTGCAGTAGGTGAGTTTTGTAAGCTTCATATTCCGAGCTTGCAAAATCAAACGCAGTTGTTTGCTTGTTGATTTTTATCTACGAAAATCAAGCGTGATCTTCGGTGTTGTTGAGATTTGATATTTTGATATTTTCCCAACTCTGATTCTAAATATGTTTTACAACAATTCAAGCTTTTCAAATATTTTTTTGAACAAGTACTGATGACCCTAGAATCAATTAGCTACACACAGAAAAATTGATTTTTGTTTCAGGGCCTAACGTATTTCGTTATTGATTCAAACATATTGCATCACTATTTCAACAAAACATATTTTTGGATCAACAAAATGGTTTTTAGAATCAACAAACAGATTATTGACTCTACAACCGGTTTGTTGATTCAAAAATATTTTTCTTAGAATGAACCGAATAATATATTTAAAACAATATTAAAAATATATTAAGCCCTGAGTCAAAAATTTATCAATTAGAATTTAAAAACCATTTCTCTGCGTGTAGTAATATATTTATCGAACATTGTTGGATTTGCAATTATTTTTTCTTGTGACCGATCATCAGTTTTTTGTTCTGGGGTTACTTTGATAACATTCGATGAATATAGAAAAACATACGTGAATCCGCACACTGTGCCGAAACACATCACGGCACATGGTTAGGGCACACTTTTACAAGTCTGACACAAAATATAATATGCAACAACATCACTGTTGTTTGCTATCGTTATTCCAAAAGTTGCTAAGGTTTCGCACTTTCCCCACAGTCGTTGATCTTCACTTCAGGATGAAATTGACACATCCATCGGACTAGACGATCGGACTCCGGATTAGAAGACAAATATATACTTTGCTCGGATCTCTCCTGCAGCCAGAACTTCGTCCAATTCCCTGCAAAAGTTGTCAAAGTTTGAGTGATAAATAAATACCAGCGCCAAGATCATCACCAGCAACAGCAATAACTAGGTCACTCTCATCCACTTTAGCAACGAACACTTGCTTGGCCTTTCCGGTATAGTTTCCAATATCGGTAATCACGGTTCACATGGGTTAATGCCACACGGTGGCCTGATACATAGCGTCATACAAATCAAGCATCTTCCTCCCGGATGAGCGGCACTACTAGTCACTCACCTTGTTTAAATAATCAGGATTATTTCAATAAACATTATGATACCCAATTGTTCATTCTTAGACTATTTATTAAATAGGCTTTCTGTAAAACAAATTAAGTACATTTTGACAACCTGCCCACGATCCTTAAGTCCTTCCAACTTTCTCCTTGGCATACAACAGAACCACATTCGGCACCTATTTAAAAGTTGTTCACCTGAAGTAAATCGAACATTTTTTTTTTCGAAATCCCCACTAATCTTTAAGTAGCCGCCCTCCGCTTGCAGCTGATTGCACAGTTTCACCGCCGCCTCGCAGTTGCTATCGTTGTCATACTGCTTCATAATCAACGCCACGGAAGAAGAACCACGTCCAGCTTGCCGTAATCCACCAGAATCTCGAACTATGTCATGATGTACTCGTGGTTGATGAGCGTTTCCGGATTTATGAGGATCCGCTGGAGTTGGGCCTCGGAACCGGCTTCCGCTACAATCAGTGATTTGTTGGTGATGGTTTGCCCAGTTTTCTTATTCGGATAGAATTTCTATACTGCAGCAGTGATTGTTGAATACATCAATTCATCACGCTTCTTTTTCTCGCACAATAACAAACAAACAATCACAAAAGTCATTAAGATCTTAGTGTTACCATACTCATGGGATACTTGATTGGCAGACTTTGGCACCGCTAAAACATTCGGCACATATTGAGGTGTGCAGAATTGATTTCCCCTTGCCGGGAATCTCATACAATTTTGTTAAAGAAATATTAAACTTTGAATGAGTATCTAATCATAAAAAAACACTACAAGAGAGCCCTATGGGGTTGTACGCGATGGTGACGTAGGACTACGTGGTCTTACATAAAAAATGTTATTTGTTAATTGCAGCAGGAGCTTGTGTTTTGTGTAGGAATATGAATTTGAGCGGGGTCCTCTCTGTTTATACTATTTAGTATGATGCGCTTGGCATAGATGGTCCACAGCAACTTACGAAGAGCTACTGATTCCGATCAATAGCGGTGCGGCTTCTTCCTCCTTCTGTGGATTCTTATGTTGGCTGCAGCTCGCTGCTTGCAGGCTGCCTTTCGTTGTGTACTGGAGAACAATGTTCAACGCCACGCGCCACTGCTGCTGATGATGATGCTGACGACCGAACACCACCACACACGGTGATTGGAACTGAATCCGATCAGCGGTTGAGGGCAGCCTGCTGCTTGCGGGGAGCCTTTCGTTGTGTACTGGATAACTCCACCACTGACCACGCGGTAATTGAATAAACACCGTTTGGTGAGACCGGATGGAATTCAATTTGGAAATCTGTGTTAGGGAAATCGCTTTTCACAGGCAATCGGTGATAATTTTAATTATCATAGCAAAAGTTACACATTCGTGCAATTTTCAAAAGTGACATTTTGAAAAATGATTGAGCCTTAATTTTAGCAGATGCGTAGAAGTATTTCTGATCAATTGGTTATAAAGTTATTGAAATTGGTTCAGGGGCAGCTGAGTTATTAACGTTCAAAATCTTTCATAATTTCGTTACATGTTCCATTTTTGGTTTTCACAAAGTGTACCCCCATATAGAAATCACAGATTTAGTCCTACGTCAAAACATAAGCATAAAGAAGACAACATTGAACTTGTGATGGCTTATTAAGTGTAGTTTTAGTCGGTCGAAAAACAATAAAATTGTTTTTTTTTCAGATATTTGCAAAACATGTTAAACATACTACGTAAAAACTCTATACGATATCAAAGGTAATACCCTATGTTACAAAATGGATATAATGTTTCTAATTTGGAAATCGTGCAGAGAGTAAATTTAATCATTATATTCTACTATCAAAGTTACCCCCGTTTTACGGTATTTCTTTTGCTCACACGAACACGAGAGAGTTTCTGTGTTTTTGATAGAGATCTATTGACTACTCATTTAGAGAGGGCCAACCGATCATGATCCTCCCTAGCTGATTGAGTTCGGGGTTTATTAGTGGGGGTATTTTGAACTGGTGCTGGGGGTAAAATGAATATAGTACAAACTGTTCATTTTACCTCCAAAGCATCAATTGTTTTCAAGTGCTTATTTATCACGGATAGTTATTGAAAATACTTAAGAGATGAACTAGCTTATGGCTAAAAATCTCTCAAATAAAGGAAAAAAAATTGAAAATACTTACAATCTTTGATGAAACCTCAGAAATACGACACATTAACGAAACTAATGGATAGACTTTATTGGACTTTGATATTTCACCTCAATAACCATATTTACTGCTGCTGGAAATTTGTATCACAGTTAGAATCGAGCGGGTGCATTGGTTTTCATTTAAATTTCATCACATTCAATAGGTCCTGATCAGACCTGGATGTTTCAAACAGCTTAAAATACTCTTGGAATATGGTGGCGAAACTGGATTTTTTAAATGGCTGTATCTTTGATCGATTAACATGTTTTAAGATGCATTTGGTTTATTTCTCATTGTAATTGTAATTGTAATTGTAATTTATTATCGTAACGTTATCCTGTCGGTTACACCATTGCTCAGGTCAAGGAAAACATGATATAATGATGCATAAAATTGGGCTTGAATGATATCATTGCTGTGATCCAGAGACCACGCTGCTGCATAGCCATAATAGGATCACACATGAGGCGAACAAAGGAACCATATGGTTATAATAGGTACCATTATAAGCCAGTTTTATGCATCAATCCTTTTTGTCTCATTAATGAGACATTTAGCATCACTTATTGGTATAATGGATGGAGTCTTACAAATTATTGCAAAAAAATAATCCAAATAATTGATTTTGACTGCCAAACTGTAGCCATAATTGGTACATCTACCGTATGTATCAAAACTCAATCGCACTCTAATTGTTGAAACTTTCACTGACCTAAATGGGCTATTTAGGAAACACAATATGTATTATAGCAGTTGAATATATTTACTTCAAGAATTTCACCATTCGTTTGGTCTACCGAACTTAGTTACCTTATAAACCACCGATGTTGAAAATGAAAAAAAAAAAAAACTTCATCATCCATATATACATATGGCTAGTGAAACTTTCCTGTTTACATGTACCGAACGAGCAACAAAGTGGATCGCAATTTTCAAGTCGTTATTTTTCGCTTTTCCCATGACAGCACTCAAGTAAAATATTTTACTTGCCGAAGCGCCAGCCAACTGTTGTTTATCAGTTGTCAAAGATGATTGATTAATCACTTCGATCGGTTCCAACGCTCGTCACGGTGGTATGAATGTTTGAGGTGATAAACTTGAGACGGAACAAGAAGTTTTACCCATTCAGGCGTGGCTTCAATATTCAACAAAGCATATTTGTCCATTTGGAACAAACTCAGTAATGAAATTGAATTGCTTCCTTTATTTTAATCTTCCGGTCACATCCTGCCGACGAGAAAAAAGGGTACAACTTTTCCCCATTCTGCGGATCAATAATTCGTCGAATTCCATTTAATTTGCCGAACAAAAGGAACGGCCCTCATCGAGAATAATTAGATCGTCCATCAAAACCCGTCATCGGGAATAAAAAGCTGGCTGCAAAAACAAAGCCAAAGCGAAGCAACTGAAACAAAAGTTTCCCCAAGGAAAATATCTTGTTAACCTTTTCCGAACGATAGTGTGTATGAGGGAATGGGTCCAATTGTGTATCGCACCATAATCGTTTGGGAGGGAGAAAAGTATGCCATGCTACCCAGAGCCCACTTCGATGAATGGTTTTCCGGAGAAGAAAATCAAAGTAGGCTCAGAGCCACACTTTCGTTACCGAATCGACCGACTACCATCTTCAGGTGAAGCACAGGCCCCGACATCGATCCCATGCGTGTGTTTGCTTTGTTTGTGCTGGAGCGAATGCGAAAAACTTCAATAATTTAAAACTTTCCAAATCCATTCCCAGTATTGTACTTCAACAAGCCCGAACTGAGGGAAAAAGGTTGAAAAGATTGCCTCGCTATGCTGTGTTTATTCTTCTCAAACATGGAAGCGATTTCTAAGCAAATACATATACCACTTTTCACATGTTTTCTGCACGAGTTTCGTGTGCAGGAGGCAAACGAAGCAACAAGATGCGCTTTGCGGAAGTTCAGACGTGTAGTCAGGGTCAGAGTTGATCCCCAGGTGTTACACTTTGAAGAAGCTAGCTAAAGTTCAAGGCATTTCTTATCTTTTTTCTACTTCTTGATCCAACGGGAGCTTATTATTCTTTGGGTACTTGGACAGTTGGTTGTTGAGAAGTTAAGCTATGAAAATTTATGTACTTCGCGGCCACTGAGCATAACTCAAATCCATTGCTGAATTTCAAAGTAATGACAATATTGTTTGCAAATTTTACTACAGTTTGAATAAACATGGATTTAGATTTAAGCATATCAGTAATCATGCCAATTAATGATTTCTGTAAACATTCCATTTTAGGAGCAGTAATGCTTCCTAAGTCAAAATTTTCAAAATTTCCGTTAGAATTACGTTGGTTGGTATTTTGATTTCTATCCGTTGCAATAGCAGCATAGGTAGCTCCATTAACTCGCTGAACATTGTTAGCAGCGAGGGGAGTAGGTATAGATGAAAAATTTGAAGCAGGAGTGATATTTGTACCTACGGGTACAAATGTAGAATTTATTCCTAGCTGACCACTGTTAACAGCAAAGGAATTTGTACCTGGTCGGAAGCGTGGAGCGTTTCCTACCTGTTCACTTAGAACGAGATTGTAGGATCGCTTTGCGAGTCTTACATTCCCAAAAATTGGATTTGTGGTTTTCACCGCAATTTGAACATTTAAATTTCTTAGGATCTGCCTTCACAGGACAGTCGTCCTTTGCGTAAGAGAAATCACCAAAATTCATGCATTTAGCTGGCATGTAACAATTTTACTTGGAGTGGCACAACTCCAAGTAATTTTGCCAGTTCATCTTTGATCTGATCCAGGGATTCACCACTGAGCAGTCCATTCATGACAACCTTGAACACACGTTCAGTTTTGGTGTCGTAAGTAAAAAAATTGTGCTTCTTCTCAGTAAGATACTTGAGAAGACATTTAAATCCGTCCAAGGTTTCAGCCAATACACGGCATTCACCTCGACGTCCAATTTGTAGTGAAAACTTAACTTTCACGAAGTTCAAAAGTTCCATCCGAAGAGCATGGAAATCGGAAGTTGTTATCACAATAGGGGGAATCTTTTCCTTCTTGGCATTAAGCCGGGAAAGTTTACTAGAATTTTTGCTGGATGATGGGTGATTCTCATCATGCGTGAGCAAATCAAATTGATTACTCAAATTAATTTCTTCAGAAAGGGGATCAAGAGTTTGCCCTTTTCTTTTGAGCTTAGGCGCCATGGCGGCAGTAAATTTTGATCTTCCAAGCAGATTACTATAAAATCTGAACGATCGAAGAGGAGTTTTCCAAATCTATATCCGAGAAGGATTACGGTCCAAGCAAGAGAGGAAGAAGAGTTGAACTAGGTAGAAATTTTGCAGGTTGAGCACTGAAAAGTGCTGTTTAAATTTGTTGCAGAAGATTGGAAAAATCGTTTAAACATTTAAGCATTGAAAAAACATTAAAAGCTGAAATTCCATGTACTTTAGTCCAAACCCCATTATTAGTATCTACATCATCATCCGATGATTATCGTATATTTATTTTATATTAATTCAATTTAATTTTGCAATCAGAAACCATGTGCCTTGATACATTGAACAATTTTATTTTCTGACGGAGCGTTCTCGTAGAAATGTTTCCCGTTCACAGAATCCACCTCGGAACATATTCTAGAACCACCAACCAAGATGCTTGATTACCGTCCAACATTCCTTACTCCAACATTGCATTGCTCATACGTGTACGATTTTCGACGAGCGCGGCAAGAAAACAAGGAACACAACCCCTTTAGGAAAGTTTTCCGGGAAATCGATTGTGTACCGTTTCCATAATGAGACATAACATCACACAATAGGATTCATTCCCAATAAGCATCACATCGTCTTATGTTTTTCCCTCATTTCTGCTTTGTCCCCATCTGAATCGTACCGTCATCAGTAACCGATAGATTGGATTGAACGAACCCACCCCCACCTCTTTTTTTTTTCTTTGGTCTCAAAGAGTTTCCATATTCACACAAAAGCAGATCAGTAGCATCTGTTAGTAGCAGCAGCAGCACCACCACTGCCAGTCATTGGGGCGATGGCTTCTGATGGCAAGCGGTAAACAATGGGGCGCATTTCGTCTTCTTTCATTCAATTTTTCCATTCCACACCAGTCAGCCGGGGAACAATGATGGGATTTTCTTACCCGCATCTGTCCCCTCCCACACACCAAACATTAGCCACACCATCCTCCCGCGCTCATCTATACCATCAAAAACACACAACGTTATAACTCTCGCTCTCCTTAAGCCGTGGCAATATGTTCAACATCAAAACCATTCCTCGTTACAGTTTTTTCTTTCTTTCAATAAGACGAAAGTCATACCTACTCCAAACACCGTCCAAGGGGGCACCACGAACGTTTACCTTTTCTTCGAAATCTAACCTAAAATATGACTGCCGCTTGCTACACAGGGGAGTTCGTGGTAAAATGGGCAGTAGACTGATGCAAAATTTGAAATTTTCGCTCCACAGTGTTCAAACGGTTTCAAATCGGGTCCTGATTAGCCTCCGAAAGTTTAAACTCATTTGATAAGAAACTGACTTGGCAGTTTATTTGGAAATTACTATGGGAAAACCAAACTTTTTGTTCATTGTCTTCTAACCTTTTTCCATATTGTACTGTTAACAAGTTCTATTTCTATTTTTAAGGGAATTTTTATCAGCTACAACTTTGCAGAAAATCGTTTTTAAGCCAAACGTCAAATTAAATAGTTATTAATTGTTTAAGAGATTGGTAATATTATGGCAAGATTAAGCAACTGTATTGTGGGCAACACTGTATTCTGCAGTGTGACATAGTAGCCATGATTTTTGTCCTCTATTCTACGCACCATAAACACCAATGTTGCCTGCTGATCAGTTGATTGAGCATAATCATAAGACATCAGTGACTTGAATCATGAATAATGTTTGTTCCTTATATTTGATGGAAAAGTGGTCTTCAACAAAGTTGTAGCTGAGAAAATTTTAAACAAGCTCAGCATTCAGTTTTTAAAGTAGAGTAAACTGGTGAATTTAGAAATAGATAAGAACCGAAATTATGGTTTCCCCATAGTAATTTCCATATGAACTTCAAATGGTTTGTGCCAAGTCAGGTTCTCACTAAAGGAGTTCAAATATTGGAAGGATAATCAGGACCCAATTTGGAACCGTTTTAGCACTGTGGAGCGAAAATTTCAAATTTTGCATCAGTCTAATGGGCAGGTACGTTAAATTTCACTGTTTAGATCACGCACCTCTTATTGGTAGCTTATTTCATTACAATCGGAGCATTTAGTGGTTTTCTAAAACTATAAAATGATGCTAAAATATACCAAAAATGTGACGCCATTCTAAAAAGGCTCCGATGTATTTTGTTTCAGTGTCGAACTTTGGAAATTTACCAGCAAGAAGTGTAAAATCCATAAAACCGATCCCATTTTCAAAAATGCAGGCAATCAGCAATAAATTCACGTCTTAAGAATGGGATTAAAATTGACCATTTTTTAATGTTAAAAAATATGCTGACCGCGGTTAAATTGAAAGAGACAAGTGTTGTAAATTGAGACAAGTCTTGTAAATTTGATAACATGAACTATTCAACACCCCTTGGCACTGATGAAGTCTGCAAGTAGTAGACGAAATACGCTTATCTGTCAAAAGATAAGGAATTAACTAATGGCATAAAGTCATAAGGCATAATGGACGTTAGGCATAATGAACGTAAAGGAATAAAATTATTTGCTGCTGTGCAACTCTAGAAACCTGTTTCAGGCATGGTAAACAATGCTTAAATTAGGCAAAGCGTTGAATAAAAAATGATACAAGTTAAACAAACATAGTTTATTTAATAAGCACAGTTTGGAATCCATTATTTATCATATCATAAGTGACGTAGCTACATATTTACTTAGATCCAAGATTAGTAGCGATAGCGGTTAAGTAATCTGGCAATGAAAACTCAGCATAGTTTTGAACTATATCTTGAAATCAATCGCATCTAGAAATAAAAAAATCACACATTTGTTGTAATATATTCTTACACACAGATTGCAATTATCAAAGAAGAAAAACATTTCCTCAAACAACAGTTCATGAAATAAAGAATGGTAAATTCTGTGGTTTTTCATCCAATAACAAAAAAAAAAAAACAGCTAAGGTTGAATAAAATATGATGCCAAATAACAGCTCATGAAATGAAGAATGGTGAATTCTGTGGATTTTCATTCAATTCCTGCTGCTTCCAGGATTTCCTGCTATACTTTTTGATACAACAATTCTGTTTTTGTTGTCATCAGAATGAAAACTAGCGGAACCGTCTGCTGACTCGAGGGAGCGATACTTCCATAAACAGTGACGGGTTGCCGAAACAAACAAGGAACTGTGGCAAACGTACCATCTGTAACCCAATACTTTGCCTGTCCAAGACGTCGCAATTTTTCATGAGTTCCAAAAATTAACCACTTCATTCGAGCAGAAAACATGACGTTTACTACCACTCGAACTTTGAAATAAAACATTATTTTGAGATTTTTTCTTCTAGAACCACGAGAAAAGTAGCCAACATTTGTGCGTTTCAAAAAAAAAAAAATATAAATTAGTTGGTCCAGTTTTGTGAAATCGCTGGTAGAAAGTCACACCAAAACAGCTTGACAAAATGGTCCCCATTATCATCCTTCTGGAATTCATCGGGTAGATTATGCCTAACGTCCATTATGCCTAACGTCCTTTATGCCTAACGTCCATTATGCCTATCGTACATTATGCCTTACGTACGTATGCCAAACGTCCGTATGCCTAACGTCCGTATGCCTAACGTCCGTATGCCTAACGTCCGTATACCTAACGTATACCTAACGACCGTATGCCTAACGTCGTGTACCTCCAACAATGATGAAATTTTGGATTTCGGATCCATTTTGAATCCAGATAACGAATGTGTATACCTCAATACCCCTAAACAACCCAATTGTTATGATACATCTAAGTGTGTTTGTTTACATTATTTTTAGCTTGGCAGTTCAGTATTTTGAACCGGTTTTTTATATATGAAAGCCTGTCGGTATAACAATTGTCATCATAAACTGAATACTTAAACAAAATCTTATCAGCTTCAGTGAGGTCATGGAACTCTGCGGGCTTGACAATTTCAGCAACGTGACGAACTAGCCTCGATGATCGGTTTCCCCTCTTGTACTGTGTCAACCTACCAATCTTAGTCCGAAGTGTGACGATTCGGCCCTCCAGGCGTCGCATCCATGCGGGTTTTTGTGCGTTGGGACGTGTACAACTTTCGCCGTCTCCTTGCGGGTACGTCCGCAATCCCAACGTTTGTACCACGGCCATAGCTGCACAGTACACTATGAACTGCAGGTCCTCAAGGTTCTCAACGGCTTCCAAGTGCTGTGGCAAAATATCCTCGTTGAGAATGCTTACTGCACTCGTTAGTCGGTAGGAATACTGCAGTTTTGGTATCCTGTGCCGGGACATAGGGTCCGTCCCTTGGAACTGTGTAGCCGCTGCGTCCATTCGAAAAGCTAGCTCATCCCGTAGTTGCTGTCGTTGCTGGTCTACTACTTGTCCAGAAGTGATTGGCTCCTCCATTGGCGTGTTTACCGCTGCAATCGACTCACGTCTCTCACTCGCTTCTTACTTAAATTTTCCAATCGCCAGATTTTCGCGATCAATCATATTTGCTTTTTCTAGCGTCATAACGAAAACCTCACCTTAATTCGAAGTGTTTCTGGTTAATTGACAAGGTCATGTGGTATTCGGTCATTGCGACAATTTCTATGCACCAAATCAATACTGTTATGCATCTGACCACAAACGTTTGGTTGCTGGGTACATTATCGAACTGCTTTGGGGGTGATGTGGCTGGCAGCAAGGCGAGCGAACGTTCAATGAAAATTAACTCTTTAACAACAATAATGTATGGTGGTCCTGAAAAGAACCGTTTTGTCGTGATGGTTGAGTAATGCTGAGCTATTAGGGTGCTCAAAACGGATGAGGGGTGAGCTGTATGTTGATTGGAACGAGAGTGACACTCTTGGCATAGATGGCCCACAGCGGCTCACGACGAGCAACTGAATCCGATCAGTAGCGGTGCGGCTTCTTCCTCCTTCTTCGGTGAATCGAGGGCTCTTGAGGGCAGTCTTGATAGCCAACTGCTTACGGAGAGCCTTTCGTTGTGTGCTGGAGAAAAATGTACAACGCCACGCGCCGAAAGCAGTGCTGCTGATGACGACCATACGCGGTGATTGAATAAACACCGTGCGGCGAGACTGGATGGAATTTGATTTTGAAATCTGTGTTAGGGAAAGCGCTTTTTGCAAGCAATCAGTGATAATTTTGATCACCATTGCAACAGTTGGACATTTGTGTAATTTTCAATAATTACTTATTCAAAATTGATAAAGGGGTAATTTTTTCAGATTTGTAGAAAAATTTCTAATCTATTGGTTTGTTTAGAATTAAAATCCATCCGCTATTGACAGAGTTATAAGTGGTAAAAACCTGACCACTTTTCGTAACGAGGTCGATTTTGTTTTTTTTTTAAATTGAGACGGCTGAGATTGCAACAATTAGTGGTATTTGACATCCTGATGAACAACACTGATTGCCCAGAGCTTCCTCAACGCACCTTATTGCCAATTACGGTACTCTACCTTAGGGCTTCTAATGCTGTTTGTGACGACTTCGATTTTAATATGATTAGTCTTTGTTTTAAAAATGAGTTAAGAGTAAATAGGATAGGTGAAGATTAGTCTGTGCGAAAACGTCAAAGACTGAATACATAAATAAGCTCAAGAAACTTTGCGGTAGTATAGGACCCTTCTTATAATTTCAGGAAACTTCGATTAATTTTAAAGTATTACGTTGATATCTACCAAATTTCGATAAGATATCAATAGAGTCCTCTAATTTTTTTTAAATAATTCAGGTAGATCAAATATTATTCAAGATATCTGCTACTGTTCATTTTCATATCTTAGGTATTCTTTCAAGACGGCAAGTTTATCAGAAAATTTTCAAAAGATATCGAGCTGGTCGAAGATTTCAGTTAAGTTCTCTGGGTATTTTTAAATACTTCAGGTTGATAAAGTATTATTCTGAAGATCAAAAACTTCAAATGATGTCTCACTAATACCCTCCCTGATCCTTGAGCTGTCAGTATTCCAAAGATCTCCCGCTGATCGTTAATTTAATCAAAGTCCTTTGGATATATCAAGATTTTAAGCTGATTACGTTATATTCTGAACATTGATTTAATCTGGTGCGTCAATCTCACCGAAACTGTTAAGAATAGAATGCAAACTATCACAATAGAATTTTTCATTCCCTCCAATACTCCGATTCACAGTGTTACACTTCAAAACAATCGAATGAACTTTTCTAGTGACCCATTGTTGAATGTTAGTCCAATCGAGAACGCCTTGGAATCACATTTGAAATTGTTCGAACAACAAACCTCGCCCCCCCCCCTCCCCCCTGTTATGTATGACGAGCTTGAGACGTATCTCAAAAGAATCGCACGCAGCAAACACCTGGTCCATCGTCCCAGATCTTGGAAATGAGCTTCTTAAAAATCAGTCAAATTCTCCCGAAACTACGCTTGGATGATATTCGCTGTGTGGGCCGGTGCGCCATACTGTTGAAAGACGTTTACGTTTACAATGATCCTTCCCGAAGAGGTTCCGAAGTGCCGGGGCCATAACCTTCTCCAGAACCTCGGTCTTATAGTACGCGGCGTTGATTTTCACGTTTTTCTCGATAAACACCAGTGGGAGCTTCCCACACCTAGATACGCCCCGCCCAACCCCAATTAACCATTTTGTAAAGCTTCTGCATTCATTTTCCATCAGATGGCACTGCTGTTATTTGCGGTGACATCTATCGGAAACTACGCATAATCTGTTTTCCGTTAATTGTTCACAGAGGACAGTGCAGTACAATCATGTCTGGTACTTTTATATATGCACAAAAAATACATCCGAAGTCCCTCCTTTTTTACACATTCTGCACACAAAATAGCTCACCTCTCACAGGATTTCTCACCGATTTCTATGAGGCAGGGCAGAAAGTATCTTTTGTGCAGAGTATGTAAAAAATGAGGGTGTTCGTGCAGGCAACTACTACTGCCTCTAGCCTTAACATAAAGTAGCTACAGCACCTACCCATAGATGTCACCACTTGTCCCCGTATCATTGTCATTGCTTGTTTTGTAGTTTCCTTGTTATGTTACAATAAATAAACGTTCATAATTCTCATACCTCCGCCATGGCAGGACGGTCAAATAAACGTAAACGTCGTGTCCTATCCGTGCGCGATCAGAGGGACTTTGGATGTTATTTTAAAGGCATATATAGAGGTACCAGACATGTTTTGTAGTGCCAGGTACTCTATTTTGTAATCTGTGAAAGGGAAATCACAAATCGAGTGTCATTAAAATACATGGCTTGTTGAGAGATTTAACTCGTGAGAGAAAATTTTCTCTCTCATTGTCTTTTTTGGCTCCCTGGAGACTGGTATTAAGGTGATTCGTTGTGAGATCCTTATTCTTTCTACCACTTCGAAACATTAAGTGCACAAATATCAGCTTCCACGACACGTACTACAATGAAACTGTAACTCCACGTTTGCTGCGGTGCAGCATACATCCAGTAGCAATTTCAGGTGAAATTGTTCTCTAATTTCCGAGATTTGTGTAATTGAACATTCGAGGCTAAAGTGCATTTAAAGTGGTTAATAATGTATGGGAAAAAAACCTTTTCTATTTAATTGTAGCTGGTTTAACAATAAATTCCAGGAAAAAAGTGAACGACAAAGTCCATGAATGATTTCTTTAGGTTGTCGTTAACTTTTTTTTGACTTGAATATGCATCAAAAGCGTATTATTCAATTTTTCAAATGTATGTATGGAGATTTTTTAACTTACTACCAATGCAACAGCGCCATCTATGTGATCTTTAGTATTGACTTAACTATTCATTGACAAGGAATTGCCTAAAATTATTAAAGATAATATCTGTTTATGATATCAAACAGTTTAAGTTAAACTAGACACTCAAAATACACCTATACTCATCATAAACAACATCAATATCCTTAAGGTGCCCATTTCACCCCCATCACCCCTACCGGCTCGACGAGGAGAAAAAAAATGCGAAGCGCCAAGTTTTTCCCACGCGCGCTGTTTCATTAGCATCATTCCAGCAGAAGACAGGAAGTGTTATGCTTTATGCTTCAGTTGCCACCCTCTAAGCAAGCCATACCGACGACGACGACGACGACAGTCACTCTCGCTCTCGCCTCCTCCCCACGCTTGCTCTAAAGTCCGGAAGGTAGCCCGGCTAAATATCGCTCTCAGAGCGCGAAATTCAACTTCCTAGCGGCTTCTTTTCTTAAAAATTTGCTCATATCGTGCCTCCCCACCCCTTTCCTCTCGGTAAACAGCATTCTTCTTCTTCTTTCTTCTTTCTTCGTCTATTGTTTATAAGTGCAATATACACTTAGAGGGCAAAGTTTTTAATGGTTCTCCGTGGGACAAGAAGGCATTTCCCGGGCAAATCCTCATCCTCGGGAGCTCGCGAATGGCACCGATGATGATGATGATGATGATGATGATGATTTCTTTTTACTGTTTTTATTTTCACCACGATGGCGACGGTTTGTTTGGTTCGGAAATGAGAGGAATTGTGCGCTTCGTTACACGGATCGGTGCCCCTTGTTGGGGATAAATTAAGTTAATCTGGAAGGAATGCACTCCACGGGCACGGGAAATCTCCTGAGATACATTTTGCAACGGGAAATTTTCGTTTTGTTGAGTCGGCGTTAGTCTTAATCGATTTTTGTATCATTTTACAGCAGTGGTGTTTGAGGAGCGTTGAGAAAGTTGAAGAAATTCAAAGAAGCGGTTAGAACGGATCATGTCGTGCTACTTACAAGGTTATCAATTTACAAGATGCGTGTTCTGACACTAGTTGGATGGATTCTTATTTAAGAGGGGGAGTTAATTTTCTTTTAAACTTTTGCGAGAGCTACGTAGTCTACGATTAATAGTTCTCAAGCATTATTGTTCCTGCTACTATTCAACAGAAATGTCTTGGTACAATCTTAAATAGAACTTAAATAAACGTCGATCTTTTTTTAAACGCATGCTTTGGTGCATACAGTAAAACATTATCGTCAGTTAATAACAATCTTACCACATCTTCTGTTGACCTCAAGTCCCAAGACAGATAACCTTCGTTTCACGTACCCAATTGCAAATAGTAGATGTCGCCACACGACCTAAACAAACGGATTGTCCTTCACCGCCGCAACGGTATTTCTCTATGGAAAACCAAGTTTTTGTTTCACCATGTGTGGATGTCAAACAACAGACAAGAATGCCATATGAAAAGAGCTAATTTATAATTTTCGTGGTGAAATGAAATAAATCCATGCAAATTGAACCGAGTTTCGTCTTCTTATATCATCGAATGGCAATAAAATAACTTTGTTTTCTTTAGTTATGTTTTGCTCTTGAATTTAAGTATCCGTCAGATTATTGCTTTGAGCATAGTTATGCAATGAAGGCTTGTCCTGCACCTGTAAAATGAAAAATGTCTACTATCCCGTGTTTTTCTAATGGGGTGAGTAAAGTAAACTGCTGAAATTGAAAATTAGTAAGATTGCATGAGATATTACATATTTAGATTAATGCATTTAAGGCCTTCGAAAAACGCACAAAGTACATTTTTTTAAGCTAGTACCTAATAGCGTCGAAATCACCGATAGTATCCTCGCTCAATTCTCATTTGTATCCATGCATTCGATGACAATCACATATTTTCGTTTTACATATCATATGTTCAAACGTTTGGTTCTGTTCTGCTCAAAGACACACGAGACTACAAAAAAAAAAGTTTCATAAAGTGATTATGAATTGTGGATACAACTGAAAAACCAAAACGGAATTTCTCGCTGGCATCACTGAACTTCCTATGTCACTAATGTTCCTGTTTGGTGGGCGCGACAATGAGATGAATTTCAAGCTTAGATTTTATTTATTGTACATCATTTTCGCATACGCCCTATTCAGATAACCCTTCTGAAACTTGTGAGTTTGACAGAACCACCAGCACTAAATTGTCGGGGTACACTGGCAATATATTGCAGTTGTCAAGTTGCTCCCGGGTTGGTTGACCTGCTGACAGTAAACAGCTGATAATATATGTATTATAGTGGGTCGTCATTATTGGAAAAAAAACGCAAACTTTACCTCATCAAGCGAGAACAACCCTTTTTGGATTCCATTTGGGGTCCCAAACAACTGTGCAAAATTTGGGGACGATTGGTTGTAGTCTGGCTTTCCGCATTGCATTAGGAATTAGTAAGGAAATTAGTATGGGAAAACCTACTTTTTTGCGTTTGTATCCCTAGAGTCCACAATTTTGCTTGAACTATGCAAATGACCATGTCCAAATATAGATATACATTCAGATGTTCCCCCACTTCCTACATTCATTCCAACAATAATGTATGTGGTAAGCACCACACGTGACTGTTAAGAGTCACATATGCATACGACGAATTGACATGGACACGGATTTCCACTTGATTTTGAATGGAAAGAGTTTGCGGTTAAGCGATATTTCTCGCCTTAAAAAAAGCACATTCTATCACGATCAAGGCACATTTCGATTCCCCAGAGCTGACAGAAATTACGTACATAAATGGTCCCAATGCAATGACCAGATCAGCGCTGATTTATGGGCTGCCCGGCTTTGGAATTCGACTAAAATTTGAGTTCCATTTACTCAAATTCGCAAGAACGCAGGTCACTCAAAGACTGAGTTAATTTTCTTTCGATTGTCCTGGCAAGTGTCTACACCAGTGCGCAAAACAGTCAGGTTCAATGAGACATTTTTATATGAATATGAACTGCCATCTGCCTCATCATTCACTGCCTCGTGAGAGTCTGAATGATTGAGAGGTAAACGAGTCACTGACAGCCGAGCACTCAGTTAGTAGCTCAATCTGCACATTTATTCTTCCGTGATGGTACCCAATTCTTGATTTGAATGGCTGAACGTACATTTTCTATGGAAAAATGCCTCAATTACATGCTGTGTGAGCAAAGGCAAGCGGTGTGAGTCACCTGTTCGTGAGTGACTGAATGTTTTTGTTGGCTCTTTCATTGCCTCGTCCTCTAACGTTTGGTACAAACGGCCTGCACAGATCAATGGATTGAATAGTCAAGTGGTTTCACACTACGCCTAATAATTCAATAATTTACGCTCTGGTCTACACCTCTAAAAAGTGATCTATGAATTATGAACTGCTCAAAAGCTAATGCACCAGATAACATAACAATATATCATTTTGGAGGCCATAGAGAGCATGACTATTTTTAACAAGCCTGAATATTCTTAACACTCCGAACACGATGCCTATGAAAAACGTGTAACAGCAAGTTTGCAATAACATATCTTAGCCATTTCTAGATGAATTTCTAAATTTGTGATGCCACTAGGTTTCCTAGGGGCTGTACATTATTTTGATTGGAAATAGGTTGAAAGTAGGGTACATTTTTAAAAGCGGAAAGAGTCGTTACAAGTTTTTTAAAGGTGTGTTTAAAGGTTTTGAAAGTGGCTAAAGATCTATAATTTTGATTCATGAGCACAAATGTTCATAATTAACAATAATACAGTCATGGTTCTAACATATGGATCCTGGATACAACGGAACGGTCCTCTGGAAGATCAGGAACATCCGTAAAAGTAATCAATCGATTAAACTGATCCTAGAGCTCCACAGTTTTTCGAAGACACTTATAACACATACAGTGCCTTCCCGTTTTTGGCACACATGATTTTTGTCTTTTTCACTTTCTAGAAAATCCATCCAACGCTTCATTCCATTTCTGATATCACTAGACCCCTCTTTGGGGATCATATCTTCCTATGTCATGAATTAATCCCCAGAAAGTGCAATCCCTAATTTGAAGAAAGAATTAGTTGATGAGGTCGTGTTGCCAAAAACGGGACGGCACTGTATGACAGTTATGCTAATGAATTTGGGGTCGTGACATAAACATGGACATGGGTGGCCATGGAACCGTCCGATCCGATCCGAAACATCCGTCAAAGTGGTCCATCCAAGAAAACTGATCCTACTGTCTTACCTGACTCATAACGAATATACGGTCCCCCGGATCTTGAACTCGTCTAATAATGCATTGTAAATGGTATGTTAAATTAGACGAGGTACACATTGAATTCGAGGCTCTTGGGCCCAACGTATATTAGTTATAGCTCAGGTCAGGTCACATAAAGTTCCCCTTTTTTTTCGAAAAAACTTGGAACTGCACAGTTCGAAAAAGTAGTGTAAATTTCTGTTCAATATGATGCACATAAATGGAGCGTCACATATCATATAAGTTTACATTATATATCATGTAAAGTTCTGAAACATTTCATGCAATGTAGCAAATATTGTATACAAAAGCCCATTTTTGTAAACAACATTGTTTATAAGTTGCTCGGTTGCGTGAAATGAAATACAAGTTTACGTGAATGAATGTTTACATCACTATTAAAATTCAAATTTTTTATCTGTGCAGGTTTCGGCCGAAGGATCTCAGAATGCTATGAAATTTCGTCTACAGGTATACTGCCGCTCATGGCAAGTCCGTCCTATAGCACAAATCAGCAAGTCGAAAAAAAAAACGCATTTTAAGCTACACACTTTGAAATACCTAATCTTACACGTGACGGAATCCATATTTAACATAAAGGATGAGACGTAAACAAACATGTCATGTAAAATTAAGTGCTCCGAGACTGAAAAGTTTCAAAGTACGTTTGATTGACCTGAGTTTTGCATCTATTATGACTCTATTTTTTGTCATAATTGACGCTCGTATATGTCAGTCTCAGAGCACCTAAATTACAATTAATTTTTCTAAGTGTGTAGCTTCGTAGCATTGCTTCTTATGCAATCAACAAAGTTTATGAAACTATGAATTATTAGCTACCACTTCCATTGAAAAACTCGGGATTGACAAAAACGCAAATGGGACCGACTTGCAATGAGCGGCAGCATAGTTTATTTTAAAAAAAAATTTGGGCGGTGAATTTTCCTGGAAAACTTCCTGGAAGTGGCAAGCGTGATTACCTCACACCCCAGCAGGCCTGGGTTCAATCCCAGTCGGCGCTGCCGGGATGTTCTGAGGTATAACATCTCTGATCACGCCTAAGTAAAGGGAAGTAAAGCCGTTGGTCCCCGGTCATTGAGTTGATAGGTCGATAGGTAGAGTCCTGGTATGGAAACTGCTTCCCTGGCGTCGGTAGCATTGGTGCTCAGTACGGAAAACAAGATCAACGGAAACAAATCATGGGAAAAAATGCTTATGAAATCCATATGTGTCGTGCATAAGACGAGTCTTATGAAGTTCGTATATTTGCCTCAGTGTATACACTGTAAATTTTACATTGTGCATACTAAATGCATTTGCATTTAACATTAATCATTAACATGTAAATTTTGGAATGCAACATTCTGCATTTTACATTTTCAATTGTGTATGGGTCATTCTATCTCAAGTGACTAAGCAATAGCGTAGAACCTCTCAGAATTCAACCAAAATGTATGGATTTACTTATTTTAGGCCAACACTAAAAAAATTCAATGATGGTTTGCCGGTTTTTAATAAACATCAATTTTCATTTTCAAACATCTCTGTAGCGGCATTGTATAACTATTTTGAGCATTTTCAACGTACAATCAAATTGTGCGATCGTAATTTTTCAACAGTGATGCCAACTCTGCGAGTTTTTCATTTTAAAAATTTAAATGAAAATATCTCAAAATATCATCGATTTATTGCTAGTAAACGCTCAAAAAAAAAAAAAAAAAAAAAACTAATGACGATAGCAGGTAGATGAATGATTCCTCTATCATTTGGTATAGTTAGTTTACGAGATTGAGCTTTCAGTCGCGAGAAATCAATCAATTATGTGTTTGTTTACAAATACAATAACGCCCAAATCTCAAATCACTCCGGATATGCCTTTACTCTAAACAATCACAAATGGGACAGAATGTTCCGAAAGCATTTGTTTTCGCACTTATTACGAAAAATCGCTATTTTCGAGTGGTTTTGCTTGCCAAGTTCTGACAATATCTGGGCACAAACATGTAGTATCTTTATGCCCTTCACATCATTATGGGGCATTTAAAGATTTGCTGTACTGAAAAACTGCCATTAAGTTTGTGAACTTTTGCCATATTGCTGAATCGAACTTCTGCCCCACGGTGGCAGCGGTTCTTCCAACAAAAAAAAAACGTTCTAGCTACGAATGAACTGAAAAATTAATCAAAAATCTGTTAGACGAAGTTGTACACCTTGAATTAGAGATTCTCTGTATTTTGATTTCAAATGCTTGGATTTGAGGGCTATTTTACTTTTTCCAACAAAAGTCTAGGTTCCAAACTATGTATGGGTGGAAAAGGAGGTGCTACAACATTTTTTTTTCCTCTGTTCGGGAACTAACACTACTGCGACCAGTAATTTGATCTATTGTAGTATATTCCGTGTCCTTAGTTTAGTGCATGTCGTATTACTCCATCACTATTGATAAATGATGAAGTATTCTATTTTTTACAGTTGCCACTCTTGCATTAATCGCAAGGATCCGACTCTAATTGAAAGGTCCCACTATTTATACCCTTCGGAGTGTTGAAACACCCTCCAAAGGCGCGCCCCTTTGTCAGTCAAAATTGGATTCCTTAGCAGCAAAATTAAGGTATGACACCGATAATGACCATGCATCAGAACCCTAGTCTTAACCACTTCAAACTAGGGAACAACGAATAGAAGATTAGGAATCACATAGATGAAGACAACTAACTCTTTTTTCCCTTGTTTCAAGATCATCCTCGGTAGACAAAGCCGAGTTTTGTCACTATCAACAAGGCATAAAAAGTAACAAGGACTAAGATGTGTTCCTTGGATTACTGAAAAATTCTGTTCCCCTATTTGAAGTAGTCAGGACTAGGAATCGGTGGTAGATCTTACATTCCGTAACGTATCACGAAAAGGTGATCTACCCACGTTACGGGGCTACAATATATTTGACAGTTTTTACAAATGACAATTGGCGTTGACGGCACCGTCGAAAAATCGTTTCTTCTAACAAAGATTGACAGTTTCTTATGGAAATTTCCGGTAGAGTGATAGGATAGTATGAACTCCGCCATGTTTCACGCTTATACTGACGTTTGCTAAGGGGATTTTACCATAGAAGTAAAAAGCTATAGAGTCGTTATCATCGCCAATAAATTGTTTTACCGAGGTAAATTCGGTTCTTATTCTTTTTCGTCTGATAGGTGTATTCTGATCAGGGTGTAATTCTCAGAGGAAGAGGAGATAATACGGAGGCAAAAACGAACCACTTTTCTGTCAAACGCGAACCAACTCGTGATTGTCCGATTTGAAGTGCGTAAGATAGAGATAGAGATAAATATAGATAGAGATAAAATAGTAAGAAGCCAGTTGTCTCCTCTTCCTCTTAGGTGTAATTGTGCTAAGAGCCTTTACGTAGCTAATTGTCGAGAGGTACAGCGAAGCAGGCTTTGCCGCGAAAGTTATGTTTTAGTGATTTATTTTGCCCATGAAGTTTCCAGTGATTCAATATTATTCAATATGTCAAATATGCAAAGTGAAACTGAAATTGTGATTAGCGTGTAGGCCACCATAACAAACCGTTAAATATGTATATCAAATGTTAGTTTAGATTTCTTGCCTCAAAATTGCTCATTGTTAATTGAATAAAATCTTTAATCGATTGGCAAGTCCAGGTAAGGGGCAAGGTGACTTAGATATATCTGAAAATATTAATAGCTGAGTTTTTTCAAAAATCAATACGTGCTGAATTATGTATAGGGAATGAGTTGATGGGTTGATATGCAGGGTTCAGGTGTGGAAGCTGCCTCTCTAGCGTAGATAGTATTGGTACTCACTTCTTTTCATGCCATTTTCACTTAGTGCGGGTTTGTGAATCGATGATTGATTAGAACGTTTTGTATTTTTCAATCGTTTCATGAAGATAAGAAGAAAAAACAGTTCTGTATTCATTCAATTCAAAACCTGTTATCTGGTTCAACTATTGAATAGATTGCAGTGCTGACGTACTAGGCTGTCTAGTTTCGTTTATTTTTCCTGAACGTGATTTCAATCCATTGAAATGCAACACTGCCATAGAGTACCAATGAATAGAAATGGTTGTCTGATTATTTTTTCCTGAAAGGTAAACGATTCCAGCTCACTCAATTTCCCATAAACTCGATCGATACTGACATGAATTGCAGAATTCCGCCTAACAACATAAGTGTATAAACATTTTTCCGAATTTCCAAAGAAAATTGTAGAACGGCAACGAGTCAACAAAGCCGAGCTCAAGTTTACATTTTCGAAGAAATCGATTTCTCGCACCGGAGCATGTTATTTCACAGGAGACATTCTGACGCTTCAGGCAAATGTCTTCAAATTAGGTTTCAAACAGCAAATATTGACCCAAAGTCTTTAGCGCGCGTTCCAAAAAAACGCCAACGTGCTGCTTAATGGCCATCAAGCAAATCGCTGTAAATGTCGAATATCTTCGACGGCGCAATCCAAGAATCGTCTTCTTCTTTAGTGTAATCTTCCTTCGTTGTTTATTTGCTAAACATTGTATCTATTAATGGATCCTTCTTTGAAGCATCATCATTGTTTTGGCGTGGCACCAACTTGGCACAGTCCAAACACACCCCCGCAGGTCGAGGAGCCTTCCTTCGTTGAAAACTCACTTTCTCTTCCTCTCTGCCAACAACACCTCGTTCCTTGAACCGCGCCTTGCTCTACGACCAGAAGAGTATCTTTATGTACATAACTATGAACAAACATTTAACAGCGAATAATGGGACTATTAAAACCCTGTCAGGATTCCCGCCCCGGGCACAAAGTATGAGAGCGTACTCAATTTAAATATGAATACAACCAGCATGAATCAGTGCACTCGAGATGTAATAAAAGGATCCCATTCATCCAAAGCTGAGAACTTTGAATCTCGTAGCCAATTACATTCCACTTTCAACGACTGGGTCCGAGGCAGCAAACTTCCAAGCAATCCAAGATCGAGAAAATTCAACCATCCAACCAAAGTTCCCCGGAGCGGAATTTCCTTCGTCCGTTTCTTTGCCGAATCGAATCGACCGAAAATGGGAGAAAACTTTTCAACCGCACACTAATCTGCGTGCTAGTTGGATTAGTCTGCCAATTTTCTGTGGGATAATCTCGGAGACGGCAATGGAGGGGGAAAACAAAAAAAAATTGGAAAACGAGTCCTTCCTTCCTGCGCCTTCATCCGTCGATGCCTGTCAGCCGTTGTCGTCCTTTTTCGTTTGGCAGCCCACACTCCGTTCCGAATGCCATTCGTCCGTCTTATATCCGATTTTATACATCTTTTCGCTTTTGTGTTCCCGTGTTAGCTGGCTGCTGGACACAAAACGAGAAAAGTAAGTTTCATCACTTTGATGAAAAAGCTTGTTTGAAATGATGTTCGCTTTTTTCCTCTTCATTTCATTTCATTTCATCTCAATCTCATTCATCGGCATTGGAGGTATCTAGCTATCGCACCCATGTTGCTGATTCTCCGGAGCCTTAATTCCGGGATGCCGGCTGGCTGTTCTTGAGCTATTTCAGGCTCAAATTGTAATGATAATGTTCTGGATCATCGGGTCGGAGGCTGTGGAGGCGATGGCTGGATGGATAGGGGTCGGAAGCAGAAGCGTAGTTAGTTGCTTAGGTGGGTCGGTAAATACCATTGTGCGGAGTAATGAAATTATCTCAAACCTGCAATTATACATTTTGATATTCTTTTCAACTGCTTGTTGATCCAAACGCTTTTGATACAGTTTTAATAGATGGATCTGGACCAGATTTATCTTCAGTAAGAAAAAAAAAAAGAAAACATTCAGAGGTTTGATAGTTGTTTTAGGCTCTGGAACATGAAAATTGTTCATTGATTTTAAGGTGAACATGTTATTTTTCTTTAATTCTGTGCAAATAATTATACTTGCAGAAAATTTCAAGAATCTGGACCATGGTGTTCATGGTATCGGGCATTCAACATTTACCAAGATCACAGATTTGAAGAAAAAAAATTATCCTTATGGATCTTGCAACATTCGTAAGGCTGATGGAATTTGATTACAATTTTTGAAGACCTCACTCCAAGGGAGTTTCGGGAAGATAGTGAGGAAAACATCAAGTGAAATCTGCCTTCAAGGTTGTTTTGAGGAACTACAGATTTCATGTGAAACCTATGGAGAATTCCGGTGTAGTTCTAAAATTCTGAATAGGAAATTTAAATGAAAATCAATATGAATTACTCAAGCTAATTCCTAAGGAATACTGATAAAAATTTGTAGAAAATTATGACAATTATTACCCAATAATTCAGAGGAGAACATCAAAGAAATTAAAAGGCCAAATCCATGAGAATTCTGAGAAAAATTTAATTTAAGTTGCTAGAAGAAACACCAAGTAAAGTTTTGGTTTTATCGCAGTCATGTAAACCATTAATTAGACATTAAGCGTACTGTAAAATCTTGATAAAACATGCTATCATACTTGGAAAATAATCCAAAACACAATTCCATCGGAATTTTCTAAGAATACTTAGGAGGTGTGCTAAATAAAAGGAGAATTACCTTTAAATCTTAGAATAATTCCAGGAGAACTTCAAAGGACTCCGGAAAGGAATTATTTGAACTACAACTCACTGTAGCAAGTCAACTGTCTGTAGACTGTGGGCTACCCTTGCTTTCGACTTGATCAAGTTTAATAACCTCTAATTGTATTCAACCTGTCCATGTATGAAGGGTCAAAAACGGTTTGGGTGAATCCGTGGGCAACATCGCCCACGTGCATCCACGGGATAACTGAGAATCTCTTTCCAACAACAGGATCATACAACCGGTCAAAAAACAAGCCATACAACAGGAGGATGCCCCAATGAATGGAGAGAAGAGCCCAGAATTTAATGGTTCATATAATAATGGAATGAAAGTTACGAGAAAATAAAGGAAATATTTCACCCGATAGGTTGAAAAGGAATTCATGCAACCACGATGATTTTGAAGAGTATCTTTGATGCCCCTACTTCCTCAACCGGTTTTTAAAAACTGCACTCACATAGTAGCGTAAACCCACAACAACCACGAAACACACTCTAGCTGCTCTGACTAGAGGGATATCAACAGAGAATTATCAATCACTCGCAACACCTGGAAAGGAATTATTTCATGAGAGTTTAAATTTGGATGTCTATCAAATTTATAGAAGAAATCTTAAAAAAATATGTGAATAGCAAGTAAATTCTTATGAAAAATTTATAGGGAATTTGTTAATGAATTCATTGAAAATTCTTTAAATAATTCCAATAAATTTCTTAGGAGTATTCCAAAAGAATTCCCAGGAGTATTTCAAGTAGATTGTCTGTAGATTTGAAGAAATACTTCAAATCTCCTCATTCATTGAATGAGTTTTTTTTTTTTTTTTTATTAATTTATTTGTACAGGCTCAATCGAATAAACATTGAAGTTACAGCGTTCAAAAAAGGAGTGTCAATTTCTGTTTAGTATGATGCACATAAATGGAGCGTCACATATCATATAAGTTTACAATATATATCATGTTATCAATTATATCAAGTTCTGAGACATTTCATGCAATGTAGCAAATATTGTTCGCAAAAGCCCATTGTTGTGAACAACATTGTTTACAAGTTGTGCGGTTGCGTGAAATGAAATACAAGTTTACATGAATGAATGTTTACATCACTATTAAAATTCAGAATTTTTATCTGTGTAGGTAAAGAAGTGTGCGTTTGACTAGTAGTACTGTAGCATTAATGGCCCTTCGCTCATTTTCACCTATCTACCTACCCTCTTCAGACCTTTCTCTAGTTAATAAATTATCACACTTAACCTTCGTGTTAGATGGCATTTCCAATCAACTCTGATTCACTTTGTATTATCCAGGGATTCCTATGGAAATTTTCTAGGCATAGGTTTTACTCAGGACTCCCATAAATTCTTTGACACGCTCCACACAATTCCCTTGGAACTCCCCTTTAAATTCCCTAAAAAATATCACCGGAACATGATTACAATACCCTTGAAAGGTTCCTTCAATTTTTTTTTGAATCATTCTCAGAATTAAATTTTCATGCAATTTTCCTTGGACTTACTTTGAAGTGCTCTTCAGAAATCCTTGCAGTGAAGTAACAAATGCAATAGATTTCTCATAAAAAAAAACATTTGGCATTCTAGTCTGAACCCTCCTGGAATGCCGATAATGTTTGCACCATCGTACAAATAAGGTTCCCATTTCACCTGTGCATACAATGCATTGGTTTTCTTTGCATGCAGGTCATACCGTAGTAGGCTGTGTATAAAAGAAAATGATTTACTTAGTTTGACAGTTGCACCATGACGAAGTGGCAGCGTATTCGTGATTTGTTCCACGCGCAAATGTCGCAAAAAGACATTTCAATCGCCGTGGTAGTGTCCCGGTGGACCGTCAAAAGGGTTTTAGACCGAGAAAAGAAAGGACAACTACCCGCAAAGGAGGCCACAGGTCGTCCGAGGTCAGCTTGGGTTCCGAGGGTTACCCAAGTAACAGTTTAGGTTATATGTGGGTTTTGTAGGCAATGATTTGGACTTGTTGAGTGCTTTAAAACCTCGATAAATCTAGCAATGTTACTTGGGTATCACTGCAATCAAAAGGAAGATTCGGGTGAATCCAGTACGTTCAATAAGAAAAATGGCAAAGGAACACGTGATCAGTGACTTTACGGCACGGAAGGTCGTAAAGGAAGATTGCACCGCATCCGGGAGCTACGAGTCGAACGATGCAAGAAAATCTTGAACTTCCTTAAGCGAAAAAATCCGGTAATCCTGTTCACCGCCGAGAGCATGTTTACCGTCGACCGGTATATTAGTTCTGTTCCGGTAAAAGACGTGGCCGACGAGCACAAGAACGTGTATCTGACCAAGCATCCTGCTAGCGTTATGGTGTTTGGATTGGTGGCTTCCGATGGCAAAAAATGGACTCGGTGTTCATTCCAGAAGGCGAACACGAATCAAAAAAACACGAAAAAAAAGGGTCAACACGAATGTCTATATCGGGATTTTAAGTAAGTATGTTCTTCCGTGGATCAAAGAACAGTACGGTCCGAAGCCAAATGTTGTATTTCAACAAGATGGGGCTCCGTTCCACACCTCGAACCACACTCAGAAGTGGTTGCAGGAACATCTTCCGTTCTGGGCGAAGGATATGTGGCCGCCATCCACACGGAAACAAATCCGATTCCATTTTCATGAATAAAAAATCATGAAATGAAAAAACTAGCCATCCCATGAAATCGTAACAATGATTCATGATTTCGGGATGGAAATTCATGATTTCATAATGCAGAGGAATCAAGACCGCTAAAAGCGTTACACGTACTTGGCAAACCGTGTTCATAAACCGAACTACATAGGCATCTCTTATTCGCCTTTTGCCTTCCATCTTATACAAGTACTGATAGTCTAGTGGTCAAAGTGTGGGTTTAGTGATCTCAAGGTTCTTGGTTCGAATCCAGTTTCGTTGCATTATTTTATTCTTTTTACATTTTTTTGGTTAAAAGTTAAACCCATGAATTTAGCTCATGATTTCAACTCGGATGATTCATGATTTTGGGAATGTTTGCTGCGTTACGCAAAAGTTGCTCATGATATCATGAATATTATTCATGGTGTATTTTCATAACATGAAAATACGCTGTGTTCATGAAATCATGAGTCATTTATCTCATTTCGGAGATCGTATTTTTTCCCGTGCAGTCCCGATCCTAATCCGCTGGATTACTCAATATGGCACGTCCTGAAGGTCAAGGCCTGTTCTAAACGCCACCCGAGTACAGCAAGCCTCAGACAAACATTGACCCGTACCTGGAGAGAAATGGATCCAGAGTACATTATTAGAACCTGCTGTGCATTCCGGAAGCGTGTGGAGGCCGTAATTGCAGCAAGTGGAAACTTGATCGATAAATTAAGCTTGAACAGTAGTTTTTTTTAACTTTTATCCTGGCATAAGGCAATTTTAGTCCAAAATGGAACATTCTTATTTATGCTTCTCTTAATGGTTACCCTCTACAAGCAAATTTTCGTCGAAAGTGTTAAGAAAAAATGTTCAGGAATTCAGGAAAAATGTTCAGGAAGGACCCATGCATTCATTATGTGACGCTAAATCGAGGAAAAATTTACCACCTCCCCCCTATCGTCACGTTTTTCCTATACCATACACTGAGGCAAAAGAACGTAAGAATTCCATAAGAACCATATATGAATTTAAGCCACAAGAAATCGGTATGAATTTCATTGATTTGCCTTATGAAAAATAATATCGACAAAAAAAAATAATAAAATTGAGCAGACTGGAACCGAACCATGGACGTTGAGATTACGAGTCCTGTGTCTGGACCACTCGTCTGTCAACGCTTGGGAAAATGGAATAACTAATGGCGTAGAAGAGTTACCTCATGTAAGACGAAAATTGTTTCATAAGTCGTGCTTATGAAATTCATATGTGTCGTTCATAATTCGAGCCTTATGAAATTCTTAAGTCTATTTGCCT
The DNA here is from genome assembly GCF_037179485.1 of Ochlerotatus camptorhynchus. NCBI lineage: Eukaryota > Metazoa > Arthropoda > Insecta > Diptera > Culicidae > Ochlerotatus > Ochlerotatus camptorhynchus. The sequence goes on along the minus strand of NW_027040822.1, from coordinate 970,602 downwards.
CAGTGTATGCATTGCTTGTCACAAAATCTTAGACCCCCTCCTCCCTTAGAGCATGACATAATATATGCATCAACACTAACCACAATTCGGCCTAATAACCGTTCGACCTAATACCCATTCGGCCTAGTAACTATTCGATCTGCTGACCTTTGGCCTGGCCTAATAACCCAACATCCACGCCGAGCATTCAATACAACCTGTTTGATATATCTCATAAAAGGTCCTGGTATTGAAGGTGTGAACCATTTTCCTGAAACACCAAGAACATGTTCTTATGTGGTCGTTGGGTCCGGGGCACTCACCAGATTTCATGCTTGGATTTCAACATCAATATCACAGCATTCAGAAGCTCTACCTTTGGCATATCGAGTTATAGAATCAAATTAACACTACATAGATCTTCGACTAAAGGAGGCATCGAATTGTAGAAATATCGACTTCTGTAGAGTACGATACATGGGAAAATGAAGGGACCGCAGAATCCATCGAGTTATAGAAAATATCGAGTTGTAGAAAGTTGACTGTATTAATCAAAAAAAAAATGACCATCCCACTGCGACCTAGCAAGAAGTACAGTCGACTTGTTTCGCGCTCCGGTATTTCGGAAGTTTTCTCGGTATTCGGTTGGTTTAAATTATCAGTTTTTTCTCGCTTAGTGATTACTGGCATAGTACCCGGCTAAACAATTATCTGAAAGTGAGTTTTTCTGAGAAGAAAGTGGTTTTCGGCGCCATCGGAAAGAAAATTGTTCACTTGCAATTGCATATTCGCAAACCAATTTGCGCTTCATCGGTGCGTGATCACGCATACCTGCACACAGATCATCGTCATCGAGTGTCAGCATCTGCCTCCGCATTTATACCGGTCATCCATCATCGTGTGTCCAGCTGAGTGCCGAGCCTAATACAAGCACACCACTACAAAGATCGCCCGCACACGCGCATCGAAGGTCACCCACGCTGCGCGTCGCTCCGCTGCTGCTGTGTAATCACTCGGTGGTAGTAGTATAGCAGATAAGTTTTTTTTTCCTGTTTCTTTCTTTCTCTCGCCCATCAGTTAAATTTAATTTTGTGTTTCTGTGTTTGTAGTTTTTTTCTGTTTATTGTGTCTGTGTGGTTTTAAGCATCGTTTCAGTGGTAGAGCGTTTACCGCTCCCACTAGTACGGCAAAATGGACGTCTCGTCAGAAGACGATATGGACATTTTGTCGGAAGATGACACCAGTTTGCCACTCGATGGCAAGAAAAGACGAAAACGTCCTGTCATTCATGGTTCGTCTCAGAAAAGCCCCCGATCGCGAGCCTATCCAGATGACTCGACTGGGCCATGGGTTGTCTACTTTCAGCCCAAAAACAAGCCTTTGAACTTGATGCAAATTTCCACTGATCTGACGAAGCGATACTCAGCCGTGACCGAAATCACGAAGGTTAGGCATAATAAACTTCGTGTTGTCGTTTCTAACCTGAAGCAGGCTAACGAGATTGCTGCCTCCCAGCTCTTTACGATTGAGTACAGGGTTTACATACCAGCTCGTGATGTGGAGATCGAAGGTGTGGTCACCGAAGCGAGTCTGACCCCCGAGATCTTGGAGAAGCAGGCGGTTGGCCGTTTCAAGAACCCCTTGCTCCCCCCGGTGAAGATACTGGATGTCCAAAAACTGGGCTCAGTATCTGTCAGCGAGGGTAAAAAGAGTTTTACCCCCACAGACTCGTTCCGTGTGACCTTTTCTGGTTCAGCCCTTCCTCACTACATCGAGCTGGGAAAACTTCGACTACCTGTGCGCTTGTTTGTTCCCCGGGTCATGAACTGCCAAAACTGTAAGCAGTTGGGACATACGGCGTCCCACTGTGGCAGCAAGGCACGCTGTTCCAAATGCGGGGAGAAGCACGAGGATGGCGCCTGCACAGTCACTGCACCAAAATGCGTGTACTGTAAGGGAACTCCTCATGGTCTCTCGTCATGCCCGGTGTACAAACAACGCGGGGAAAAACTAGAGCGCTCTCTTAAAGAACGTTCCAGGCGGTCTTTTGCAGAAATGCTTAAGACAGCCAAGCCATCGACCAACGAAACAAATCCCTTCGCTCTTTTGTCAGATGACGAGTCTGGCTCTGACTTGGCTGAGGAGGGAGTTTCTTTCAGTTTTCCGGAAGGTTCTGCCCGGAAACGAAAACGCATCCGTTCGCGGAAAGTTGCAGATCAAGAACCCCAAATCAGCTTGCCCAAATCAAGGAGTGGTGGAAAAAAGGAGACTTCTACTCCTCCTGGATTCCGCAGAACTGATTATACCCAGGATTTTCCACCTCTCCCGGGGACATCCAAAACCCCCGATGCCCCAATTTTCAGAACACAAGCCCCTTCTTCATCTGGGTTGTTCTCATTTGATAACATTGTGGACAGTATCCTCAATTACCTCGATATTTCTGATCCTCTGAAAAGCATTGTTCTGGCAATGCTTCCTACTGTGAAAACCCTCTTGAAGCAGTTGACATTGAAGTGGCCCCTCCTTGCAGCAATCATCTCCTTCGATGGATAATTTTCCAAACGAGGTCGGGGATTTGATCACTGTTCTACAGTGGAATTGTCGAAGTCTTATTCCTAAGATAGAATCGTTTAAGTTTTTGGTTCACAATAATGATTGTGATGCATTTGCTCTATGTGAAACTTGGCTCTCTTCAGATATCGATCTTCCTTTTCATGATTTTAACATTATTCGACTGGATCGTGAGGATTCGCGTGGAGGAGGAGTACTTTTGGGGATCAAAAAGTGCCATTCCTTCTATAGAGTGAATCTTCCACAATTTCCAGGTATTGAAGTTGTCGCATGTCAGGCTTTTGTTAAAGGCAAGAGCCTTTGTATTGCTTCTGTGTATATTCCTCCCCGAGTTTCGATTAGTCAAAAACAACTTTCAGATATCTGTTCAGTTCTTCCTACTCCACGGTTGATTATGGGAGATTTTAATTCCCACGGTACAGGCTGGGGGGAACTGTATGATGACAACCGTTCTACTTTGATATATGACCTCTGTGATAACTTCAATATGACAATTCTTAACAATGGAGAAGTAACACGTCTGGCTGGTCCATCCTCAAATGGAAGTAGATTAGACCTCACACTTTGCTCTAATTCATTATCGTTGGATTGCACGTGGAATGTGATCCAGGATCCCCACGGTAGTGATCACTTGCCGATCAAAATTTCGATTGCCAGTGGGTTCAATTCGTCGGAATCCGTTAACGTCGCGTACGACCTCACCCGTAATATCGATTGGACAACGTTCAAGACCGCGATAGATGAAGCCGTGTCGTCGGTAGAAGAGCTTCCACCGTTGGAGGAATATAACTTCCTCTCCAATCTGATCTTGGACAGCGCGCTTCGAGCTCAAACTCGGCCGGTTCCAGGAACGTCTTTTCGTAGGAAACCTCCTACCCCTTGGTGGGACCAGCAATGCACTGAGGTTTATCGTAAAAAGTCCGACGCGTTTAAGCTTTTCCGGAAACGCGGAACACCCGAGTATTTCGAAGCGTACTCGACTCTTGAACACGAACTCAAGAGCCTCATCAAAGCCAAGAAACGCGGATACTGGCGGCAATTCGTGGACGGTTTATCGCGCGAAACGTCGATGAATACGCTTTGGAACACGGCGCGAAGGATGCGTAACCGGTCTTCAAACAACGAGAGCGAGGAGTACTCGGATCGGTGGATTCTCAAGTTCGCGCGAAAAGTATGTCCTGATTCCGTGCCGGCACAGATGATTCCTCGCGAAACGACGAATTCGGTAGACGAGATCAGCCAGCCTTTTTCAATGCTAGAGCTCTCACTCGCGCTCCTTTCGTGTCGCAATTCGGCTCCGGGGGCTGATAGGATCAAGTTCGACTTGTTGAAGAACCTCCCAGACGTCGCTAAGAGGCGCATGTTGAACTTGTTTTGTCAGTTCCTGGAGTTTAATATTGTTCCAGATGATTGGAGGCGAGTGAGAGTTATAGCCATTAAAAAGCCTGGAAAACCCGCGTCAGATCATAACTCGTATCGTCCCATCGCGATGTTATCGTGCATTCGAAAATTGTTGGAGAAAATGATCCTTTTTCGCCTCGACAAATGGGTTGAGACGAACCACCTACTCTCAGATACTCAATTTGGTTTCCGTAGGGGCAAGGGAACGAACGACTGTCTCGCGTTGCTTTCCACTGAAATTCAGTTGGCTTTTGCTAATAAAGAGCAAATGGCTTCTGTGTTCTTGGATATTAAGGGGGCTTTTGATTCAGTATCGGTTGAAGTCCTTTCAGACAAACTCCACGCTTGTGGCCTTTCCCCATTAATTAATAACTTTTTGTACAATTTGCTGTCAGAGAAACACATGAGCTTTTCTCATGGAAACTCTACAGCTTCTCGATTTAGTTACATGGGTCTCCCCCAGGGCTCATGTTTAAGCCCCCTTTTGTACAATTTCTATGTCAGAGAAATTGACAATTGTCTAAGTGACAACTGCACGTTGAGACAACTTGCAGATGATGGCGTAGTGTCTACGACAGGGCCCAAAGGGGTCAACCTGCAAGGACCCTTACAGGATACCTTAGACAATTTGTCTACTTGGGCTATCCAGCTAGGTATCGAATTCTCCACGGAGAAAACTGAGTTGGTCGTTTTTTCTAGGAAGCATAGCCCAGCACAACCAAAGCTTCAACTTTTGGGTAAACCGATCACTCATTCCATGTCTTTCAAATATCTTGGGGTCTGGTTCGATTCCAAATGCACCTGGAGATCCCACATTGAGTATCTGAGACGAAAATGCCAACAAAGGATCAATTTTCTCCGAACAATTACCGGAACGTGGTGGGGAGCTCATCCGCAAGATCTTCTAACGTTGTACCGGACAACGATTTTATCGGTTTTAGAGTACGGTAGTTTTTGCTTCCAGTCGGCGGCTAAAACTCACATCATCAAACTGGAACGTATCCAGTATCGTTGTCTTCGTATCGCGTTAGGATGCATGCACTCGACTCATACGATGAGTCTCGAAGTGTTGGCGGGCATGTTGCCACTATCGGATCGGTTTTCGGAATTGTCCCTCAGGCTCCTCACCCGTTGTGAAGTTATGAACCCACTGGTAATCGAAAACTTTGAGAAGCTTCTTGAGCTAAACCCTCAAACTCGTTTTATGTCATTGTACTACGTGTACATAACTCAGGATGTCAGCCCTTCACAGCATAATCCTCATCGTGTATGCTTCTCCGACTTCGGCAATTCAGTTAGTTTTGATTTATCCATGACGCGGGAGATTCGTGGGATCCCAGAACATCATCGTTCCATGATTGTTCCGTCAATTTACGCTGCAAAGTTTGGCCAAGTTGATTCCGCAAGATCGTTCTTCACAGATGGATCATTAATAGAGGCGTCCGCTGGTTTTGGTATTTATAACGAATTTCATAGCGCCTCTCGAATGCTTCAAGCTCCTTGTTCCGTATATGTTGCTGAGCTGGCGGCAATACATTATACGCTAGAAACGATCGCCTCACTTGCACCAGATCATTATTTTATTTTTACGGATAGTCTCAGTTCTGTCGAGGCTATTCGATCCATGAGGCCGGTAAAGCACTCCTCGTATTTTCTCATGAAAATACGAGAGCTTCTGAGTGCTTTATCTTTAAGATCTTTTGTCATCACCTTTGCATGGGTCCCATCTCATTGCTCGATTCCGGGCAATGAGAAGGCGGACTCACTTGCTAAGGTGGGCGCTATGCAAGGCGATATTTACGATCGACAAATCGCCTACAATGAATTTTTCTTCATTTATCGTCAACAGTCGCTCGCCAGCTGGCAAAATAAATGGAGTGAAGGAAGTTTGGGACGATGGCTATTCTCGATCATCCCTAAGGTGTCGAAGAGTCCTTGGTTCAAGGGGTTGGATGTGGGTCGAGACTTCATTCGTCTGATGTCTCGCCTCATGTCCAATCACTATTCGTTAAACGCTCACTTGTTTCGTGTTGGGCTGGGAGACAGCAATCTCTGTGAATGTGCACAAGGTTACCAAGACGCCGATCACATCCTTTGGTCTTGTGCTGAGCATCGTGGAGTCAGATCTGAGCTATGCGATTCCCTTCGGGCTCGAGGTAGACAACCTAATGTTCCAGTTCGGGATATTTTGGCTAGACGTGATCTGGAGTTTATGAAACTCATATATGTTTACTTTAAGAATACTAACCTTAGATTGTAAGTTTGATTAACCTTGTGTTTAGTTTGTGTATTGTGCGTGTAGTTTTTTTTTATGTTTGTCTTCAAGATGAATAGAAATAAGTTCATGTTTTAGGATTAATTAAATATTTGTATAATAAATCATATTTCAAACCTCCTTCTCCCTTTCCCCATCCAAAAAATTGTAAATCTCCACTAACCTCGAGACGACCGCGAGTAATCGGTTCAATTCCTTTAACTCTAGATTTAAGACATGAATCATGTATAATGCAAATGATAACTCGGCTCTGTAAAGTTTATTCGATTGAGCCTGTACAAATAAATTAATAAAAAAAAAAAAAAATGTTAAAAATGTTGACCAAAAGTTGTTGTTCTACGATTTTTGATAATTTTTGAGTGTCCAAGGATTTTAATATTTAAAAAAATTACATTTTTCTAAAGAATAAAAAAAATCAAATATTTTGAGCGAGTGCATTTTATGATACAAATTTACCGTGTATAAAAAGGCTATGTTTCTACAACTTTCGACGCGATAATTTATGAATATCACATCGATGATACTGTGCTTGATAGGGTGGACCATGTGACCGATCTTGGTGTTGTGACTTCACGGATCCACACTGCTTAAAAGCGCTATATTGTTCCATCGTGTGTCCGATTCTAGAAAATAGTTTAATCATACGGGCTCCAAACGACGTTACATGGAACCTATGAATCGAGCAAGTCCAAAAAAGGTTCATACGGCTTGCTCTTAGGAATCTATCATGGCGTGATCCGTCTAACTTTCCAGCGTATCCCGATAGATGCCGTCTGCTTGGTCTTGAAATGCTTGATCGAAGACGAAAATTTCAACAAGCTACGTATGTCGTTAAAATACTCAACGGTGACGTCGATTGCTCCTATCTTCTATCGCTCCTTGACTTCCGTGCTTCAGGTAGGAAATTACGTCAGCGGTCCTTGATGCAGCCGGGATTTCATCGTAATCTGAATGGTTATAACCAGCCTATATCTGCAATGGTTCGTTTTTTTTTGCATCGGTTGAATCCGCGTTCGGTTTTGATATGTCCATGCCTCAATTTGTAAATAGAGTAAGAAGATTGAACATCATTTAGATATTCATTAAGATAGTTTTGCCAGATGTTTTACTAAACAATAAATAAATAAATAAATAAATTAGACGTGACGTTCTGGTGCTACGATTTATTGAAAAATGTACGAATGCAGAATTTTAGCACAAATGCCCAAACCAAACATTTATATAGAGTTTCTTGCAAATTGGAAATTTGGCTATTACACGGTTGCTCAATGCGATATCCTTGAACTCAGTGCTTAATCTGCTTTCTGTTTCGTCTAAGAATTTACCTTTCGGCATCTTGAATAATTCTTAACAAGACCAAGCTGTTTATGCAAACTACGCTCCACGGGACCGCACGTCCAACTGCGTCAACATAAAATGCCAATTAACCATGGTGTGTGTATTACAAGTACTATTTAACGTATAAATGTAACTTTGCTTATAAGAATTTTGTTTCAAAACTTAAAAAAAATCATGTCAAAGTGAAAACACGATTAAATATGAACAATGAACATATCAATGTTTATGACATGAGTCATGCAAAACAATAACGTTATTATGTTAGTTTAGTATTCTAAGGAATATTTATGAAAAAGGCTATTTGCTTCTAGGAAATTAGGCCACTGTATTTTTGTCACACTTTTCTCATTCTTGAATTGCTATCAAACTAACGGAATCAGAAACAGGCTAGATGGTCACCACATAGGAAAAATAACGACTCCGGCATTTCATAAGCTATTACGTCTGGGGCTAAATGAAGCCCTTGAGCACTATTTTTTTGCATGATGTGCATCATTTTTTAGGGCATCGTTTTGCAAAAAAATGAACACTCTACACACAACCGAGAAATGTAAGATTCTATTGCAGATTTGTATGCAAAGTATGCATAATTTGCAATGTTTCGCAACATGAACAGATTCTGTAATTTGGTCACAGGGAGGTTTTAAATATAGTTTTGCTGTTGTTATGATAGCTTATTTTCCGAACAAAGTATGTTTACCCAAACGCATTCGTAAGACTTCATTTACCTCCAGGACGATAATAGCTAGAAAAGTGCTGAAGCCATTATTTCCCCTGTAAATTTTTAACGGCGGTTGGGCAATTAGAACCAAAGTTAGAGCGATATTTCTGAAACAAAAAACTACAAACTTCAAACCATTTGTGTGACTTCTAGCCCTTATTCATAAATGTGTACGATTTTTAACAGATACTCATATTTTGAGGCTATGAATCATACTGGAGAGTGGCCTTCCTTGATGATTGCAACTACTTTTTACAGAATGAAGCACCCTAATGTGTAGCTTGATCACTAAGAATCACTAAATTGCATTGATATATGTAATATGGAATCATTTCCAAGTAAATTTTAACAACCGTAAAACAGCCGTGTTCTTAGACTTGTAATGGAAATCCCCATTGGAACCATTTTATATATTTTCTATTGTGTTTAATTTCACACATCTAAACATTTTAGTAATGCAAACCCAACCAAAAGACTTCTGAAAACCGGTGGCAGGGGCTCACACTGTCACTCTCGCTACCGCACCGCCCTTGGAGGGGCAAACAGTTTGATCTTTCACCAACCCCCATCCCAAGAAAATCTTGCTTCCGACACAAATTTTCCATTCATCGCCAACGAGCATTTTCTCACAAAAGCGAAAGTCGATTTCTAATTTGAACAGCACTCATCCGGCGACACCTTCTTCCTTCAATCCTCGTCTGTGGCCGTCCTAGGTGCCTAAGTAGGAAACATCCTATTCAGTAACTGCCTGGAGTGGGTCTGCTCCCAACTTGCTACTGTTGTTGTTCTGTTGTTCTGTTGTGTGTGTTGTATTGTGTGCCTCCTCTTTTTGCGCTTCAATAGAATGTCGGTTGGGTGGTGAGGGATAACGAGAAGGAGGATGGGTGGAGGCAGTGAAGATCTATTGAGCCCATCAACAACCAACAAGCGCCATCAAACCAAGTCCGAATGGGCCCATCGGAAAAGGCACAGGATATACACAAACTGAAACGAGCGGATATCGAGACAAAATGATGTTTTCCTCTCTCCTCCGTTTCTCTCGCTTCCTTCCGCTCCCCATCATAGATCCTGCTTGGAGGATGCTGTTTGCCACTGGATTCGTTGTGGAATGATTATGATGCTCTAGCTGGCTGGCTGGGCCCTGTTGGGTGTGGTGCGGTGTATACCTTTTTGCCAACTCTGGCTTTTTATACACAGTTTTGCTCCCAATTTGCGCTGTGTTATCATTTCCGCGCAATAATGCCGTTGACTTTTCATTATATCCTGCTTTTATGCGCACGACAGGGCAGGCAACGTGTCACGGAAAGTGCCGAGCTCTTAATGTTTCCCGGTGCAACAGCAGCATGTCAGCGCAGTCATTGCGGGGTGAAGAGGTGGATGCTGCGTTCGGAGAAGAAATGTCTACCTACAGCGGAGAAGACACAGGACTAATTCACGTTGACATGTGAAGCAGCCAAGAGAGGATGACACATGTGGCTTGTATATGGTCGGTGGTGTATCTTGCGGTTCTGTTACGAAAGGATCTGCTCCAGAAAACTCTTGACCTGCACCTGGAATGGGTAGCATAATTTTAAAGTTTGAAATGAGGCGCAACGGGTGGACGTGTGCTGCTGGGGAAAATGGCACGCAGGTAAAAATGAACAATTCATTAAGCTTTTAGATCGCTACGTGAAAAACGACCATAATTTATACTCAATGAAATTTTTATTCTCAGCGAAAGCCGGTGACAGGTGCGATGAAATGGGCTGGCACCGTTAAATGATGATCATAAATAATGAATCATTGATAAACGGATATAACAGGCAGTTTTAGCAATTTATTTAAAGTGCAGGTTATCATTGTTAGTTTCAAAACAATGGCAGGGAGTATAATATTAATCTAGGTTAGGAACCGGTTGTTAAGTTCTTAAAAGGGAAATCAAAATCCAGTGGCTTGTATAAACTAATTGATTTCTTCTTACATATTCTTCACTGAAAGCTTTTGAAAATATCTAGCAGAAGCTACATAGTTGAATTTTGAATTTCACTACTGAAACCAGTTGTTAAAAATACCCATGGTCCGGAAGGCACCGAATCCGGACGACAAACAAAACACGGTGGCCAAAACCCGCACCAGGAAGCTGTACCGGGATTGCCTTACAAAACCGAGGTGCGTCGTGATGGCCGACGAGACTTACATCAAGGCGGACACAAAGCAGTTGCCGGGGCAGGAGTCTAACGTTGCCACATCAGGGTTGGCCGATCCTGAGGAAGCAAAGAAGAAGAAGGTGGACAAATTCGCCAAAAATTCTATGTTTGGCAAGTCATCGGTGGGTGCGGCAAGATTAAAATCTACCGAGACAAGTGCTTCCAGAGGAGCCTCCTACCCTTCCTGCGGTCTCATGGAGGCGAGACGCTATTTTGCGGCCGGTGTTAGACTGCTGCAGAGACAACAATGTTGTTTTTCTACCAAAAGACGTCCAGCCACACAACTCGCCGGAACCTCACCCGATTGAGAAGTTTTGGGCCATCATGAAAACCAGACTTCGTAAAATACCTAAAGTGTTGGAGAATGAGCTGGCTTTGAAGAAACAGTGGGTAAAAGTATCAAAAGAAGTCGGCTCCACCATTGGCCTTATTTCAAGGGTAAGGTGCAGGCATTTGGTTATGGAGTGGAAATCTAAAAAAGCAATGAAATAGAAACCTAACCTAAATGTTGTTTGAAGAAAATCCGACTTAAAATGAATTTTTGGTGACCATTTCTGTGTGTCTCTCTTATTTCGAGTACAGTCTTTAGTAATGGGCAGTTCCAGACAAAATAGCAAAAAATAATTGAATTTTTGAATCGACCTTCTCTAATTTGTATGAAACTTTATGTAAGTATACTTTACGTATGGGCAATTATTCACCTTTTTCTTAAATTCGGCCATTTTGGATCTTGTAAAAAATTCAAAATTACGTCATTGAAATTTTTCAAAAAATTGAAACATCGAAACGGCAGTTCTGATTAATATGACGTCTAAGACAAAATTGTAGGCAAATAATTTTTTGCTATAAAAATAATCAAAAGATGTGTTTTTTAAATTTTATTTTTAAGTTGATATTTAAAGAAAATATCAAATGGCATGTCTGTGTGTGTGTGTTTCCCCTAACCCCCACTGGCCGGCAGTGTTATTATGGAAGAATCCTCACTACAATGTCGCAATTATGGTCATTGTAGACAGCTTTAGTCCGGGAGTTAGAATGTGATAGCTCTATTGCAGAACCAGCAACCCATTTCAGAATGTCTGGAGAGTCACGCCCATTCCGAGGTTACTTTCACCTACAATAAGCCCCGCATGTATGAATCACCGTTATCAAATGGATATTGGTATTACATACACGCTTCCAGGTTCGAAAATATTCTTTTCAAACCTAGCACGTATTTAGTATATGTTTTTTTTTTAATTGTTAAATGTATTTGGACTGGTCTCACCATATTAATTTGATCCTCCAATCCATGGGCTCCGTAATTTTGATTTTCTCTAAGCTTTCATCTCATTTCGTGATGCACCTTTGTCGTAATACTTCCTTCAATGAACACAAATTTTCTTGCATTGCCGTGGTCATCTGGGAGGAGGTTCGCGTCTAGTGCTTTCCTCAGGAGCTGTTCGCGGCCACCAACTGCCACCCGTCCAGTCTTGGGCGTATCCAGCGAGGCATCTTTCATATTACTCGCAATTTCCGACACCGGCGAAAGACCAGCAACCGAGCACTTTTGCAAGCAGAAAACTTGCTGATTCACGGCAACTTCGGCCACAGAATCACCACCAAAACTCACGACGGACACATTATCGACACGTTCCCGGGCTAGTCACTCAAGGCAAACACATACAAAACACTAAATGATAACTTTATGAACACTCGAAACTAAATTTCAGCAAACAAATTAACAAATTTAAAGCAAATAATGTTTAATTCGCTTACGAAAAATACGCAACAAAAGAAAAACAGTCAAGAAAAGCACGGCCTACTGCGATCTCTTAAAGAAAATATCAAATGGTATGTCAAAATGTATTTGTAAATGTATGTAAAATTATTAAAATATGTTTTTCAAAATTTATGAAAAATGCAAACTTTTGAAATGTCCTTAGAGACTTGAAAACTTAGAACGTTTGGCAAATTTTTTGAACTTTTTGCTATGAGCTTTTTTGCGTATATTATTGTTCCCCAGAAATTGATTTAAAATGTCTCAAACGTTGTATAAATCACAAATATCAATCAGGTAAATCTGCGATAACGGGATCACTAGTTAATAAAATCGAGAAATCGCTTGAAGCCAAGGAAATAACCGTGGTTGCTTTTCTTGATATTGACGGAGCATTCGATAATGCATCCTACAGCTCAATGCGTTCAGCTATGGAAGCAAGGGGCTTGGATAACTGCATTATCGAATGGATAATGGCGATGCTCACAGATCGAGAAATTCCTGCTGATCTTGGAGGTGCGCAACTAACTATAAGATCGATGAAGGGTTTTCCTAAAGAAGGGGTACAATCACCCTTATTGTGGTCTTTAGTAGTGGACGAACTCCTTAAAAGTTTAGCGGAGCAAGGTTTCGAGGTTACGCAGACGATGTGGCCATTATAGTGCGGGGAAAGTTTGAGAACACGATTTAAAATCGGTTTTTTTAAAGCTTTATTAAAGAGATTTTTAGCCTAAGGCTAGTTCATCTCTAATCAAATCGGTTACAAACTACCCTAAACATGACCTTCCATTGGTGTAGGAGAGAGGGCTTAAATGTAAACCCTTCAAAAACTGTCATAGTTCCTTTCACCAAAAGGAAAAAAAAAATACACATGACACAGCCTACTCTAGATGGAGTTCGATTAAATACCTAGGTGTTACTTTGGATAGGAGACTGAACTCTCCTATTGACAAGGTTATCACTAAGGCTACAAATGCACTATGGATCTGTAGTAAAGCTGTGGGGAAAACGTCGGGACTACGACCGAATATGGTACACTGGATATATTCAGCCATATTTCGACAAAAAATTACCTATGCTTTACTGATATGGTGGAACAAAACAAATGAAATAACAGCTCAAAAGAAGTTAAGAAAAATACAAAGACTTGCTTGTATATCAATGACAGGAGCAATGAGAAGCACATCATCAGTTGCTTTGGATGCCGTTCTCAATATTGTGTCCTTACACCAATTTGTTAAACTACAGGCAGCAAAAAGTGCCTTACAGTTTAACCATCAAAATAATCTTTCAGATGGTGACTTGGTAGGACATCTAATGATCTTTAAGGATTTTAAGTTAAATTCAGCTGTAAAAACAATAGAAGATTGGATGGTAGCAAAGACCAACTACGGTATTTCCTTCAAAGTGGTTAAACCAAGCCGCCATACATGGGAGTCTGGTGGGTCAAACATACGTCCAGGATCTATTGTATTTTACACCGACGGCTCGAAGATGGGTGAATATACTGGAGCTGGGCTTAGTATAAAGGTGCGATGAGCAAATAAAATAAATAATTAAAATAAAATTAGAGAATAATTATTGTGTTTTAATATCCAGAATAAAAAGTACGAAACTATTTACGAAGTCATTTCCCCATTAATCAAGTGGTAACCGCCATTACTAATTCTAATAATAATAATAGTAATAAGAATATTTGAACTTCCCTAATGAGATTGAATTCCCCTTCTCAATCTCTGATTGGTTGAAGTGTAAAAGTCTTCAGTTATTTAAAGAGGGTTTACTGTCCATGTAGGTCATTCTCCATTCTGACGCTGAAAAGGTAGCATCTACTTCGAAAGCAGGAATAATATCCAACCGACCAAACGACGGTACCAAGGAAACCCGGCTGAACCAGCAAATCAACCAGCAACTGCAGCAAACCGACCGAACGACAAGCAAGCGAGCCCTCTCCTTCTTTTGGAAGCGAGAGTTCCCAAGTGAGCCCTCTGTCGTTCGACGGTAGCCAAGGCAACCCGGCAGCACCAGCAAATCAGCCAAGCAACCAACCGACCCAACGACGAGCACGCGAGCCCTCCTTCTTCTGGAAGTGAGAGTTCCCAAGCGAGCCCTCTGTCGACGGTAACCAAGGCAACCACCGAGTACCGATCAGCAAACACCAGCAGCCTACTACGATCGAGAACTTGGCACGGAAAGCCCTCTTATTTGAATAAGTAGCGCAATCCAGCCAAATCTCGAGTAGGATGATGACCAGTTACGAAACTGGGGTCTTTGGCCCTGGAGTCAGTAAAATTATACCAATGGGACATAGTTCCACAGCATTTCAAGCAGAAATTCAAGCAATCATAGAATGTACAAACATCTATCTAACAAGTAAATACAGATGTGCCAAGACCTGTATATTCTCGGATAGCCAAGCTGATCTTAATGCGCTTAAGGCGTTCACATGTCGATCGAAGCTAGTGTGGGAATGAATTCTTTCCTTAAAACAATAGGCCGAGAGGAAAGAAGTCATATTATACTAGGTGCCCGGCCATTGTGGCATTGAAGGAAATGAAAACGCCGACAGTCTCTAGCATGACGAGCTTTTGCATCGTACTTCATCGGTCCGGAACCAGTTTGTGGAGTCTCTGAGTGTACTATAAGAATGGAACTAAAAAATTTGGGAAACGTCCATGGTAGAATCCAACTGGAACGCCACAGATGTATCCAGACAGGCGACAAGATTTATAATACCAAGTGCAGCAAAAGCCCGGATTTTGCTTAATCTTAATCCATCGCTGTGAAGCACGGTATCACGTTCACAACGTAGTCCGTCGAAAGTGCAGTGAATTTGCAGTCCCCGTGGTAGCTCCAGCAGCAACCGCAGAATCAGCATCTCGTCATAGGAACCAGCAGCAACCGGAGGAAAACAACATTCTCAGCATCGTACGTGGTACCCTTCCCAGCCACAGCAGTCAACAGCAACAGTAATCGGTGAGGTAAAACAGTCACCAAGAGCAGGTACGTCTCCATTTTGGTGGTGGTGATGATATGATTACTATGCCAGTAAAAAAGGCAAACAAGTCCGCAAGTTTGAGCCCACTCAACAGGAGCAATTAGCCAGTCAAATTGCGTACCTGGATGAGTTGTGGCATGACTTCCTCTCCGCACAAGAAGAAATTGAAATTTTGGAGAACAGTGATGAACACTTTTCGGAGCAGAGGCGCGAATTTCAGCTTATGTATCTCCAGCTGAAAGGTTTGCTGCAGAGCAAATTGCCCGCTGTCCCTCCTCCACCACCTCGTGCACCATCGACCGTGTGTGCCCAGCCTGCTCAACCGATTTCCAACGTTCGGCTCCCGGAGATCAATATTCCGGTGTTGAATGGATGAATGGGTATCATTTCGCGATCTTTATGTCTCGTTGTCAACTTTTGACAGCCGTACAAAAGATTCATTATTTGCGAGCATCATTGTCGGACGAGGCGGCTCGTATTATTTCCGCTCTTGACGTTTCTGCCGATGATTACCAAGTAGCGTGGAATATTTTGAAGGATCGATATGAGAATCCGAATGTACTCATTCAGCGGCATATGTCAGCTTTACTGGCAATAACACCATTAAAGAAGGAGTCCGCAGTTGGACTGTTGGAATTGGGCGACAGCTTCGATCGCCATGTTCAGTTGTTGGATAAACTCGAGACAGCGGAAGATCATTGGAACTCCTTCCTCGTTGAGCGATTGAGCAGTTACCTGGACCACGGTACACTGCGGGAGTGGGAAACCCATATCGATGATGGCGAGCGACCCACTTACTACCGTTTCAGTGTAGCGGCTTCCAATGTCTTACACCGCAGCAACGATTCGAAGTCGTGAAGAAGCACGGGATTTGGATCAACTGCTTGAAGGGTTGCGAAGGATTGCTCCAGTGGTTCGTGCAAACAGTGCTACATCTACCACCGATTTCGTCGTCGTTGGTTCCTGGTACATCCGTAGCAACATCAGCTTTGGTTGGTCAACCCGCTGCAGCAATCAGTTCGCAATCGTCTCAAATGTCGCAACGCGATGCGACCACAGTCGCACGTTCGCCGCCGGTAGAAGCCGGTACCTCACCACTCGCGAACTCTTCTCGATCGTTTCCGCAATCGTGTTCGGTCGGTATCGCCCCTTCCACGTCACCGGTTGATCCAATCGTTCTCGGTAATCATTCACCGTCCTCCACGTCCTGTCAAAGTGCTGAAGTGACTCAAGGTTTTCGGCAAAGTACTGTTGTGCTCTCCACAGCAGTGATCAAGGTGAAGGACGCTTACAGCAACGAACATTTCGCCAGAACCTTGCTGGATAGTGGCTCACAGCCCAGCTTCATCACCGAATCACTCTGCCAAAAGCTCCGTTTAAAGCGTGTCAAGCTCAACTCGCCGATCAGTGGAATTGGTCAATCTACTGTGAACGTCCACTTCGGAGTTACACTCTCGCTCGCTTCACGCTACGGAAAGCATCGCTTCAGTGTAACGTTATTGTCGTTACGCGGTGGAGGATTCCACGTAACCTCCCGCTGGCTCATTCCCAGTTTAACATCAGCCAGAAGATTGATATCATCATCGGCGCTGAATTGTTCTATTAGCTCCTGGAACATCAGCAAATGTCTGTCGCTACTGGGTATTCGCTACTACAGAAGACAGTTCTGGTTTACATCGTCTGTGGAAAGGTAGCGGATCCAGCTCCCTATCCACGGGCAGTTCAGACTAGTCACGTCTGCATGAACGACACGCTTTACAAGCAGCTCGAAAGGTTCTGGGAAGTTGACTCTCCCGATGAGCAGCGTTGTGAAGAACACTTCCAACAAACCGTCAGTCGAGCTGAAGACGGCAGATACTTCGTCCGTCTACCTGTACGGGAGGAAATACTACCAATGCTTGGAGATTCCAGTCGCACTACGTCGGCTCAAATCCATGGAAAAAACATTTGCATGGAGGAATATGAGGGACATATGGAGGAGGTGAATCCGTCCGCGTCGCGTAGCCCTCAGTTTTTCCTACCACACCATGCCATCCACCGTCCTGAGAGTACAACCATGAAAACACGAGTAGTGTTCGACGGATCCTGCCGAGGCTCCCTTATCCGACAATACAGCCAGCTCTGTACTCAACCGTTATCAACATCCGCATGCCTCGTTTCACTGTCACTGCGGACGCCGAGAAGATGTTCGGGCAGATTTGGACACATCCAGATGACCGGAAATATCAGGAGATCCTGTTCAGGAAGGATCCGTCAGAATCAGTTCACGTGTATCAACTAAAAACCGTGACTTACGGTCTCGCTAGCTCGCCTTTCCATGCTACTCGTGTGCTGTACCAGTTGGCTACTGACGAAGGAGAACGCTTTCCGTTGGCGGTCCCCGTGATCAAGAAGGGAATGTACGTAGACGACGTACTCACCGGCCACGACGACCTAGATACGCTCGCTGAAACTTGTCGTCAGTTGATGGAGATGCTACAGCAAGCCGGTTTCGTGCTCAGGAAGTGGGCGACCACCGATGCCGCCCTCCTCGCAAGCGTTCCTCGTCAGCTATGGGAAACCTCACCGGAGCTTGAAATCGATCGCTCGCCTATTGTGAAGACCTTGGGATTTCTCTAGTTTCCCCAATCGGACACATTCAAATTTAAAATACCAGCTCTGCAAACGCTCAACGCCGCAACAAAACGCCTCGTTGCGTCCGAAATTTCACAGCTTGAGATCTTCTTGAACTTTTGGAACCCGTGGTGGTTAAAGCCAAGATGTTTATCCAAGTTATGTGGGCAGAAAACTTGGAACGGGACGAAGTTCTGTCTATCGTTTGAAGCTCAGCTAACTACAAGCTCTCTCCGTGCCACGCAAAGCCTTGCATAGTCGCCAATACAGCTTACACTGCTTCTGCGATGCTTCGAAAACAGCATACGGCTGCTGCATAGTAATAACTGGTCTGATGACTGGTCACTGCCCTAGCAGATATCACTTATATAAAATAGGAAAAATTCCGTCTAGCGAATGTCGGTTTTGTCAATTTGAAAACGAAACTACTGAACATATACTTTGCAGCTGTGAATCACTGTTCAATCAAAGAATGTCAATATTTGGAAAAGGGAAATTAGATCCCTTTGAAGTTTGGCAAAGCAATCCCAAAATGGTAGAAGAGTTGTGCCTGATTGGGACAGCGTGCAATGTCAACAAATGTCTATCACACTTAAATTGTGAGAGGATATGTGACTAGCACCAAAATAAAATGGGTCAGACAACAATATTCCTAAGTAATGGACGCAGTTGTAAAAAGGCTCTACAGATAAAAAAAAAAGTGTCTAAAATTTTGAACAATTCAAAAGTTTACATTTTTCATAAGATTTATTTATTTTTTAATCGGACAATAACGTTCAGAGATATTAAGGTTTTTATATATTTTAAATTTTTTACTTAAAACATAAGACAGCATTTCTTGAATATTTTTCTCTGAAAAAAAAAAGAAAAATTTAAGAATCTTCTTCTTCTTATACGTATTTCAAGCTTATTGCTTATCGCATATTAGCTTATTACGCTCTCTCAACTTAGATGGATTTCCACAGTTATTAGTTGAGAGCTTTCGATGCCTGTACCATTTTTGCCTTAGTATAATTTTGTGGCAAGTACAATCATACTCTATGCCCAGGGAAGTCGAGAAATTTTCCACCCCAAAAAATTCTATACCGGACTGGGAATTGAGCCCAGTCACCTCCAGCATGGTCTAGCTTTGTATCTGCACTTTTACCGACTGCGCAAAGATAGGCCCCATTAAAGAATAATACTACTTATTCCTTCGGAATTCAAAGATCCAATAAGATCATAATTCTATGAATCTTAAAAAGTCAGAATGGATGAAGAGCTTTCAAAAAAGTGCTTGGATCAAAAATCTTGAATTTGCTCAAAATAGCAGAGGTAAAATCAATTTGTTTTCCTGCACATTTATTCCTGTAAGACATCTCAGTTCATTAACCTTATTGTACACGGGTTATTGTTCGAGTTGCGACTTACTTCTAAAAGCGTCAATTGCAATATAACATCTCCACCTGCATCCCCCTCAAATGATACACTATCCTCCAAGTCCACTCCAATTGCATCTCTGATCAATCGAACTAAATTGCTCATTCATCTTCGAGTGTACCTCGTGTGTGGTCTTCTAACAAATATCGAAAATTGACAGAGCTTGTTTTCACAGTGTCGCTCTTCTTACCTCCCACCCTTTCCTCCTCCCACACCCCCCGAAACTGTAGCATCCCGGGCAATAATTCTGCCTGGATAGAGCACCCGAAGGGCAGCACAAAAAATAAATAAAAAGAAGTGCAGGTGGATGTGCTTGAAGCACGTTTCATCGTCAGAATCCACCCGAGAAAAGCATCACGCTTCGGCTTCTTGCAACTAACCGCCACCCAACTCTCGCCATTCCGTTCACTAATGTATGTTCTGGATGACAGGGGACAGGACTACTCCTGCCCTCCAGGCGATGCTCCGGTAGAGAGCGCCTAGAAAAATACATATCATCTTACATGTTCATATTTATGACATTGCTGCTCTGAAGCCTCTCTCAAGCCAGAGCGCAGCGGAGGTTTCTATAAGCGAAGAACAAAAGCCTTGCAGGGTTTTGGGCTTTTGCGCCGAAGCTTTCCATCAGATCACGACGACGATGTCGACGACACGGACGAGCCCAAGTGAAAACCTGTTTGGATAGGACTTTCCATTTCATGCGCAAACATATCCTTTTTTCATGATAGTTTATTCAATTAGGCGACAGGCACACACACACATACACACATACACAAACCGACGCAAACATCAACGAAGGAAAAGCGGACTTGCTTCACGATCGCAACATCATAATGTGGTTCTGAGAAGCGAAGGAGCAAAGAAAAACGGGGAAAATTGGGATTTCGTTGGGTGAATTATAAAAGCAGGCTGTGCTTGGAAATCCAACGAACAGGAGCTTAGTGGCGGCCTCTGTTTGAAGGTTGCCCCGATTCTAAGCCCCCTGACGCATAGGGTGATGAGTGTTCGCTGGGAGAACTTGATGGCAAGTATTTCCCACGAAATCGATCCTTTCTCAAGTTAAGTGACTTCACCCTTCACCTGTGCCGCCGTGCGAGGATTATTGACAGATAAGCTTTCACTGGAAAATCGCATCAATTTCGATGCTGACGTGGCACCCTATGTGTATTCCCACCAGAACGGGGGGAAGGGAGGGGAGAGCGCATGAGAAGGCGATGAGTTTAAAATAAAGTTCGTTCGAATAGAAGGCCTGGAAAAAAAAGAACGATACATGGGAAAGCTCGCGTCTTCAAAGTGGTACGAAATTGCCTGGTGAAAAGAGGCGGATGCAATCCGATTAGTGGGATTATTCTTAATTGACCTTTTAGCAATGTTGCAAAGATCAGAGGGGTACGTATTTTGTTACACTTATTGGCTATTGCGTGGGGCGGAGGTGCTGTGAAGGGTCAGGTCATCCAAGGATAACGGAATTTCTTCGGACGGTAAAACCCGTTCCCGATGATCACTTTTTGCGTTTCGCTGATTGCGTCCCATTTTTATGTCCTAGTGCCGGTGGGGCGTTTAATACAGGGGTTGACATGTTAATGGATGCATTTTAAATTGATTAGGACAGCGGTTCTCAAATTTTCGTTGGTTACGATCCACTTTATATTGGATACTGATAATGTAGGGGCTGAATGACCGTATAGCTGCAATATGGCTGTAAATTGCCCATGAAAAAAGCTTTCAAATTTCATGATTGCCTGGAATCCATACACAAAATGACTTTGATACGTTGAAATGGAAGAACACATTTATGGACAATTTCTAAAATGTTTGTTTTTTTTTTTTTCCTTTGGTTTGTTTTCCGTCGATCTTGTTTTCCGTGTTGAGCATCAATGCTACCGACGCCAGGAAGGCAGCTCCCACACCTGGACCCTACCTATCGACCCATCAACTCATTTATTTATTTATTAATTTATTTATTTATTTGTAATTCATCTGACATATGTGGTCTTAATGAATATGAGAATACATTTTCAAAACAGCTACAAAATTGACAAACTAGTAATTCTATTTTTAAAACGACCAGAAGTTTCGCCGAACTCAAAGAGATCCTACAAAACCGAAAAAGCTCGAATCATCGACGATATTGGTTCATTATATCCAAACAAAGTACGGTGAAATCTGTCCTGTAGTAGTGACCGCTGCCGAAGAGGACGGAAGTCCAACATAGAAAGTAGCCGTAGTATTTTCGAAATAAAGCCCAACTGTCGATTCACCTTGGCAATTATCGAAGTGTAGTGAGAATTGAACGTCAGTTTTGGATCCAGCACAACTCCGAGATCAGTAATCACTTCAACTCGTTTAAGTGAAGTACCCTTGATGCGATAATCGAACAAAATCGGTTGTAATAATTAACTTGTTCCGATGGCACCAGTCAGAAAATAGGTCTAGAAGATGTTGCAAACAGTGGCAATCTTCAGCGAATAACTAAATATATTTTCAGGTCATCGGGGTAGATGATCACGCAGTCCAAGCCCAATTTCGAAGCAACGCCGTTGAAAAACAGTGTGAACAATAATGGTCCCAAGTTGCTTCCTTGGGGATTACCGGATGTATTGCAGAAGGTCGAAGAAACACAGGAGTCAAATTTAACGCAGAGTTTCCTTCCCGTTTGGTAACAGTTCAGCCAAGACACTAGCTTAGAGCATGATCCGAGACGTGACAGTTTAGCCAACAGCACATTGTGATCGATCTTGTCGAAAGTCGCCTTCAGGTCAGTATAGATGACATCAACTTGAGCCTTGCTTTCCATAGCAGCTATGCAGTGTTGGTGAAGCTTAGTAGATTCGTCGTGACCGATCTTCCAGGCATAAAACCGTGTTGAACGGTAGAAATATAGCTGTGCGACTGGCGTAGAACCATATCGCTGACAATTATTTCAAACAGCTTTGACGCAGCTGATAAGCTCGTTATTCCTCTGTAGTTCCTGACCACCATTTTTGAAGACGGGAAACATAAATGACTGCTTCCATACCTCAGGAAAAACCCCTTCATCGAGTGACCGGGTGAAAATTGCAGACAGTGGCTCAGCTAAGTCAACAGCACAGCGGCAAAACAAAATCGATGGTATACCGTCGGGACCAGCAGAAAGCGAACTTTTCAACTTTTTGGCAGCAGATATGATCATTGCAGGAGTAACTACGAATGTCGACAGACTAATGAAGTCCATGGGAATTTCTAAAGCAGCAGACTCAGCTTCGATTTCAGAGGCAGGAGTTTGGTCAAACACAGAAGCAAAAAATCTGGCAAACAGTTCGCAGCTTTCAGTAGAAGATTTCGCTTCGACGTCGCCAAAAATCACGTTGCTCGATACAGATGAACTTTTCCGCTTACTATTGACGAACTTTCAAAAGCTTTTTGGATTTCTCCGAAGATTAGTCTGCACTCTCATGACATGAGCCTTGTACAAAGCTGAATTCAAATTGCGATACGCCTTACTAGCACGTTGGAATCCAAGCTTGCTGTCAGACGACTGTAGAGCATGATGCTTACGTTGTTTGGCATTTTTCTCACGTTTCAACTTTCGCAGCAGTGGCGTACTTCAGGCAGGCGAAAATGAACGTCTAGTGGGTGGAACATTCCTCTGCAACCACTGTTGAATAATAGAGCAGAAGTTTGAAGCCATTTCATTAACATCCTCACAATTCAGTCAATCGTAGAAAGGTACTCTCGAAGCATGCCGTAGTCAATCTTGCCAAAATCAAGAGTAGGCTCACAGTCAGCATGGTGCGGATCATCAATCTGGCACCTGGCTTGAACGGGAATAAACATTTCCAGCGGAGGATGGTGCAAATCTATAGGCAACAGTGCAACAGCAGCCTCATTTACGGTTACCCCACAGTTGGTCGAACAAAACACTAGATCAAGAGTTCGATCAGAATGGTTACGAATCCAGTTAGCTTGATACAAATTCAAAAAATCCATTCCATCAATCAAAGCAGCACTTACTGGAGGTACAGTTGACGTTGCAGCCAGAAACACCTCGCCGTCTGCATTCTGCAACCACTGTAGGCGGGGCTGGTTGTACATATCAGCACCTGGTCATCAAACGAAGCGCTGTCACACAGTTAACGGACGGAGGCCACATGTTCATCTATCAGCTCTGCATCACGGCTACGGTCAGGAGGGATGTACACAGCACCAATCAGCAAACGATTACGACCAATAACAGCATCAACAAACACCTGTTCCAACACGGCGAATGAGAACGACTCAAATTTGAGTTTAGTTCACTCATAATCGCCAAAAGTGCAGGAACTCAGCGATGAGTTAATTTGCCTAATTTTTTTCCAGGTTTTTCCAGGATTTTCCAGGGAAAAATTCCCGAATTTGAGAAAAGTAAAGATTGGATTCACTCAGAGACTGAATAAAATTTTCGTCAGTTTCCTCATTTTCCGGCAGATTTTTTAGGTTTTCCACAGGAAACCATGAGACAAATTTTACTCATCGCTGAGTTCCTGTACTTTTGGCGATTATGAGTGAACTAAACTCAAATTTGAGTCGTTCTCATTCGCCGTGAATCTTTCACCGTGGCGCGTCTGAACTTGAGTACAACGGTAACGGTGATGGACTGCAATCAGTACACCTCCGAAGCTCGATTTATCACTGTTCCTGCGGCAGCGATCACAGTGAAATACGGTGAACGATGATCCGAAAATTAGCAGAGAATCGATGCAGTCATTTAATCCAGTCTCTGTCAGTATGATGACGTTGTAATTGCACTCCATAACAGCCAAAAGCAAGTCGTCAATTTTAGTCATAACACCTCGGACGTTCTGGTTGTAAAGCCGTGCAGGATCGACTGGGGATACACCAGGCTGCAACATAAAACGGTTGTGTGTATGAGGAGACGAATTTACAAAACAATACTCGCCAGAGATGAGAACCCTAGGGTTCCCATCGTCCGCAGTACAGAGCTCCAAATTGGTGTTCGATCGTTGTCCACTGGCTAGTTCAAAGTTTGGCGAGAGTTTTTCGGCTGGTCCACAAATTCCCTGAATACCAGTCCGTCCGGCCAAGTCGACGAAAGCAGCGCACGTTGTTCTAACGATGGATCCAGACCGATCTTAAATGAAACGAACGACATGTTCGAGACATCTTTTCCTTTCGGAACCAAGCGGATCACATCACACGGTGACGATAGATCAAGACAGCGACCCACAATTTTCTGCACATCATCCGGGGAGATCAGCGGTTGGAACCCCGACAAATACAACCAGAATTTGACGGGGATTGCAGCAGGCACGATAAACAGGTCGCTGAAGTCGATGGGTCTTGTACCGCGATCTGAAGTCAACGTTGACGAGTCGATCTGCTCCACCCGTTGGCGCTTTCGTTCTCTCTGTAATGTTTTTGTTTTGCTTCCATCTCTTTGTGAATCAGTCGAATCAGCCAACACGAGATCATCAACTTTCTTGCCCAGTTTATGTAAGTACCGCCTCGGCAAGTAACTGTACTTGGCTCGACAAGTTATTCGAGCTGTCCGGAGCCGCAAAAGAGGCACTCTGGGCTTTGAGTGTATCTTCGAGGTAGTCTTTAATACTCCGACCAGCAAGCACGGACCGGTAATCAGTGCAAACAAACATTGCCTTTCCTTGTGATAATAGGTCTTGGTTGGCACGGTGATTGAATCCACAGACCACAACATTGTTGGCTAATGTGGAAAGAGGCATCACAAAAGCCGCAACGGGTGGGTTCGGGATCGTTCATTTCCAATTTGCATTCATGAACCGGGGACCAACGGTTTTACTTCCCTTCCGAAGGAAGGCGTGATCAGAGATGTTATGCCTCAGATTGAACCCAGGCCTGCTGGGGTGATAGGTAATCACGCTTACCACTATACCACCGGCGCCGCTAATTTTAAAAATGTTGAACACATTCGAAAGACGATTTAATGTGTATATATGAGACAGCTTCAATTATCAAAATTGGTCTCAAAATCTGAAGTTGTCCCTCGGGTTTGTACTGGAATCAATCGGTGGTCATTTCATAGCGATAGACAGGTGCTTCAACGCACTGCAGGGCCGTAACCACACGTACATAAGATCACCAGAGCTGTTCGGGTTTCTATCCTTTTTGTCTATTTGTGGTTCTGCTGAGACTCTAGCAATAGAAGTACGGGTTTAAATTAAGGTAAAATTTAACACCATCCTTGTCGTTACTACAGAGTGTTCAAATAATGCAATCATTTCCTGATCAATCCTCCAAATACATACTAGTTGATGGAGTTTGTATGATCGATGAATATATATGACTATAGACAAACGGTTTCAGCTTGCAGCAGTATCTAGTATAAATGAAAATAAAAAAAGTTTTCCTAAGAGGCTATTATAGAGGAAAATAACTTACTTAAAGTTAAGAAAAATTAATTATTTTGTTTGTAAATATGACAGATTGGAAAAAAAAAGAAAAATTAAGGCTACTTTGTTATTTTTTTAACAGTTACGAGTAACTCACAGCTAATCAATGTTATTATATTAGCTCAGAATACAGATGACTTGCCGCTAGCCTAATAGCTAAACATCTCATAAATAAAGAAAATAAAATTAAAAAAAAAAAAAACTTGCTATAAGATCCGCAATACTATGATGCACTCAATCGCCTGCCAACCACTGTATGAAATCACTTTTCCTACTACAGGCAGGTAAATCGTTCCAAGTTTCTATCACTGCAACAAACCCCTCACTCTCGGCCAGGTGAATGTGACTCGATGCTGCCAGCGAGGAGGACGAGGTGAATGTAATCTTTCTTTAATTTCTTCTTCACGGGATTATTTCGATACTTACACAAGAACCCCCAGTTACGGTTCAATTGCATTAATAAGTCTTTGCCAAGTTCGCTTGCGCTTGCCGACAATGGAGGAATCCGGTCCTGGTAAGAGGAACGCGCTGACTTTCGATCTACGAGCGGGTTAGTTCATTCCGTTGCCAAAAATAACCCAATTTGGATTATATTTTCGCTGAAAGCTCCGCTGGCACCCTTTACGTTAGAAGAGGGCTGGAGTTATGGTGCAAACAAGCTCCCTTGATTTGAACAGACTAGCATATACTAAGGTGTATGTACCTACCTGAGTCGTTTCTATAGCGATGTGGCGAACGAGTAGCACATGGCTTGCTTGTCCCAAGAGCAGACAGATTATGAATGCATTCAGCGCGAACATTTTCATATTATAATTTATAATTGTACGTGTTCCGAGACATGAACATGACGGGGCTTCTCGCTCCGTATGGATATGAGAATTCCACTCTGTGGAAGGCAGAGATGCCAGGCTTATTTTGAAAAAATCTGGCAAAACCCGAAAAAAATGTCTGGCAAAAATCTGGCACAGCAAATTAACATAGGAAGCTGCCAGATTTCTCAAAAAATCTGTCTGGCAGAGCTTAAATTTCTCTGGCTATGCCAGATAAATCTGGCAACCTGGCAACGCTGGTGGAAGGGTTGCTAAATTGAAATCTGTGTGTTTGCTAAAAAAAATCATCTTGGTTTTTTTCACAGGAAATCTGTGATTATACCTGTATCAATAATTTTTGAATTAAATCCAATAAATTTCATACAGAAATTATTGATTAAATTTTGTATTGCGTTATGCTTGGAATAAACCTAAAAAAATAGCAGCCATTATTGCCATAGAAACCGAAAATGCGTTTCTGACAGCTCCCATTTTTCCTTGTGATACGAAAATTGTACAGAGGCGCATACGGAAGTTGTTTTATTTCAAAAAATTAAGTATTATTTGTGAAATGTTTAATCACAACTCAGCTTAAACCCCTAATTTAGAAAATTCAGTATAATCTGTGTTAAACCAAGCAATCTGTGATCTGTGATACAGATTATTGGTTCTAGGAAACCCTGCCCCCTGTAGTTTTGGCAACCCTGCCTGGGTGGTGTATGTGCTCTCTTTTTTGGCAATTGCTTAGCAACCCACCTATGCTATGCGGTACAAGCATGGATGTGGTTGCTCGCTTTTCGGTATGTTCTTTATTCTGATTCCGAATTTAGGTCTATATGCTGGCGGATATTTAGCTAATACGGCGAGATTGAGCTTCTTTAAATGTACATATTTTTCACTGCTGATAACGTTTTGCATTCAGGACAAGTGGTAAAATGGGATACGTAAATGAAATGTGTGGGCAGACCGGGTTGAGAAAGTTCATGACACGCTTTTAATTAGGTTTTTTACCATTCACATCACGCTGACACCTGGTAATTAATTGACATGATGAAAATGAAAAAAAAATCTCGGCTGATTGCATGAGGACAAGGTTGATAAAATCAACAAATTAGCCTTGTCATGGCTGATTTGTCTTTAAAATCAGCCATGATAGCGGCCATTTGTGGATTACTTCTATCTTGTTCTTAATTGTGAAGGATTTTATCAAATCAGTCTCATATGGGTAGCAAGCTTCTGCCATTCACGATGGTCCCAAACAAGGTGCCTTCCATTCATTTTGACTAAAAAAATGTTTTAAGAAACTATGGAATAATGAGATATTATGAAAATATTTTGATTATGTAAACAACAAGAATAGATTGTTAAGTTTGTGTTTGACACATAATACCTGCCAATTTTGCTACATGAGAGTCATAATAAGCGATTTTGTAATTTATCTCACCCACTCTTCGCTCTTCATTCTTCGCGAAGAGGCGATCAGAAAAACGCTCATTGTGACTCTGTCAAAGCTAAATTTGCAGGTTTGATGTGTGGAACACAAACTTTACAATCTTTTCTTATTACTTACACATACAAAATATCATCATAATATCTTATTGTTTCATAATTTCATAAAACATTTTTTTAGTCAAAATGAATGGAAGGCACCCTGGTCCCAAAGCTGTATTTAGGAAGACAAAAATGATTGCGCTCAAACCGTTGATTCTAGGCATATGGTGTCTTGAGGAAAGTTTCTTCATATTTTTTGTCCAATTTTTTTATGTTAGTGAAATTAGGGTGGTTCATAAAGTTGGTGAATTGAATATGTGAACTTTGTTATTATGTAAGATAGATCAGTGCAATGTTCGAGAAAGTTGTAGAACAATCAATTTACGGCACCTTTGCTCAAACCACCAAACTTCCATCTCTTATGGTTCATGAGTTATGATTTTTTTAAACAAGCAAGTTAGGGTGGCCCCTGAAAAATTGGTTTTCTATGAATATCTTTTCATACGTTCATTTCTCGTAAAACAAATGTTCTAGACACTTTTAGAACTTTCAATGGCAAATATTTTTGTTGAAGCAACCAAGTTGCTATTTTTTTTTATTGGAAAGTGAAATGCGATTTTCTTAAAAAAAAACTGGCCTTTTTTAATTGTCAATATCTCTAAAAGGAGCAATTTTCAAGTTTTAATTCCATTTGAAAGATCATTATTTTGTTAATTTACGGCGGGAAAACTGCGAGAGAGATTGTTGTTTAAAGCATTTAATTTAATTTTCAAAAAATCATATTTGTATGCAAAAAACTGCCATAATTGGAAAGTTAAAGGCGAGTTTCTTCAAAAAACTTGCATTTTTCAACTGTCAATATCTCTAAAAGCAGCAAACCGATTTTCAAGTTTCAAATTCCATTTGAAAGATCATTATTTTGTTCATTTACGGTGGGAAAACTGCGCGAGAGATTCTTGTTTGAAGCATTTATTTTAATTTAAAAAAAAAATCATATTTTTATGCAAAAACCTGCCATAACTCTTCAAACAAAGAAGATAGTATCTTAATTGCTTCGTGCACCATCAAAAGTTCTGAAAGTGTTCAGAACAAAGTTTTTGCGAGAAATCAGTGTATGAAAAGATAACTAAAGATAACCTTTATTCTACGATTAACGCTAGCTTATATTATAAAACATCAAACATGGCCTACTGGGACTTTTTTACAAACCATATCTTCCACATCACTGACCACCTTCATGGACTTCTTTACACTATCTGCGTTTTCCGGAAACTCCGATAGATTTTTGATGATCTTTCCTGCGTCTCTAAGGCCAGAATTTGTTGCACTGGTTGCCACTACAAACATTAACTCCGCATAAGGAACTTCTATGATGATATCGTACACTTTTCTATGCTTTGATCTCGTACTTGAGGTCTCGAAGGATTTGTGTGGTCATCCTTTTCCAGCTTTCGGTTTTGCTAATTTGCTTACAGTTTCACACCTACTCAGCCAAACCTTGTTATGCTCAAATAACCGTTTTCTGTTTCGAAAACTCTTTGTCCACAATCCTGCAAATTTAAGTGTGAACATACGAATTTTCTTTTTTAATTCTGATGCATTGATTTTCCTGTCTTGGAACTTGCTCACCACAAACTGGAATAGAGCTGCTGAGGAACCATTCTTTGTAAGCTGTTCTGCCAGATCACGGTTAGCGATTTTCAAACCTGTTGTTTTTTGTTTTTCTTTTAATATAACATTTTATTAAGGAATTCCAGTAACTTACCGCCAGCCATAGCGATTTTATTTCTAGGATTCATTCACTTAAAGTGCTTTCAGGTATCACTTAGAATATTTAGAATATATTTTTTTGATCCCGTTCTTTCAAGTAACAAACACGTGCGGTGTTTCCTTTTTTATACAGCAGGACGAACTAAAGTGACTGCGTATTGTGTTCTCTTTCTAGTACTCGTTTTGAGCACGTGGCTAATCAAAGAAGGCTTTGCCGTTGCGTAGCGCACGTGTAATGAATCAATTTTGCTTGACGGTTTCAAAGATACCATAGCTTGCTATTATCACTGCTGTATATGGACGCTAAGATTCAAATATACTGTGGTATCACAGACAAACAGACGTAACACTTCATTGTGTATCTTCGTTCACGCATTTAACGGTTGATTTGAATATTATCAGTTCCGCAAACTACTCGCCGCAGTGCTGGCATCGGATCACTTTGACGTATCTATACATTCTATAGAACTTTTATGCAATATTGTTTGTGAGTTAGCGAGCAAGCTTGTTTTCCGCGAGAAGCCCGAGAGATGTCGTTACTGAGGTCATATGTTTTGAGATACTATGTTTTCAAGAAAAACTTTTTCAAAGAGTTACGTCTGTTTGTCTGTGGTGGCATGCTTTGGAATAATCTGTCAAAACCTTACCTAAAAATCACTTTTTCACAATTATCTTTTCATACATTGAGTTCTCGCAAAAAATTTGTTCTAAATACTTTTAGAACTTTTGATGGCGCATTTTTGCCGAAGCAATTAAGATATATATCCTTTGTTTGAAGAGTTATGGCAGTTTTCTGCATAAAAATTTGAATTTTTTTAAATAAAATTAAATACTTTAAACAAGAATCTCTTTGGCAGTTTTCCCACCATAAATGAACAATATAATGAACTTTCAAATGGAATTAAAAACTTGAAAATCGGTTTGCTCCTTTTAGAGATACATATTGACATTTGAAAAATGCCAGTTTTTTGAAGACACTCGCCATTAACTTTCCAATAAAAAATATAGCAACTTGTTTGCTTCAGCAAAAATATTTGCCATTGAAAGTTTTAAAAGTGTCTAGAACATTTGTTTTACGACAAATGAACGTATGAAAAGATATTCATAGAAAACCAATTCTTCAGGGGCCACCCTTACTTGCTTGTTTAAAAAAATCATACCTCATGAACCATAAGAGATTGATTGATTTATCTTTATTAGGGAGGCTTTCAGCCTGGGGCTGGTTTGCCTTAAAAAACCATAAGAGATTGAAGTTTGGTCGTTTGAGCAAAGGTGCCGCAAATTGATTGTTCTACAACTTTCTAGAACATTGCACTGATCTATCTTACATAATAAAAAAGTTCACATTTTCAATTCGCCAATTTTATGGACCACCCTTATTCCACTAACATAAAAAAATTGGCTTAAAAATATGAAGAAACTTTCCTGAAGACACCATATGCCTAAAATCAACGGTTTTAGCGCAAACATTTTTGTCTTCCTAAATACAGCTTTGGGACCATTATTGAAACCTCGGAAGATTGCACAGATTATTCTGTGAATTTGAAGCTCTACTCTTTCCCGAAAAATATTAAACCCTGATAAACTTTTGGAATTGTAGAACTGTGAACAATGCTCATGTTAACATTTTCTCTGAAGACACTTTTTTGATTAAGTCAATAATTAATTTTTGTGAATGCATTTATGATTGCTATGTATGTTTTGTAAAACGTTCGATCTGTTAAGATAAGTTCAGGAATTCATCAGGAAATCCCAAAAAAAACTATACAAATTACAGTCCATTACGATCAAAAAATGGATGTATTTTGAATCAACTACTCAGAACTTCCGTCCGAAAGTATGAAAGGATGTGTAAATTATGGTCGATGGTCCCTTCATTATCGAGTTATGGTGAGTCGGCAATACAGTGCTTTCCCGATTTTGTCAGGCTGTAGATTTCAACATGAATTCTCCAACTCAACGCTATGAATAATTGTTATTCTCACACTTCGCTGTTATGTGAATGTTAGGGGAAGCGGGGGTAAACTGTGCATACGTTGTAAAATTATCAATCGACGATTTTAAGTGCTTTTTCATTCAAATATCAATCAATTCAACGCACAGGTCTTTCATCTAATGTACCTTTTACATTTTAATTCATTTTCATTAATATAATATACTCCTACTAGGAATTATTAGTTTTGAATTGCTGTTTGTTGGAAAAATCATTGCCACGAAAAACCTGTTTCTTTTTTCCAATTATAATAAAAACATTGCTTCATTGCCAGCAATATATATTCTTAGAAAATAAGAAAGAACATTACATATTTCATAGAATTGTACTTAAAATTTTTGATTGACTTTCAATTTTCAAGAGATTTTGTCACCGCAAATTCTCGAGTTCAACGAAGATGAATAACATCGTCAATTGAAAGGGACAATGCTTCACCCTAATCAGGCCTATCAGCTTTTGTTTTGGATTGTCGGAGAGGCAGTTTGGATTCCGGAAAGGGAGATCAACTGTGTATGCAATTTGGACATTGGCGAGAAGGCGTCCAAACAGAAGCGAAGAGGAGATCGATATTGCACCGTGATAATGATCGACGTCAAGAATGCGTTCAACAGCTGAAAAGTCATTGCCAAAGCGCTGCAAATAATGAAGGTCCCTGAATACCTGTGCAGGATTCTGAGGAGTTACTTCCAGATCCGAATATGTCTGTGAGAATGCTTGGAAGGCCATCAATACAATAGCTAGAATCATGCCGAACAACTCTATTCCTAGCAATATCAAGAGGCGTCTTCTGGCTAGATACTGAAGTATGAAGGTCCAGCTTGGTTTGCAGCACTGAAAACGAAGCAGAACCGAAGGAAACTGAGCAGTACGTTCCGGCTCATGGTCATGCGAATCGTGAGTGCGTACAGAACCATCTCATCGGAAGCAGTATGCGCTATCGCCGGAATGATCCTTATCGGCATCACCCGGTGGAGGACAGTGAGTGCTACAGTTGGAGAGAAGTCGGTAGAGTACGGAAAGTGGTGAAAGTGGAGTCTTTGGTAAAGTGGCAATAGGAGTGGACCACGGTGGATAGCGGTAGATGGACACATCTGTTATTACCGATTCTTTCAACCTAGGTGAACAGAAAACACGGAGAAGTCAACCACCACCGGACGCAGTTCCTGTCTGGCCAATTAGACTGATGCAAAATTTGACTTTTTCGCTCCACAGTGCTTAAATGGTTTCAAATCGGGTCGTGATTAGCCTCCCAAAGTTACAACTCATTTGGTTAGAAACAGACTTCGCACAAACCATTTGAAGTTTACATGTAAATTACTATGGGAAATCTCAACTTTTTGTTCGTTGCCTTCTAGTCTTTTTCCATATTGAGCTGCAAAACAGCTCGATAGCTATTCTTATAGAAAATTTTCTCAGCTACAACCAAGGTTGCAAAGACTCATTTCAGCTAAAACAATGTTTTTCTAAATTATGAAATAATTAGATGCCATGATCAAGTTTTGAATTGGTAGGATACAAGAAGAGGTTGCAAAGAATGTGTTTGACATATTAAACCTGTTTATTTCACTTCATGAGAGTCACAATCAGCGATTTTTCACAAACTCACTCACTCACTCAGCGATCAGCAAATCGCTGATTGTGACTCATAGAAAGCAAAATTTACAGGTTTTATGTTTCTAACGCATACTTTGTAACCTCTTCTTGTAAGTTACAAGTAAAACATGCCATCATACCATCTTTTGGTTTTATTATTCCGAAAAACATTATTTTAGCTGAAATGAGTCTTTGCAACCTTGGCTACAACTTTGCTGAAGATCGTTTCTATGTAAAACGAGACAGGAAATAGTTATTAATTATTTAAGAGATTGGTAAACTTATGACATGATCAAGCAGCTGCTCTGTAGGCAACACTATATTTTGCAGTGTGACATAGTAGCCATGATTTTTGTGTCCTATTCAACGCCCCAGAAACACCAATGTTGCCTGCTGAGCAGTTGATTGAGCATGATCATAAGACATTAGTGCATTGAACCATTAATGACTTTCGATCCTTGCATTTAATCAAAAAGTGGTCTTGAGCAAAGTTGTAGCTGGGAAAATTTCCTACAAGTAAAGTTGAAATCTTTTGAAGCAGACCGATATGGTGAATTATTAGATAGACATGAACAAAAATCTTGGTTTTACCATAGTAATTCCCATACAAACTTCAAATGGTTTGTGCCATCACAGTTTCTCACCAAATGGGTTCAAATTTTGAGAGGTTAGTCAGGATCCGATTTGGAATCGTTTAAGTATTGTGGAGCGAAAATTTCAAAATTTGCATCACTCTACTGGCCATGGCTGCCTCAGGAAATACCTGTATCGGTTCAGACACGCAGCGTCACCCCTCTGTCCGGAGTGTGGCAACGTGGATGAAACGCCGGAGCATGTGGTCTTCGACTGTACAAGGTGCGAGACAGTACGAAGGAAGATGCCTGAAATTACGTGGAGAATGTCGTCGATGAAATGTGTCCAGAGGAAGGCACTTGGAATGGAGAGAGGAGCAGCGATCTACCAACACCAGCTAGCACTGAGAGTATGAGAAGCACTGGTGTGCACAGGGTGGGGCAAGGTGGGGCGATTGCCCCACCTTTTATAAATAAGATTTCTAAAGCCACATTTTCAAAGTTATGATAAAAAATATCTAGATTTCTTGATAACTTGATTTGAAGGTACAATTGAAACCATTTTATTGCGTCAATTTCTTGAAATTGTGCCTGAAAATTTCACCACAAAGGTGCATGAAGGGACAAACTTTAATGAAATTTTGTGGTCAAAAAATTGCACCACATTGGTGAATACAAAAAATTTCTGGTGTAATTTTTTTTTTCAAGGTTTTTCATGGAGGGTTAAAAGAAAAGGGCAAATTAAAGGTTAAAAAATTCACCTGCGTGGTGGTAAATTGAAGAAAAAGCTTTTTATTGAACATTTCTAATGTAACAATATAATCAATGTGGTGCATGAAGGGGCTAATCTAAATGAATAACGCTGGTTCTAAAATTGAATCGCGCTAAAAATTTGGAGGTGCACATTTAACTGAAAATTTCTGGTGGAAAGTTCGCAACACTGTGGTAAATGTAAAAGCAAGGTTTATTTATTTTTCTGGTGCATAATTTGCATCGTTCTGATGAATGCAAGCATAATTGAAAATTTATGGTGGAAAATTTACACCATTCTGCATAAAGAGGCAAAGCCTGAAAATTGCACCACACAGGTGAATGGTGAAATAAACTTCATTGACAATTTTTGGTGCACCGTTCTGGTGAATGGAGGAGCATGCTCTATTGAAAATTTCTGGTGCGAAATTTGCATCGCTTTAATGAACAGAAAATTTCTGGTGGAAAACTTGCACTAGTCTGGTAAATAAAGGCACAAGCTTTATTTAAAATTACGCTAAATTTAAAATTTATGGTGGAAAATCTGCACCGTTCTGGTGAACGGATGAGCAAGCTTTTCGGAAAATTTTTGGTTTTAAATTTGCTGAATAGAAAAACAAATTTGAATAAAAATTTTTGGTGTAAAATTTGCTGCATTCTGATGATTGGAGGGAAGCTGCTTTACTGAAAAGTTACGATGATGAAAAAAATGAAAATAGGGGCAAGCTTTATTCGAAAATGTCTGGTGGAAAATGGAAAAAGGAAATCGGCACCAATCAGAAGATTGGAGAAGCAATTTTAATTGAATATAAACGGTGGATAATTTGCATCGTTCTGGTCAATTCAAATTTGTGGTTTAAAATTTTCTGGAGGCAAGTTTGTATTGAAAATTTCTGGTGAATGATTTTTAACATTCTGATGCATGTAGGGGCAAGCTGAATTGAACATTCCTGATCTAAAAATTGCACAGTTCTAATGAATGGAGGGGCAAGCTTTAGTGAACATTTCTGGTAGAAAAACTACAACGTTTTGGTGAATGGACAGACAAAGTAAACTTGATTTTCGAGAAGAACGTAAAGGGTATTGAATTCTGAGGACAGTTCCAAAAGAAAAGATTTCTGGGGATGATTTCATGAAAATTCTGCGAATAATTTCTAGTGAATCCTGCAGATAGTTCCAAGATAATATCGAAAAGAATACCGAGAGAATCAAATTTTGAATGAAATTCTAAAGGGATGTTGAGGAAAATTTCAAGGAAATTCCGAGGATAATTTCAAGCTAATTCTGGGAAGAATTTCTGGAGAATACAGAGGAAATTCTTTTGAAATTTTAGGGGAATTTCAGTTCCAAAGTGTTCTGAGAAAAAAAAAGTTCTAAAATATTTCTAGAAGAACCTCAAAGATATTGAATTCTTAGGACAGTTCCAAAATATTTCTGGAAAGAATTCCAAAAAAATTCTACGGATAATTTCTTGTGCATCCTGCGGATAGTTCCAAGATAATTTCGAAAAGAATACCGAGAAAATCAAATTTTGAGTGAAATTCCAAAGGGATTTTAATTTCTAGCTCATTTCGGGAAAAAAATCTGAAACTCTAAAGGAATTTTAGTTCCAAGGTGTTCTGAGAAAAAATCATGAAGAGATCTAAACATAATTGCAGTGGACTTCTGAGAAGAATATCAAAAGAGCTCTTAGGAGGGTTCTAAAAAAATCCGCGAAGAACCTCAAGGATATTGAATTCTGAGGACAGTTCCAAAGCATTTCTGGGGAGTATTCCAAGAAAACTCTGCGAATAATTTCTAGTGAATCCTGCAGATAGCTCTTACATAATTCCGAAAAGAATACCGAGAAAATTAAATTTTAAGTGAAATTCTAAAGGGATTTTGATGAAAATTTCAAGAGAGCACCGATAATTTCTTGCTCATTCCGAGAATAATTTCTGGATCATACTGAGGAAATTCTTCTGAGACTCCAAGGGAATTTTAGTTCCAAGGTTTTCTGAGTAAAAGTCAAGAAGAGTTCTAAAAATAATTCCAGAGGACTTCATAGAGTTCTAAAAATTCCGAAAAGAACCTCAAGGAATTCTGAGGATGGACTTTTTTGCAACTGTACAAAGTCTAAATACAGCTTTTGGATTCCCTGATTGAAAATATTGTTAGTTTGGTATTAGTTTGCCATTGAACTTTGGTCTTTTGTTGTGTTACTAAAAATTCGTCGTAGAATCTTCTCTGAAAATTTAAAGTCATTTGTTACCGTGGTTAAAAAGTTACAGCTGTTTATGTGCGTTGCAATAAATTCGAGTTTGTCCTTTATATCATTTTTAAAACATGTTGAATGTTCGGCATTATTTTCTGTCACCCCGACTGGCGGTACTTTGGAACCGGGTTGACATGCTCAATCCTTCGCACAAGTCGTCATTCCGTTAACAATCATGTACTCGCTTGTCAAAATAGTTTTGTTAAACCTCTTAAATGATCGTATTAGCCTTTTTATCTAGGATAAAATTTGAAAAAATAGAACTACTATTTTCACTGAAAATGACCAAGTTCAACGTACTCGCAACGGTAATAGTTAATTGTGTAACTACAACAGCATATAAGGGCTTACAAAACCTTGACATAGTCAAAAATAAACTGTAACGATACCTTCAAAATATACAAAAACGTACTGCACAAAATTTCAGAAAAATAACTGCATAAAAGATGATACCAGTACCTTGAAGAATATATTTTCTTTGGTTTATATTTTTAACGTGTAAAGAGGAGCATGCCGCAAAATATTATTACAACGATTCCTACAGGGCTCAGAAATTGGAAAAAAGCGACCGAGATGCTGGGAAAACACAATCGCAGTGATACCCATGTTGGTAGTATGAACGCGTGGAAGAATTTCAAAATCAGGAAGGGTATCGACGAAGAACTGGACCACCAAAAAAAGAGGTATGATTGCTGCTAGTAAGGCAAAGCGGCTTCAAAATTGCTATAAAATGGAACGTTTCATCGATATTATGCGCATACTTTGCAAAGGTGGCCGACCACTTCGTGAACATTCGTAAGAAGCGGAAAGTGTGACACCCAGTTGGTGGCTAACTACGATCCTGTGCTGGAAAAACACTTGGCGGAAGGTGGCAAAAATTTCCAGTACACAAGTAACCGTATTCAAAATGACATGATTACATCGTTGCACAATGTAATGTTGCGGAACATTGCGAGATCCTTGCGAGGAAAACCAGTGGTAATCATTACAGATGATACGAGCGATTGTGGGCACCACGAGCAGTTGGCGATTGTCATCAGCTCATCAGGTATATTTATAATGATCGGCCGACGAAAACATTCGTGGGTGTGAGACGGTGTTGAAAACAGACACGACGACCATCTTCAATACTATTGCTGAGGTCCTGACAGCGATGCAGATTTCTTGGGAGCAGGTGTCAGCAGTATATTTTGACGGTGCCAGCCCAATGGCTGGCAGCACTGCTTGAGTACAAGCTAAGTGCAAGGACGAAAACAGCAATATACTTTTATGAAGAGCTTTGAGTGTGTTGGTTTATTTTCTTTTGACAGATACGCGTATTTCGTCTACTACTTGCAGACTTCATCAGTGCCAAGTACTCAACACCACTGATCATGATTGGATTGATCAAGAGCAATATACTGTTTGTTCACTGCTATGCGCACTGTTTGAACCTTGTACTTGTCGACGCAGTGTGCATGCGAAAGGATAATGCGATTCTTATTGGTCATTCATGTCAGTTTGTCGGTGCTATCACCACCATCTGAAGTGACTTCAGCTGAAGCCAACCACCAAGGCAACAACATTGCACCAAATGTATCATTTCGGTTAAAGCACTACTATTGCAACCATTTCACGAACTGATCATCACCGACATTGTCGATGGGATTAAATTGCCAATTCCATTGGCTGTCTGAAAGCAGTTTCCATTGAAGAAGATGAACCACAACCGGAGTAAAAAATAAATAAAATTAGCTAAATTGAACAGTAGGGAAACAGTGGTGGGTAGACATCACCATCCACCCCGCACCTTGGAGTACTCCCCATCCCTAGATTAAATGCACCATAGAAAAAACAATTGCCCCTCCTTCACAAGATTCCTGTGCACGCTAGTGATGAGAAGTGCCAGCCCCATCGAAGTAGTCACTTCAGCGTGGTCCCGGGATGATCCAGGCAGAGGAAAGAATAAGGAATGGGCTTTAGTGGAGCTATACTAGGCAACTAGTGCATACCACCCCGTGGCAACTTCAATACAGATTTGGATTTTTTACCCTTCCCCTCCAGTTTTTCTGCCTTGAAAGCTATTCTAATTATTTGATGGCTTAGAAGAGTTTTTACAAACAATAGAACAAGGTGTGGTAAAACGCACCCTGGCGTTGTATGTCCAACAGCGTTTTTTCTCGTAGTTTTAAAAGGCTAATTAATATAAACAATTTCCCAGATGACT
Organism: Ochlerotatus camptorhynchus; assembly: GCF_037179485.1. Classification (NCBI taxonomy): domain Eukaryota; kingdom Metazoa; phylum Arthropoda; class Insecta; order Diptera; family Culicidae; genus Ochlerotatus; species Ochlerotatus camptorhynchus. The sequence continues at coordinate 931,500 of NW_027040822.1, read as the reverse complement.
GTTCTGCAGGTCTTCTAGTGATTATGGGCGAAACTCCATTAAATTTGTTTTGCAAAACACGTAAATAAGCGCTGATGGTCATATTATTCCATAGCACCCCGTATTCTATAAGGATTTTAATATTCTATAGTTTTGATGTAAAAAAAAATAATAGGAAATGTTTTCCCGATTTTGTCAGTTTCCTGTTTTTGTCAGCCTACAATTTTAGAAGGGACTGACAAAATCGGGAAAGCACTGTAGTCCATTATACCAAATGATTGGAGCCAGTTTGCTTGACAGAACAGATTTTGATGTTGCTTCCTAAAATGGTTGGGTGAAAGGCCATCCACATTGAATCCAGATATGAAGCGTTGCGGCAAAGTGACAGCTAAATCTATTGTCTACCTTCCAAATTTATGTCAACGCAACGCAATCGGATCTAATGTGGCTGGCTCTTAACTGCGTGCTGTCACAATTATCAAGTCAACCATGTCAGAAATCATAACCATTGTTATATAAATTTACGAATATGACCGAGAATTTCCGCGTGATTGAGGCTCCCGCACCTCTATGGAAAAATAAAATAATTCATAGAATCCTCCTTATTTATACACGATTACACCACAATTTTGGATGGCGATTTGTTGTTAACCTATTTTGACTTTAGACATGCAGACTATGAGCTTATCAAAAACAATTTAAATTCTATTTACTGGCAAAGTTGGATTGGAAATTCAAGCCCCGAGCAAGCAGTAGATATGTTAAAGACATATATATGTCAATTAATTATCCTTCGAAAATTTACCTAGACAACAAAACAAGAAAAACGACTAGCGAGATCAGTAACTTATTTGCTGAGTTTTTTCAGGATATTTACACAAGTCATGATGTCCAAGATTGGGATTACTAGTATTTCTCATACCTTCTTGAGCCAATGAGAGATATTGTAGTTAATAATGTTACTCTCAACGAAATCTTACATTCTCTAAATACAAATGGATGCATCAAAGGGTGCAGGACCAGATGAATTTTCACAAGTATTCTTGAAATCAATATCGCAGGAGATAGCAAAGCCATATTTTGGCTGTTCAACTCTTCTCTCGAATCCTGTTTTCTACCGTCAATTTGGAAGGAATCGTTAATGATTTCAATTTTCAAAAGTGGAAAAAAATCAGGCAAAACAAATTACATAATAAATCAAAATGTTTTCGCACAAGCTACGCATTTAATTACAGGCAAACAACATGGTTTTGTTAAAAGACATCCAACGACTACTAATCTGGTGGGGAATAAACGGCATAGAAAATAGGAGTCACCATGCTTTCTATGACGATCTCGGCATCAAAATCGCGAATGGAAGAATTAATATCGGATACTACATTAGGGAATTTGAGGCGTATTGAATCAATAAACGATAACATAGTTCATTCTCACGCATTCCTTAAACGACGTTCTCCAGATCGGCATAGAACATCCATCCAGGTTCGTCCAAGAAGCGGTCTGAAGGATTTTTCTCTATCGATCACCACTTCTATCCTTGGACACCTGCGCACTGATTCCACCGATTATTTTCAAACCTTCCCCTGTTACGGTTGAAAAATCATTTCTCAAACCCAACAAAGGCACATGAGAGAATTGCTTCAGGTACAAGCTACTACTGATCACAGTCGCACAGGCACCACTATCTACCTCGGACTCTACAGGTTTTCCCTCAACATACAACACTTCCGTCATAACTCCACTACGGTCCAACAAAATCGTCGACCGATCTTGAAGGGAATTCAACTGCATCCGCAAGCTGGCAAACTCTGTTGCCAACTCATCTCCCCACGCTTTGGTTCTTCCGAAATACCTGACTGGAACCCCGATTCGGGTTTGAATAGCGCATGGCCTTGCTTCCCGCACGAGTAGCACTTCCAGTTCTTAGCAGGACACTTCCCTTGCTCGTGCTCACGACCGCACTTCTCACACATTTTTCTTTATCCGGATTGATTCTTCGACTCATTCTAAAGTCTCAATCGACTTTTGCTTCTACCGCGAATCGGTTTGTTCGATCTAACCACGTGGGCATTGAAACCATTCCCACATCAACCTTGTCGAAGGACACGTCCTTCTGCGTTCGAAGCCTTCCATCGAAAATCTCGAACACAAATCTGTCCCGCAATGCTTCTTTCAGAAACTCACCATACTCACACTTTTCAACCAGCGATTTCAATTCCACAACATAAAGGGTGATACGGTCAAAATTTGGTCAATATCAACTTGACGTATTTCTTTCAATTTTGCATTTAAAAAACCTGAACACCCCTCATTTTGAAGGTGTGTGTGTGTAGAATGTTGCTCCTATTTTGATTTTGGAATTCACTCTTCAGTTGTCAAAATGCCGTCCAAGCAAGAAGAGCAGCGTATCAAAATTTTGCTCGCGCATCGCGAAAATCCGAGCTACTCGCACGCAAAGTTGGCAAAATCGCTAAAAGTTGCCAAATCAACCGTTACAAATGTAATTAAAGTGTTTGGAGAACGTTTGTCGACAGCCAGGAAGTCTGGATCGGGGGGAAATCGAAAACCGGAAGCCGCTGAGACGACAAAGAGAGTTGCCGGTAGTTTCAAGCAAAACCCTAACCTCTCTCTCCGAGATGCCGCAAATAAGCTGGGTGTATCGTCTACAACCGTGCATCGAGCCAAAAAACGAGCCGGACTATCGACTTACAAGAAGGTAGTGACTCCAAATCGCGATGATAAACAAAATACGACGGCCAAAGCGCGATCCCGGAGGCTGTACACGACGATGCTGACGAAGTTTGACTGCGTGGTAATGGACGACGAAACCTACGTCAAAGCCGACTACAAGCAGCTTCCGGGACAGGAGTTTTATACGGCAAAAGGAAGGGGAAAGGTAGCAGATGTTTTCAAGCACATGAAACTGTCAAAGTTCGCAAAGAAATATCTGGTTTGGCAAGCCATCTGTACCTGTGGCTTGAAAAGCAGCATTTTCATAGCTTCCGGGACTGTCAACCAAGAAATTTACGTGAAAGAGTGTTTGAATAAACGTCTGCTGCCTTTCCTGAAGAAACACGGTTGTTCCGTACTGTTTTGGCCGGATTTGGCATCTTGCCATTACGGTAAAAAGGCCATGGAGTGGTACGCCGCCAACAACGTGCAGGTGGTTCCCAAGGACAAGAACCCTCCCAACACGCCAGAGCTCCGCCCAATTGAGAAATACTGGGCTATTGTCAAGCGGAACCTAAAGAAGACCAAAAAAACTGCTAAGGGCGAGCAGCAGTTCAAGGCAAACTGGCTTTCTGCGGCGAAGAAGGTGGACAAGGTGGCTGTACAAAATCTGATGGTAGGGGTCAAGCGTAAGGCCCGGCAATTCGGATTTTGAAAAGCGGAAGCCTAACTTAATATTTTTCCTGAATTTTATACTAATTGAACTTGAAAAAGAAATTTAATTTGATTTTTTAAATAAACGATTTCACCGATTTACACGCGTTTTCCCTTGACCAAATTTTGACCGTATCACCCTTTACCTCGAACTCTACAGGTTTTCCCTCAACATACAATACTTCCGTCATTACCCCAATTCGGTCCAACAAAATCGTCGACCGATCTTGAAGGGAATTCAACTGCATCCGCAAGCTGACCAACTCATCTCTAGCACCAACCGTCCCCACGGTTTGGTTCTTCCGACATACCTGGCTGGAACCCCGATTTGGTTTTGAATAGCACATGTTCGCCGCACGAGTAGCACTTCCAGTTCTTAGCAGGACACTTCCCTTGCTCGTGCTCACGACCGCACTTCTCACACATTTTTCTTTATCCGGATTGATTTTTCGACTCATTCTGGAGTCTCAACCGACTTTTGCTTCTACCGCGAATCGGTTTGTTCGATCTAACCACGTGGGCATTGAAACCACCATCGCTCTCTTTGTTGTCTTTTTCCGCTAATTCTCACGTCAATGCCTCTTCAACAGCCTTGTCGAAGGACACGTCCTTCTGAATTTGGAAGCCTTCCATCGAAAAATTAGAACACAAATCTGTCCCGCAATGCTTCTTTCAGAAACTCACCATACTCACACTTTTCCACCAGCGATTTCAATTCCACTACATACTCCATAACTGCCTGCCCAGCTTTCTGATCGGCTTGATGGAAGCGGTAACGTTCAGACACTTTGTTCACATCTGGTCGAAAATGCCTTGTCAAGGTCGTCACTAGCTCTTCGTACGATTTCGTACTCGTTCTCACGGGCTGAAGCAACTTCTTCAAAATCGCGTATGTATCCATTCCCAAATGCGTCATAGAGGAGGAAATGCAGTTTCTTCCGACACCTTCGAAATCATCACCCACGACACATAATTTTCGAACATGCCGAAGTTCATCGCTCCGGATTTCGACGAACCCGGTTGCGGATCTGGCTATTCGTCGCCAGGCATCCTAACCTCAAACAAATCAGTGCTCACTCGTGTCAGACTAACGATCGTTGCTCTTCACGCCGTTACTACTGCCGTACGTTTCACACCACGTGTTCTTCAAAATAACCGCGTTTTAAAACACTCAAAACTGTTCGCTCGCTGTTCTCCGCACGCTCGTCACCAAAACTGTTATGGTTTTCGGATTTCGTGGGCACTCAATTAGCACAGAGGTTAGATTTATACTACACTTTATTAAAATTATTTACAGATGTTGATAGCTCGATGGTTGAACATGAAAGAGGGATTTATGCTTTCTTGAATATCACGAAAAATGAATATGCTCCCCTGGACCATGTGCTTTGATCGACCCAAAAATTCAGTCTCATAAAATTCTCTTCCAAATTCGGTCCAAATAACAAGAGGTCAATTTCATGTGCGTCGGACACTTGGCGCGAAATGATCCATATAGATCCCAACTCGTTTTTTCGTTATAAATGAGTTGTATATAAGTGACTAGGCGCTTATTTTTACGTCATAAATAAGTTATGGAAACTCGTTTACGACAAACAACAAGTGCCCAGTTGAAATATACTAATCCTTGTAAATCTCATAGAAATTCAATTTTGATTGTGGACATCATAATATATTTCAAAGTCCATTTTCTTTTACAAATTCACCCACGCAAATCGGATTGAGGTTTGCTTCAAAACCTCACGACAATTACTCAAAACTTTACGCCCATAAATTGCACGGCTGCGTGCTATAATCACCAGCCGGGTCACTCATTAAACATTGAAATTACTTCCAGTTTCATCCTACAGTCGGTTGCCTCCCCCAAGTTAAAAAAAAAGCAAACATCCTTCATCCTGATCGCTCCTGGCACTGCTCCCAAACAAACATTAAAAGCACTCTTGCATTATTGGTCCACCTTTATTATGAGCTTTTAAAGTAATTCACCTCCTACTACACTTCGACACGCCTCACTGTGTACCTAGCTACCTATATCGTAGCAACCGACGACGACGACGACGACGACCATCCGACCCCGCAAAATCTGAGCGCCGAGCTACTTGGACCAAAAATGAAAAAAAATTACGCTTGCATTCGCTTGAAAAGCTGCTTACCCAGTTCAACTGTCGGAGTGCTTTATGCCATCACCCGCAATGAAGCAGGGCATGCAAAATTTGCGACACGAGGACGACTAAGAAACTGTATCAATTAGCAATATAAGTGTCTTTTTATTTCGTCTCCGATGCAGCAAGGGGTTTTCCCATGCCTGGTGGCGTTTATTTTGTCGAGTGTTGTTATTTTTTCGAGCTGTTTCCCGTGTTTCTCCGTGTGTCGACACGGGCTGGCCTCTTGAAATGTTTACTACGTTATACGCGTTTGCACGGCTCACTGATCGCATACATTGCGGAGCTGGTAGTGCGCTATGTTCTGCTCAGCTCGATTGCTGACTACCTGAGGGCATTTTCCTGCACCCGCGGGGCTCTCCAACAACATAACCAGCGGAAAAATCTCAATGCCAGGGCGCAAGGAAAGCAAATCGAGCGCTGGTGCTGGCTTGAAGTGTTTCCGCCTCGGTTTATGCAATCATGATAAACTCGACTCGGGGTGCTTTTGTATTTCACCGCTAATACCACCCACCAGCGCCTGCTATGTGTTTGTATGTATGCCAGATGTAAATGATAAGTGGCGCCACCAGGTGAGCGAGTAGGCTTACACCAGAGCGAGCAAGAGTGAGCACTGCTAAAACATGCAGGGGAGAACTGTCCAATGAAGTGGATGAATTGTGCTGGCAGAAAATTAGACTAGCATAAATTTCAGCTAATGAGAACGACGAGTGCTTCGGGAATGGAAAGTTCCTACCTCTACCGGCAGGTTGGTAGATCCTGGTGAAAAGAGGACGTTTAAATTCATTCATTCCTCATAGCGCTAATTCAGAGTAATTTTACAACCGTCATAATATTTGATAGTTTTTTTTTCTCATGTGAGGAGAGCTTGAGCGAGTAGCTTTCATACTGTTGCGGGATAAGTTCTGATGTTGAAAAGAATAATTTATAATCGCAGCTGAGTTTTACCCGTGCAACACAGTTGTGTTGTGGTTGGAGGAGCTTTTGTTTGAAATTGTATTACCGGGTTTCATTCCTTTGAATGAAACTTTGCATAATCGTATCACAGGGTTTGCTTCTGTGCTTTTAGAAAGATTAAAATTTATTCGAAATGACCATTAAAAAAAATGTTTACATGCTGGTACGCGTGGGAATTCAATTTACTCGGAAAATCGCTCAACCAGATCGGATTCAATGAGAACCATTTCCAATATGTGTTATCTCTATTCGACGAAACTCGCATCATCCATATTCGATCCCATGGAAACCATTCAGGTTTTCATCTTTCATATTTTCATACATCATGGCTACAGAACCTATAGCAGCACATGAACCTAATCTTCGTTCTATCCATCTTTTACCTCAAATGTGTTTGGTTGTCAAGACGGGATGGAGCAAAAACGAAGACAGACACAAATAGCGAAAAATATTGAAAGATTTCTTCTCGCTACGTCTATAGAGCACCAACAAAACGGTCGGAACGTAACTAGTAGACAGCGACGGTCTTCACTTGGAGAGGAGACATTCCGAGCGCCAGACAGATTGTCACTCGGTAGCTGAACTTGAAGGCAAACTGATCAAAGCAAACCTGCTGGAAGATTGCACGGGTGTGGAGACGCTTTTCATGTGGCTTCATCTTTTTGTCTCGCTCTAAATTTTTCCGCTGTTGTCAAACACATGACACGTGTTACTTTGTTCGAGTTTTCAAACGTCGTCGTCGGTGGAAGTAACTAACGAACGTGTGTCGGTTTGAGTCTGCGATATTGGAACTTTGACAGCAAATAAACAAGTAGGTTGGGGGAAAAAGATGCTTTTTGTATAAAATGTTTTCGTTGATAAATTTGAAAATTTTCGACATCAAACTTATAGTTGTCAAATCAAAAACGTTGCGCACAATAGTAGAAGTAAAATTAATTTATATAGCCATTGATCACGGTGGGACATTTTTGCTTGAAATATTCCAATTGAATTAGCCTTAAGGGCTCTTCATATTTGGATTTATATTGGATTTAAATAATTTCGCACGATTTTTTGTATGATAATTAGCATAAATTATTCCCTTTTGGGGCTATATTTAGATCCTACAATAATCAACTTGAATAGAATTTGATAAATAACCAATTTTCAAGAATTGTGGTGAATCAAGTGCCATATAATAATTTAATTATACTTACTAAAAAAAATTAAAAACTACAATGTGATATTTCTAGTTTTACAATATAACAGTCAACCCTTTTTCTTATTGGATGTTCTGCTAGCTTGGTATTCAACTTAATCTGATCGAAAACACGACTACTATCAATTCATTTTCTTTGATGAGTACCTTACAATTTCGAGTAAGTTTTTTTTTACTTCGACTATCGAGTATAATTGTGCCTGCGTGTTACACAATGTTCAAATTCGTGAACTGGTTGGCATAGAAAGCTTTCAATTAATAACTGTGGAAAAGCTTCGAGGAACACTAAGTTAAGAGCAGGCAAAGTGTTTGCGTTAGAGACAACAAAAGTTATGCAAAAGACTCACTCACTCACTCCCCGAGCAAAGGCCAGTATCAAAATCAGTGATGGCATAATCCACACTCAAACGATTTTTTTCGCTCTCAAGGGATCCCAATATTCGCAACATGTAACATTGTAGCTACGAGTTGACTCATCACAAACATAATTCCGTTGCGCATCGTTTTCTTAGAAAGAGAAAGCATAGATTGCTATCTCCCTTTACCCTTCACCGATGGTAGACACGAAGATACTGCTGTCAGCAGTGATGGAAGTTTCGGTTCGTTTTCGGCTGTACATCAAATATCTTGAAGCTCAAATTCACCACAGTTTAGGGAGAACTGTAGCTGGTGAGTTCTGTTAGCATGCTATCAGAGCTACGGTATCACAATTTGTAATATCATCCGTTGTTGTTTGCTTGTTGAGTGTTGGGAAAATATTAAAAAAAAAAATCAAATCTCACCAAAGATCAAGGTCACTCTTGATTTTCGTACACAAACATCAACAAGCTAACAAACGTGGTTATATGGTGTTTACATCTGTGTGGATTTGCTAGTCTCTTTCTCTCTCTCTCTCTTTTGCTTCTCTGAGAGTGTACTTTTCTATAGCTGTAGCGCCGTAGGATAGCTAGCATACGAGATAGCTTTTATGCGCCTTTAGCATAATTCATTTTCCAAGCGATAACAGAAGAGTGGTTGAGGCACGGGTCCCGTTATATCAGCATCCTTGGTTAGATTTCAGTCTGCTTTGTTTTATTATTTGTTTAGCATTGTTATTTTCAATAGGTCAATTTATTAAATTCATACCGACTTTTGCTGGCTACAAAGCCTATGGCAATCATATGAATTTCGATAGTGAACCGTGGAAGAATAATCAACATTCAGGACCTTTTTTTTAATTAATTTATTTGATAAGGCTCAACCGAATTAAATTTACAGAGCCGAGGATTCTTGTTCACTACACAATACATCTTAAAACTGTAGTCAAAAGGTACACCACAATAAACATTTTATCTTCCGCTATCCAATAAGCCTCCTCTACCAGAACGGGAGCCGCTTCCAGTGGTTTACTTGTATGGCAGATTCGCCAACGAGGGTCATAGCGCTTCCGTTGTAGTAATGGACGCAAAACATGGTCATCACTCACAACCTCATCACGAAACGGTTGCTTTCCAAAGTCGACGACGCATCGACTGAAAGAACTGCTGATGAAGAACAATGAGGAGGACCACACAATGGTTGCTGCCGAGTAAACAGACGATCGCGTGACACACATTGAGAGTGGTCTGCTTCTGTCGACAGCCGCGTGAACACTGACATTCAAGGACTTAGAATGTGTAATCACTTAAAATTGGCTTGGGTGCATAGTTTCACAAATCGGTTGGCTCTCAAAAAATCTATTGGAAAAAATTGTGCAATTTTACAAACGGAGATTTTGGTTCCTAAGAGCCATTCCCAAATATTTATACAGTAATTTACGATAACGTTAATTAATTCAAATAGTGCTCCGCGCTACTTTGTCGTTTCCATTCTTTGTGCAAACAACCATGAAAACTTATTTTTTTTTCAGATAAATTGCAGTTTATGTTGAATTATTTATTAATTTATTAATTTATTGATTAATTAATTTATTTATGAACATATATATTTTTACACCCCTCACCATCCCTCTCCATAGGGGGAGTTTGGTAAAGAGAGATGAAAAAACCAATTTGTACCTTCCTTAAAAGTTGTTCTAGCTCGCTATTCTAATATCTATATGCAATCTTCACACTGCCGTACTCTAACGGAACTATCAACTCTTTGCTTTCATCTACTCCATCTATCGTATACAAATTACCACTACAGTCTGTTATTTGAAATTAGCATCTTCAACAGTTTATTTATTAATTTATTCATTAATTTCTATATGTTTTATTTATTCATGTATATATATTAATAATTTTTTAGTTTTTTTTTTTCAATTTTTTTTATTTTTTTATTTTTATATAAATATTATTTTAAGTATCTATAAATATTTTTTTTATTTGCTTATTTTTAATTAATCAATTTATAACTTGTTTTTTTATTATTTATTAATCAATTCTTTCATTAATTTATAAATAAATTAGTTTATTCGTATATTTATTAATTAATTTATAAATTTTTGGTAGTTTTTTTTATTAATTTTTTTATTCTTTTATTGATTTATTTATATTTTATTTATTGATTGATAAAATAATGAATTTAATTTTCTTTTTTTGTATGTATCTATTTATTTATTTATTTATTTATTTTATTTATTTTATTTATTTATTTATTTATTTATTTATTTATTTATTTATTTATTTATCTATGCATTAATTAATTTTTTTATTTATGTTTTTATTTATTTATTTATTTGTTTATTTATTAATTTATTTATTCAAAACTTTATTTATGTTTTTATTTAATAATGTATTTTTATTTAAAATAAATAAATTTATTTCTTTTTACGATTTTTTTTTTTATTATTTTATGTATTTCTTTTTTTTAATTATTTATTATTTTAAATATCTATACATTATTTTTTTATTTACTTATTTTTTGATATTTTTTTATTCATATATTTACTAATTTGTTACTTGTTTTTTATTAAATAATCAAATATATCATTAATTTATAAATAAATTAGTTTAATCGTTATTTATTAATTAATTCATAAATTTATAAATGTATTCCTATTAAAATATTTTTTAATTTGTTTATTTATTTTTAATTAATATTTATATTTTTATTCTTTTATTATTTGATTAATTCATTAATATATTATATTCTTTTATTTATTCTTTCAGTTATTTATTTTCAAATTGATAAATTTATTAATTGTTCAAAAAAAAATTAAATTATTTATATGTTTATGTTTATTTTTAATGATTAATTTGTTCATATATTGATTTGTTTATTGATGCATTAAGTTAAATATTTATTTTCTTTTGTGTATTTATTTTTTAATTATTTTAATTGCAATTTTTTTTTATATTTTTTTGTCATTTGTTTTTATTTTTTTTATTAACATGTATATTTATTTATTTATAACTTTATTATTTAATTAACTCTCTCATTATTAATTTGATTTAATTTTTTTATTGATTCATTAATTTATTCATTAATTAATTAATTTAATTATTATTGCTTTAATTTTTTGTTAAATTAATTAATAAATTTATTTTTTTTCAATTATGTTATTAATTAATCATTTAGTTATTCTTCAGTGTTCAGAAAAACTCAAAAACTCAAATCTCATGCATGAGTTTATGCGGCTATGAGTTTTGCCTTGCAAAATTCAACGTCGCAAAAATCACCGATGAGTTTTCAGGTTCAAAAATTCATTGCTTTATATTTTCGCGTTATTCATTGTTATTACTATTGTTTGTGCATCAGGAGTTGGAAAACTTACACAACATGCATAGGCATGACGTTTGAGTGGTTTTTATGAGTTTAAAGCTGGAATGATTTTTCGGCGTTGTGAGTGTGAGTGCGTGAATATGCATGATAATCTCAAGCGTGAATTTTGTTTGCCGAATTCTCAAGTGAGTTTATTCTCGCAGGGAGGCTCAATGAATGAGATTTGAGAATGATTTTCCGAACACTGATTCTTATACATAAATTTATTATTTTTTTATTTACACATCAACCTTTTATTTTTTATAATTTATTAATCAATAAATTTTTTTTTTGATTTCTTTTTTAAGTTGTTTTTTATTTATTTATTTATTCATTTATGTATTTGTTTATTTATTTAATTTATTTATTTATTTATCAATGTATTTATGGATGTATTTATATTTGTATTAATTTATTTATGTATTTATTTATTTATTTATTTTATTTATTTAAGAAGTAATTCCACTTAATTTATTTTGGTATCCATGACAGATGCGAATTTCGATTGCAATGTGCAGTCTTCATCAGTGTCATTCCCACTAAAGAATTTATCAAAATCTAACCCCCTTAAGTACTCAACTCCTACGATCACAGGTTTAAAAATGAAACTACAATGTGTTGAACCGAAACCTACCTAGCTAATAAAAACCAATCTTTGGGATTTTCCTTATTATTTATTTATTTTTTATTTATTTATTTATTTATTCATTCATTCAGTTAGTCATTGATAAATTAATAAGTTATTTAATTTATTTATTTACTTATTAATTAATTAATTTATTTATAATTTTATTATTTTTTAAAACTTTTTATTGATTTATATATTCATACATCTATCTATTTATGGATTTATTAATTTTATTATTTAATTTATTTTTTATTAATTTTTGTTTTATGTTAATTTATTATTATTATATTCTTAAATTTAATTATTTTTGTTATAATAATTTATTTCATAAAAAATTAATTAAAAAACTATTTGATTCATTAATTTTTTAATTATCAATTTATTTATTGGTTCAGTTAATATATATTTGTATATTTAATTTTGTATATTTAATTTTGGTATATATTAATTAATAAATAAATTTATTATTTAGCTTATTTATTAATTTCTGTACTAAGCTTTTTATTTATTTATTTATTTAAATATTTTGAATTGAAATTGGGTAGTTTTTGGCGATGAGGGTTTGAGAGTTAAATTGATTTTAGGTCTTACTTTAATACCCACTTTATGAAATTTAGTGTTTATATGCGCCAAAAAAAAACAATTGCAAATATTTTTTATTGAAACGATGCTGATTGCAAACTAAAGCTGGGAGGTTAGAAGGTGATGGCTCTAGTGAAGATCCATTTCAGAATTGCTGGAGATCAGATGGCTAAGGCTACTGTAAATACACTTCCAGATCTTGAAACTTAATCTGGGACGCATTTAGTATTAGTATAAGCATTTGCAAATCAATATAATTAGAACGCGCTCACCAAACTCGGGTTTCTCCATGTTTCTTCTTCTTATTCTTCTTATTCTTCTACACATATAAAGCTTATGTGTCATCTCAACTTAGTGTTCTAGATACACTTCATCAGTTATTAATTGAGAACTTTCGATGCCTTTACCATTTTTGCATTAGTATAATGTATGGCAAATACAATCATACTCTATGCCCAGGGAAGACGAGATATTTTCCAACCCAAAAAATACCTAGACCAGACCGTAAATCGAACCCAGCCACCGGTTCCATCGAATCTAGCATGGTCTTGCTTTGTAGCTGCGCATTTACCAACTGAGCTAAATAAGGGAGGCACTTGTTTTTTTTTTATTAGAGACTTTCAGCCTTGGGCTGGTTCGTCTCTGGAGACAGGGAGGCACTTGTTTAATCATTTGTAATAATTAAAAAAAAAAACTATTTTTAGGGCCAACTACCGAAAGCATTAATAAACATTATCATTATGTGTTCAAACCAGTGATGAGATGTGTAATTATTATATATCCTGCAAAACTTTCGTGATTATTGTCTAGGAGGTAGAACACCTGCAGCTGAGCACCTAAACACGAGAAAAGAAAAATCGATCGAATCACAAACCGGTTAACGTGACACTACAGCAACACAGCTATGCGGACCAAATTCTTGCCCGAGAGTTTTCACAATCGTTTACAATGTCAATTATCTGATGATTCAATTACAATAGTTAAAATGAATTTTATTTCGGTTTGGTAGAAGCTGAAAGCACACGGAAAGCACTAATTTTGTGACATCGAAAATAAAACCGATCGTTCACGGGCAGAGCCTACTATTGAAAGTGAAAAAAATCTGGCATAAATGGAGCATCTTGCAGGCCTTGACAAGTATTTCTGTTATAGTTTGGACCCCAAGGAGTGTATAACAAACATGAAATCTCGATAACTGTTTCAAATGGACGTATCAGCTTTTGTAAACAATGCATTTGATCGTTGATTGGGCATAACTGGTAGCTCGCACACGCTTATTAACCCCTATCTGATGGTAGTGTTAGCATGCGTGGGCAAGCTACCTGTTACGCCAAATCGACGATCAAATGCATTATTTACAAAAGCTGATACGTCCCTTTGAAAAAGTTATCGAGAAATGGTTAATAGATTTCATTGCATTAGAAATATTTCTTCAGCAACGATTATGACAAATCGAATTCTTTCAGAAATTCCATCCCTAAATCTTGCTAGCATGTTTTACAAATTATTGATTTGAGACTATATGATGGATCTTCTGAATGCACCTGGAATCTGTACGAGACGTGAATCAATTTTACTCTACCTACAATTGATGGTTTGACAAAGCATCATCTACATTCCTTTGCTTCCTTGCATTCCAAACTTGCTATTCAGCCCTGATGTGTCTCCGGTAAATTCGAGATGATTCTGAGATATCACCATTTCCTTCGAGCTGTGTCTGAAGGAAGATAACTCACATTACCAGATGAAGCGATTACGAAGTAACATTCCATCTTAATTGCCCGCATACCAATCAGGAAAACAGCAGCATTCGTGGTCTGTCGTTCGAATACTTATCTTCGCCTAAGGAAGATATTTAATGCCACTCTTGTTTACTCCAACTCGAGTGGTTGTATGGGGAGGTGTGTTGTGTCTTGCATTCGAGTGCATTTCTCCAAGGCTTCATTCTTCACTTTGGTTCATTTATTCGATTGATTAATTTCCCCTCTCATTATGCTTTCCATTCAGTTCCAGATGAGACGGTACAAGTGTTGAGGAGCGAAAAGGTGGAACTGACATGCCCGATCGACATCGAAACCTGCGGCGAGCTGCACTCGCTCAAATGGTTCAAGGGCACCGATCGCATCGCGGTCGTCTCCGGTGACGGCGAGGTGGCCAAGGTCGAGGGCAGCTACAACGATCGGCTCTACCTGGCCCACGAGAACCAGAGGAGTCGACTCATCTTTAAGAACGTGGAAATCTCTGATGAAGATACATATCTGTGTGAAACCACATTTTTAGAGCCCTCCGAGGCATGTGAAAACTCGGGAGCATATAGTATAGCACTCAATGTTTACGGTAAGTGCCTAGCTATGTATCGTTACAATCGTACCAATCTACCGCACAGTCCACACAGACTATGAAATCAAGCCATCATGTCCGCTTTGATTGCTCTTGTTATACTAATGAATGTGTGTTTTTTCCCCTCATGCAGCCATTCCTTCTGTAATAGCACTTCAGGATGGCAGTAGGAATAGTATTAAGAACGGTTCTCACGTTGGACCAATGCGGGAGGGTCAGGATCTGCAAGTCGTTTGCGAAGTATACGGCGGCCGTCCAGTACCTGTGATAAGTTGGCATCGGTCGGGAAGTGTTGTTAGAGGTAATCCCCTTCACTTTGTATATCTGCATATACACACATTCGAAAAACCATCTGCACAGAACACGATAAAATGTTTGTTTTCCGCTTGTCCCCAAACACAGATTCACAGATTGTGGAGGATCATAATGGGCTGTTCACAGTAAAGTCAACATTATCGCTTACACTGTCGCGCCAGGAACTGGGGGCGACCTACATCTGTCGCGTCGAGATGAAAGAGTTGCAGCTGGTTGTTGATAATCATTTTCATATCGATTTACACGGTAAGCGAGAAAATTGCTCGCGGGTGCATACCTCTGTTTGTACACAACATTAACCCCACTCATGTTTCCTCTGCAGTGAGACCTACGAAGATCCATTTATCGGGTGTCAAACATCACACGGTGGAAGGTAACGAAGTTTTACTACAGTGCCAGGTAAGCGGAAACCATTCAGCCGAAAAATGTCCTCCCCCGCCCATGGCTTTTTTGCATCCGACACCTCGCCGTGGAGACTTTACTCGCCCATTTTATCCTTTAATGATTGCGTGCCGTAGGGCAAGTAAATTGAATAAATTTGAATAATTAAATTTACTTTTACACCTTTCCTCAATTCTGCGTGTGTTTGTATGTACTCAACATCATCAACTTGACGCTTCCTGTTTCCGCCGCTGTCGTCTTCATGGTCGCTCGTACGGTAGGTGAGCGGCGCTAGGCCGGCGGCCAACATGACGTGGTACAACTCGACCAAGCTGATACCGGCCGAAACGAACGAAATCACCTCCGTCACCACACAAACGGTAAGTGAACGAAAATAATATGCAAGCAAAGAAAGGGAACTCCCAAAAATGGTAGTGATAATGACAGACGAACGTAACCTCTTTTTCACACTTTTCGGCACGAGGGTATTATCGCAATAAATGACTTTAACAGGTACTTAAAGTTGGGCTTTTATTGTTGCGTTGTGGTGAGGTTGTACATTCGATGGGATTTTATTGCCCTCCGGGTTGGATTGGGAGAGAATATTATCCTTTATTAGGATTCGCGTTATTGTTATAACTCCCGGTTTATGGTTGTGATAGTGATTCACTTTTAGAGACGTTACAAAGCAACCACCAGACTGGTGGAATGAGGAACATGTTTTGAATTTTCGACATTCGTAACGGTTTGTTGCTTATCTGGTTTGCATCATCCATTGATGTTGGAGTATAATGTGGTAGGATTGTTAAAAAAATTCCAACCTGTCCATGTTTTGCATGAATAGCTAGAGCTTATTGAAAAAACAAAAGATAATGAGGTTCGAAATACAAGACTAGACATCGAATTGTTCCATTGTTGGGTGGAGGGTGTTTATTAGTGATCGATCAGTAGGCCGTATTTCATTAACAATAAAATAATTAACAACAATTTAAAAAAAAAAAAACTTAACAATGTTTGGAAAGAATTTCAAAACATTATTTGCTTGCCAATACTCGAATGAATCGATCATATACCAACCCTCTACTGCCCAAATTATGGTTTTGGTTCTTGCGGTAGTTACACATACTGTCATTCGAAAGGCATTAAAATAAATATTAAAAATTATACAGATTATTTTGAGCTGGATCAAGTTAGCATATCTAGAAGAAATTTTAAATTAAACAATTTTTTTCAATATACTTACGACAAATTGCATTTTTTTTTCTACAATCAACCTTCGCTAACTTAAACAAGAATTCAAAAGCAAATTAAAGCCAAATCCGCTTAATTTAAACAAGATTACGATGGATTTTTTTTAAAATGATTAGCATTTTTCCAACATTGCAGAATGTCACAAAACACATTTTTTAACATAACATTTTAGTATGATGTAGTAGCCAAATGCATCCCAATGAATGCAAATAATAAATAATTAGTACCGTGTGGGACCGACCTCCGTACACCTAAGCACGAGAGAATCATAAACGGTCAATACTAAATAATACTATCACATTATGCTCTGTATCATATCTTTTTCCTATACATTTATCTTTATTTTCCCATTATTTGCAAATACCAGGTCTTAAAGTTACCTTTAATTATTAGAAAAAAAAAAGTATTTAAATTCCACATATCTTGAATCAAAATCCATACAGCGTTCTGCGATTGAATCAAAATCCGTAAAATTTTGAATCGAAATCCGTACACTGTGTTGAAGATGAATCAAAATCCGTACATGAATGTGAATCGATCCAAATCAATGAAAAAAAGAACATGTTGCTATCTTTAATAAATTATTTTTTTTAGAAGTTGCTTGGCTAGGAGTCCAAAACAGCTATACTCGTTTAAATACACTATTTACAGCATATTTGAACTTTGTACGCTGATGGTCATTTCCAATGTAAAATCGTGCGCTGATTCCAAAAATGTAGTCCAAAAAAAACTCAGAAGGATAGTTTTGGAGATAAAGCTAAAAAATGAAATCTCACTTTACAAAAAAAAAAACGTGTTTACTAAAACACAATTTCGATCGTTACAACACTATTTTTCCGAGAGAGTAATGGTAGAACCACTATAAACATTTTTATTTCCATTGCTTTAAAACTTAGCAGAAACTCAATTTTTCTTAGGAAAACTTAAAAAACAAACTATTGACTAACAACAATACCACTAATCTTACTGACAATTGATGTTCAATTGATAGAACGAAAAATTTCTTACCTCTAATTTAGCGTTAAAATAATTGATATAATCTCATTACAACCGGAGGTATTTGTATATGTAAACAAATTTTTTTAAAGTGAATTTAATTTTTTTTAGCTGTATCTTGAAAACTATCGTACTGAGATTTTTGTTTGACTACATTGCTGGATTCAGCGCACGATTTTACATAAGAACCATTCGTCAAAGGTTCAAGTTCATTGTTTTACTTTTATTTTTTTAACTAGTGATATCAGCGTTAGAGTAATTGATGCTCCAATCGATTCAAAGGAAAAGTAACTGATTTCTTTTTATTTAAGAAGGTGACTGTTCTGGATTTTTATGCTAACTGATATCATGTTTAAGGATTAATTTCTTCCTTATTTTATTCTATATCAGTGCTTTGGGTTAAATATTCTTACTGGAGTTAACCTCCGATCACAACTTTGAGGTCTTTGAAATTTGACATGTGATAACGTGCAAGATGTGCCATACTTTGGAACTCGGGTGCACAGCAAAAAAATAATTTTAATATTACATCCAAGAGGATGCACTTCGATCATGTCGAAAATCTCATGTAATTTTTATGGATAAGTGAAAAAAAAAATACAACCATCTTAGAAACCAACAAAAAAGACAATGAACTGACAACAAGGATTATTTATTTTTTAAATAAAATTGGTAAGTTTACGACTATAACTTAATTTAATTTCAAACGTCAAGAGCAGAGGTGGCAACAGTACATTTTTTGCAAAACCATCCTCCAGAGCAAAACAAAACAGCCTGCATACGGGCGGTCGTATATTTCTACATTACAAACAAACGACGGAGATAGAGAATAGGAAAAATGTCGTAGCCCATTATTTTCCAAACAGTTTATTGAAATTACATTATAGCTGCAAGCTTGCGTGTGACAGTAATTTATGAACTCCCTTATTTACGCATAATTGTAACATCTAAGCTTATGAGTGGTTTGTATTCGTTCTTATTTTATAATTCCATGCAATAAAC
Organism: Ochlerotatus camptorhynchus; assembly: GCF_037179485.1. Classification (NCBI taxonomy): domain Eukaryota; kingdom Metazoa; phylum Arthropoda; class Insecta; order Diptera; family Culicidae; genus Ochlerotatus; species Ochlerotatus camptorhynchus. The sequence goes on along the minus strand of NW_027040822.1, from coordinate 912,602 downwards.
ATCAAATAAATGCTATAATTAGCCAGAAATCAGCAAAATTCTACATGACATAAATTTAAGTCTCACGCGCCGCGTTCGATGTTCTATCGCCTGCAGAAAACAGTTTAGAAATGTCATGACATTTTTTCCGCTTGCCAGTTTGTGTTTGTGCGTCTCCTCTATGGTCATCGCGCAAAGTATCAAATGTGAAGGAAAAAACGTTAAACTCCAGTACTCGTGCCACCACTGGTCAAGAGAGTAATAATCATAAAAATGCAGATCTTTCGTTGCTTCTTTTCCGTAGCTTTCTTCTGGTTCTTCTCCATTGTTGCCATTGCTTTTTCAAGTTATAATGCTTTCTTGCTTCCAAATATCTCTCTCGCTCAACCTTTTTCTTTTATCGTTCTTCAATCCTTTGTTTATTTGCGTTCTCTTAATCAATTTTCTCCCGCTGGTTTCATGTACATTTCCGGCCATTCATCACTGGTGGCTACTGCTGGGAATGCTCTCTTGCCCATTTCTGTCTGCTCTCTCCAATTTATATATGCGTGTTGGTGATATCCTGTAGAGGAGCTGCGTTGTTTTCCTTTTCGGCTGGTTCTTGACGCTCTTCATTAAAAGATATTAATAATATAACATTTTCAATACGAATAAAATAAGAGAGTAGCGATTCAATGCGGCATCTCTTATGGTGGTAAATGGAACGGCAAAAGATTTCCCCACACGCATCATTGCCACAGTCTTCTCCAAATCCCCTGGCGTGTATTTAGCTTCCATGATCTGCTGAAAAATATTGGATAAAGTAAAATCGTCATTGTTAATGCACAAGTGTACGGATTTAGAATCAGCTGTTATATATGGATCGAAATCCGTACAGTGCTAATTTTGATAAATAAATACCATATGAATGATCCTACAGTTTTAAGATGTAATGTATAGGGGCTTCCCTTAGCTCAGTCGGTAAAGGCGCAGCTACAAAGCAAGACCATGATGGAGGTGGCTGGGTTCGATTCCCGGTCCGGTCTAGGAATTTTTCGGGTTGGAAAATTTCTCGACTTCCCTGGGCATAGAAGTATGATTGGACTTGCCACACAATTATACCAATGCAAAAATGGTACAGGCATCGAAAGCTCTCAATTAATAACTGTGGAAGTGCATCTAGAACACTAAGTTGAGAGCACGCAATAAGCTAATATGCGATATGCAATAAGCTTGAAATGCGAAGAAGAAGAAGAAGAAGATATGAATGATCCATTGCTAAGAATTGAGATATAAAACAATAAACACTTACTACTTGCAAAAATCACTTAAATACGCTTAACAACTGGAAGTAAATTTTTCTTAGAAAATCGTTGAGAACGCAACCGATTGACAGAAATGACCGACCCGTGACAAGGTTTTTATTTTTCTTATTTTAATTGCATGACATACTGCCTAATTGTTGATATAAACATCAAACTAATGCATGAATGAACAGGAATATGCATTCATGTGTAATATTTACATTGTTATGATGCATATAAATAAACAAATTCAACAGGGTGTACGGATTTCGGTCCCGCACGGTATATCTTTTCGACCATTATTACAAAATTTGTTTTTTTTTATTATTATTAATTTATTTGATAAGGCTCAACCGAATTAACTTTACAGAGCCGAGGATTCTGGTTCACTATACTTCTTCTTCTTCTTCTTCTTCTTCTTCTTTGCATTTCAAGCTTATTGCATATCGCATATTAGCTTATTGCGTGCTCTCAACTTAGTGTTCTAGATGCACTTCCACAGTTATTAATTGAGAGCTTTCGTTGCCTGTATCATTTTTGCATTGATATGATTGTGTGGCAAGTCCAATCATAATTCTATGCCCAGGGAAGTCGAGAAATTTTCCAACCCGAAAAATTCCTAGACCGGACCGGGAATCGAACCCAGCCGCCTCCATCATGGTCTTGCTTTGTAGCTGCGCCTTTACCGACTGAGCTAAGGGAAGCCCCTATACATTACATCTTAAAACTGTAGTCAAAAGGTACACCACAATAAACATTTTATCTTTCGCTATCCAATAAGCCTCCTCTACTAGAACGGGAGCCGCTTCCAGTGGTATGGCAGATTCGCCAACAAGGGTCATAGTGCTTCCATTGTAGTAATGGACGCAAAACATGGTCATCACTCATAACCTCATCACGAAACGGTTGCTTTCCAAAGTCGACGACGCATCGACTGAAAGAACTACTAGAGTAAACAGACGATCGCGTGACACACATTGAGAGTGGTCTGCTTCTGTCGACAGCCGAGTGAACACTGATACAACATTTGTTGAAAAATTTGATTATTTTTGCTGCAGCTCTTAACCCCGCAAAAAGACGATCAAAGGCGGTTAAGGGTTAAATCTTCAAGATTCATTTGATATCAATTCAAAGGATCTTGATGTATTGTGATGAATATTTAGATCTTTTCAATTTCCATTCTATTTAGATCAACATTTTCTTTGTAATTTATTTATAAACATTCCAGGAGTTCCTAAAACTTTTATTTTTTTTATTTAAGAGGTTTTCAGCCTAAAAGCTGGTTTGCCTCTGAAGCATCAGAATTCATATAGTCTTTGGATCATATATAGCATTCACTTCATATTTTCCCCGTAATGCTCTAGGAATTCTCTGCAGACCATTCTAACATTCTCTCTGAAAAACCTTTGCAATTCACATATCACTTGGAATATTCCTTTGATTGTTGATGGTCCTTGGGATTTGTTTTCAAAATTATCTTCGTGTATCTTAATTTAATAAATCTTAAAAATCCTAAAAACTTCCTTAATATTTGAAAACACTTAGTGAGTTAAACCTTGATTCTGGTTTATTTCTCGAACTTTTTAGATATAGTAGAGAAGAGGTGGGCTATTGTTTAAAGCTATATAATCGGTAGTATCTTTTAAGAAGCTTTTCAAAGAAATTTTCCTTAGAAACTTCTAAGAAGAAGCTAGCGAGCATTACATTTTTATTGATATTGCCCGTCGCCCTCAATCTTTAAAACAAGTACAGAGAAGTAAACCTGTTAAGCAATTCACCCGGAAGCAGGGTTCGATTAATTTAGCCTTTTTAAAAGCATTAAGGTTCATTTGAAAATTTCCCAAAACATGGCTGCCCATCGAGTATAGAATTAGCAAAATATCGAGATATGGTAGATTAAGAAGCCTATTAGGTGTCAGTGTATGATGTATATAGATAAATAGGATGTTGGCTTAGTGAAGGAAAACAAAATTCCAGATTTTCCAGTTATTTTCCCGAAAAAAAACCCCTGATATAGAAAACCATCCACATAATGTTTAAATACGCATGCCAATTAGCGATTTTTGGATTTTTCTTCCTGGATTTTTGTTGGTATTCCCGGTCTAGCGATTTACATTTGAATTAAGTATTAAGCCAAATACGTTTGAGCCATTTATTTACTTGATAGAGACAAAGCAAGTGCTCTGTGGCATAATTTTTTTCAGCGATCAAAGTCTTCAAAAGTTGTCTTTGTTTTAGACACCTGAATTTCTAAATAACCATTTGGGCTTTATCATACAGGGTGGAACGGTCAAAAATCGGTCAATCATGATAAAGTGCACACTTATTATGTTATTATAGAAATGATCAAATTTTATTTCTTTTTGAAGTTCAATGATTACAAAATACAGCAAATTTTTTTGATTATGCTTTCGATTTTCTAAATACGAACTGTCGGACTTTACGTTTCACACCTTACATCAGATTTTCTACCGCTGTTGTATCAACCTTATCGGATGATGAACGTCAATTTGCTTTGAACTGAACGTCCATAATCTTTAAATTTATCTGAGTAGCCGAATTTAGAAAAATATCCAATTTTGTGATCTTAAAATCAGGATTAAGATTGAAATCCTAATTTACATTTCTAAGAGTTTAGAGAATTTTGATATTTTTTAAACTGCATAATCATCCTTTTAATTTGTCGAACCTCTTAACGGAATCCCTTTATGAAGAGCTTTGAGTGGGTTGGTTACCGTGTTGAGTACTTGGCACTGATGAAGTCTGCAAGTAGTAGACGAAATACGCGTATCTGTCAAAAGATAAGCAATTATAACGGAATTTAAGGGAAATAAACCAACCCACTCAAAGCTCTTCATGATCATCATAAAAATAATTATATTTTTAAAAATCTCAACGTTACATGTTCCAACAGATACTAAGTTCAATCTTTTACGTCTATAAATTCGGCCTGATGACCCAAACGGCCAATGACCTACACCTTGAATATCATGCGCCTGGTTTCCAGTGTGCAGCATATGACAAAACAAATCATTGCGATGATGGTGACCATTGCATGAACCGTGGTCTTTTCAATAACAAGTTTATTAGCTAAGCTAATAGCTAACAAGCTAAGTAAATTTGAATAAAATGAATTTGAATACCAACTTTTAGCGTTATGCTAGTCATGTGTATTAATGCTTATGAAAGATGATTGAAATTCTGAAACAGAGCACAGTTCTTACCTTCATTTACCACCTCATGGTTCCGGATGCCATGCGCCAACTAGCAACATTGCAATCCACCACGGACCAAATGTATCGATGGGAAATGAAAGTATGATCCAATGTCAATTAATCATCGCTGATGGCTCTAACGAACTAGGTTCCAACATGCACAGACATTTTTCACAAACGACAGGACTTTTTCGTCAATATTCTCGACATTGATCTTGTTTGGTTGGCGAATCCATTCGGTGAGCGGAATTCCACACCACGACTTCCCCTAAATTTAGAATTGATTTGACTTTGATTGATACCAAGCCGTCGCTCTATTCCCAAGCATCGTTCGTCGGTTGAAGATGAGAGGAATGGTTTGTCCGTTTTTGGGACGATCCCAAACCTGCCAAACGATGTGTGATTTTGCCCTAGAAATAAGCTAACCGCAATTCTTCTTCCTTTCTATTTCTCGGTATTCCCGGCAGAACTTACAAAACGACGGCACATTCGAGACCATCAGTAAGTTGATTTTCACTGCAACCCGTTTCGAAAACGGTGCATCGGTGCGCTGCGAGGCGGACAACATTGTGATGCGTGACGACGGCGATCGGCCACTGCATGACACCCTCCCGCTCGAGGTCATGTGTGAGTATCCAGTTCCAATATAGTGACACTTCTCACTGACTCTTGAATCATTAGACTGGTTCTTCTCGATCTTGTCTGTCACTGCTAATAATACGTTTTGAACCAGTCTACTGAGCACACATCCTATCTCATATAGTCCCATCATTCACTCTCACCGCATAAAACCCACCCTACGGTGCCAGCCAATAGCCAGGCGGTAGGTATTAAATCGCCCCACGCGATGACATGATTTATACCCGCGGTGGATTATGTCCTTCCCTTCCATGTCCCGATACTACTAACCCAAATACTGCGTGTGCATTTGTTTTACTCATCCTTTCTCACATAAACACACTGTATCCGTATCTGTCTCATTTGTCTTTCGCGCTAAACTGGGCATTAAACCTCGATACATTCGTTGTGTTCGGTTGCCATTTGCTGGTTGTTTATTGGCCCGGGAGCAGATCCGCCAGTGGTTCGAGTGGGTGCAGAAAATATCACAGTCAACGAAACGCGGGATTTCCTTCTCAAGTGCGACTATGAGGCAAATCCGGCCTCGCTTGAAAGTGTCAAGTGGTTCCGAAATGATCAGGAGATCAAACTCGACAGCACCCGGCACGACGGGGGCAACCCGGAGAATATTGGCCTCATCATCAAGCATGCGACCCGGCACGACATCGGAGCCTACAAGTGCGAGCTGGCCAACTCCATCGGGAAGGATCTGTCCGACAACGAAATCAATGTTGATGTTTTGTGTATGTATAACTTCTTTGTTTCAGTTTCATATTAGGGGCAAATTATGGTGTGTGTTCATAATATGGTGTCAAATTGTTTCAGCGAAAAGTAGCCGGAATTCGTACAAACTGTCATTTGGTTGAATATTGCGTATCTTACTCCATTGATGTGCCATATGAGACATATTTTCATTATGACACCACGATAGATTATAGAAAAATGACCATGTCGTTTTCTGGACGCAATGCTGTGGTATAAAATTGACCCCTTTAACGGGGTCGAAACAGTATCCAACAGCTGAATTGGCTTTTAGTATGCGGCGTAACGAACAGCAAAGCTGTTAAAATGTAGCATTTTATTTTCGTGGAAGCCTTTGGCTTCTTTCACTGCTTTCCATCTTCGATTAGGGAATTGGAATCACAGAAAGCTTTAAATTCACTTCAATGTTCATTAGAAAAAATCAAAAAAAAAAAAAACAGTTCGAAGTGAAAAGTCGTATCAAGCGTCAACATTGTTCAGTGTTGCCAGTACGTATACAGCCATTCCATAGCAAAACGATATAATGGTTCTCAGAATTTCGTAACAATTGGCAGTTTTGTTCCTTATCGAAAAATATTAGTCCCTTATTTTTTTATTTTCTCATTAGGGTGACCATTTTCCTGTTAGGGTGGTCCAAAAAATCGATTTTTTTTCTTTTTAACGTTTGAACCATTGAACCGATTTGAATGATCAAAATATCAAATGAAAGGTTATTAAAAATACTTTTCAGAAAAAATATTTTTTTTTGAAAATTGGTGTTGTGTATAGAAGAGCTTTGATTGTATTTGTTTTTTATGGTTTTCATGGTTTGTAGACAATGGGCGTAACACGTTTTTATATATATATTTTTTTTATTTAGGCTTTTCTACACAACATATAAAAAATCAGCGATGTATTTGTCTTCGTTTTTGAGCTACGATTTTTTGAAATTATCATGTTTAGAAATTTCGCTAATTACTCCAATACGACTAGATTACCCTGCGTCTCCATTGATATATATCGTATGTAACATGGTTACATTACTTACTTATTTCAATTTCTGATCCTAGACTACCATGACATTCATAGAAACTTGAATCAAATTTATTGATTGCTTTTGCGTTATGTGTAAATAATAATTACTACAGTGATTCATAGCAAAGGAATTCAAAAAGAATATATTTATATTAAATTTGGGTAGTACATCTTTCACGGACTGTTTGGAACTCCATATCTAGTCCATATTTGGACTAGAATCAATGCTTTGATAAGACAATCTTATGGTTTCCAACTATGCACATGGCTGGTTTAGTGGAGGTGAACCAGCCCAAGGCTGAAAGCCTCCCTATTAGTCCCTAATAAAGATAAATAATAATAATACATGGCTGGTTTGAAATAAAATTCATTAATTTTTTTTTTTTTTTTTGTAGACATAAAACATGCTTAAAGATACTTTCAAAGTGTCACAGAATGTTTTTCTTCTGAGAACGAGAATCGTTTCACAATAATATAATTTTCATTTTCTGGCCTAAAACTATAATATGACTGTGTTCCGGAAATTTGTTTGACACGATTATAACGAGTTTTAAGTTTGCTTTCCATCGCTTTATGATCTGCGTCTGAAAAAAAGCCATAGTGCATTTTTGAATCGATTTTAGAAATTGCCCATGTATAAAGCTCTTTAGCAGTTGTAATGAAATGCCCCTGCAAACTTGCTTTAGCAGCATTTCGTTTCAAAAACTCCTACCAAAGCATCACATGGACCTTTACCGTGGCTTGTGGCGAAAAAGTTCCACTCCGTATCTTTACCAAAATTCTTTTTCAAATGGCACAAATTAAAAACTGTCATCTTATTTTTGTACTGACTGCCTGACCCATCTGAGAAAAAGTGAATTTCTTAAGGCTGGGTATCTTACTCTTGATGAAATTTATACATTTAACTACGAATAATCGAACTGAAACATGGTTGTGCTTGGTAAACTCCGCGATTGCATTGAAACTAGTAAACATTAAATCTTTGGTGGATGGATGTATAGTGCACTGTGCGTTTCCCCAATGAAATCCTTGTACAGCGTCTTGTACAACAAATGAAAAGTTTTCAGAAAAATCACATTTCAAATGTGATGATCACAAATCACAATCACATTATTATACATTCCGTTACTTTCAAGTTACTTTTGACATATTTCAAGTATTTACCTTCTTGTTCAGCTATGAAATTATGTGGGGATAAATCGGATAACTTTTCCAAAAACATGTCACATGAAACTCTTGAGTTTCCAACTCCACTAAAACCATGATACAACGGTCAGCTTGAAGCCATTGTTTAAATTTTAAGGATTCCACATTTTCATCGGTCAGGATAGTAACCATTTATGAAGTCAAATTTTGTATACCTGGGCAATGTTCACATATTTTTAACCAACACTGTTCTGTGGGGTTGGTGCAAAGAATTAAAAAAAAAAAAGAGTCATGGTATGATTTCACATCAGTTGGAAGTGACTTTCTATCTTGAAGAGTTTTAAAAAATAATTTAACATTTTGGTGGTAAACACACCCACACACAAACAGTATGTGTGCCACTCGTTCTTGCCAGAATACAATGCTTAGGGCAGTTACTTGCAAACATTGAAAACCCTATTTTAGTTGCGGGATATTGATCCTTGAAAATGGCATAAACTTCTTGCAATTTACACAATACTAATCTTCGTTGTATATAAACCTTACCATCAACATTTTATGGTATAGAAATCACGCACGAGTGATAAAGTTTCTTCTGCTAATGACGACCTGCTCAGATTTCTTCCTGGTGTCGTCATTATCCCCTTGTCCTCCCGTAGTGTTTTGGTCCGATCCGCCATATATTGAGAAACACCGAATTCCTTCGTTATTTTATATGCTGACCAGCTTCTAGGTAAAGTCGTGAGAATGCGATACTTCTCATTATTATCATGAGTTTCTAGAAACTTTTCCTTGAGTTGCTGAATGATTTCATCTTCGTTTGTAGTAGGCACACTATCAGTACTTCTGATCGATTGTAAACTGGGTGCTTCTAGTGACTGAAAGTGAAGTTAAAAAAACATATTTGACATTACTGTAAACACTACACTACATTCGAACCTGACGTTACAAAGTTTTCAGAATGCTATAATGTGACGTCATGCTCGTTTGACTCATGGCTACCAATATAAATACATTTTTAAAAACAATATTCACCTTGGCTGTTGACAGCAGGAGCTCCGGATGGTTCAGCGATGGGCTCTTCGGGTGCGGGTTTATACAGTTTGTGTACAATTTCTGCATATGAAGGAACTGCTATCTAATTTCAGTTTTTTCTTCACCGCATGAACTTGAATAGCTTGGGTAAGATTCCTCTTTATAGCATTTGAAACCCACAAACAACAACAAGAGCACTTAAAATTCATCGTTTATAAAACACTGGCTGCACAGAATATATTTTGATTAACAGAGCTTTTGTTTCCCTACTGATTATTTCACTTCTAAGTTCATCCTTAACCCTCCATTACTCGCGCCAACTTTTGTAACACGAGTACTCGCGCGTTGTACTTTGTACAACAGTGTGAGTTTTTCATTGCCATTTTGCAGCCGAGCTACCAATCGATATGAAACCAACGGGTATTCCTTAAAAAACTTGTTTTTAACTAAACAAGTTAAACTTTTATGACAGTTAACCCCCAAAAAATGGGGAGAATAGAGAAAATGTGAATGGAAACCGCGTAAACGATGTACGTTCTATGTGGGATTTGACTTAATTGGTTACAACATGGAAAATCTCGAGATCCTGACCAGCTAGAATGTTACTGTCTTGGGTAAAGCTGTTCTAGAGATCATAACCTTTTTGCTGGTGAAGAGTAGTCCATAATTTTCTCACTACGCAGCGCTAGAATACATGTGAAATTATCGCATGTGATATATCTCGAGATCATGACCAGATAGAAAGTTACTGTCGTCGACAAAGTTTTCGATTAGATCAAAGCCTATTTCTTGGTGCATAATAGTTCAAAATTTTCTCAATACGCGGCGTTAGTATGCACGTGAAATTCTCATATTAAATATCTCGAGATCCTTACCAGATAGCAAGTTACTGGCTTGGGCAAAATTGTTCAGAAGGTCAAGGCCTTTTCGTTGGTGGAGTAGTTCAGAAAATTATTACTACGTGGCGCTAGTATATACGTGCAATTTTCGCATATACAATAGCTCAAAATCCTGAGCAGATAGAAAGTTACTGTTGTCGACAAAGTTTTTGGTGAGATCAAAGCCTATTTCTTGGTGCATAATAGTTCAAAATTTAGTAGTTCTAGTATACACATGAATTTCTCATACAAAATATCTCGAAATCCTGACCAGATAGAAAGTTACTGTCTTAGACAAAGCTGTTCAGGAGATCATAGCCTTTTTGCTGAATACTTGGTGCTAGTATATACACATACAATTCTCGCATATACAATAGCTCGAGATCCTGAGCAGATAAATAGTTACTGTTTTCGGCAAACTTGTTCAAGGGGTCAAGACTTTTTGGCTGGTGGACAGTAGCCCAGAATTTTCTCACCACGTGGCGCTAGTAAACATGTACAATTCTCCTATATGCTAAGGTCGAGATTCTGAACAGGTCGAAAATTACTGTCTTAGAAAAAAGTTGTTCATGAGGTCATTGCCCATTGCTTGGTGTACAATAGTTCAGAATTTTCACACTGCCTGGCGTTTGTGTACACGCGAAATTCTCACATGTAAAATATCTCGAGATTCTGATCAGATAGATTTCGCTAGTGGACACTAGTTCAAAATTTTCTCACTACGTAGCGCTAGAATACACGTGAAATTCTTGCATGTGACTTGTTTCGAGATCCTGACCAGATAGAAAGTTACTGTCTTGGACAAATTTGTTCAGGAGGTCAAAGCCTTTTTGGCTGGTAACCAGTAGTGAAGAATTTTCTCACCACGTGGCGTTAGTATACATGTACACTGCTCGCATTTAATATATCTCGAGATCCTGATCAGATATAAAGTTACTGTCTACGACAATGTTGTTCAGGAGGTCAAGGTATTTTGGCTGGTGAACAGTTATTCAGAATTTTCTCACTTCAGGGTGCTAGTATACATGTGAAATTCTCGCATATAAAATAGCATATGCGAGAAGTGTACATTTATACTAACGCCACGTGGTGATAAAATTCTTAACTACTGTTTACCATCCAAAAAGTCTTGACCCCCTAAACAACTTTGCCGAAGACAGTAACTTTCTAGCTGATCAAGATCTCGAACTATTGAATATGCGAGAAAGGCACGTGTATACTAGCACCGCATAGTGAGAAAATTATGAACTATTGTCACCCAACAAAAAGATCTTAACTTCCTGAAAAACTTTGCCGAATACATTTACTTTCTATCTGGTCATGATCTAGAGATATTTTATATGCAAGAGTTTCACATGCATAGTAGCGCCGCAAATTGAGAAAACTTTGAGCTACTGTCCATCTGCGAAAAAGCCTTGACCTCCTGAACAACTATGCCCAAGACAGTACATTTCTATCTGGTTGGGAACTCGAGATATTTTATATGATAATTTCACGTGTATACTAACGTCGCGTAGTGAGAAAACTCTGAACTATTGAGCACCAAGCAATAGGCTTTGACCTCCTGAAAAACTTTGTTAAAGACAGTACCTTTCTATCTGGTCAGGATCTCGAAACAAGCCACATGCGAGAATTTCACGTGTATACTAACGCTACGTAGTGAGAAAATTCTGAACTACTGTCCGCCAGCGACAAGGCTATGATCTCCTGAACATTTTTTTTAGAGACAGTCACTTTCTATCTGGTCAGGATCTCGATATATTCCATGTTGTAATTAATTAAGTCAAATCCCACGTAGAATGGATACAGTATACGCGGTTTCCATTTACATTTTCCCTACTATCCGCATTTTTAGGTGTTTACTGTAATCAAAGGTTAGCTTGTTTAGATCAAAACAAGTTTTTTGAGAAATACTCGTTGGTTTCAGATCGATTGGTAACTCAGCAACAAAATGGCAATTGAAAACTCATGTGTGTTGTACAAAGTACAACAGCGCGAGTAACGGAGGGTAAAATATACCACCATGCATTGTACCTACGAACGAACACCTTACCTACCAAGTTTTCCGTATGATTTTAGCATGTGCTCTGTCTAGGTAGCTATTTACTTGGTGAAGTATTCACTTTGAATAAACAAGACTATAAAAGCAGAAGCAGAAAATTGATTTGGATTATGTGACTATGTCAGCTATGTACCAATGGACACTCAGGGTAATCTAGTCGTATTGGAGTAATTAGCGAAATTTCTAAACATGATAATTTCAAAAAATCGTGTAACTCAAAAACGAAGACAAATACATCGCTGATTTTTTGATATGTTGTGTATAAAAGCCTAAATTAAAAAAAAATAACGTGTTACGCCCATTGTCTACAAACCATGAAAACCATAAAAAACAAATACAATCAAAGTTCTTCTATACAAAACTCCAATTTTTAAATATTTATATATATATTTTTTACGTTTCATTTGATATTTTGATCATTCAAATCGGTTCAATAGTTCAAAAGTTATGATTTTTTTTAAATGCCATTTTTGGAAAAAATAGAAAAAATCGATTTTTTTGACCACCCTAACAGGAAAATGGTCACCCGAATGAGAAAATAATAAAAATACGGGTCTAATATTTTTCGATAAGAAACAAAATTGCCAATTGATACGGAATTCTGAGAACCATTATATCGTTTTGCTATGGAATGGCTATATAAGAATATGTATTGGAGGTCAAGCAAAGATATGACTGATATGCTATTATGAACAGTATAGGAACCGAAAACTTTTTTCTATCAGTAGCTTTCACAATTGCATATCCTGCAAACGACAATTTCTACATACCTGCACAAATGGCACCAATTTTTAGAACCTAAAGCCATTAGAAATCCACAGCAGAACATTTGAAGAAATTGGCTTCGATTTGAATTGAACAACTAAGCGGCGCCGGTGGTGTAGCGGTAAGCGTGACAACCTATCACCCCAGCAGGCCTGGGTTCAATCCCAATCGGCGCCGCCGGGATGTTCTGAGGCATAGCATCTCTGGTCACGCCTTCCTTCGGAAGGGAAGTAAAGCCGTTGGTCCCCGGTTCATGAGTTGGCGTGGGAACTGTGCCTCCCTTGCGTCGGTAGCATTGGTGTTCAGCACGAAAAACTAGATCGACGGAAAACAAATCAAGGAAAAAAACAATTAATCAATTACCTACCATATCAAATTCAAAACACACACAAACAACAAACAATAACAAACCAATCCCTTCGCAGATAAACCAACGGTGGTGCTGAACATGGACCCGGAAACACCGGTGATCGAAAACGACCAAGCCAACATCACACTGCTGTGCAACATAATGGACGGCAATCCGCTGCTGCTGACCAGGGTGCGTTGGTTTTTGGACGGTGAGTTCCTGAAAGAGCTGCCCGAGTGCAACAATGACGAAGATGGGAGCAGTTTGGGTGACGAGAATCTGTGCGAGGTGGACCCGACCAAGATGTTGCTGCAGAATGTGGGTCGGGAATTCATTGGAAACTATTCCTGCCAAGGTTTCAATGATGGTGGATGGGGCGACATCAGTGAAGAGAATTCGCTGGATATCTACTACGAGCCGGGAAATGCAACAATAACACATTTCCCGTATATTGGCATCAAGAGGAGAAGCGTCACTTTCAACTGCTCGGTGGAAGACCGTGGAAACCCGGTAGCCACCAGATTTCGATGGCTGAGAGGTGACAAACCAGCCAAGGACGTGGTAACTCCTTCGTGGACAGTGGATCCGGTGGGGTTGGATTCGAGAACGACGTTTACGTGTTTTGCTTACAATGAAGGCGGCGAAGGAAACGCCGCAGTGGTGCATTTAGAAGTGCATGCTCCACCGGCGTTTGTGCAAAAGCTGCATCCATACACCGGAGCATTGTATTCGACCTCGAACATTTCTCTGGCCTGCCGGGTGGAATGTGTCCCGTCGTGTACGATTTCCTGGTTCAAGGATGGAGTAGGAATTGAGGATTCGGATGAGAGGTACTACATTACTAGCAGCTATCTACCTGCGGAGCCGGCTACGGGAGATTTCGAGAGTGCTTACTCGGTGCTGGTGAGGATGAGATTGCTTTCTTTCTTTCTATTTCGGTTGTTGATTGTTCTTGTAAATCATTGGTTGTCTAATTTTAGCATTTCAACATGTCTACCTGGCCGGACGGCATACTAGATCGCATTCGTGATAGCTCAAACTATTCGTGCGTCTCATCTAATAACACAGCAGGCCCTGGAGTTCGCAGCACGACGTATTTCGGCGTAGAATGTAATTAATCACCACTTGCTTTGATGAATGGTCTAGCGAAGGAAGAGGGGAGTTCTGTTTTCACATCTACTCTCATTGCAGATCCTCCGGAGAACACATCGCTATCGAGTCCGGTCATCTCGGTGGAGGAGGGCAAAATTCCCCCGCGGATTGTGTGCTCTTCCCGAGCCTATCCGGAACCGGAATTCAGCTGGTGGCGCAACGCGGCCAATATTGTGAATGGGAGCTCGCTGATCGTAAACACCGTGATGGAGAGGAACGACGCTGGCGTTTACACGTGTGTTGCATCCAACAAGCATGGCAACCACTCGACCGATGCCGTCATCGATATACACTGTACGTAGTTTTTGTGAGTGTGTGCTTTTGTGTGGTGTAGGGGGGGTTATGGAAGAGCAGAGGTACATATTCTGACTTTGGTTGGTTGCTGCGGGATGGCGTCGGTGGTTTTCGGGATAGTTGATTAGTTTGCTTTGAGGTTGGCAAATTTGTGCACCACTGTGAGGTAATCCTCCAGTTGGGTGGGATTTATATTTTATCTGCTTCGGTAACATTTGTGGCAGTAACGATTTTTCCATCACACTATTCGGTCAAGTTAATCTTTCAATTTGTTACAAACAAATCCCGAAATCACATATTGATATTACCTGTCGAAGCGATATCCATTTCAAATTGAATTAAAAAAACATATGAGAGCAACGGAAGGAAACAATAAATAATAATAATAATAACATTTTATGTACACCGAACTAATGTACCATTACCAAGAACACGCGTAATAAAAATAATACAACAGCAGCCTGCGCTTTTCTCAGTGGAGATATAATAAAGCCATGAGTTGCCAAGCACCTGATCCATCGCAACAAGTCACGCACTGCATTTCACCCCCGGAGCCTACTGGGGTGAGAGGCTAGACCGGTTCACCGATACTTTTGGGTAATTTCAAGCAAATTTCATCCGGTATTTTCAGTGTTACAGTCTTAAAATCAAAATGTGATAGCCTTAAACAACATAATCACAACAAACTGTGTGGGAGTGATTAAAGAAGCTGAATAGTGTCCAAAGGCGATTCGAATACTGCACATACCGGATCTAGTTTTAGATACTATTGAGTTCCCAAATCGAGTAAAAACCGACAATGTGGATGATGGTGTTTTGATTTACCGTGATTTGATGATTTTATATTCTTGATGAATGGAATTAGTGTTTTAATAATGTCTAGTGATCTTACTATTAACTAGTCTAGTCTAGTCTAGTCTACACATACACAGCCAGTACTTGAAAGAATCCTGGAAAATGATACATCTATCATTTTTCTTGTCATTATTAATGCCTGCTGCACATCAAGGATGTGAAACAAACAATAAAGCGGCCAGGCCTACTGTGTAGCGTTAAGTTAATTTTTGTGGAAGTGAATGTTTACCATGTCTACTTAATAAGTATAGACAGTGGTTAACATTTAATCCACAGGTAATCAAAGAGCGGGGACATACCGTACCAACCGCTCCGTATGCAGGATTTGAAAATAGGCTATATAAATCGTTGGGAGTGACAGAGCTAAGAAAGTTAATGTACACTCCTTGATTGTCCGATATCCTGGGATGGAACACAGGTATTTACCCCTTGTGTTCGAGCGTACAGTCCTCCCTCCGTACAAGCGTGGACGGCACCGCCAACCCACTGCCATCCCTCAATCGATCCAGCCGACCTCAGTCGAAGGACAACAGAGAGCGGTGTGCGGACGTAACCTATACGGAGGGAATGCTGTATTCGCCTAGGTTATAGCGCCCTTGCTCGCTACCATTTTCTTCTAGCGGTTGGGACCTGAGCACTAACTCTTGTCCTAGCCCTATATGGCATATGGTTATAGCGCCATTACTCGCTTTCTGAAAAGAGAAGAAGGGAAGGGAAGGAGAGGAAAAGGACTTGGGAAAAGGAAATGCGGAATTCCTTTCCTCATTAGTATTTGTATCGTCAACTTTTATGAAAACTATATAAATCATTCTTCCTTGGTCAGAGGTATTATTACGACATTTGAATAAGATTGTCTTATCATTTCCCTAATAAAAATAACCATAAAAGAGAGCTTAACGACGTGTTCGGGGTATCATCCAAACCCTATGTGGGATGGTTTATCTATCCGAGATACAGTTCGTTTATGGTATTTGTTTATTAGGGTTGTTATTCAAAATTTAATGTTATAATGATCAACATAGCTTTGGATTATCCAATATAAATCGGTAACACTGTCCTGCAACCGATGTAGGAAGCACCAAAGAATATATATAGACAAATCTCAAAAACACAGTTTTAACTGATAGTACTTTATAAACATCAAACTGTCCAATATTGGATCCTGCCAATTATAAGCACCAGAATAAATTGCAACGGACTCACCAAATTGATCCATGAACGATGTCCTGTTACAGTGATCTCCATACTCAAGGGTTGGTTGACTGGGCTCGAAAATAGGTTTTCCTATTCTTAGTATCGGACAAGCGAACCAAAAATCCTGTATGGCCAATCAGTTGATTAGTCAGATGATGAAAGCACAATTGTGGCTGAATGGATTCAGGCTGCTAATCGGAGAATCTGACCCACTTGTAAGGAACACAAAGAGCCACAAAGAACAACCAATGGTACTAGGTTCCGAGATGATCAGTGGTTTAAGAACTCTGGGGTGGCAAATAGTTGAAGGAACACTCCTAGTGATCTTACTATTAACTTCACCAAAACAATAAATGATTTTTTTGTGTTTTGCCATCAAGTGTTATGGTAGGACATACACTTTGCTATGGTGACTAAGCAATTTGCAACGCCAGATTCGTTAGTAGATTGTTTATTGAAACGCTTTGGACGTCCCTGTAATAAGATTTGTAATTTGTTTGGAAATCTTTCAAATGGCTCCTATCGCCATGTGCCACTCTAGCTTGTGCACCCATAGCTGTTACTTTCTTGGTATTAATAAATTTAGTGGACTGGAACTTTACTGGTTATATGAGAAACTTGTGCAAATATTTCAATGTAAACTTCACTGCCTAAAAGTAGTTCCTTTTTTTTGGCAATTATAAATGTTCCGTTCTCCGTTTTACTATTAGAATCAATGTTGGTGACATTACCATACATTTCCACAGTATGACAACTACTACGAAATCCATCATGCTCAACCAACCCAATTCGATCGGCTCACAAGTCTAACCCTGAGTAATTTTCCGTTTGCTCTTTCGAATGCGCTGGCAAACGAAGCAAACGAAGGCAATGCATAATTCACAAAAGATCCACTTCTGCCGCCTTCCTTAGCCACTACAGCTATTGTTGATTGTTGCTTCCAGATAAGCCCACGTGCACCATAGCCCGCAAGGAGGTCAACGACGAGGACATTCTCATTTGCACCGCGATCGGAAGCCCCAAGGAATCGGAATTCGAGTGGAGTCTCAAGTACGAGAACGATACGCTACAGAACCATAAGACGCGCGGCGATGCCTACGAGAGCGTTCTGGTGCTGGACAACGACGTCTCGGCGATGCGAACGTACGTCTGCGTGGCCACCAACAGCGTCGGAATGGGGAAGCCGTGTGAAATTGAGGTGGCAGGTGAGTACGAGGAGTTTGATTAATTTCCTTTTGATTGTTTTGAACCTAACACTCGTTCCGATTCCCGTAGGATACGTGGCCTGGTGGCTTAAAGGAGACATCCTGACGCCGTACATACTGATTGCAGCCGTCGCTGCGTTGCTGCTCGCCGTGATACTGATTTGTGTTATCATTATCTGCATTTGCCGTCGCAAGAGAAGGCAGGACAAATGTAAGTAGACACGGCTTTAACAATACCTACACCAGCAGCACACTCTTTCGCCAGACACAGACACACACACACACTGTCTCTCTCTCTCCGTCTCTTTAGTCTATAGAATCATCACTCCTCCGATCTATAAGAGATTGTTGTAGAATCAAGCGACAGGTAGTATAATTAGAGAGTTGATTATTTACATCGTTTTCTCTAGTTGTTATCTCTAGACGTGTAACACTAATACAGTTGCGTTTAAACGCTGAAAGCTTTAACTATTAACTGCTAGCTTTCATTGATTTATTTTTTATTGAGTTCATAGTCAGTAGTTGTAATAACAACCCGTTGATAACATTTAATATTCTATTGTGATCGTCTTTTCACTGAGCTTATCAGCTATGTTCACTAATCTTGCCATCGTATCTTCAACTTCAACACTTGCTTCTAATATTATCAACCACTAGCTAAATCACTTTGAATGATAGCGAAATTTTTTGAATTCCTAATATGACAGCATTTGTACCAATCAAGGTATGCTAAGTGCTTTACTATTGAAAAAAGCACCTCTTTTAGCTCCTCCACGTAAAAAAAGGAAATCCCTTCGTAGGTACGTTTCTCGAGAAATTCGTTATCAAAAGTACTAATTGTAGGATACATTCGACTGCACGCTTAACTTCCATTGACCATTCATCACTAGCAGTAGTCCCCCACCACCATAACAAACAAGTACCCATTTTACCGCACTTCTCTCAAACCATTCTCCATTCTCAAAACATCACTCGAATTTTGAACTCATTTTGCTTCTTTTCTCGTTTTTTTTCTTTCCCACTTCCATCCGTTCCAAATCAAATCTATTAAAAACAATGTGTTTTGTGATTGTCCGTTTCGTTTCTGCAACATTTAACCATACGTAAAACTTGAAAATCAAAACTTTTCGATCGATGTTTTCCGTGCGCGTGTGTTCCTGTTCCTGTTTACATAAATTTAAAATAACAAAACGCCATGTAACACAATCAATCACATTGCAATCTACAACCATGCAACAAACAATAACAAACCCGATACCACAGCGTCGATCCAAATTGAGGAGATCGAAGATGCGGAGTTTTCCTTCATGAAGAATCAAAGGTAAGCCGGAGGCTGGTTGTTTTTCGATATAAGGGTGGTAGCTTTTCTACTTGGTTTGATTATTGGATTAACACTAGACTAAGCTAGAATATGTACTAAATTTTATACTCATGATGCATGTAACTTTACAACTTTGGCACAACTTTACCTATGATTTGGTTTGTTTGATTATGTTGCATTTATGTTCATTTACGCAAAATTATTATCAACTGCATCGTTGAAGAACAGCTCGCTGAATGTTGGTCATCGACAGTTTTCTGGATAACGTGGTCCTGAAAATGTTCGCGCTCCTGTAAAGAAACTAAGGGTAGAAAATTGTTCAATCAATTTTTGGAAAAACTTTTACCGTGGATCTTTGCCAATCTGAATGACACTTCATTCATATTAACGGGGTATATTTTTAATTTGAACTTCTTATAACCCAATGAGCACTTAACATATGTAGAACTTCAAACTTCATGGTCTTCAAAAAGTGAAGTCATTTCCTATTCATTCCTGTTATAACTTGTATAATTGCACATCGAAATGTCAAATTAATCAGCTGAAGTAATATTAAATTTATTTACTCGTCAATCAATCAAATTGTAGACTACATATTAACATTAGGACTTATGTTCTATGACTTCGCAGGGTTCTGAAATATATTTTTAATTCTGTTGAGGGCACATTTAGGTCAATCATTTCTCAATGATGATTATAAACAGTCATTATCTGATTTAGCTTAATTGGTCCGATGGCGATCTACTGCGAACAACTGTCGATTGCGTAATTGTCGGGAAGGTGCATACAAATTTAACCTTGACAATAGATCAGCTGAGTCAACGCGTTGCGAAATGATATTGTTTAATAAAGAAATCTTTGCGTAATCCCGACGTTCTTTCAATGTTTGAATGCTGATCAGCAAGCAACGTGCTTCATATGACGGGAGAGGAAAAGCCGTTCAACCTAACTTACGTAGTGCATATAATAAAAATTGCTTTTGGATTGACTCTATTCGTTCTTCATGCTTTTTCATATAGGGTGACCAAACAACGCTACAATATTCTAAAATTGACCTCACATAAGCAACGTAAAGTGATTTTTTGTCTAAGGATCTTTAAAGTGGATACCGAAACGTTTTATAAAATTAAGCATATTGCCTGCTCTATGTATCATTGTGTTATAATGGTCCACAAATGTCAATTTAGAATCTAGAATAACACCTAAATCTCTTACATTTTCACATTTTTGAAGATTTTCATTACCTAATGTAATACAAAGATTTTGTTTGTTTAGTTTTCTACTGTACGTTATAAGATTACATTTTTTGATATTTAGTTTCAATACACCATCTGTAAAAAACATGAAACACATTCATATCGTTATCGCTGCCTATTTCTAAAAATAGCTTCATGTCATCAGCGTATGCAAGTACCCTGATATTTTTTTTTAAATAAGAGAGACGTCATTAATGTACAAAATAAAAAGAAGGGGACCCAGGTGCGAGCCCTGGGGAACCCCTGACGTGACATGAATTGGCTTAGATGTTTTCTCGTTGAATCTTACAATTTGCTGGCGATCAACTAAATACGATTTAATCCAGGTGAGGAGCTTCCTCTCAATTCCCATTTTTTTTCTAATTTAAAAATCAGCATTGGGATATCAATTCTGTCAAACGCTTTGCTGAAGTCTGTATATAGAGCTTCTACTTGGTTACCTCTGTCTATTGTATTTAATACGAAGTCCACAAATTCCAAAAGGTTTGTGGTGGTTGAACGGCCTTTAAAAAAGCCGTGTTGTGCACTAGTTATTCTTTGTTTTATTTGGTCAAAAATGTTTTTATTTATAATTGATTCGAAGAGTTTTGGAATGCACGACATGATAGCAATCCCACGATAATTTCGAATATCGGATTTTTACCTGGTTTATATATGGGTATTAAGTAAGATTTTTTCCATTCCTTCGGGAATATACCGGATTCAAGCGACGTATTAAACAGCCAGAATAAAGGGGTTGTGAGTTCAGTTGCTAAATTTTTCATAAAAATATGTGGGATTCCATCTGGTCCTGAACCTTTAGTGGCGTCCAAATCTCGTAGGCCATTCCAAATATCATGAACCGAAATGTTATTAACGCCAACAGTAGTTAAAAAGTCAGGAAAATAAGAAAAATATTCATAATCACGATCATTATCTGAAAATTTCGTGTATGTTTCTTGAAAAAAAGTGGCGAAAAGATTACATATATCATCAGAATTATTACCTTCCGTTTCATCAAATGTCATTTTTGATGGAAAGCTACACGATTTCATTTTAGTTTTGATGTAATTGAAGAAGTTTCTTGGACATGATTTAATTTCATTCTCTGTTTTTATGTTATACTCAGACAGTGCCAAAGAAATTGCATTATTAAGTTGATTTGGAGGAATAATTGCGTTCCTCGTGAATTACGTCAAACAAAATTTTATAAAAAACCTCCACTGCACACTCAACATTTACCTGATCCTTCAAAATGGTTTTCCAATTTAGTCCATTGAATTTATTTTTAATATTATCGTAATTAGCATTTTTGTAGTCGAACACATTTTCATACTCACAGTCGTTGGGTTGTCGACTGTCATGAACAAATATGGAATACTCGATTGCTGTGTGAAATGTTTCATTCTTCCATAAAGGAGAAAAAGATTCACTTACACAAAAATCTTCATGTATATTCGTTAACAAGAAATCTAGGAAACAATTCTGTTGGTTTCTTACATGGTTTATCCATGTCTAATCCTAAAGACGCCATTTTTTCAAAAATAAATTGTAATGTTTCGTTTTCCCCAATGACTGGGAGAAGAAAACTCTCATTATCTGAATCAGGAATAAAATCAGCATTGCGTTGATTGAAATTTTGAATTCAGGGGGAAATTGAAATACGATTTCTTCAGCTATTTGGAAAAAGTTTTCATACGAGGACTAACAATTCGCTGAACTGAAATTTCACAACAATTTTGATAGTCTGAAAAAGCTGTAACGTAAGTGAATTCCGAATTATACGGATGAACAGGAAAATTGATTGATTGTGCAACGAAAAGAACCCGTCTTATTAATCTTAATGTTAGTACTGCTTAATTTTTTAATTTTTGATATAAAAGTAATCAGTAGTGAATAGAGAATGCACCGTATATATTGGGAAGTTGCGTGTATCAATAGTGTTCAGTGATTTTTTTACCTCTAAAAATCAATTTGTTCCACAAGTACTCTTCTTATACTCTATTGAAACATATCCCTAAGTACACGCTTTTAACGCTCTCTTATAAACTTTATTCAAACGGCCAAATGATTTATCAGATTGAGCACTAGCACTTATTAGAAAATAATACTGACATTCTCAGCAAAACTTAGAGAGAGGCAACTAGGGTATGGATTTGGATCTCCAATTTATGATCCAGTCGCTAATTGGTCGATTCTCAAGTACATGATTGTGTTTATTTTGTATTAAATGTGTGCATAACTTCTCTCTGAACTGTTAGCATTGATTTAACAAGGACAATGTTCAACAGAAACTGCAGGAGCGAGTGAAGAACCTGCGATGAAGATCAAAATGAAGCCGGATGTCCTGTCTTGCCTTAGAGCAAAACTATCACAAGAGCTCTTGTTGACAAAACGTGTGACATCTTGATGGTTTCGAAAAATCATAGCATGCTGAAATCCAAATTGTTTTTCTTTTCGTAAATTATAACACCTGCACTTGGTACGAAGGGTGTTGCAATCAAGGGGTAGGTCACTCAGCACACCAATCTTGGGTCATCTTTTTTGTCAGTGTGCGGTAAGTGTGCTGCAGTAGACTGGCCCACAAAAATTCTACTTTTCTGGCCAACCCCTAGATTTGTGCTTTTAGGGGAGAAAACCATTATTCGAAAGTTTCGGCTCATTTGGTCCTAAGATGAGCTAGCGCTCTTAGTTTGAATTTTGTATGGGGAATTTGGATAAAATACATAACATAATGACACTCCTACACTCTATCGATCCAAAAAAAAAGTTTCCTTATTCCCGATTCAGTTTTTCAAAAATTGTAGTTCAGTTTATGAGTAACACGCCAGCCCGTGTAGTGTCAAAAAGAGCTGAAACATTCAGAGAGTGCAGACACGAGTCTGGATGTTGGCCTGTGGAAAATATGAACTTTTATTTTTAGTGGTAATCTAGTTGATACGTTGCATAAGATCCCTGTATTTTGTTGCAATATACGAGCAGAATGCACATAATTAAATAATATCTCCATAATACTAACTTGAATTGTAATGCTGTCTTCGGCATAGTTGTTCCTTATGGTTTAAGCTACAAATGCTGAAATTTTGAGCTTAATGGCAGAGTTGCGACCTATCACAATCACTATCGCCAAACAGCTGATGGTAGTAACGCTTTGTACATTCCTATCAATGTGCTCGTCGAAGCTCTCTCCATGACCATCCATCGAGTTGACGAAAGAAGTAAAAAGCAACTGATGAATGTCGTCTTCTGTTGTGATCCATCACCGATCTGGTCATTCCCGACAATCACGACACTGATCTGTGCTCGTTTTGAAGCAGTTGCTGCTTTGCTTGCTTATGTGAGTGTGTTGGTGAGTGAACCCAACAGCTTCCGTTTCTTGTTGCCTGCTTTGTTTGAAACTCACACAGTCGTGCCTGCCGAGACGAACTTGGAATGCGTAGGCATTGTTTTCATTTTCTTCTGTCGTTTCGCTTTTTCTCATGATCGTACTGCAGAAGTCTACATTGTTTTTGTTGTGCTTTTCATCATCAGCAGTGAGTGTAACGTTTTGCTTGTGAGCAGCGACCATTACTGGGGATTGTTGTTTGCCATGGCTCTAACTCTCACTGCGTGACAAAACCATCTGTCAGCGATAGTCGGTTGATGCGAAGACGAGTGTCATGATATTTTGCATCACTGATGGAGAATGCTGAACCCATTATATGCACGAAAGAGTGAAGGAATATTATTTCTCCATACATTTCAACCAATATCCTCATACAAATTTAGAATCAAAAGCGCCAGCTCGTGTAACATCCGAATGAGCTGAAATTTTCAGAGAGAGGTTTTCTCATCTAATGACACTAATGTAGAGGTTGGCCCGTTGAAAAAAATGATACAAAATTTCCCCCATATAAATGTGGGCCAGTCTAGCGCCGCAGTTGTGCCGATTGTGCCGGTCATAGAGCAAGCCGGCAACCCGGTATTTCTAACACCTTGAATGTTTTGATTTGAAATCGCAAGGATAAATCGGATTCAGGATGTTTATGTTCATAGGATGATAAAAGTCCTGTGTTTTTGGGTTTTATAATGTTTCAAAGGCAGACCAGAAACCTAGCCTATCGTGCTGTGAAAAGCGACGGTCTATCAGCGGCCGGAAAGAGATGGAACCAGTGGGGAACATTGTTGGAGACCGACTATAGAGGATGATGAATAGACTTCTGTAGTTTGTTTTGTGTGAGTTGCATCATTATTTGAAGTAAGGGTTCTAATGGGATCTGAATAACTGCCTCTTTCTCTTGAGCCCACTCTAGAACCTACATTTCGTGTTTAGATCTATAAGTATTACTTTATGGGGTGGTTTTCTCAGTCTCAGACGAAAGTTTAAACGGAAAACGATAGACACTACAAACCATGAGAAAGTCCGAAACCAAACGGTCGAAACATCGAGAACGTAAAAAAACAAATCGTTTCTACTAAAAGACTGAGAAAATCGCCCCATAAAGTAATTCCAATCTCCCAGTCGAAACCACCATTAGCAGATCTATAACTAAACTGCTGGTCTGAGTTCTTCTGATATATTCAATTTGTATGTTCCTGAATATACAGTCAAATAGAACGTAATGTTGTGAACAACTTCAATGACAGTTATCCAGCAGTGCTCCCATTTTATTTACAACAACCTAATGCCTACGAGATTGTGCCGAAGGTGTGCCAAAAGTGTGCCGATGGATGTGCCCAAGCTGTGCCGAATATTATTTCGGCACAATGTCCTGAGTGACTTACCCCTTGGTTGCAATAGTTCTTTTTTCTTATTTATATGCTTTAATGTTTTCTCGAATCATTATTTTGATTTTTGCAGAAAAATTAATAGAGTAAAACTGACTGATTTTTTTCTTTTTATAAACTTCTAGTGACTCAAAACAAAAATTGAGCAACACAACAATTTATTAATGTCTGTGAAATGTTGTTGTTATGCTCATTGGTGTTTTAATCGTGCATAGCTAATTTAAAATCACGACGAGTAGCAGCTACTTGAGTTAGAGACGTATACGTGTAATACTACAGATTCTTTAATATCTTAGGAGGGGGCGACGCCGGCGTAGTGGTTAACATCCATACCTTTCACGTCAAAGTCACGAGTTCAAATCTCACCCCCGGATAAGTCACGAATGACCCAAGAGTGTTAAAGTGACTAAAAAAAAAAAAAAAAAATATCTTAGGAGTTCCAAATTGCAATTGTAGGTAATTTAAAGACATGGTGTAAAACTAACTTGTTCATGAGTTGTGGAAATTACTTAAACATTTCTAAAAAGAACTGAACTGTATCGGTTTTTATTATGTTAATATATCAGCTGGTTCTATTGTTAGGTAAAAAGGTAAATGAATCATTAAACAATGACGATGTTCCTTAATAAGTAAAAAAATCTCCTTAATATAGATCGGGTTGCTTCTTAAATGATTGATCAAAATACGTTAAAGATCTTAAAATTCTCAGTAAATATTTAAAGTACGCTTCCTAAAATAGAGAAAACTGTACATTAAGCATTTGAAAATGCTCCTTAATATGCATCGCTTTGCACCATTTTGAAGTGTAATTGTACCATATATCATCGGAAAAGCTGCTGTAGAAAGGTTAATAAGTACCATGAAATCAGCTAAAATGTTCGGTAAATCATTGTGTGCATTTGTGCATTTTTACTGAACATTTCAGCTGATATCTTTCTATTTGGGAGGTTATCCACTAAAGTGCCAGACTGCAAATGGATGTTTTTTGTTTGGAATTGTATTTTTCAGTCATAACTTCTTCGTGACTATGTGCTCTGGAGAGTTCAGCTATGATAATAAATATTAATATACATTTTAAAGCGGTAAATGGTGAACATTTTCAAGAAAACTTTGTCTATCCCCTCGGTTCTCTAAGTCATTTACAAACTGTTATAGGAGGTGACCCTGGCGTAGTGGTTAGCATCCATACCTCTCACGACAATGTCACGCGTTCAAATCTCAGACAAGTCACGAATGACCCAAGAGCGTTAAAGTGACTATAATAGAAAAAAAAACACTGTTATAAATAGACCTGTGCGCCGATCAAAATATTTTCGGCGGCGGCGTGATATGTCGTTTTCTGCCGGCGGCGGCGGCGTGGTGGCGTCACGCCGTTTGATATCGGCGGCGGCGGCGTGGCGGCGTTGGTCGGCGTGAGTTTATTTTCAATGATTTAGAACAAAATACATTTCAAACCAAGCGCACATGGACTAAAAATGCTATCCACATTTGAGTTCAGATTACCCATCATCACTAAATCGTAGGTCACTCATAGTATGAGTAAATTTTCCGACACTTTCCCGGGGAAAACTTCTCGAATATGGGGAAAATTTAGGAAAATTGTACACAGATCAGAAGTATACTAGTAGACAGACTAAAAAAACAATCAATTTTCTTAATATTCGAGAAGTTTTCCTCGGAAAAGCATTGGAAAATTTACTCATTCATTATGATTGACTTACATTTTCGCGACTGTTACTGTTAGTAACTGTTACTCAATTTTGAGCCGTCCTCATTAATAAATTATATGCTTTCATTACTCTGATACATATTTGAATCTACCCGCATTGTAGTTTTATAACTTTTTGTTTATGTAGTTGAAGATGATGTCTTTCGGATATACGTAGAAACCCAAGTTGTGTGGAGATTAAAAGAAAAGGTCAAATATCAACGTGTTGTTAATAATAGTCACTTATTCACCTTAATGTAAATCAGATCCTCGTTTGTAAGCCACTGCTTACTGCAAAACTCTATTTTTGCAAATGCTTTAATTGTCATGAATCAAGATTGTTTTATCCACATTGGATGCCTGACCGACGTGCAGATACGCTCAGCCCAGCTATGTTAAAAACTCGTGCACTTGGCATGTTGGTGGTGGGCGAACCAAGGCTGCCAACCAAGAATACTTTTTAATTTCCTTAAAGCATGGAATATCTCCATCTACAACGTTGTTCGGGTATGGAGTAATGTGCAGGTGAGGCAGAAGGAAACTCTAGTTCACTGTTTCATTCATACGGTGTTTTCGTCGGGTCGAGAGAAAGAAAGAGTCAGCTAGTTTCCTTCTGCCTCACCTATAGATCTCGCTCATCGAGATGAAACCACCAAACTGAGATTTTTGTCGTTTAATCAGCGTACCAAAGCACTATCTCGAACAAGTGTATTCATCCCTGTGTGCTGGATAAAGAAAGTGCGAACAAACATCAAAAAACTAAATGACAATCGCTGCTTCATACACGCTCCCTGAGTAACCTTAAAACTCAAAAATGAGTCAGACGTACTCATTTTCATAAGGCCTGTTCATTAAAGGAAGTGGACACCTGTTTATCAATGGCTTAGGGTTAAAACATAACGAAAAATTGTGAATTTTCGCTCAGTGCGTAAAAACATTGTTTATTTTGGCAACACACCTGGAAAATAAAAAATCAAAAGTGAGAAATTTCGAACGATGGGTCGGATCAGCTTATCAACTCGCAGATTAATTCTGCACAAATGATTTTCCGAAAAGTTGCCGTTTCGAGAACTTGCAAAAAGTGTGAAGTGCAGTAAACCTACAGTGTTCAAGATTGTTAAGAAGTTTGGAGGAACGTGTTCTCTTGAAGATTTACCGAAATCTTCGGTAAAAAATCGCAAAGAGGGGGCATCGGACTAGAAAAAGGAGCAGTTCGCCTTTTGAAATCGCAGAAACCGTGTTTCGTTCATGAAATTACTAAAAAATTGGACATTAGCATCGGAACTGTGCAGAGTATTAAAAAAACCTTACTAAATCAGAACCTACAAGAAACAAAAAGCATCTAAAAGGACGGATTCACAGAAAGCTTCTTCGAAAATATGGTCACGGAACTTGTATGACGTTTTCTTCAAAAGCCGATGGACGACGTGACGTCTACCGAAAGCATACGTATCTTCCATTGTTTTGGACGGATCTGGCATTTGCTCACTATGCTTCTGCTACGTTGGAGATGCTCAAGAAGGGAAAAGTCGATTTTGTCGAAAAAATCCAAAATCCCACAAACTGCCCTGAGCTGCGTCCTATCGAAAGATACTGGGCTATAATTAAACGGCATCTTAAGAAAGATGGAAGAGTGCTCTGTTGACTGCTTCAAGAAAATTTGGCCTGCATCACAACGAAAAGTTAAGAAGAAAGTTATGCAGAATCAAATGGGCGGTATCATGAAAAAAGTCCGAGCGTTCTTCAGAAATAAGATGTAAACATTCAAATTCACGTGAAATCGGTCATATGTACTAGGTGGGGTGAAAAGTAACCTCCTTGACCGCCAGAATGCGCTGCTACTGCAAAAAAGATTATGGTGCCTTGTTGTCTGTTCATATTAAGGCAGGCATGCCAAATTTCAGTACGATACTGTGTTTAGTTTTGTTTTGACAGCTTATTGTTGTTGACGTGTTTGATTTGACGATTTTCATTCTCTCATAAAACTTTTTTATAGGAAAAACGGCAAAGGAAACAAAAGAAAGGATGGATAAATATTATGGGGCTAATGCTCCGTCAGATTAAACCGTCAAATATTGGTTTCGAGAGTTTCGTGGTGGCCGCAACTCCACTACCGATTAAGTCCGCAGTGGCAGGTCCTTCAATGCGGTTATAGAGGACAATGTCAAAAAATACATGAAATGGTTTTGGCTGATCGGAAAGTGAAGGTACGCGAGCTAACAGATACCGCAAAGATTAGTACTGAGCCCACACGCCTTATTTTGGGCGAGAATCTGTATATGAAAAAGTTATCCTGCCGCTGGGTGCTGCGCAAACTCACTCCTGACCAAAAACACGAACGCGAGAGCACTTCGAAAGAGTGTTTGGACTTGCTGATGCAGAATCGGGCGGACTTTTGGCGTCGATTGGTAACTGTTGATGAAACCTGGATCCACTATTAAACCCCAGAGAACAGAATGAGTGCCCAGCAATAGGCTGAAGCCAGCGCGAGTGCTCTGAAGCGACCGAGGTAGGTTCGATGGGACGGAAAGGTTATGGAGTCGGTTTTCTGGGATTGTCATGGCATACTATTCGTGGACTACCTCGATAAAGGAAAGGCTATCCCAATAAACATTGGATGCAGAATAAGAGTTTCTTCAGGAAAAAATATGCTTCTTCAGCTAAAAAATTGCTTATTCAGCCTTTGTTCAGCACAAATTGTTTGTTGGGATGTTATTCAATTTAGAAGAGATCTGGTTTTAATTAAATTGAGTGGATTTTCACTCAATTTTGAGGAGCCACGAACGAGCGTGCACACACGTTCTAATTTAAACGCGTTCAAGATGCATTTTACCGAAAAAATGTCACGGATTTTTCATCGGCGTGACATAAATTTATTCGGCGGCGTGAACCATTTTACTCCGGCGGCGCGCCGGTTCAATTTCATCGGCGGCGGCGGCGTATGAAAATCGTCGGCGGCGGCGGCGTGGCGTGGCGGCGCACAGGTCTAGTTATAAATACTTTGACTGATCGATGTTCATGTATAACACTAGAAATCAAAAAAAAATTCATCTTTTAAAGCTCAAATTCCACATACACATTATGCAGCGATTCCAAACACATTATGCAATCAACGATACAGACAAAACGGTTTCTACGACTACCATGACAAATTCGCTCTGTAACATAGCTCGATCGGAGTCGTAGAAGGATAATGATGTATTGCTTGCCTGCTTTGTTGCAATATACATGGATCGATTGGAGGCGAACCAGCCCCAGGCTGAAAGCCTCCCTCATAAAGATAAATCAATCAATCAATCAATATACATGGATGAGGACATAAATTGATCTGAATCGAGAAAAGACATAACAAAAAAATTCCTGCTAACACACGTGTATCATCTTCGGCTTTACTTCGTGAAGCAGCTTATCAAAAATTTGCTCTTTTCCTCCTACCACCCTGAGTGACTTGTGTCGCACGGGCTGTTTGTCATAAAAACAAAGGAAGAAGATTATAACATTATTGCTTTCCACTTCTGACATAGCGCTATCATTTGGTTTGTTCATGGCTTGTCATTTTGTCATTTTTAGATATTTTTGATTCCTTGGGATGAGCATCAGAAAAACGTGTTTCTAGAAGCCTTATTTGCGGTTTTTGTTTTGATTCTGCGGTCCATTTCACAATGTTGCAATTCGTTTTTAAATTCTGTTTTCAATCTGAACACTTTTTCAGTAGAGCGAACAACAATTTGACAAATTATTAATTTGAGATAATTTGCTTTCTCACATTTCAGTTACATATTTTGATAAAAAGAATTTCAATATAGTTTTTTTTTACAATTGCAAGACAATTCTGTGTTCTGAGGCATAACATCTCTGATCACGCCTTCCTTCGGATGGGAAGTAAAGCCGTTGGTCCCCGGTTCATGAGTTGATGGGTCGATAGGTAGGGTCCAGGTGTGGGAGCTGCCTTCCTGGCACGTCGGTAGCATTGGTGCTCAGCACGGAAAACAAGATCGACGGAAAAAAAGGCAATCCTGGGCAGAATTTCAAAAGCAAAGTAATTTCGTGAAAAATTTCAAAGTAATTCCACGCAGTATAGGGTAGAGCAAAACATTAGCATAAGTGCCTATTTCGGTCATATCAAGCAAAAACGTGAAATATACCAATGATTTCAACGTGAACGAATCAATCATACGTCAAAACAGAGTCTATAAAAACGTATAATATGACTATTTACTCCATTCTGACTCAAGCG
This sequence comes from Ochlerotatus camptorhynchus, assembly GCF_037179485.1. Taxonomy (NCBI): domain Eukaryota; kingdom Metazoa; phylum Arthropoda; class Insecta; order Diptera; family Culicidae; genus Ochlerotatus; species Ochlerotatus camptorhynchus. Next base: position 881,528 of record NW_027040822.1, on the reverse strand, counting down.
CTCCTAGCGAAATCATTTCCTCTGCCTTCATCCGTATGCGGAAGTGATATAAATGAAGTTTCAATATGTTTGAACAGATTTGAAATTTGAATGAAGGAATTGGAATCAAGCGCTGTTTTATACTTTGAACTATACCCCTTTGATTTGTGATTTTTTTAGAAAAACCAACGATACGCATGGAATGGTAAATAAAGGACTTTGTCTGTTATTTCTATATGGGGATGCACTTTGTGAAAACTGAAAATGGAACATGTAACAAAATTATGAAAGATTTTGAACGTTAATAACTTAGCTGCCCCTGGGCCAATTTCAATGATTTTATCACCAATCGATCAGAAATATTTCTACGCATCAAGTTTAAGACTTTATCATTTTTCAAAATGTTATTATTGAAAATTGCACGATTGTCCAACTGTTGCTATGATGATTAAAATTATTACCGATTGCCTGCGAATTTCGATTTCCCTAACACAGATTTCCAAGTTGAATTCCACCCGGTCTCACCAAACGGTGTTTTTTCAATCTCCGCGTGGTGAGTGGTGGTGTTCTCCAGTACACAACGAATGGCTTCCTGAAAGCAGCGAGCTGTTAACATAAGCATTAACATGAGTCGCTGTGGACCATCTATGCCAAGCGCGTCATACTAAATAGTATAAACAGATAGAAACCCGGTCAAATTCCTATTCCTACACAAAATACAAGCTTCTGCTGCAGTTAACAAATAACATTTATTATATAAGACCACGTAGTCCTACGTCACCATTGCGTACAACCCCATAGGGCTGTTCCTTGTAGTTTTTTAATTAGATCTTAACCCTACCACTCAGTATTTAAACACATAATATTACGGTCCCTAAATCTTCGATAAATGATTGCGCTTGTCTATTTCATAACCTGGCTACGCCCTGGTAAAAATAATAATAATGAGTTTATGGATGATCGGCCCTTATCCTGGTTTTGAATTCCAAGATCACGGATTGAACTTCTAAAGGGAGACCTGCACCAAAATTGCACTTTTTCAGTAAACCTGGGGGCTCACCCTCCAAATGATAGCTATGGGTGTAAGAAACAAACTTTTGGGAAATGTTATTTAGAGGTCGCCCCGAAGAGATTTTTGAAAAAAGACCATTTTTCATAGTACATCGAGACAGTATTTTTAATTTTTCAAATATTTGTAAAATATACCCCTAGGCTCCTCTGGAATTAGTTTTTTAAAGTCTAAATTGGTGAGTTTTCAGGTACATTATAGAATCTATTCATCAAAAGTGGGCATCAAACATGACTATATTATAGATCAAAAACATCAAAAAGTTGTGAAATTTTATAAAAAAAAAACTTTGCCCAAGACAGCTTAGCTAAATTCTAATCCGTAATAAAGTTATTTGTGATTTCATTTTTGCATATAGTTACACTTATTCGCAATATTATACAATAATATTTATTAAATAAAATTGGGAAAATGGCTCCAATGTTGGCATATCTATCAAAATATTGGATCCATCGATAAAAATCTCCTGTTCTTCAATTTTATTAGAACAATGCGGCATCTGGACCACTCCAGCAAAATCGCGACAATACAGGGTGATATTAAAAATTTTGCTTTGGTCACTCATTTGAGCTAACAGTCATCGTCAAGGGAAACGATGTCAATTGTCAATGACAATTCTGTCAGTGACGAACATGTGCAGATTTTGTTAGCTAAATTTGTTACGAAATGAAATGACTTGAGCAAAACAATTACAATTTTTCAAAAATCTCTTCGGATCTTTTACAAAAATGTTTGTTTCTAACACCCATAGCTATCATTTGGAGGGTAAGCTCTCAGGTTTCTTAACAAAGTACAATTTTGAGCCAACCTACTGTCTACGGAATAGGTTCTATCTGTTGCAGAATATATGCGGAAGCTGGAAATCGGTGTTCAGCGCCATTCTGGAATTAAAAATGATGAACCTTAATCCAAAATGATGAGAATACGCATCTGAAACCATGCAACCTTGATATCTAAGTTATAGGGTCGACCAGGAATGTTGATAATCTGTGGCTGCTGCTTATTTGGAACTCGAACACGAACTAATAAAGTGTCGCATGTCCCGCGGTATAGACCTTTTTGGAAGCGGGAAATCACGATGAGACTGGAAGTCGATGTCCGATACAATTTTGGAATCCATGGTGGCAAACATCAATAAATGCCGTCCTCAGTGCATAAAAACTCATATAGTAGAGCATCTGACACCGAAACTTGCCGTCATGGACCCCAAAATAGGGGCACATATCGGTCTTCAACGTCAAAATTCTTATAGAAGAATATACATCTTTAGGGAGACCAGAGGTTGCCAATCTTGATTCCAAAATGGGATCACTTTCTGACTGCATCTCGTCGCCTTCGTTCTAGAAGTTAGGTGGTTAATTAACTTTTTACAGATACCATAATGGGATGTTCCTTAAATACGTAGACAGCTTGGAGGGCTAGTGACGACACCAACTTGTCATAATTTTAACTGACCACTCCGAATCCAATCCTATATTTATAGAAAATCATTGATTCAGAGTGACCAGCGAACCGGGAAAATCGTTTAAATCAGGAAATAACCGGGAATTTAAAAAGTAGCCAATAAAACTGGAAAAAATCGGGAATTTGACCGGGAAAATTAAAAAACTTAACATATTCCATCAAACATTGAAATTTGAATAAGACGAATAGCAAAGAAAAAATATGCATCTTCAGCCTAAAAATGACTTATTCAGCTCTTAATTAGCCTATAACTTTGAAATCGTTTACAAAATTTTATTTTAACACATGCAACACTTTACTAAGAAATCCTTTAGAATTCTCATTAGAATACCATAAAATTCGCTTCCTAATTTTCATGAAACTTTCTTAATAATTTCATTTAAATTCTTTAAATTTTTTTTTAAATTATTCTCAGACTACGCTTTCTTTGGTAATTTTCTCGGAACTTCCTTGAAGTTCTCTTCTGAATCTCCCTCAGTATTTTTTTGAAATTATCCTCAGATAACCCTTTAAATTCTGTAAATGTTTCTTTTGAAATTATCATTAACGTTCCTAGTAAATTGGGCTAATTTTTTACCTGGAGACACTGTAAATTTTTCCAAATGAATTAGGGAGGTTAAAATTCATCTGCTATTTTTCTCACAATCCCCATGCAGCTCTCATCACAACTCCTCAAGACTTAATTAGGACTAAGACGTAATTATTCTTTGGAATTTTCAAAATACTTCAAATTATTTGAAGTCTGGAGTTATATTTTTCTAAATACGGGATCTTGGAAGACGGCAACAAACAAAATTTAACGACAAATGATAGACTATTTTTCCCGTCAAAAAGGCCACAATAAGCGACCAAAACGTCGGAGAATTTACAACTAACCGTTTGGATTACCCTTCACTTAGAAAGCCATAAAAAAGGAACCATGATTTAGACTTGTAAAATGCTTTAAAAGCTTGATAAAACATGCAATGTTACTTGGGCATGACAGCAATTCAAAATACTTTCGATTGCATCGATTTTTTGTAACTTCGTGCTGTAGTTTGGAGTTTGCACAATACAGTGCCTTCCCGATTTTGCAATACGACATCAAAAGTTTTTATTTAGTCATGTAACAATGCATTCTGGATAATTTTTAATAAATTTCCCATTTCTGATCTAACACATTAACGGCGATCTCTAAAATGTGATACATTGAATTTACTGTTCGATGGATTTTACAGCAAGGAAAGCAACGGCATCAAACACCAAGAGTTGCCAAAAAAAAACGGGAAAGCACTGTATTTTTCAACTATGTAGGCTAAGTTAACTATCATGAGGCAGATCAATACGAACTTTGGATTGCCATCTACCTGAACACTAACAAACAAATGCAGCGGAAATAGCTACCTATCCAAAAGATTAGCATAACACAAAAAAAAAAAACGGTGCCGGTGATGGTGATGGTTACATTTTACCTTATCTAGACCAATCAGACAATTCACCTGTCAACGCAAACCGTTTCAATCCACCCAGGCCCCCGTCGAAGCCCGAGCCAGACGCGTCCGAGAATATTCAACAGTATGACAAAACCGTCCGTTGGCGAATACGCCGTTTCTTCGAGAAGCGAAACAGTATCGATCTGCTCAAACTTTCAACACAAAATGGTATCATTTCAATGAAATCTACCCTCGCTCATGTTTTAATTGCTTAACATATGCTTTTGTTTTCTTTTCTGTGTGTTTTTTATGTTCTCATGTTTTCTCTCTCCAACTTCGTTTAACCGCCTGTGTTTCCGTTGTGCCTGATTTAATAGTTATTACTTATGTTAAAAAGCCTCAAGTTCCAACGGCACCCACCTCAGCCACCACCAAAGAACCGCAGCAAACAGGCGATGATAGAAATGAGAATGTACCATCAACTAGTGCAGATGTAGTAGGTATGCCCGATCTGTCATAATGTGACCTTTCTTACACTCTTCTTCAAAATATGGACAACTGATTTGCAAATTTACACACTCTTCTGAATGATTTGACTCAAATAAATGAAATGCTATTAGGTTGATGCTGAAATTTCCTTGATTTTGATATCTTTCAGTTACTGGAGAATCATCGACTGCTGGAGGATCCCAAATAGAACCAGGAGAATATGAAAACCTACCCTTCCATGGTATACAAACTCCTCCCAAGAAGGTATGTATCGAGTCAGATATAACCTAACCTAATTTTTGGATTGATTTCATCTAATCGCATTGATTGATTGATTGAAATGTTGTACCTGATTGTGTGTGCAATTGTTTTAGGCTTTCCTAGCAAAGAATAGTCTCGCTCCGGCAGTGAAGTGCCCTAACAAGTCGCTAACACCCTCCTGTTTTCCAACTCATCCGTACAACTACATCAACTATCAGCAACGTGATAGCAGTTGCAAACCGACCTCCAGTCTTTCGTCCTATAACACTAGTCAATCGACTGTGCTAACTAACCAAAGCAATATGTCCTCGCTGTCCAACAGCCAGGATTCCTCGAGCAACACTAACTCCTATCTCAGTAAGACCATAGAGCGGAAGAAACCTAGCCAGCATCAGCAGTTGCTGGACAACAGCGATACCCTTTCGACCCATAGTTTCTCTTCGGGGAAATCGCTCAAACGACCACCCGGTCTCGGTGGCACCAATGGTGAAAATAAGAAACTCATTGATCTCGAAACGGTCACCCCACTGTATGAGAATCTAACCGATTCCATCCAGATTCATGAATCTCCGATGGGAAATGCTGGAAGCGGCATCGGAGGCAAATTTGCAATTGACGGTCACGAACGGTACAAGATCAGTTTACGAAAACCGAGAAAATGTAGTAGTCGGTCAAACAGTGCCGTTTCCAATAGTTACTACGACTGTATTAAGCCCATTCCGGCACCACGACATCGGAAGTATGCGTCCACAAATTCACTTCTATCGAAGAATATCCAAATGTATAGCAACAAGCTGGATCCGATCTACATGAATCTGCCGGTCAGCTCCGGTTACGAGACGGATCCGCGTTCAAACGACGAGTTCAACAGCAGCGAGGTAAGCAGGCTTTGCCACTAACATAACCTAACAAATATAGCATGATCTAACCTGGCTTCTCCATCCCGCAGTGTCCCACTGCATACGATAACCAATACTTCGAGATCACCCAGCACCAGACTCGTATCCTGATACCGAAAGAGCTCTTCCCCGTAGATAGAAGCAACCAAGTCAAAATAAATCAATTACTGAAGAAGAATCTAGTTTCATCGAACCGACGTCACATTAAACTGCCTTTACAAAAACATCATAGCTTTAATTTCCAATCCTCCCAAACCGTGGAAGCGACTGTTCGCGATCTCAAGATCAAATCGCATTCGATTAGTTCGAAAACACTGCGAGACTATCGCAACAGTAGCAATATTAACAACAACATCAACAACAGCAGTAGCAGTAACAACATCAGTGGCGGTAGCAACAGCAACAACAACATCATCACTAGTAGCAATTTTATCAGTAGCAACAGCAGCCACAAGTTCCCGACTAGCTCCACAAATCCGTTCATCAACAGTAGCAATACCCTGGCAACTCTCAGCAGTAGCAGTAGCAGTCGTCGTTCGCTGGCAGTAGCCCGTCAGCACACGACCCTGGCAACGGCAACGCTTGCTACGGTTCGGCAGCACCCATCCAGCAGCCGATCGCAAAGTGAGGACGAAAGTAGCAGCGATCAGGAACCCATCAAGCCGCCACCCCATTTTCACCACCCACAACAACATCAACAACACCATCTGAAGCATCACCCTCAGCACAACAATCTAGTAGGAGGCACGACACACACGGCGGCGATCATCAATGCCGTAACCGCCACAACCGCACCAGTCTACAAGTATGAAACTAACTCGATAGCCTTTAAACCTATCACTCCTGTGCCAACGAGTACTCCAGCAATAACTAACTCTAAATCATCGGTTAATAATATGTGTAAAGACAAATTTGCTATTAAATAATAAAACTAAAAAAGAGACGGAAAAAAACATGAAGAAGAAACAGGATCTGAGATAACAAACTACTAACTGATTAGAACTCATTGCTTTGTGCGTGCGTTTCATTTGCTTTTGAGTTGGTTTGAATTTGGGTTTGTGCGTTACTTGTTGAATTAATGGAAGGTGCTAATGATGACATAAATGGTAGATTTCTAAGCTTGGAAAGGTAAGTAATCCATGGTGTTTCGTTATGTGAATGGGAATGGTACAGCTTCTCTTCAAAAATCTTTCCATTTTAATAGACTAACACTTGCAAATGCTTATTTTTTTTTTGAGTAAAAAAAGGTTAGGTGTTATATGGTTACAGGGCAGTTAAATTGAATGGTAACTTTTTTTCAATCAATTTAATCTTAGAAAATTTCTTGCAGAAGCAGGGTTCTACTTCGCTGTTTTGTGAAAACATAAATTATTGATTTCTATGTTCAAATCACCCTTTACTGTACTGCTGGTAACCGCAAGTCAGTTCCATCTGTACTTTTATCAATTTTGAGTTATCACCTTTGTTTAGTTTATTTATGTATGTTAATTGAGCTGTGCTATTGAAAAAATGTGGATTGTTCAAGAAAAATGAAAAACAATACCAAGTCAAATTGTCCCACAGCGAAAAATAGCCGCAAGTCTGTCCCATAAGGAAAAAAAAATCATTAAATAAACTATGAAACAACGTCACAGCAATGTTCTTAGGATTGCTTATACAGAATTAAGAATGTTAGACAACATATCGCATCATGAGATTTTACTCATTACAGATTCTGTTCACTTCCCCTAGGCTATCTAGAACATGTCCGGATGTGGCCAATGACCCTCAATATGACCGCCAAGGGATATGGCTTTGAATTCCCATGTAGTTTGATATGTCGCATGATGGATTTCGATTTAAAAAGCTTTTACCACTTCCCAGGGGATACTCGGCACGGAACATGTCCGAGTGTGACCAACATGGTGCTTGTTACTCATCATGATTATTATTGATCTTATTTTCAAATACTAATATGAATTGATTTATCGTATGGTGGGTTTGGCACGTTTTTGAAAATGTCTGGTTTCAAGACCCTTACTAGCCAGAATATGTTCCGGCCATAGCTCCGGAACCAGCGGAACGATTCCAAAAAACATTTAATAACATTCTATGCGACTGTGGTATCTTTCTACTATCATCTTACTACTTCTCCGCGGAGTTCACGAGGATGTGCTCCACGGTGGCTGGCACTCCGCAGGATTCACAGGTCCTCCGGAACGGTGTTCCTCCGAAGTTGTGGGAGACTCTGCTGTGCCCGGTGCGCAGCCTTGACACCACTCGCTGTTCTCGTAGGTTTGGTCGATCCTTCCAGGTTCCGGTGGTCGCCTTGATCTTCCGAAGATGGTGTGTCCTGTTGTTCCTCCACTCGGTGTCGCAAGCTCTCGAAATCGTCCGCTTAATCCACTTTTTGACATCTTGGAGCGGTACATTGCCGCTGGACCTGGGTCCGGTGTGGCCTGAGCCGGCGAGGTAGTTGGCTATTAGGTTCCCTTGGATCCCGCAGTGACCGGGTACCCACAGTGAATACTGTGTTGGGCGGCGCGTGCTTTACCGTTCCTTGGATCCACGGATGTTTCGGTGTTTCTGTTGTTAGGGCCAACGCTGTGTGAGTCAATTACGACTAAAATCGGCCGGTTGGACGGTAGCTTAACCGCGTGGAGAATGGCCGCTGCCTCAGCTGAGAACACCGAGCATTGGGTCGGGAGCGATCTGCTCACAAGCAGACCATCTCCGGAGACCCCCATTCCCACTCCGCTCCTGGAGAGAGAGCCGTCGGTGTACCTAACTTCATAACCTTGGTAGTGCGCCCCGAGAGTTTCGACAACTGTCCGGCGTAAAGCCAGCGAGTTGTCTCCTGCCCTGAAGCGGTCCTTGATTCGGCTGTCAATTTTAATCTTGCGTGATTGCCAACTTTTGTCTCCATGCCAGTGGACCCTGGCCACTGGAGGGAGATCTACGTCGGCGGCCGTGCGGAGGAGTCGGTTCGCCTCGTCGAGGAGAACGATCATGTTGCTTCCCGACGTTTTAGCGAGAAAGGCAGCGGCTTTGGTAGCAGTAGCTGCGGTGCGGTGCTGACGCATGCAGCGTCAACCGGGGTAGAGGGCAGGAGACCGGAGACTTTTCGAACGTTGCCGTTGTACACCGGTTCCAGAATCTGGACGGCTTTCTCGGCGGCAAGGCATGTAATCTCTACACCGTACAGTAGGCGACTGTCGATGATGGCTCGAGCTACGCGGAAGCGGATTTCGCGATTGTTGGATCGGTGGGGGCGGGAGATGGTCTTAATCAGGTTGGACCAACTGTGACAGTCCTTCTTTACTTGTTGGAAGTGAGGCTCAAAGCATAAATTCCGATCGAGGAGCACTCCCAAGACCCTCACGGTATTTTTAGTCGGTATTGCTTGTTTTTTAATCATGATGGGCTGTCCGTTGTTGCGATGCCTGGTGGTACATATATGGCAGCGCACGCTCTTGCCGGCGGAAAGCTGGAAACCAACAGAGTCAGCCCATCTGACCACCGAGGAGACTGCCGCTTGCGCTTTCAGTTTCGTCCTCTGCAGGGTGGGACCCACCGTTACAATGAGGACGTCATCCGCGTAGACGAAGATGTAAACGTTCTAGGGTAGTTGGTCAAAGACCCCATTCATGGCCACCAGGAAGAGGGTGACCGCGATTACCGAACCCTGAGGCACTCTGGTTTCCTCACTGAAACTTCCGGATTGCACGTTTCCAACCGAAACCCTAAAAGATCGGTCGGTCAGAAAGTTCCGGACGAAGTGAAGGATGTGTCCTTTCAGGCCCCAATCAGCAAGCTTCTTCAATACAGCTGGTGCCCATGTTCGGTTGAACGCTTTGGAGATGTCCAGTGAGACGATCTCCGCGTGATGACCTTGGTCCTTTGCCTCCTTCAGGACTTCCCCAAGAGTGGTGAAGTAGGTGGAAGTGCCATACCCTTGCCTGAAGGCGTGCTGCCGATGGTCAATCAGCCCCTTGGCCTCAAGATATTGCTTCAGCCTCCTGTTGACCATCCGTTCCAGGACTTTCGCCATGCAGCAGGTCAGTGCAATGGGACGGAACCCAGTAATGTATTTGGTCCCGTTATTGGTTTTCACTAACGGTATAACGAGGCTTCCTCTCCAGTTTTCCGGGTATTCTTCAGCGGTCCAGAGTTGGTTGTAGAGGTCGAAAAGTTTTGTTTTGCCTTCGGGTGGCAGCGGGTAGCCGATTTCGTCCGGTCCAGCCGAGTTCCCGTTGCTCCGACTGAGAGCGAACACGAGTTCTTTCCAGGAGAGTGGGCTGTTGATCGGTAGGTCGTCGTTGTCTGGAGGAATTCCGAAGGTAGACACAGAGGAGAGAGAGAGGAGTGGACTCACTGTCGGAAGCTTTTGCTGTACTCCGAGATGCCGGATAGTTTGGCGAAGTATTTGCCCAGTTCGTCTGCTACGACAGTTGGATCAGTGATGGTGACGGCGTCTGTTCGTATCTGAAGCGGAGATGATCGCCGCTTGCCGCTAAGGGCGTTGATGTGACTCCATAGCTCCGCTGACGATTGTTCGGCGTTGATACTCTCCAGAAAGTCCGTTCTGAGGCATAGCCTTCATGTGTGGGAGCTGCCTCCCTGGCGTCGGTAGCATTGGTGCTCAGCACGGAAAACAAGATCGACGGAAAATAAATCAAGGAAAAAAAGGATGCCTTCTATCACATTGCACATTTATTTTTTAAATTATTCCTCCAAAATAAGTGTATAATGAGAAAGCTTGAATGCCATTTTCTCAATTCCAGTTTATTGCAGATGGGACTGACTTTCGGGCAGTATAACTGCTATTACACACTGAGAAATTTTTTCCGGACTTTCAACAGCTTAATTGGTTGGGGAAAAAACAACATTTTAGTTCATTATTTTTAACGCTTCAAAACAAGAAAAACTTCACCGCAATGGGAAGACTCGATTATGTAATCAAGCTTCACAGTGTTTTGAAATTAAAATTTAGTAAAACAGCTTTTGAATCGAGGGTCAAACGAACATTCAGCTGTTGAAAGGTCGGTAAAAATTGCCAAAGTCGGTAATGATTTCTAAGTGTGTAGATGCAATTGGAACAAATGTAGGCAACGAATAGATGATAAAATTTAATTTGTCTTTTATTTTACAAAAAAATCATTGATATATTGTAATGTAGCCTCAATTATCTCCGTTCATAAATTAATTGGTAATATAATTATATAATTTTGCAATATGACCACTCGCGCAGACAGGCCAAAAATTGGTCAAATCCATACACAGTAAAAAATTGATTTTGATATCATATAAAAGTGGATGGACTTCAATCGTGTCGAAAATATGGTGTAATATTACTTGTCAAAAAGGACAAAATTATCATCAATACAGTGCATGAACTGACATGACGCTGCTTTTACTGCATTTGTTTATTTTTGTGGCCATTAAAATTACATGAGATTTTCGACATGATTGAAGTGCATCCTCTCGGATGTAATAATAAAATTTATTTTTTGCTTCTCACTTTTTTCCGAGCTCACACAAACTTTATGTGAATCATAAAATATAGTTTGGGATCTAAGCTTTCGATGAAAAAAAAATTGTAGAATTTCCTTGAGGTTTTGTAAAATGTCATCGAAAAAACAATAAAAAGTGCTGATGCGTTTTGCACAAAGTTGTATAAAATGCATATTTTTATAAATCACATGAAAAGCAGGACTGTGAAGTCGAAGTTGGAGGCGCGGAGTCGGTAGCAATTTTGAGCATAAGGAGTCGGAGTCAAAGAAATAGTACCGACTGAAACCAACCGTTATGAAAAATTAATTTGAAACTAGAACCTAATTAAGTCCATGTTCAACTATTTTTACTCGTGCTTGATTCACTTGAAATCGAATGGCTATCACCAAAACTAACATGACAGGCCAGACCTGCTCAAACAATCAAAACTTGCTTTATTTATTGGCTGTATCTTGGGGCGATAAACATGTTTCAAGCTGCATTTCGTTTATTTCTCATTCAACATGGGCTAAAATTCATAATGTTGAATAAAATTGGGCTATATCTTTCAATAATTTCATATCGCCGTAATATCAAATGTTCCAGATGGATTTTTAATGTAATAAGCCCACTGAAAATGCGCATGGGTTTCGAAGAACATTGGCAAAGGTTTTCAAAAAGTGCTGACAAAATCGGCTAATAACTGTATTTTTCAAATAAACACGGTGTATTAGCCAGACAAAAACTATACTCCAGTTCTTTTTGGCGCAACATGCAAATGAGACAAAACATAGAACATGGAAGAAATTGGGTTCATTGATTTTCAAAAAGTTATCGGGTTTTATTCATTATCTGAAAGTGCTTCGTGCTGAGCACAACGATATTTTTTTCGAATCCACAGACTTTCATCTCGATTTTGAAATCAAGATTTAAAGCAAAATAATAACTTCACCGTTTGGCAGAAAACAGCTCGCACCCAAACAAAGTCCCAACAAGGGGTGCTAAGATGGTGGTTTTTGCTTATTTAATCGCTCTTATTTAAAATAGTTCCACTGCACAAAAAATTATGAAATTTTGGATTTCGGTTCCATTTTTCATGCAGGTTGCGAATATGCATTTACCTCAATAGGGGAAAAATCTACTTCGGCCTAATTGCCCATTTCCGGCCTATCAAGCACAAACGTCGAACGTGCCAAACAAACGTTTGGTACGATGCTTCTATTCAATAGCTGCAAGACGAAGTGTTGAAGAACGCAAAATAAGATCTCGAATGCAAAAGGCGCACACGAATTCACTTTTCTTTCCGTTCGAAAAGCGAAATTCCCAATGGCGTTTCAATGGCTAATAGGCCCAAGAAAACCCGTAGGCCAAGTTGAACCGCCAGAAGCAATTTAGCATTTTCAACAATTATCGAATATTTCGCGACCACCTTATCAGTGCGGTTTGAAAATTTAAAAATTTAAAATAAATTTTATAATTTATTTTAACATCATTCAAAGGCACTTTAGATATCCGTTCAATATACAAAAGTTGCGTAAACTTTGATATTGTTGATAACAGTTGTGCTAATTTCGTTTAAAAGTTTGGATTGGGTTTAAAAAAATAAACAATCAAAGTTTGATCAGTTGATATCAAATACGTTTACATTTTGTGTTTATTTGAAAATTGTGATCATTTTCTTCTAAACATATGTATTTTTCTACACGGTACAACAAAGTCATGTAAATTTTGATGCTCTGAGACCGACACATGCAGGCAGCCCTTTTGACATAAGAATCAGTTGAAATAAACAATGTAATCGATTAAACGCACCTTTTGTCTAGTTGTGTATGTTTCGGATAACTTGAATAGTTATTTCTACGTGCGTAAGAATATTAGAAGTTGTGATTAATTTCGATTTCGTTAAACACAGGAATGGATCGTTCTTTGATGTACCGTTCATTATTATGAAACTGAAGATTTCCTGGGGTGTACCATAACCTTTTTAAGTTAAAATAGGATGGATTTACAAAACATTCCAACATCCCTGGTTAAACATTGTGATCAATTTCAATCAAAGTTGTGACCAATTTATTTTGTAATTGTGACCAATTTTAATTTTTTTTTTTAATTTTTCCTCTGTTCGGGACCTAACAATCTAATAATGTAATCTGATATATAGTAGTACATCTCGTGCCCTTAGTTTAGTGCATGTCGTATTACTCAATTAAGTATTGAGAAATGATGAAGCATTCGTTTTTTTTTACAGTTGCCATTCTTGCATTTATCGCAAGGATCCGACTCTAATTGGAAAGTCTCGCAATTTATACCCTTCGGAGTGTTGAAACTGCCTCCAAAGGCGCGCCCTTTTTGGATTCCTTAGCAAAAAAAATAAGCTATGACACCGGTAATGACCATGTATCAGAACCCTAGTCTTAACCACTTCAAACTAGGGAACAACGAATAGAAGATTAGGAATCACATAGAAGAAGACTAACTCATTTTTTCCTTGTTTCAAGATCATCCTCGGTACAAGAAACCCGAGGCCCATGCCTGAAATTTAAAATACTAAATACTTGGTTTTCAGAGGCTTTCAATGCATATCTGGAAGTAAGATTAAGGCTGCCCATTTAATCACGGAATACCAATTGGGTGCTAGGTACTTCACTGGACCGATAATTCTCTTGAATTCGCAGGATGACTTTTGGCTCATTTCTTATTCTAACCAGTTTCGCGTGAATACCCGAAATATTCCGGAAGATGGGTACATAATTCAAGTGCATTACATTGTGTAAGATTACATAGCACTTTGCTCCAGAAGCCGTATTTAGGTGGAATAAATTATTTGTGCCTGAATCATTGGTTTAGCGGGCAATTCATAAAATTACGTAGACCACAACCTTATTTGCTTATCCTTGACAGATACGCGTATTTCGTCTACAATGTGCAGACTTCTTCAGTATTAGTACAAGACACTGAAGAAGTCTGCACGTTGTAGACGAAATACGCGTATCTGTCAAGGATAAGCAAATAAGGTAGTGGAATTAAATGGAAATTTCTAATCCTTCTCTCTTTCATTATACGTAGACCATTTTTTAGAGAGAGACAATCATACCTTACCTTACCAATCAGGCTAAGGCCTTGTTGTCCTCTGCTGTCCGAAGAAGTCGTCTACACTCTACTCGATCCATGGCCACACTTCGCCAGCCTCGTTGTCCGTGAAGGGTCCGCAGGTCGCCTTCTACTTGGTCGATCGACCTTGCCCACTGCGCGTCTCTTCTTCTTGTTCCTGTTGGGTCGCTTTCTAGAACCATTTTCACTGGGTCGTCGTGTGGCATTCTTACGACGTGCCCAGCGTACCGTAGTCGCCCAATTTTTGCAATGTTGACGATGGATGGTTCTCCCAGCAGCTGGTGCAATTCGTGGTTCATTCACCTCCTCCACGTTCCGTCATCCATCTGCACTCCACCGTAGATGGTACGCAACACCTTCCGTTCGTTCCTCCACGAGCATAGTCCAGGTTTCATGTCCGTAGAGGACCACAGGTCTAATCAGCGTCTTGTAGACAATTAACTTCGTGCGGCGGCGTATTTTATTCGACTGGAGCGTCCTCCGGAGTCCAAAGTAGGCGCGATTCCCTGCCATAATGCGTCTTTTAATTTCTCTGCTGGTATCATTTTCGGCGGTAACCAGTGAGCGGAACTCGTGGTCGAATCAATCTGAACTCGGGGTGGGAGGCTAACATTGTCTTCCCTAGAACCTCTTCCTTTCATGTATTTTTTCTTTGATGCGTTGATGGCAAGTCCAATCCACCTAGCTTTAGCCTTCAGTCTGTATACGTTTCCGCCATCATCTTAAAGTTCCGTGACATGATGTCAATGTCATCGGCGAAGCCAAGAAGCTGGATGGACTTCCTGAATATCGTGCCACTCGTGTCTATCCCAGCTCTTCTGATCACATCTTCTAACGCGATGTTGAATAGCAGACACGAAAGTCCATCACCTTGCCGTAGCCCCCTTCGAGATTCAAAGGGACTCGAGAGTGTCCCCGATACTCAAACAACGCACATCACTCGATCGATAGTCGCCTGGACCAATGGCGTCAGTTTATCCGGAAATCCGTACTCGTGCATAATCTGCGATAGCTGATCACGAACGATTGTGTCGTATGCGGATTTGAAATCGATGAACAAATGATGTATGGACACGTTGTATTCGCGGCATTTCTGCATGAAGCCGGCCACGAACTCTCTTGCAAATGGTGACAGAATTTGGGAGAGTACCTTGTAGGCGGCGCTCAGCAGTGTGATCGCGCGGTAGTTGCAGCAATCCAACTTGTCGCTCTTTTTGTAGATTGGGCATACGACACCTTCCATCCACTCCTCCGGTAAGATCTCCTCCTCCCAAATCTGGCAAGCACCCAGTGCAGCGCTCTAGCCAGTGCTTCACCACCGTATTTTAATAGCTCACTTGGTAGTTGATCTACACCAGTTGCTTTGTTGTTCTTCAGCCGACCGATCTCCTCCTCAACTTCTTGAAAATCGGGGGCCGGTAGCCTGTCGTCTTCTGCGCGTGCTCCAAGGTCTGTTGCCGTGCCACCTTCGTTTTCTGCTGCTTCACCGTTGAGGTGCTCGTCATAGTACTGCTTCCACCTCTCAATCATCTCACACTCGTTCGTGAGAAGGTTTCCGTCCAAGTCCTTGCACATATCGGCTTGCGCGAACTATTTAGCTTATCGTAGAATTTCCGTGTGTCGTTTACGCGGTACAGATTTTCCATCGCCTCGCAATCTCGGTCTTCCGAGTTTTGTCTGTTCCGCACTTGTCTGTATCGCTCCACATTCAATCTCGCCCGTGCTGCATTCTTCTCCTCTACTAACAGTTTGCATTCGCCGTCAAACCAGTCATTTCTTCGGTCCGGGATTGCAGTACCTAGTGCCGCTGCAGCAGTAACTACTATCTATGGCGGAACGGATGTCCCTCCAGCCATCTTCAAGAGAAGCTGCGCCAAGCAGCTCTTCCGTGAGTAGTGCAACTTCCAGCTGCTGCGCGTAGTCCTGGCCAACTCCGGCGTCCCGTAGTTGCTCAATGTTGGGTCGCGGCGTTCGACTTCGACGTGTGTTATGCACCGTCGAGAGTTTTGAGCGCATGCATACTGCAAATAGGTAGTGATCCGAATCTATGTTCGCCCTGCGCTACGTGCGGACGTTGATAATGTCGGAGAAGAATTTCTCGTCGATTAGAACGTGATCGATTTGGTTTTCTGTGTCTTGGTCAGTTGATCTCCAGGTGGCCTTGTGGATATCTTTGCGGGGAAAAAAGGTACTTCCAACTACAATACCCCAAGAGGCTGCAAAGTTCACGCATCTTTGGGGCTGCTCCAGCTGCGCATAGAACGCTTTTTTCTCGTCGTCGGTCTCCCTTCGTGTGGGCAGTGCACGTTAATGCTGTAGTTAAAGAAACGGTCCTTAATCTTCAACTTGCACATCCTCGCGTTGATTGGCTGCCAACCAATCAAGCGTTGGTGCATCTTACCCAGCAGTACAAAGCCGGTTTCCAGCTCGTTGGTGGTGCCACAGCTCTGGTAGAAAGTAGCCGCTCGATGCCCGCTTTTCCATACTTTTTGTCCTGTCCAAACTTTTTCCTGCAGTGCTACGACTTCGAAGTAGCGTGGTTAAAGTTCGTCATAGGTTAACCTATCGCAGCCCGGGAAGCCGAGCGATTTACAGTTCCATGTTCCGAGTTTCCAATCGTAGTCCTTATTTCGTCGCGTAGGTCTGTGCTGATTGTTCCGATCCATGTTTCTTTCTTCGGTATTTGCAACTTTGTTTTTTTAGGGTGGCTTGTTGGGCCTGCACAATTCTGTTTAGAGTCCCACGCTGGCACTAGGACGGCGATCATCCGCTCCTAACATGGAGAACAGACGCAGTTTTGAGCCGCACCTCCATGGTGAACAGTCGCTCGGGTTTGGTGAAGCATTTCCTCTATCACCATACTATGGTTACCGCGCCAGTGTTCGCGTCGCACCTCTTCACTTTGCTATTGTCGGACTGGCAACATTGCCCAGGCTACGCCACCCAGCTGTGTCCATGTTTCAGCTGGTAGTCTTTTATTATCATATGACTTGGGGAGGCGTGAAGTAGGAACTTGTGAGGACCTGGGCTAAGTATTCCGCTCCTTCCACGTTGTCAATTTACCATTTTGTAGCCCGCGTAGACAATCATCTATACATTTTTTTTAATGTTTATGCACCGCTCACTATTACTTACCCCCTGGCTGATTATAATCACCAAATAGTAGATGAAGGTCTTGAGGTCGCAGTTTCTCGGATATGACCAACATATCTGATGCGTCTTTCAACACGAGTCGTGGAAGTAGTAGAATCGGGAGGGATGTACACAATACTAATACAAATTGTTCGAGAGCCTCCATTTACATTAACTTACAACTGTTCCATTCCGCTGTCATCATGGATTGTAGATTTCGACAAACCGCAACGTTTTGAGACAGCAATCAGCATACCACCTCCTCTAATTGTTTACGGTCGTTACGGTAAACATTGTATCCAGCTCCAAAAAGCTGCGATGAATGGATCTGATCGTTCAGCCAGGTTTCGGTGAAAATCACAACATTCATCTCCGAATCGCAAACCGATGTGAAGAGATGATCAACTTTAAGATCATCAACTTGCGAAATTTACCGCACCGAGTGCCTCCAGAAGCGTCTGTTGCCCTTCCTGCGGTCCCACGGAGGCGAGACATTATTTTGGTCGGACCTGGCATCATGCAAGGCCAAAGTTCGAAAATCGTCCAAAGTGTTTAAGAACGAGTTGGAGTTGAAGAAATAATGGATGAAAGTGACCAAAAAGGTCGGCTCCACCATTGCACAAAATGTAATGAGGGGTCTTAAGGGAAAAGTACGGGCTTTCAGCGATTGAAAGGAAATTGAATAAAGTAATTATGCTGAAACATAATCCATATGATTAGTTGATTCCCTGAAAGTTTCAAAAAAATCCGACTTAAAATAAATTTTTGGCGAACACTTTTGTCTGATGCATTTTTTTCGAGCACAGGCCTTAGTACGTAGACCTCTGACGTATGTAGATGCAGTCAATATTCAGGCTGTTCTGGAATACGGAGGTACTTGAGTGGGGTGCAGTATCCCATGCTTCGATAGAACATATAGGGGAAATGGATGTAATGTCGGCCTAATGCCCCTAATTTGGGCCCATTCATAAATTTGGCAATCGACTAAATTTTCAATAGTGACCAAAAATATCCATTAGTACCGTCCCAATGACGCGTTCATCTAGATAAAATTGATAAATAGCAGATCTTAAGCGATGGTCCCAATCTTAGCCAACATTAGAGCCATTTCCCGTACTATTTTAGTCTACCTGGCGACGCAGGTTTCCCGACTGCTATAAATGATGCATCTACATCAGCAACAATATCGGCAATCGTCATATGGTTTATGATGTTGTGGAACGCAATACAACTTAAGTGTTGGGCAGTATCAAGTACTTCGGCAGGACAGTTTAAATTTAAATGTTTTTAAATAGCCTGATAAAGCGGGGTCTGCGTTAGCTACTAGCAAAGTGTATTCTCCTGTTTGATGACTAATTTATGCACTTTGATTGATGTTGTTTGGATCTGATTACTATGTCGAATAGTCGATTCATCGACTATCGCTTAAGCCGTTTCAACAAAAGGTTCAGTACGAAAGACATTCGTTATATCCTGGCGACTTCTCTATCATTATAATAGAATCATTATAATAGACCAGGGGCCCCAAGGGAGGTTAAGACGGCCCTGGTACTCAGAAAAATGAGCTTATTCAACCCAATTGAGTAGAACTATGCTTAATTTAATTTTAGCTAATTTTCCACAACCAAAACTAAATTTTGAATTACATTTGCTCATATCTGAGTACTATTTACTTAATATTGAATACCATTTACTTATTTTAAATGTATTTCAAGTTTACAGATATAAGAAAAAGTCAGTATTGGATTGACTACCCTAATAATAATTTTTATGATTATTCTGTTTAACAATGTGCACGGGATATCATCTCAATCATTTATGGAATAGTTCCATCATTTAAGTTTTTGTTCGTTTATGGTATTTTTATTAGGGTAACAGCCGTATAAACATTTTGTAAAAAATTAATAACAAATTTTCCTATTTTATCATTCATTTTCACTGTAAACAAAACTTGCAATGCGACACTCTTCGCTTTCCGAAAATGATGTTAGATTGCGTAGACGAGCTTCGGTTTGTGCAAAATGGAGTGGATTACAAGTTTTGTTGTTTAATGGTGATAGGTTTTTTTTCTATTGTTGGTTGAGAATTTGCGAGTTTCATGAGAATCGAAGATGGACAAGAATTTGGTCTGAAAATGCTATGTAGTAGAATGAGTAATAGTTGGTTTAATTTACTCGGCTGCTTTCAACCTTTTTAAAATTCTGTTGAGGAAAAGACACAAACTCCAGAGAGAGTTCAATCAATCAGTAAAATGAAGATGGAGACTTTATGTGAGATGCATTCTTCATAACATAAAATGCTGTTTACATAATTAAATTTATTTTAAAAAAAGCTATGCGCGCCTTTATTTTTATGGGAAATGCTTCATTTTGACATGAAAATATATCAACCTGATAATACTTCATAAATGTGTCAAAATTAATTTAAAAATCAAAGCCTTTCCTACGATTAGCACTTAACTATCTTCAAATGCTTGTGACTCTTTGGCTATCGCTTACCTAACCACCTCGACTAACCTGAGCACTGTCATTAACATACCTTGGCTTCTACGACCGTATCATTATGCAGAATAAAAATTGCAAAAAACCCCGCTGTAAATATTTGCATCGAAAATCTTCCAATTCATCAAAAACAACCGATCCCTAAACAAAATTCTTCTTTTCATTTTCTAGGAAAAGGAAGCAATCACAGCCAAAAGTAACACATACATATACTAGTAGCTGGAATAATATTTATCTGTAAATTTTAAATAAACTCATAATTTAATGTTAGCTAGTCAGTCAGAAAGGGGATGCGAAAAAAAAACGAGCCAGTGTAAAAGTGCTTATCTTGTGTTGAAATTGTCGACATTGAAATGGAATTCGATGGGGATTTACTGTACTGTTTCTGTTGTCAAATTTGTTGGAGTAAATAAAATTTACAATTTTTATTTTGCACAAAAAACCGATCTGTTCTTGCTGTTATTTCTGTTGGTCTTTAACTAAACACGACTGTTTGTGCTAAAATAATAAACCACATTTGCAAGGAAAATTGCTTCTACCTCTAGTACGGTGCAATGCGAGAATGACACAGCATCTGATGCGAATCGATTGTAAGTAACGATTATGCACTTCTTTTGCGAAAATGCCTGCTAATATTTCATGTGTCAAAGCGATGATTTGGAGAAATTTGAGCGTATCTCGAATTTCTCAAATTGAACAATAAGTTGCGGAAGTAAAAACAACGTTTCTTCGACCTTCGAAACAGCCCCTGCATGACATCGCGGAAGATCTGGTGTACGCCGACCTGGACGAGAACAACTATGGTCCCATCAACTACAAGGCTGCCTCCATCTACAACATGGTGAAGTTCAAGGGTCGAACTCAGAACTGAGATGAATATAATGAAGTGCTTCTGCTTTAATAACTATTTAAATTTTGAAAGAAATTCTGCATCAGCGCATATTTAATCTGTGAAGTGAAGTGAATGTGTTTAATAAAGATAATTTGCACTTGTAATTGTCGGAATTGATAACAACGACACGGCGATTTATTTTCAAACCCGAAAATGTCCATCTGCGCTCCAGTCAGTCATGATCTAATCGGTGGTGTAAAGGTGGCGGTGTGATTGCAACAACCGAATGGAGGGGAGATCTGCGCATTTTGACACGCCTTCTTGGATGCATGGAACAGTGTTTTAAAATTTATCGATTTTACGAAAACTCAATCCATAAATAAAACCCAACTATCCAACAATCATTAATTAAAAACCAAGATATCTTCATTCATCCTATAACAATGTCCCAATGCTGATGCTCTTTTCCCCGTAAAACTCCCGCGAGAATTGAAATGTCACCCCATCGTAATTCACTCGGCAGCACTTTTCCTGCCGAGGAAATTCCCTGTGGATAAATCCACTCCGCTAACTCCATAATGCAAATGTCACCTTCCGTTTTCCTACCATTCCTGCAACATGCAGCAGAGGTTTTGCGCATCTTCACCCCAGCAGCAGCAGTTGCTATAAAAGATCCTCCGCTGGCAGTATGCCCTTTCAGAACCTCATCAGCAATCGGATATTCCTCATCGCTGGCACACGTCGGTCGTTGCCTTTGGCGCCTAGAGGGCGATGAAGGAATGACGTCTGCAAACATCTTTCAAAAAAAAAGTTACTATTTTTGAACGCTCCTCGGCAACAGAGAATTCAATTTCCTGGCTGAGGAGATATATCCTTGCAAGAAACAAACAAAAAATCCTAAGTTTTTAGTTTTGCTTAATTATGAGTTCATCAGAAATCCGAAATGACAGTGAAGGCCATGGAATACAGTGAAAAGGATTATAAGGCGCATGTCAAACCATCGAACTATGACCGTTACGCTTGGATTAACGAGCAAAGATGGCGGTTAAGTTTTCCCGTGTGGGGGGCATTAGAAAGAAAATCGATTGGTCGGGGAAAATGGAGAAGTGTTTAATTGCCATTGAACGGTGCCTGTTAAAAATACAGATTTTTAATTCTAGCGAGCAACGATTACAACTTATTCTAATGACGAGTGAAAGAGGTCAATCGGAACTACACTATCTGTGAATAATTTGCTGTTAGTTGAAAAAATATAAAATGGAAAATTTCATTAGTGAAGTATTTTTTTTATGTTAATTTGAATTTAATTTAGTTCTTATGCGATAAATTCATGGATTTTTTTAATTAAAATGAATATGTTTATTCAGTTGTTGAAAAAAAGCTGGTGTTGATGGCTTATAAAAAGTGGTATTGCTTTACAGTATGGATTTTTTTTTTGAGGCAGTTCTCTAAGAAAGAATACAAGCCCAACTTTTATAAAAAAAAATTAAGTGCAACATTTCAAATTTCAAATATTTTAACTAAGCTGGAAAGTGAGATCAGAAAACTCAACAGTTACTCCTAAAGCTTGTTATATTAAAATTGTGGATATTATATTTCAATTTTGTGGTATCATAAAACTATTTTGTTAGTCTCATAAAAGAAGACAACTAAACAAATTAGGAAACAACTGAAGTATAAGACAATTAGCTCAGTTGGTAAGCAAGACCATGCTGGAGGTGGCTGGGTTCAAATCCCGGTCCGGTCTAGGATTTTTTTGGGTTGGAAAATTTCCAGGCTTCCTTGGGCATAGAGTATGATTGTACTTGCCACACAATTATACTAATGCAAAAATGGTAATGGCATCGAAAACTCTCAATTAATAACTGTGGAAGTGCATCTATAATACTAAGTTGAGAGCATGCAATAAGCTAATATGCGATAAGCAATAAGCTTGAAATTGGAAGAAGAAGAATGCATAGCATGGTTTGATTGGTTATCATGAGTTGAAATTATAGCACATTAAAGAAGACGAACAAGTTCTGTTTAAAATTCAGGATTCAAAATTTATCGCAACCACAGTACTCTTCTTATCTTCTTATCTAACACCAACACAGCCAGTTCATGAAAGCATCCTGGAAAATGATAGATATACCTCCACCACTTTTTTTTTCTATTTGGTATATGTTGCACATCATAGATGCGCAAAATATATCAAAACGGCCAGGCCTACTGTGCAGTATTTAAGGGGCAAGATGATTCAGAAACATTGGGCCTGTTTAAATCCAAGATTTAAACACGACTCTTCAGAATCCAATAAATGGATGAAACGTGGACATCTCGTACCGTACGTCCCGTGTATTGTTATTTATAAATCATTTGTCGTTGGGAGCATCTAGTCAAAAAAGGTTAAGTGATGCTCCATTTTCTTCTAGCGATTGGGACCTGAGCACTAACTCTTGTCCTAGCCCTAAATGGCATATGGTTATAGCGCCATTACTCGCTTTCTGAAAAGAGAAGAAGGGAAGGGAAGGAGAGGAAAAGGACTTGGGAAAAGGAAACGTGGAATTCCTTTCCTTATTAGTATTGGTATCGTCAAGTTTTATAAAAACCATATAAATCATTTTGCCTTGGTCAGAGGTATTATTACGACATTTGAATAAGATTGTCTTATCATAATTTCAGGCTATCATAACAAGCTATGACCGACGTGACGATTGTTTAAGCCCTGGTTAAACAAGTTAAATCACGTTCCCGAAAACAGTCAACAATGTATCCCAAACTGGAGCAAGCGTGCGCCCTATTTTTCTAAACATTCCGACGCGTTCCGCCCAATATCTATCAATTACGATTTTCTATAATAGTAGCCTGGGATAAATCCTAATGTCTTCCCCCCCCCCCCCTTTTTTCCTTACAAGACTCATCTATGTTCTTGCACTCGCAAAATAGATCACGCGCGATTGAGGTTATCCCGGCAAGAAACAAACGGGTTGCTTTTAACTATAACAAGCTCACCAAATACAATCACCATGGCAGCACCAACAACTACATACTCGAGTCTTGTCACTCACATTAAAAATAACAAGGTCTAAAGTGTGTTCCCCTGCTCACTGAAAACTCCTGTTCCCCTCATGCTCAGGACTAGCGTTCGGTGAAAATCTTGTTCCAGTAACACAACACGAAAAGGTGATCTACCAGCGCTACTGGATTGAAAAGATAAAATGAACAAAAAGGAACGAACTCACCAAGTCACCAGGCAGCTTGAGATTAGTTGATGGTGTTCACATTGCACACAGATACATCAATACACTACAAACACTACTTGCTTCGTTTCCTTGGCCGTGGGTAAAAGACTTCCCTTCTTCCTGCTTGATCCGGATCTATTCGCCGTTCAAGGGAGCTCCACTGCGCCGACGGGAAGCTGGAAATATCATCGTGCTCCTCCAGCGTTAGTCCTCTGATTCCGGTTGCAGTTTTTCACCCGGTGGTGCTACTGGTCCGAGTGCTTCTTTCTTGCTGCCGGTTGACCAGCGGAACGCGTTTTGCAACTCGAGTCGAAATGTAGAAAAATTTCACATTGAACAAAATTGAAAAAAATTACACAAAATCGCGTCCGTTCACGAGCACAGCACACTTCGATCAAGCCTCTTAACGCAACCACAGTACTCTTGAATTGAAACTCCATGAAGCATCGTTTTTATATCTTTGATTTAAACAGGCCCGATGTTTCTGAATCATCTTGCCCCTTAAATGCTGCACAGAAGGCCTGGCCATTTTGGTTTATTTTGCGCATCTCTGATGTACAACATATACCAAATATACAAGAAAAATTATGGAGGTATATCTATCATTTTCCAGAATGCTTTCATCAACTGGCTGTGTTGGATAGATAGGGTTTTTGATATAATTTACTTCCTACTAAGCACAACCCGCGGTTTACCTCTCTTGTCTGAACGAGTTTACACAAAAAAAAAGGAATATTTATGTCAAAGATGACTTCTAAATTTATTCACCTTTCCATTGGATTTGATAAAGAGTCACAAATTGTTGAGATATTGTTTAAAATCTAATACTGCTTCTTGATTCTAAACTCGAATTGGGCATCAAACGCGGGATTCCAGATGTCCGCAGCAAAAAGCGGGTACACTCATATTTGTCCGTCGAATCACCGGATCCTCAGCACGAAGATCAGCATCCAGGACGAGGTAATTCCGTTCAGAAAAACCCTTCGGATACTTGGTGTGCATTTCGACCGCTCTCTTACATTCAACACGTACCTGAACGAGGTAAAGAGTGCCTGCAAACAGCGCCTGAACAACCTGAGGACACTAGCAACGCCAACCGGACCTCGCGCTTCAATGTTGCGAAGGCTATAGTAAACTCGTGGCTGACCTACGGCTTCGAGGCTACGTACCTTGCCAAACCGTGCCTGGTGGAAAGGCTTACACCAGTCTACCAGCAAGAACTTCGGATTTCTTCCGGACTCCTTCCTGGTATCCCCGGGATCGCCGCCTGCATTGAGGGAGGAGTACTCCCCTTCGACCACCTGATTACCGGGACTATATGCAAACGAGCCATCGGGCTGAATGAGATAACGTCAGGTACAGACGAGGAAGGTTCCCTCCTAAAGGAGGCCAACAAGTTCCTCAGGGAAATCTCCAACCGAGCTCTCCCCCCAGTGTGCAAGACACATTGGGTTGGAGCCAGAGGCTGGAACAAACCGCCAATTAAGACCGACCACACCATCAAACGGCATTTCAAGGCTGGTTCCAATCCCTCCGCGGTAAATCAGGCGGTATTGGATTTGCAGAGAAGGAAGTACGCTAGATACGCCATCCGTTACTCGGACGGTTCCGTAGCCCAGAAAAGGGTGGGCATCGGCATCTCCGGTGACCACCTAAAGGAGTGTCACAGGCTCCCGGATGAGTGCTCTATTTTTTCCGCCGAGGCAACCGCAGCTTTTATCGCAGTTACTACCCCGGATACACGGCCAATCGCACTTTTCACAGACTCTGCTAGTGTAGTCACTGGTTGCCTGGACATTGCGGTGTAAAAGGGAATGAGGAAGCTGATCATCTCGCCGGATCAGGCCGTCGTATAACCAAATGTACCCGCAAGGTCCCCGGGCAGGATCTGAAGAAGTGGGTCACCAAGACCGTAGACCAATCCTGGAGCCGGGACTGGCTCGCCGGAAGTATACTGTTTATACGGAAGATAAAAGGGGACACCAGCAAATGGGAGGATCCACCCTTCCACCGTGAGCAGGTCTTTTTATCGCGACTCCGGTCCGGCCACACAATCGTCTCCCACAACTATAAGAGGGACGGACCCTTTCGGAGGATATGCGACCACTGCCACATCCCACAGACCGTCGAGCACTTCATCTGCATATGCCCGAAATACGATGGAACCAGGAGAAGCTACGACATTTCCGGCAGCATCCGGGATGTCCTCTCCGATGATCCCGTTCGGACTGCTACGCTGTTCATCTTCCTGAAGGAAACCGGACTCTTCAATATGATTTAAATTACTCGACCCACGCAACCCTCAATGACTAGCTCCAACTACCGGCATACACCACGATACGTTTCAACCCTGAACCCTGATGACAACTTATCGCAATCCAATTGGAAATCCAACTGAATTAATGCAGATGTACCATGCCAGTTCTTATTTTAATATGTCCTTTATGTTCATACTGATTTGTGTTTTATGTTAATGGTGTTAATGGTTATACAAACACTGTAGCAGCTCTTACAAACCTTTTGGAACTCCCTTCTGGAGTTCCCAAGGCGAACCAGCCAATGCTGAAAGCCTTGTAAATAAAGGTAAAAAAAATAAATTCGTTCTACGAGTTTCGATTCCGTCCTAACGCATTCCTACGGATAAACGTAGAAAAAGGGGATTAGGATAGGAGCGCTTTTTTTGTTTTGAGAACAATGAGCGTAGATAATCATACAATTACGACGAAGTAGTGCTCTACCCTAGATAGATAGATTTTGAAACTCACCATTGCAAACGGCCTAACAAACAGTTCTAAAATTTGATCAAAAGTTATTGGTCTACGATTTTTGTCAATTTTCAAGTGTCCATGGTTTTGAACATTTCAAAAGTTTGCATTACTGTTAGCGTTGTTATGATATGGGGGAAATGTCTCTAATGTTGGCCTATGGATCTAAGATTGGGTCCATCGCTAAAAATCTGTTATTTATTAATTTTATCTAGATGAACGCGTTACTAATGGATATTTTTGGTAGCTATTGAAAATTTCGTCGATTGCTGAATTTATGTATGGGCTCAAATTAGGGACACTTAGGCCGACATTACCTGCATTTCCCCTACTTCGAAGATTGGATACTAGCGACACTCACGTCTCTTTTGAGATTCTCAGTTAGACTACTTTCGGGGAGTAAACATTGGTTCCAATCTAAACAAGAGTATCAGAAGCATGACTGTCGCTATTCTCGGCCACTCCCATCTTTACCATAACTAGGGAAAGAAATGTTGATGTAGTACTTACTTAACGAGAGCCCACCGACTTAGCGACACCCTCATAAGTGCTACGGAGTTGGAGGGTTGGGTATGGTATTCGGTAAGGATTCACCTCAAGTTGGGGATGCAACCAAAAGTATGTAGGGTTAACTACCCCATTTCCGGCCTATTAAGCACATCCCGCACCTAGTCTTTCTTAATCTAGCGCAGCTTAGCACCAAACGGAATGTTGTAACCGGTCAGCCATGCAGTCTTCCCGTTTTCAAATAAAAGTGGCTTAAGCGCCACTCCCGAAGGAGACCACCTACCAGGGATAGGGTTGCCCGACCGTATGAGACCTTTCAGGGAAAGGCTCTGATTTTCCCAAATTTTGGGGCGGGAAGAAAGTTGGCTGATTGAAATGGTTCGAGTGCAAAAACATGCAACAAATTCCAAAAATGCAACTACTAGGAGCGTGTGATCAACTGTCGGCCGGCGACGAGTCTGGCTAGCACGGCGGTTCTCATCACAGGTAAACCGTCTCGTTTCCCTCGGACCAATACGTATACAATTAGAGAGTTGCTCGGTTGGATTCGGAGCCAACTTCCCCAGTAAATTAAAATAGTAAGTAAATATATGCTAACGGAAACCCAGCAACATGAATACCTATTCAAACAGTATCACTTCATCGGGATCTACTCTCAGCGATAACTACAAAAATACGTTTGAAATATATTACAAAGAGCTTTATTCTATTCATTTGTAAGGTTCGCAAAAACAGTGGAGCTTTTATCCATTTATATTGTCCTACCACAGTACAGAGTGTTCATTTGTTCTTCAGACTCGTCTCCTATCTACTTTCATTCTACCTTTCCATAGATCCCTATTCCTATCGGTGTGTGTGCTTGGCTTTGGGTGCTTATCAATGAATCCAATTCACGTGCATTTATTCGTTGCTTTGCACCGGAAAGAATTTGGCGCAAAATCGAATTAGAGCAAGTACGGTTTATGCTCGTACGCCTCGTAACCGTGCATAGCAATGGTTACATTTTAAAGTCACATGCGCATGGACACTCACAACATATAGTACATGTACTCACGACCTTTTCATGATGCTGGTGATGGACACCGCGCGTTCGACGAATGAACGGACGGGGTGGCGGTGAACTCTGCTACTTCTGCGTTGTTCGACAGCGGAGACCGCCGGAAGTCTAGATGCGTGCTACGTGCATCGGATGAACCGGTGCGTCTTATTCATCGACTCGTGGTCTTGCACGACGCGGTACGAGCGTCGGTATCCCTTTGATCGTCACCAACGGGAGGAAAAACGTGTTGCTAACTGCTGGGCTGTTGAATGGCCGATCGCCTTGCCTAGGGTGCGTCGTTGATGTTTGCGTCCCTCTTCCGGCGTACTCCGGGAACTTTGAAACTGACGGTGGGGTCAGAAATGGCCACGGATGGTTCGGTGTGGTGTGTTGGACGTATATCGGCACTGCCACGAATCTGCTTATTCACCAAAGCACAACCCGATAACACACAACCTGAGAGAATAGCACACACTTCTCACTTCTACGCTACGAAAAACTAATGGAAAGGATTTTGGTTAAATAAAGCTACACTAATCTAAACAGATATCATGTCACCGTTTGGACAACACCACGGCGTGAGAACTACTTTGGGCCACTCCTGCCTCTTCCACGGATCAGTTCAAAGTGAACGAGACTAAGTTTGAAGATCCTCAGATTAACCGCGACATTGAAATCTTCGCTACCGGAAATCACGAAGTTAAAATTCGTGATACCGAAAATTGCTCTCACGCTCCCATTAGTTTCATTGCGCGCAATTTTTGCATCTCTTTCCAAAGAACGATTTCTATCCCCCAACCAACTTCGGCCCAAAACCAGGATGGGAGAGAAAATTAGGGAAAGGTCAACACATCGTGAAAGGATTTCCAACGGGTCGATCGAGCAACCCAGCGCCTGTAGGCTGATACGAGATGATCAAAGCGATCACAAATGTGTGGGGAACTCATTAAATTTTACTTTGCGCATCTGTATAATTGGTGAACAAAATGAATATAAAGAACTCTAATCGGGTGAATATACATTAGGCAAGTTCATAAATGTATCTCTAGTGGTAATTAGTTATTTAAGTAGGTTAGAAATATTATTGAATATTGATGGATTTATACGACAAACAAAATATATAACGACATATATGCTCGTTACAATGTTATTATTACTGATGGCTTCCAAATTTATTTACCTTTCCGTACGTATCGTTCGATTTGATAAAAAGAAACCAATCGTTGAGATATTGTCAAAAGTCTAACACTGCTTCTTGACGCCAAACTCGGCCTAGCGCATTGAAACGCCATTGAAATGCCAAATAATTCACTTCGGTCTATCGGATGAAGATAAAAGTTGATTCGGTCGGAGCGCTTCTTTTGTTTTTGGGAATAATGGGTGAAAACCTTCATATCACGCATTCTCATTGACTTCGTTCGGTAACTTATTAACTAAAGTATCGTACCAAACGAATAATTGCCTTGTTAACTCTGAAATCATGAATTTATTTGAAGTTTTCTGCTCGATAGGCCCAAAATGGGCGATTAGGCCGAAGTAGTTCCCTAATCCCTACCCTATTGTTTATTTGTTGTTTATTTACTCTCTCGATAGCCGGCTATCGAAATAACATATTCATTTTGTTGAGTGATCATGAATTTTAAGAATCATGATGGAGAGCTTGGGATAAGACCCATAATTTTCTGCTCAGTAAGCAAAAACGATCCCTCCAGGGTCATCGAGTATCTCAGAACCATAACGCTTCGCGACAATACAGGACTACGGTTTCGCTTGATATGCAAATAGTTTCCGAGGTTAATGTTCAATATCAAATATACAAATTATGGTGGCAATTTATTGTGCTGTGGAAGAGCTATTTCAAATATAGAATATTTCAAAATTTTGCATTTTTCTTATTAAAAAAAAAGTAACCGAAAATCAACAATGAAAACTTTGAGATATTTGGGTTTTAATTTTTTTTTAGTTTTTACTTAAATAATGAATTTAAAAAAAAAACGTATTTTGCTTATTTCCCAGAAAGACATTTGACAGTGCTACAATTTTATTAAAAAAGACGCCATTATCAATTATCAAAGACGCCATTTTGAAACTTTATCAAGAAATGCTCGAATTTTATCAAAATTTTAAATCATTGCCCATAAAAAAACAATTAAGATTCATACAAATAGGAAAAGGTTGATTTAAAAATTCATTTTATGTAGCTATTTTGCTTTAAGAGAAAAAATAAAATAAAGAACGCTAAAAGCTACAGATAAACAAATGGTCGAAATAAAGGCTCCTATCTACTCGATATTTGCTTTAACTCACTGGATTCAGCGGTCCATTCCTTTTTTCCATTAATCGTACTCTGCATAAGCCACTGGCCCTACAAGTCGATGTCTCTTTCGGTCGATGTTCTTTGTAGTGTTATTTCAATTTTATAACACGATTGTCGATGTTATAAAAGCGCTTGGTGTTGATGTTAAAATAAAAAGAACTATAAAAACATGATATAACTTAGGGTCATATTGAATATTCAGGATCATAATATACTCCTAGTGTCCTCGGGGAAATGATCCGTAAAGCGGTTTTGATAACAGATAGCGCCACATCCACAAATGTTTTAGATGCTCCCAGAGAAGTGATCAATGCGATCCAACAAATCTGCCGGGGTGCGATCCAATCAATTTCCAGCTGCTGCAATCCCAACCGCTCGTTCCTAAAACGGGTTGAAGGTGTAGTATGAATCCAAGTAGACTGTAAACTGTGACACACAATCCTGACACTGCCATGTTCCACAATTCTTTCTTTGTATTTTAATAATACTACACGACGCGATGTACAAGTAGTACATTTATTACACAAAGGACTTAAACTAAAATTCTGAATCTACTTAAAATATTGTTAAAGAAAAGACCGTCGACCGGACACCGTGTTTAACATGTAGCCGTGTTTAACATGTGACGTCATCGTTTATAACTCTCTAAAGTTGAGAATATGCTTAAGTTTTACCAGGATTTTTAATAAAGAAAGTTTGTTATTTTTTTTTCGAAAAGGCAAATCAGTTTCCTACAACTTTGTCTCAGACGTTATTTTGATTAAATGAGCCATTTTAGTGCTTTAATAAAAAATATTGAATACGGCATTTTGAAAACATATGCGAGAGTCAAAATGGGTGAATCCCAGCACAAATTTGGTTCATTGTCCTTAGTGAACAATTTAATGGAATTCGGAGAGGGTAAAATAATCGATGCTAGTGCTTTATTTTTGATCTTTGAACTATTGTACACACTTTGATTTAACAAATTTTACACGTGACGGAATCCGTCTTAGACATCAAGGATGAGACGTAAACAAACATGTTATGTAATATTAAGTACTCCGAGACTGAAAAGTTCGTTGCTCGACGAAAAGTACGTTTGATTGAGCTATATTTCGCGTCTGTTATGACTCAAATTTATGTCAAAATTGACGCTCGTATATGTCACTCTCGGTGCTCTGTAAATTTATATTATTTTTCTAAGTGTTTAAACAACTTATTGAATATGATGTTTGCTTAAGATAACCATTTTTACATATGACAAACTTAGAAAAATTGATGTAAATTTAGGTGCTCGAATACTGACATATGCGAGCGTCAATTTTGACATAAAATTGAGTCTCAATTTACGCGTAATTCAGCGCAAT
Organism: Ochlerotatus camptorhynchus; assembly: GCF_037179485.1. Taxonomy (NCBI): domain Eukaryota; kingdom Metazoa; phylum Arthropoda; class Insecta; order Diptera; family Culicidae; genus Ochlerotatus; species Ochlerotatus camptorhynchus. The sequence continues at coordinate 849,706 of NW_027040822.1, read as the reverse complement.
CAAACGTACTTTCGAACTTTTAGTCTCGAAGCACTTAATTTTACATGATATGTTTGTTTACGTCTCATCCTTTATGTCAAAGATGGATTCCATCACGTGTAAGATTAGGTATTTCTAAATGTGTAGATATGGGCTTGTTTTATTTTAATAGTTTCCAAAATGTGACTACCAAAAACTACTTCAGCCGTGTTCAATTGTAATCCTTTAATATGTGGGAGTTTGGGGCCAAATTGGCTTAAAACTAGTGCTACCAAGTCATGCGCCGAATGGAATCGTGTGGAATAGATCCCTTGATCCTTTTACATAAACAAATGAACGTTTGTTGTTGGGATTTCAACGGCAGCAAAATGTAACCATATTTGCTTCGAAAATCTCAACTGTGCAATGCGTTAAGTTGTATTTTGTGAGAAAGTCGAGAGAATATGTATCCCATAAGATTTTCTAGACTGGACCTCAAATCGAACCCTCCATCTCCAGCGTGGTAATATCGGGCCATAAATGACTAGGCTATTGGGGGTCTCACCAAGTATTCTTGACTACCGAGGTCGGAAAATTCCCTACACCACAAACCCTTAAACCACCAGGCATTATCACCCGACCTTATCACGATTCCGATCATAATTCATCAAACCGCCACCACCCACAATCACGCTTCATAATTGCTTAATTCGCGGCACAAGCCAATTCCATCCTGATGAATCTTTCTCCTCGCATATCATCAGAAGTTCTTTATTTTGCTTCGGCATTCCCAACCCTACGACAGACGAAGGGAACGACACATTCCAAAAAACCATAACCCCTCTCCCCTGAAGCGAGTCTAGGCATGCCATTAAAGTTTCGTCCCCTTCGAGAGTCAAGAAGTGCGGCACTGCCTCAAGGGAGAACAAGATTGATAACATCTCTTTCTAGGTGGGGTGAAAGTTTGCCCACTACCGTAGGGTAAAACGATACTGTTGCTTTGCTTGACTGCTCCGGATCTCCGTCTGGAGTATTGTTATTATGATGATAATAACGGGAACAAGTGTATCAAAATAAAATCAGTTTTTCGAGGGGACTAAAAGTGGTTTGCTGGTTTTGAACGAAGAGAGGTGATGCACTTAAGACGTGTCACCGAATGGTGTGCATTAAGGGACATTAAATTAAATTGGATTATCTTTGTTGATAAATAAATTGATCGACTGTGGAAGGGGTAGGCCAGGAAAGGCCATATGGCTTTTATCAATAGTTGACTGAGGAACCCTTTCAATAATCGGTGCGAAATTATTTGGAGAGTTCGTGACGTTTGTTTGATGGAATCATAGCCTTAAACATTCGATGGTAGGTAATCCTAAAATTAGAAACAGTAGATTAGTCATAAATTTACAATCAAAACAGAACCACCCACCGGCAATAATTCGTAGATCCGAAATTCCATCTTCATAAATTGACCATTAATCTCGCAGCAGCAGCAGCCAGACGGCAGTTGCTTGGCATGGTGGCACTTCCTGCCCTAAATCGGCGGCTGTCGACTGCGGTGGAGTTAATGCAGAAATTATTTACGGATATAATGGTGACCTTACGCCGGAAGGCTCGGTGTGTTGTCAAACATGAGAAGTGTTTTCGCCTGGCACGTGGCCCGGTCGCGGTTGGTCGGCGATTTCCAAGGGATGGCTCTTCTGGAGAGGGAAAGACACAACTATCATTGAGAAGTTATCTTGTAAGTAAAAACAATTTCTATCAATTGCTAAAACCTTAGTTTTCACGTTGACAGCAAAAAATCTATTGGCGTTGACGGCACCGTCGAAAAATTTGCTCTTTCAGCAAATATAGACAGTTACTTATAGGAATTTTCGGTGGAGTGAAAGGATACTACAAAGTCCGCCATGTTTCACGCACAGTCTGACGTTTGCTTATGGATTTTCTCATAGGAGAATAGGAGAGCTCATAGGAGAGCTACAGAGTCGCCGTCAACGCCAATGTCCGACCCTACAGACTGCTGCATGGTGTGTGCAGCCATGCATTCACATGCTGCTCTTGTCTGCCTTCTTTTAACATTTTGCTTTCGTCACGTCATCCATGCTTCTGGCTACTGACTGTCGCCCATCCAAGCAGCATAAGCTCCGCCTACTGATTTATGCCGTTCTCGTTTCACCGTTCGTTTTACACCGTCTGCTACTGATGAGGTGCGTTTGGTGGAATGTTTTTTTATTTGTTTATTGTTATAATTAAGTCTAATGAAATAACATCGATTATTTTTAGCTCATCGCCTAAGTTTTGGTACTGGTATGGAATCTTCCTCAGATCGTACACGGCAATAAATTATGTTCAAAGTGTTTTTTATGTTACTTCATACGCGAAGTTAACGATTTTCAGAGTTGGTTGGAAATGCTAACATGAAGCTTTAGTGTGATGATTTATTAGCTAGAGAATGATCTTTAGAAGAATGTAGGTGGATAGTTCCGTTAGAGTACGGCAGTATGAAAATTGAATAGAAGTTGAAAATGAGCGAAGGGCCATTAAAGCGACAGTTTTCAAGATGACGCACATTTTTGCCTAGCCCGTACGATGTACGCGGGGACTTGAAGTATGTATCCAAGTCCACAGGCTTGTGGACTTGGAGACATACTTCAAGTCCCCGCGTACATCGTACGGGCTAGGCAAAAATGTGCGTCATCTTGAAAACTGTCGCTTTAATGGCCCTTCGCTCATTTTCAACTTCTATTCAATTTTCATACTGCCGTACTCTAACGGAACTATCCACCTACATTCTTCTAAAGATCATTCTCTAGCTAATAAATCATCACACTAAAGCTTCATGTTAGCATTTCCAACCAACTCTGAATAAATTATGGCCCTAAGGAAAATCGCACATCGGAGGTTTTCTTTGTCGTATTTGAAAATTTGGAAAAAAATTTAAAATTAATAATTTATGTGTGATAGCTTGCCTCGTAATTGGAGCATAGTTTCCGCAATTCGAATTCCATTGATGACCTGTGTTATATTTATACTTGAGTGCTAATCCGTGCGATCATGTTGCCGCGGTAGGACTTTCAAGTGCCAGAGAGAAGCTTACAGCTGACAAACGTCAAATGGAAATCGGGAATTTGGTTAACATTGGAGGCATTTGGTGAGATCCTTCCATTACACTGTATTTTTTATACCATTCATTACATTGCATATTACTGTTACATTCACTCATAACCTAGCTCGGAGCGTTTGGTGCGGTATGTCCACGCATCCTTCTACCCCTGAAGATTCACGAAAGGCATCGCTGTTAAGATATACCAGCATCATATTTGACGCTTTACTAATGATGGCGCACTCGACTATTTTGACAAGATATTTTTAAAAATCTTGTAACACCATAATCCCTAGAGCACTGAAACTAATATTTGCAGAAGTAACATTTCAAAAATAATTATTTAAAATAGTCGAACATTATGGAGTGCGTCGATTTAGGAACTGCTTCGAATATGGTGCCTCCACGGTTTATTTGAACTCGAATCCTTTCACAGAATCATCTTTGCGGCAAATGCAACGCAGTAGGCCTGGCCGTTTTGATGTTTGTATCATATCTCAGATATGCTGCAAACATCAATGTTGACAAGAAAAATAATTAGGTCTTATCTTACCTAATGATTTTCCAGGATGCTTTCTCGTACTGGCTGCGATTGTATTAGATTATATTAAATTATATTAGGGAAAATCTCACATCAGAACCAAAACATAGGCGATGAGCTGAGCATAATATGCGGAAGAACTTTCCTGGATTATTTTAGTTTATTTCAAATCAAGCTTAGAAATACATCCGGGGAAACTCGAAGAGAAATTCAAATAGCCAAGACATCGAATCTAAAGACTTCAATGTAGAAGCTCAGGAGTCCTCGAAAGAATATCTAGAAGACATATATCAGAAAATTAGGAAGATTGAAGCCATCAATAGTGTACGCGACGGAGCCCAGTGAGTTCAGTACCACCCGTATAGGTACTCGAACGACATAAACTCGAGAGAATGTCAGAGGCAGAAAAAACTCCCACCATATCTATACGCTATCTGGCTCACACAAAACAATACACAGTGACAAAACAAACACGTTAAAAGTTGAATTGCTTATGCTAAGTTTAGATTTTATTATATTAAATACATTAAAATCGTAAGTAAAATGAATTAAAATGAAATCTATTGTAAATTAAAACCTACATTCTACAGCACAACACAAAACACTGAAAAATCTTTGTTACAATCGACGGAAAACAGACAAAGGAAACTAAAACTGTAAGCTAACCTAAAAACTAATAATTACTTATTACTAAATAAAAACCTTTGTAGCTTGAAGCTTACTCCGATAAAAACGAGTTTGTCTGGAAGAGACTTCCGAACGTCCGTCCCGTAACAATAGTTTTGTGGGATTTACTTTAAACATTGAATTTTTTTTAATACTTTATTATTGAGATTTTCAGCATTTTGCTTGTTCATCTTATCTAATGAAATTAGTTTGGATACGTTATGGATATTTTTTAGACTTGCTGCCGAACTTTTCTGAATTTGTTAAAACATTCTTGGGATTTCCAGCACTTCTATCACCAAACTTCATCGGAACCGATCATATCTATAAAGTTAAACGGATATTGCGTTGCAATCACGCTTCAAGTTCATACCAACCAATCATGAAACTCCCACTAAATATGCTTTGAAATCCACTCTCCTAAGCACACCCTTGCATCACTTGAAAACTCATCCTCAGGCAGGTCTCGAAGTTCAAGGCTCCAAATTCAATGTTCTTTAATTCAATGAACCAAATAGAATTACACATCACCCGTCTCAAAGTCAAAATTCGTTAGGTCCCCCTCAAAGTCATGTAAATACTATATAAAGAGAGAGAGAGAGAGAGGGATTAGTAATTTTCATTTAATTTCACTACCTTATTTGCTTATCCTTGACAGATACGCGTATTTCGTCTACAATGTGCAGACTTTTTTTTTGTGTCTTGTCGAGTATTAGTACAAGACACTGAAGAAGTCTGCACATTGTAGACGAAATACGCGTATTCCACTAATACGCCTACATTCATCAGGATTCATCATGGCAACCAAGCCGTCGGAGCCAAATAAATTCATCGGATTGAAGAAAACCATCGCATCGCTTCGTAAGGACGTAGCATTTCTGAAGAAATGCCAAAAATATAAGGTTATACCAAGGGGTAGGTCACTCCACACACCAATCTTGGGACATCTTTTTTGTCAGTGTGCCGCAAGTATGCCACAAGTATGCCGCAAGTATGCCGCAAGTATGGCGCAAGCATGCCGATTGTGCCGGTCATACAGCAAGCTGCAATTGTTTGTAAAATTCCCATCCCGGCAACCCGGTATTTCTGAAACCTTGAATGTTTTGGTTTGAAATCACAAGGATAAATCGGATTGAGGATGACGCGGGAAGTGGCGTGTGTGCGAAATTTCGGTGTTTTGTGATCCATATAAAAGTAATGTATTTTAGTGTTTTATAATGCCCTCAAAGGCAGACCAGAAACCTAGCATTTCGGCCAGAAAGGTGATGAGGGTGATGAATAGACTTCTTTAGTTTGTTTTGTGTGAGTTATAGCATTATTTGAATTAAGGATACTAATGAAGTCTGATTAACTGCCTCTTCCTCTTGAGTCTACTCTAGTACTTACATTTCATGTTTAGATTTATAAGTGAACTGCTGGTCTGAGTTCCTCTGGTATATTCAATTAGGAAATGTTCCTGAACATACAGTCAAACAGCACGTAATGTTCTGAACAACTTCAATGACAGTTGTTAAGCAGTGCTCCCATTTTATTTTCAACAATCTAATACCTACGATATTGTGCCGAAAGTATGAGGAAAATGTGCCGATGGATGTGCCCAAGCTGTGCCGAATATAATTTCGGCACAATGTGCTGAGTGACTTACCCCTTGGGTTATACCTATAAGCCAAGGTACGGACACCCACTCCACCCAGCGTAGTAAAGAGTATGGAAGCAGAGTTCATCAAGGATAGCATCAGACGACTATATAACAAACTGGACATGAAGATTTTGGAATGTTATTCTCTACACCTCAAATTGGCCAAAGAGTATCCAATTAAATTACAGGAGTTTTTGTCTAGGGCCAAGGTAGTTATGGAGTGCGAATCGGATAGGAATCGGAAGCTGCACCATAGGAAGCTAAACAGACTACGACACGAGTCTCAACGGAGACGGACGACACACCGAACGGGTGAGCAGATCCCATCCACCATCACCACGACGCCCAGGGTTCACTCCATTGATGGGTTGATGGTAAACCGATCGACGACCGCATTCACGGAAGAACAATTGACACGCCTCAACAAGGGGCTAAGATACGCGGTTACAACCAAGCCAGACGTGGAGCAGATCATCATTGACGTAGAGACAGCGATTACCAAGACACTTCCAACATCATCACATTATACGGTCAGGAAACTAACGATTTTAAATTGGCTCACTACTTGACCAGCCTATTGGTCCCAAGCAAATCGATTAAAGTACCCCATTCCAGTCAAAATTCTAGTATTACACTATGTTTGTTTTGATTCGCTTTGAAAGTTTGACAGATCAAATGAGGGGTTCGTGGATTTTCCTATGTTTCGAGGGGTGCATCGATTAGCTTGGGACCGAAGAGAGCACCAGAGCTGAGCCAAAAAGTTAAAGCACGTTTCTTCGGGACCTTCTAGTCTTAGAGTTACCTCTATGCTATCACATCGAACATAACCAAGGACGGACAAGAACAAAGTCGCGCCAACGAAAAGGAAATTCGGATTGTAAAAAAGCTGAAAATTAAAGCAGTATACTATGTGAAAGCAGACAAGGGCAACGCTGTCAGATGACAACGAAGATTAACAACGGACCGTATAGACAGCTTCGTGTAGACCCCTTACAGAACAAAGTGAAACGCGTGGATAAAGCACTGAAGGAGTGCAAATCAATATTAGGAGATGGAGCAGGTCGTTTACGGAAATCCAATCCCATTCTACCCAGGATCAAAGGTCTCCCCAAAGTCCACAAACCGGGGAATGAAATGCGAGAGATCGTGTCTGCAGTTGGTTCCCTCACCCACAAACTAGCGAAGTGGCTAATCACAGAGTTCTAGAGTATGCCGAATCAGTTCCAGAGTAAAGCAGTTAGTGACACCCAGTAGTTCGCCCAGCAACTACAATCTTCAGGAGAGATCAACGAGGACGAGATTATGGTATCTTTCGACGTCACAGCTCCATTTCCCAGCGTACCGGTCAAGGAAGCGATCAACCATTTGGAGGACTGACTATTGACCCAGATACTTCCAGCCTTTTAAATCTGCGGGTGTGGATGGCATATTACCGACACTACTTCAAAACGGTGAAGCAATGCTGATTCCGTCTCTAACTAAGATTTATAAGGCGAGTTTAATATTAAACTACATTCCATCAAAATGGAGATTGGTAAAAGTTATATTTATACCGAAAAACGGGAGGCGTGATAAAACGCAGCCAAAAGCATTTAGGCCCATTAGTCTCTCATCAGTTTTACTAAAGACTATGGAAAAGGTATTGGATGACTTCATTAATTCAACATACATGTTAACGCATCCAATATCTAATTTTCAGTTTGCGTATCAATCTGGAAAATGAACAGTTACTGCTCTCCATACTTTGGTAACTAAAATCGAAAAATCACTTTCAGTTAAAGAAATCGCACTTTGTTCTTTCTTGGATATTGAAGGAGCTTTTAACAACGCATCCTATTCTTCTATGATTAACGCTATGAAGAAAATGAACTCCGACACGCACATCGTCAACTGGATTCATACTATGCTTGCAAAAAGAAAAGTCACTTCTGGGCTGGAAAGCCCATCTATAACAGTAAAGACAACGAAATGCTGTCCTCAAGGAGGAGTCCTCTCACCACTAATGTGGTCTTTAGTTGTAGATGATCTTCTAAGAAGCCTAGAGGCGAAAGGTTTCGAAGTTGTGGGCTTTGCGGATGATATAGTCATCGAAGTTAGAGGAAAGTTTGACGCTATCACTCTTGGAGCTCAATAAACGGGCTCTTAGTATATACACTGACCTAATAACTGGGCACTGTCCGAGTAGATATCATTTGAAGAACATTGGTCGGGTTCAAACGATATCTGCCGTTTCTGTAGCATATAACGTGAAACCTCGGAACATCTGCTCTGCAGTTGCGGTGCATTACACAGGCGTAGATCTAAATTTCTTGGTAGTGTTATCTTTCAACCTAGTGGAATTTGGTCTGCTAATCCTGGAAAGGTAGTTGGTTTCATCGAAGCAATTAGCTGTACACTCATTAAATGGTGGTCAGCTTGCATGATACGAACAGTAAACAGGGGTACCACAAAAGTTCAAATAATGGACGCAGTGGTTCAACTCCCCTAAAAAAAAAGACCTCTGATCACGCATCACGCATTCAAAGCATCTCTAAGAATCTACGAAAAAAATTTATGAAGTTTTCTGAACTTTCCTGAAGACCTTAAAATTTTACTGAAGTTTTTGGAAATTCCCTGAGTTTCTAGTTCAGTTAATTGAACTGCACCAAGATTGTCTGGTGCTCTTGAAACTTCCTGGTTGTTCACGCAGTTCTTATGATGTTCATCACCTGAAGACTTTCATCGGAAATTATAAAGCTTTCAGGTGTTTTTGAACATTCCTAAAATTAACGGAACTCTTAAAGTTTCTCGAAATATTCCTGCAATTCATGGAACTGTTCTGAATTTAACGAAACTAACATTAAAGATGTAAGCTTCCCCAAAAGTCTGAACCTGCGTAGCTTGTCAGAGGTTCTTGAAAATTCTTTAAAGTCTCCACTATGGACTTCTCTGAAGTTCTCTCGACTTCCTGAATGTTCTCAGAATTTATTAAAAGCTTGGTGTTCTTGAAGTGCCCGAAATTGTATTGAAGTTCTCAGATCTACCCTTACCATCCCGCAGTCTGTTCACGAAGCGTCCCCAAAATCCTCTTTGAGACTTCTTTAAAGTTCCTATAAAATTTGGAGATCATTCTGAAGTTCTATAATCTTTCCCGAAGTTCTGGTTATTCTTCAAATGATGTTTCTGGAATTGCCCTGAAATTAGTGAACCTACCCTGAAGATCTCTTAACTTCTTGACGTTTTCTGCATTTCCATGAATTAATTGAAGCTTCTATGAAGTTTCTGACATTTTTCTTAACTTTCTGATGTTCCCTAGAATATCTTCAATTTTTAGAGCTTCTTGAAATTTCTCGGTATTGTCCTATATTCAATGAAACTGTTTTAAAATCCTCAACAACAACAACAAATTAAAGGATTTTATACGAAATTATTAAATCTGAAAAAAAAACTTGTTTGTACAGTCAGTTCAATACAATACATACAGAGGATGTAAGAAATCTACAATTTCATTTGAAGCTCATGTCATTTGTTTTATTACTTTGTGCGTATGAATACAATTATATGCTTCAACTGGAGAGAATTCAATTAGGATTGTACGAAAAGGTCAACAAGAACTGCAAAGAAATTTCGGAGGAGATTTAAATTGGAATACAGAGGATCATTCCAAAGACACTTTTATGTGAATTCCTAAGGAATTCTAACCACAATTCCAATTCAATTCTGCCCAGAACTCCAAAGGAGTTATAAGGAAATTTTTATAAGAATTGCAAAGGAATCTAAATTTAAAGATTGCTCCATAGAGGATCGAAGGAGAACATAAATTAGTTGACAGCATTCCTAGGCGAGAATTTTGATCCACAATCACAGAATTAAAAAAAAAAAAACAAAAATTCTGACTATAATTCTGACAAAAATTCCAAAGAAAATTCACTCGAGGGAACTCTAAAGAAAACTCCAAGTAAATTCTGATAATTTTTCAGGTACACCCTATGCCACGTCTGGAAAGTTGACCTAAAATGAGATCATTAAGCGATCGAAAAAAATTATCTTCAACAAAGCTGCTTGAAACTAACTTTGCTGATGAACATGTGTTTTCAAAAATAAGAAAGTTAGTTTTTGAATATGTATTAATCTGCGAAACACCCCAATTTTTCAAACGACTAAAATAAAAAGAGCTTTTAAGGAATCAAAAATTTCATCAAAGACACCAATTGTGAAAATTAAATCATTCACAAGAACTTTTGCGTTGTTAAATTCCCATTTTTGGACCACTGTGCAATCGAAGGGTGTGGCCAGAACTTTTTGAAATTTTTTTCCCAATATACCCAATGCCGTTTCTATTTTGATTCTATACTGAATGGGGAGTTGTTTCTAAACCCGTCGCAAAACTCTGAATGACTGAATGTGGGCGTAAAATAAGCCATATACATAATTGATTGAATTGCGATCATTCATGATTAATAGATAAATACACAACTGTCAGTGAATTGTAAACCAGTTCTATCAGCAACCTAGAACACAAATGCAGTTCAACTGATTCCAGTTCTTGAAACCAAATCGACAAGCAAAAAATCGTGATCAAAGTTCAGCCGAGGGTTATCCAACTATCATGCTGAATTAGCACATTTTCGCTTCTCAGCACAAATCTCAAACACACCTCTTCGTCTGTCTTGCTTAAACATATCGCACCCGCGCGCTGTCTTACTGAATGATCCCCACGGATAGCACCAACAGAGAACCGCTGTCGTTTATCGCGGCCATGGTCCATAATCAGTCAAACAAAACTTTATTGCAATAGCCATTATAGTGTTGTATAGACGCGCTCCGTTTACTAGTCGCTGTTCTCAGTTCACTAGCACTCTCCTGTTAGTCTGAACCCATCTAGTAGACAAGTTTCGAACTGAGATCAAAACCAGTTTCCGGAATGAGCTAACTAACTTGGAGCGACACCCTAGTATTTTGTATATTTCGGCTTCGCCTACTTAGTTCGGATCGCGACGTTGACTGGGAAGGAAGTGTTTGATTAACCCAGTAGGCCGCAAGAAAGAAAGATGGACAACGGAAATACGGTCGAAGGCGAAAGTAACGGATCTGCTGTGACGGCGGAGATCACCGGGAAGGAGAATGGTGCGGTAGAGCAGGAGTTCGGACCACAGGAAGGCTACCGGATTATCAAGAACATTGCGATTTTGGGCTTTGCGTTTATGATTCATTTCACCGCATTCCACGGGACGTCCAATCTGCAAAGCTCGGTTCACAGCGATGGCTCTTTGGGGGCGTTCACGCTAGCGTCTATATACGGATCGTTGATTTTGTCAAACATCTTTCTACCGGTTATGGTGATCAGGTTGGTTCAGCGTGTGTACGATTAATTAAGGCGATGGGGTTGATGCATCAGTTAGCAAAAACTGGTTGGGACGCGTAATATATTGAAAGTGAATGCAACATTTTGTTCGATTTGTTTCCATGTTTCGAATGTTGTTGTATGGTTTCATGTGTTGTATGTCAAGTGCAAAATTTCAAGGCTAATGTGATCGGATATTTCTCGCCTGCTGCAGAGTTGTGTTCTGGTTAATTAAAATGTTGCTATCCATAGGTGGCTTGGATGCAAGTGGACCATCGTGGTGTCGTTCATCGCCTATATGCCCTACATAGCAGCGCAGTTCTATCCACGATTCTACACGCTGATTCCAGCTGGTTTGGCCGTGGGTTTTGGCGGGGGACCGCTGTGGTGCGCCAAGTGTACTTATCTGTCGGTGATTGCGGAGGCGTTCAGCATCATCAAGAAGCGGAAAGTGAAAGCCGACTATCTGATTGTGAAGTTCTTCGGGCTGTTTTTCGTGTTCTACCAGTTGGCTCAGGTGCTGGGGAATTTGATCTCCTTTTCGGGTGAGTAACGATGGGAAGCTGGTCAATGGGGTTTTTTACAGTGTGTTAAATGATGATTGACATTGATTGTAGTATTAAGAGATAGTCGGAGTAGATTTAACTAGGGATGAAGACTCGAGGAATTTCAGCTTATAGGGGGAAAATGGTAAAGACGGGCATAGCAGGGCACTTGATGCTTCATCAAAAATCCCAAAATACTTTTAACATAAATTTAAATTTAAATAGATGTTTTGAAGTACATAAATAATCGTATTAAAATTCATTCAAAGACATCGGCTAGCTTTACCTAGTTTACAAAGAGTAGAACATAAAGTTAGGAGGAACAGACAAGAGTGTGCATTTGACTTGTTCATATAAGTTAAGTTAAGTTTTCTTTATTAGGGAGGCTGGTTCGCCTCCTGTAGACTTGTTCATATAGTCTGCGGCTGTGTAATAGTTCTAGCTGCGTTTATCACTTAACACTTTGATTGAATGTAATAACTCAGGGCGAGAGTAACCATCAACAATGCTGATGATGGTACAGCATGCAGCTCCATGCTACTGCTTCTCTCTGAGATGACTAAGTTGGTCATGGCGAGACGAGCAACATAATAGTTGGGTAAAGAAGAGTTGCATTATCACATACCATAGCCTGGAATTTTTTTCGGAAACTTGGAGCGTTAGGTACCCGAGCAAAGTCGGTTAACAAAATGAAAGCAAATCGATATTAAAGTTTGCAGTTCCTATCATAATGAATACTCATTTTGATTACATTTGTCACGACATTAGTCTGATATCATATTGTGCTTTCATTATGCAGTCAAGACATTTTAAATGAAAGCAACTTAACTTGAAGTTCTGCTGTTAACGTCTTGTTTAAAATTTAATTTAAGCTCTGTCGTTGAACTAACGATTATTGTTTATTTGTTTTGTTTAACACATTTTAGGTCATTCGTAACCAGCCCGAGGTGACATTTGAGCTCAAGTCTTTCAGCGTGAGAAGCTTGGATGCTAACCATTTACGCCAGGCCCGTATTCAGTCAAACATTATGAATTAAAAATCAGTAATCAAATTGATTTCATTGAAAGCAGGATTACTTTTCCGTTTTAATCAACAGTGTAAAATTTTGCTCTCATTCTTATATTTATATATCAATAAATTATCACACTAAAGATTCATGTTGTAGCATTTCCTCCCAACCCTATTTTTGCATGTTTAAGCCGTTTCAATGTTTTTTTTTTTGGCTTAAGACAACAATGTACAGTAAACTATCCATAATTCGATGTCCACTAACTCGATAGCGAGTTATAGAACCATAGTAAATATTAATTTTCTGGCTACTGTGACCGTGATTTCCTATGGGTTAGTTTTTCTATAACTTAATAATTGTAGAGAGTTTGAAAACTTTTTTGCATTTCAACAGAATTTTTGAGATTCTTAGGCTGTATTGGCATTAAACATGTGTATTCAATACTTGTGAGTCAGGCGCTTAAGAAATGTGGGTCGCAATCGGAAAAAGTGTGAGAACTGATATGGGTTTGGTAACACCTGCTAAGGTTCCAATACAACTATGAGGATGTAAAGGTATTTTGTCTACATAAGCAACATTGCATTCTTTTTTTCCTAAAAATAATCAAGACAATTATTCGAAAAGGGCTGAACGTTATTTCAAATTGTAAATTGTTAATGCAACAAAAACTAATATAACCTACAAACATTTGGACAAAAAACTAATTGTTGGGAATGTTGAGAATTTTGTAATGCATTTGTAGCTTGGTTGTTTATTTAACTAATTTATTTGAAAGCCTCAGTCACTTTAGCTTTACTCAGGGGGTGCGACACATCTTAATCTCAATTTAAGATGGTCGGAATATCTCACGCTAGCAAATCAATCTACGAAAAATCTTTTTTCATCTCTTGCGTCTATATCCATCTACTTACATCGCTCTCCAACTTATTGCAGGAAATCTTCAAAATCTCATAACAGCAAAGCGAAATTTTTCCTACATCGTAGATAGAGTCGCCCCCCTCGGCTTTAGTTGTGTTTGTAGTTGTATTTGGACTGTAGGCTGTCCGTTATCCTACTTAGAAACAAGACACGAAATTATATCCCAAGTAACGAAAAGTTCTGATAAAAGGCTATTTCTTGCTTAAGCAGCTTGGTTGAAGGTGGTCTATATAATTCTAAGCAGCCTAACTTTTAAGCCGTTATAAGAACTTGAAAGTTCCGGTACCATAATTAAAGAGCATTCTAAGCAGCTTCTTGCGGAACTTGAAGGGAACTTTTAGAAAATAAATTAAAAAAGGATTATGTCCTCTACACCAATTTTATACTTAGTTCGCACTTTTTTGAAAGTTAATTCTAAAGTCAGGTCTTTATGAAAGTTAGTTCTTAATGCAGTTATGAAGTGTATTGGTTTATCAGTATTAGTAGTAGTATTGGAGCTGTTTGAAGAATTAAACCCAGTCCTTCTGCGTGAGGGCCCCAGCACGAACCGCTACCCGAGCAAAGTTAGAGATCAAATTGAAATCAGAATTTGCTGTTATGATGTAACTTATTTTGAATACTCCATTTGATCTCATTTTGGTTGACTTAACGGTTAACACAACAAAAATGAGAGCAAAATTTTACACTGTTGAATCAAACGGAAAACTAATCCTGCTTTCAATGAAATCAATTTGATTACTGATTTTGCATTCATAATGTTTGACTGAATACGGGCCTGGTGTAAATGGTTAGCATCCAAGCTTCTCACGCTGAAAGACTTGAGCTCAAATGTCACCTCGGGTTGGTTACGAATGACCTAAAATGTGTTAAACAAAACAATTAAACAATAATCGTTAGTTCAACGACAGATAAGCTTAACTTAAATTTTAAACAAGACGTTAACAGCAGAACTTCAAGTTAAGTTGCTTTCATTTAAAATGTCTTGACTGCATAATGAAAGCACAATATGATATCAGACTAATGTCGTGACAATTGTAATCAAAATGAGTATTCATTATGATAGGAACTGCAATCTTTAATATCGATTTGCTTTCATTTTGTTAACCGACTTTGCTCGGGTACGCCATCTGAGATTTATTAAAGTGAGCTGTTGTCCCGCCTACTGTTGGAGTTTTCAGTGCCAGCTGACTGACTTTAATACGAAATACAAAACCTTGATGAATTTTAAATTGGTGATGGCCCACACACTTGTGGCGCAGTGGTTAGCATTCGTAGATTACATGCCGAATGCACGCGTTCGAATCCAGGAAATTGCTCTTAAATGTTGTTTTTATAATGTTTGGATAGAATATTGATGCTCTGCATAAATATAAGAACTGTGATTTAATTGAACAACTGAATATTTCAAATTTACTGACATTAATTTTTGTTCCTAAAAAAATACTTGTGCGGATTGCTTCATATGGACTATGACGGAGCTTTTAAGAAACTTTCAAGTTGCAAAGAAGTTTCGCAGGGAACTTTTAAGATACTTTAAAGTTGCTTCAAGGGGTGGTCACTCTACACACTTAATTTGCGCCAACATTTTATCTCAGTGTACCTCAGTGTGCCGCAGCTGTATCGGCAGTGCCATGAAGTAGAAGAAGTAATTGAACTGACTTTTGTTTGCTTGTGAATAATGCCTTGTTTGGCAACCCGGTATTTTAACAGCTCTTGTTTTTGTTTTGATTTTCAATGTTTTCAAAAACATCCATCTTCGGCGGTAGGCCGACCCCGCACAACGAGCGTCAATCATTAGTCAACCAGTCCTTCTGGGAGCCGACGGAGGATTTGCACCGAATTTGTCACCGCCCGAGTATCATCCGTCGGAGAACTGGAAACCAACACCGGCTGGAACACACGTCGGACTGATGAAGGACGCACCGCTGACCCGAAACGGACCAGTCAACTTCATTCAACCCGCACAGCAACAGGGCGCAGTGATGATGGTCTACAGTCTCGATAACAACACAGCCAACACCGATAAGCTGTTCAATCTGTCCTTTCTGTATGGAAATTTTGTCAGAATAAAGTTCCTGAAGACCAAAGAGAGTGCCGCCATGATCTAGATGGGAACGCCATAGCAGTCGAACCAGTCGAACGTACACCCTGCCGCACAATTCGATCAGCTTCAAGGTCTACAACGCCTCCAAAAACAATCACTTCCCAGGCCAGCAAAAATCACATTCTCCACTTCTTCAATACCCCACCCGTATGCCGTCCGAGGATCTGCTGCTGACTGCATTCACCCCCAAGGACTGCCACCCGTCGCAAGTGCGAATGTTCCCGCTGATATCGGAAATTTCCTCCTCCGGATTGGTCGAGTTCCCGAGCGTAGCCCTGGCGGTGAACGCCATCATGAAGTGCTGGTGGTGTAGTAGCGGTGGCGATGAATGTATTCGAGCAGTTCGAATGGTCGGATGGTATAGTTTTTGTTTGGTTGACTTTCCGATTAAAACTCAAGCACCGCTTGTCGTGACCGGCCCGAGATTTCCAGCGTCGGCCACAGCTACACGAATTAGCGATTCAGCTCCCACGGCTGCGTCTGCTTCCTATACTGCTTCTGCTTTAGTTGCTGCTGCTGCTGTTCCTTCTGCTGGTCCGTCTCCTCTAAAATTCATTATAGTAAGTAAGTAAGAACAGCAGCAGAATTGGAAGCAGCCGCAGCCGTGAGAGCTGCATCGCTAGTTCGTGTAGCCATGGCCAAAAACCTCGGTCAGGTCAAGATACCGCTGTCATCTGTTCTTCGTCTGGGAGGAAATGTGGATGCGACTGCCGTCACGGGTGTAACGATTTTGAGAATCCATGGCGAGACTTGGTGAAGATTCACGGTTGTTTTGAAAATAATTTGATTATATTATGGCAACATCAATAACAAATTTTGACAAAGTTCAGTGTTGCCAGTAACTTTAAAGATCATAAAAATTGTAACCATGGGTGCCAAACAGCGTCAATGACGACGCCCGGGGGTGCCCAAGTTTGATTTTGGCACACTGTGTAGAGTGACCAACCCCTTGAGTTGCTAAGAAGTTCCACTGGGAACTTGTTCGGAACTTTGTTGTCGCCATGTTTTCAGCTTTGCCTGAAGTTCCTAAGAAGTGCTTAGGGATGTTTCTTGGAATTTTTTTTTGAACTTCAAGAGCCTTAAGTTCCTTGTGTGCTTTCTATAGCTGCTAAGGTAGCCAGAAAGTTGTGTTGGAACTTTATATGCACTTTATGGAACTTGAAAGTGGGTTTTATCGTTGAATACGGAACTTTTGGTTGCTTGGGAAGAAAGTACTGTGGGAACTTTATTTGAACTTTATGGAACTTGAAAGTTCTGTCGGAACTTTATTTGAACTTTATGGAACTTTGAAGTTCTGTCGGAACTTTATTTGAACTTTATGGAACTTGAAAGTTCTGTCGGCACTTTATTTGAACTTTATGGAACTTCGAAGTGAGTTTTATCGTTGAATGCGGAATTTT
Organism: Ochlerotatus camptorhynchus; assembly: GCF_037179485.1. Lineage (NCBI taxonomy): Eukaryota > Metazoa > Arthropoda > Insecta > Diptera > Culicidae > Ochlerotatus > Ochlerotatus camptorhynchus. Next base: position 832,502 of record NW_027040822.1, on the reverse strand, counting down.
GGTTCCTTGGGATGTGCAATTACAAATTAAGCTGGTTTCTTAAAAATAACCTAGGTCTACTTCGAATCATTTCTGGCGTCATATTTGAAGAAATTACATCTTGTAGTCTGTTGAATTCGTTCATGAAACTGCTTGTAGGCTCGTGTTGCGTGTAGTTTCTTGACCTCAAAGGAGAATCGAACACCCTTCGGCGACGAAGAGAAACGGGCCGGTATTGAAGCTGAGCTGAGAGGAACGGACTCCTTGTCCGTTCGCTCAGTATGCTGCAGAAGAATATTATGTCAGCGATCCTGTGTCTCATACTGACTGTATCGAGGTCCACCAGACAGCAGGAGGCTTGGCATGCTGGCAATTGTTCTCCACTCCACCCAAGGTTTCTCAAGGCGAAATTTGGAACTTTTTCTGAATTCCCTCTAGCCTTTGAATTTGCACCACATACTGTGGTCGCCATACCATGCTCGCAAAGTCGAGTTTGAATCTAGCGCGGCTAATGTAGATAGTTAGGATTGCATGAGAATCAGTGAACTCTGTGTGTGTGAGTGTATTCCCTCTAACCTCCCAGTGGCTGGCAGTGTTATTATGGAAGAACTCTCTCTACAATGTTGCATTTATGGTCATTGTAGACAGCTTTAGTCCGGGAGTTAGAAAGTGATAGCTCTATTGCAGATCCAGCAACCCATTTCAGAATGTCTAGAGAGTCACGTCCATTCCAAGGTTACTTTCACTTACAATAATCCCCGCATGTATGTATTACCTCTATCAATTGGATATCAGTATTACACCCACACTTCCGTTTTCAAAATGTTCTGTTGAACACTGGCACGTATTTAGTTTATGTATTTTTTTTAAATTGTTTAATAGTATTTGGACTGGTCTCACCATGTTAATTTGATCCTTTCATCCATGGGTTCCATAGTTTTGATTTTATCTAAGTTTTGCATCTCATTCCGTGATGCACCTTTGTCGAAATACTTCCTTCAACGAAAACAAATTTGTTTTCATTACCGATCACTTTTGCAAGCGAAAAACTTGCTGATTCATGGCAACGTCGGCCACCGAATCACCACCAAAACCCGCGACCGACACATTATCATCACGTTCCCGGGCTAATTCACCAACCGGACCGGTTTCAAACTCGCCCACGATGAAGAATCTCTCAATAGAACTACACGCCGAAAGTATGGCATCCGAGCTCGGAAAACCAGGTTCCCGGGAACCAATGAAAACCGACACCGAACAATGAAACTGAACCTGCGTCATAGATTTTGGAGGTTAGATTCAAGGTCACCCGAGTCACTCAAGGGAAACACAGGCAAAACGTGATATATCACTAAATGATAACTTTATGAACATTTGAAACTAAATTTTAGAACACAATTTAACAAATTTAAATCAAAAAATGTTTAATTCGCTTACGAAAAATACGCAGCAAAAGAAAAACAAGATCTCCTTGCATGAGGATCAGTAAACTCTATACCGAAACGTCGAGTGAGAGCAAAGAGAGATCATTAAATGTTAAGGATTGATCCATCGTCATTCTCTACCCATTGTAAGGACGAATGTCCCAACCTGTAGTCAAACATTATCGCATGATACTATCTATACCCCTCGCATCAAAGGCCTTGCTCGTGTTCGTATATACACAGTCGACTTGGTACCCTTTGGATATGTAGTCCGTGACCATGGAACTGAACTCATACAGGTTCATATAGGTTCGTGACGACTGACTTTCCATTCAAGAACCCATGTTGTGTTGCTGAAACACGCTCGTTAATTCTCTCATAGAGATGGGAGTAGACAAGTCGCTCGAACAGTTTTGTCATCGCGGACTGAATCGATACACCCCGGTAGTTCTCAGCATCAGAATGGAGCAAAAATTTCATTTCTTAAGGTAATTCCTTGTGAAGTCCACAAATGGCCGCCACGAAGGCTATACATGCGCTATCACTTCGAATTTTCAATTACACAAATCTGAAATTGCTACTTATGTATGCTGCAGTGCAGCGAACGTGGAGTAACAGTTTACAAGAGGTGGTCCAATTACTCGAGGATAAAAAGGGTATTTTTTTTAGGAAGGATCAAGAAGGGTCAATGAAGTTGTTTCATCAGAGATTTGTCACCAGCACTATAACGTTGTGCATTGTGACCATGAGACTTGTATCTTGTATACCTCATATTTTTTGAGCCTTCAAAATTCTAAAAAATCATCTCTAAAGATGTCTTCTGCTTGATACTCTTTTGACTAATGTTTGCATTTCCTCCTTTTGATTGGGCTACCCATCAAACAAGAAATAGTCGATGGCACTTTTCGGTGATTCCTAGGGAACCGAGAAATATTTTTTAAACATTATTTAACTTCCGGAAGTTTTTATTAATTTTTTAACTTCCTGAAGTTTCATCCAACTGATATTTTCTTCCACCTTACCTTGGAAGCTTCTTCAGCCTTCGCTCGAATAATTCTTTCATCTTCTCCCGCCAGTTTTTTCAACTTTTCCGGAACTTCAAGGATGCTATCATATGTTTATTGCAAATTCACACTAGCTGCAGGAACATTTAAGAAGTTCTGAAGGATCCGAAAAGTCCAGACTTTTGTGTTAGTTTCAATAAATTAAAGACAGTTTCAAAAACTTCTGTTACAATTCGAAAACCCGGAAATTTCAGAAAAGTCCAGCGAACTCCAGTGAACTTATGAAAACATCATAAATATTTTGGAATCTTCACAAGTCCAAAGAATTTCAGGGAAATTTAACGGTTTTCAGGAACTTTAGTGCAGCTCAGAGAACATCAAGACAGATCAATAAATTTCAATAACATTGCTGAAATTATAAAGGAGTTCCAAGAAACGCAGGCAATGTCCGAAAACTTCAGCAATCTCCTGAGGGGCTCATGAAAATTTAGGAAACGTAAGGGAAGTTACATGAACAGTAGAACATTGCGAGAACATTTTATGGGAAGTGTCGATAACTTTCAAAAAAATAAAAAATCGGGAAGATCAGAGAGCTTCAATGCTGATGTTACAATAAATTCGAGAAATTTGTGAGAGCACTTAAGAGATTTCGTAATCTTCAAGAAAGTCCAGAGACCTTCAAAGATGATTAGAGATATTCCGGTAGTCACAGTCCCTGATTTCAGGAAAGTTACAAGAACTTTTAAGAAATTTCGAGAAATTATGGAATATTCCTAACTGCATTTCAGGAATTTTCCGAAAACTTGAGGGAAATTGCGAAGTCTTCAGGGATGTTTTATGAATTATGTACTTGTTTCTTTCGACTGTTCCGTAAGCGCTCTGGCTCCTGACTTTCTTCAGACGTTTCTTCCAATCTACCTTAGTAAGTTTCTGCCAGCGTCTCTAGGAAGTTTCTGTCGTCTTCTCCAGGAAGTTCAATTAATTCCCCCAGAAATGTCTTTCGTCTTCTTCTGGAAGTTTGACCATAAGCCAAAGGTTTTTTTGTTCGACTTCTATTGGAAGGTTTTTCCGAGCTTCTTCTGGCTTTTCCTGGAAATGGCTACTTTTAAAAATTTACTTCCGATTTCCAAAACTTTTCTGGATTCCTTTTCTCGCCACAAGTTTCTCAATTCGTGTCTTGGATGTTTCCCGGATGTTTTTCTAACATATCTTAGAACTTTACTCGAACTTTATCCAGGAGAGCTTCTTTCGTCTTTCTCTGGATGTTTTGTCAGCTTCGTTCAGAAGCTAATTCAACCATTCCCCGGAGTTTTCTACCGGAATTTTTCGATCATAGTTCAATACCAAAAAATTTGCTTTGATTAACGGCTTTCTCAGTCTTAAAACACTGCAACGACTACGATGTAATCGGCTCGACATTTCGGCCATGGGTTGTGGCCTTTTTCAAGGGAAAATATTGTTTGACGTTATTGTCAACAGTTTAGTCGTTGTGCGGCTGATTTTCCATATTTTGGTTTCATTTAATGATATTTAATTGAAAAAAAAACAACTTGGTCACAATTTCGATCACCATTTGAGGACAACGATAATTTTAAAAATTAAATTAAAAAATTACAGAGTGTTTTTAGACTGAGAAAGCCGTTAAACATTTCCATTCCTTTCAAATCCACGTCGTCACCATTGTTAAAAATTTTGCTTTCAAAAACGGCAAAAATATAAAATTACTTAAATAGTAAATACCGATAAATACCGATAAATACCGATTTTTTTAATACCTTCGATACCGATAAGCTTTAAAACTATCTGGAAACGCTGCCTGGACCCTTCCTATCGACGTAAGAGATAAAATACCAAAGAATAATACCTAAAAAAGGTATGCAAAATAATTTATAACTAACAAAAATTGTATATGGATACCAAAAGAATACCTGTTTTGGTATTGCGTTTGCTTAATTTGGTTTTGGAATTGTATTGTGCGAACATTTCTTTTGTATTATTTTTTAGTATTAAAATTTTTACCACTTATGTCATGCGAATAGGGTAGGATGGTGCAAAATGCACCCTTTAAGCAAAATCGTCAATGGCTGGCGAATGGAAGCTAAAATCAAGAAGAAAGTAATGGCGTTTGGTTCATTACCATGTTTTCTACAAAGATCGAGTGATTTAGAACTACAAAAGGATGATTTTCCATGACTTTCAAGGTATTTTCTAAATTGCTTCCAAAATGATAGCGGGGCAAAACGCCTGATTCATGATGCAATATGCACCACAACATTGGGACAAGACGCACGACAACAATGGCCAAAACGCACCACAACATTGGGGTAAAATGCACCCCATGGTAAACAACCCTAATAAACGGATACCATACACTAACGATATCATAGATGGTACGACCATATCACATAAAGTTGGGATGTTATCCCGAATTGGTGGTTAGGCGCTTCTTATGGTTATTGTTTATGCGGGAAACCATAACCCCTGCAAGTAGATAATGCAAAGGGATGCGGTATTTCAAATGATTATTTCTTTATGTTACATCAGAAATAAGGTCTCAAAATCTCAATAGAATGTTAAACTGTGATTCATCAAGTAAAATATCTAAAAAATATACGAAACGTAGATTTTTAAAATTTTTTTTTTGTGGTACATGATGATAAAAGCTTAATTTACAGTCGATGATTTTAACAACTGTGTCCTGTTTTGCACAAAATGCAATTTTTTTAAGGAATCAGTAGGTCAATACATGATTTTATGATCAAGAATTATTTGTTAAACCTTCAGTTGAAAACAATCACAAACCGTTACCCGGAAAATGCATCTGAGGAAAAGTTATCGCTGTTTTTCTATAAGTGGGCATTTTACCCCAGGGGTGCATTATGGGCTGTTCTCCCTTACATATATAAGGTATCGAGATATTCGTTCCTGCTCGGGAAGGGGCTGTTGATAAACCACGAAGACACTTTAGGAGGTGGTAGAGGTTTGGTGAGTACGGTGTCCACGGTAGTATCTACGATCCATTAATATTCTTTAAATTTGTTTGTATGACTGTCTACGTACGGCGGGACTGGTTTCAGCAATTTTCTGCGAGGTTTGTGTAGCTCCCAACAGAACTATGGAATTTTATCAACTGGCTAGCAGTAAAGTCCAATTTTATAAAACATCATATTTAGCTATTTAATTATTCTTAGTGCTCTCCTATGGCGAAGATGACAGCCCACAAAACGTCACAGCCTACCCTGTTAACATATCGGAAACGTGCGGCGCCAACTATGTTGCTCCCGTCGACCGTCAGCTGCAGAACGACACAAATGCGAACCTCCACCGACCGGACGCTGCCAAGCTTAACGCACTGACGGGGATTTTCCTCGCGTGCATGGCCGCTGCCAGCCTTTCCGTGGCATTGGGCGTCGACTCACTCAAACGATACAATCGCACCCGAACTGGATCTGGACCGGGGATTTCCGGCGTTCGGATGTTGATCATCACGGTGAAACAACTCACCAACAAGTACCAGATTCTGCTGCTTCCCATTACCATGTTCATCGGCGTGGAGCAGGCGTTCATTGCAGTCGATTTTACAGCGGTACGTACTATTTCATTTTCTATGTACTATCGATTAAGGCTTGCATTATTGCGATCTCATTTCCATAAAATCGTGACTTGGGACGGTGTTGAAAGGAACCTCATCTCATTAAGGAAACATATGCCTGTTCCGCTCTAATGTAATCTAATTACTCCTCCGGTGGTGCAGTCATTCGTCGCTTGCGGTCTCGGCATCAGCTACATCGGTTACGCAATGATCAGCTTTGGATTAGCGAATACCTTTGCTGCAGCGGTCACCCCTTCAATCACCAAAGCCATCGGTCGCTTCCCGATGATCATCGCGACGGCGATATTCCACCTATCGTTGATTGTGTTCATGTTGCTATGGAAACCTACCAATGACTACTATGCCTACTCGATTATCGTCGCCTGCTGGGGTTTGGCGGATGGAGTTTGGCTGATTCAAATAAATGGTGAGTATTGCCGCTTAGGAAACAGAGCTTTCGAATTGCATTTAGTCGTGTGCTTTTATACCAGTCACATCAACACCATCTATCGCGTCCGCATCGCAACTGCCTTCAAAAGCTTTCACCATCATCATCATCCCCTAAACTGACAGCATTTTTACAAAAGTTCCTTGCATTTCACCCTTTTTACAAACACAGCATTGAGTGGGATTCTCTTCCCCGGTAACGAGGAGGCTGCGTTCAGCAATTTCCGCCTGTGGGAAGCGACTGGATCGGTGATCATGTACGCAACCAGTCCGATACTGTCGACCTTCACCAAACTGGTCGGAATCGTGTGCATTATGCTAATCGGAACCGTTGGGTGAGTTTGAATACTGGACTTAATAGAATCTCATTAGTCGATACATGCTCTACGTACGCTGGAACGAGTGTGAACTAATTATTCGAATACGGAATTTGTTTTATTATCCTTGTCCAGGTACACGACGATTGAGGTGATGGAGTATCGTGTCAAGAAAAGTGCCGCCGGGAAACGATTCGAAATGATACATCAGCAGAGCTAGGGAGCAATTGGTGAGGGTTTTGTTGAGATGAATTCTACGACTTTTTTAGATATTTCCAGCATGCAAAGAGACCGGTTTGAAGAGCGTGGTAGTTATTTATTTATGCAACATTAATGCATAATGAGAAATCTTTTCATTGTTTGCAAACATCGTGAAAAATAAATGTGAATATCTGGACCGAGATCTTTTGATAATTTAGGAGGATTTTATACGGTGTCACATCCATAATCTAACCGTCATATAGGATCTCTTGGCAAAAAATTGCAACACTCATGTTGAATATAGTACACTGGAACCTCCATTTATGAACCAAAACGGGGGTTCGTAAATCGAATTAGTACGTAAAAAAACCCTCGTTATTTAGGATTTACTTCGTAAAACGAAAACTCGTTATTTGGGATTTACTTCGTAACAAGAGATTTTTGAAAATATTGGCAAATACAACACAATATGGGTATTTTTGAAATCAGGGTGACGTGTAGGAACCGGAAATCGATGTCTGACGCCATAATGAAATCCAAGATGGCGGCTTCCGGTTACAGAAAAACTTGGAAATTCTGCCAAATACCCCACAATATGGGTCAAAAATGAATATGATTGTCGTGTAGGGACCGAATATCGATGTCTGACGCCATTTTGAAATCCAAGATGGCGGCTTCCGATTACAAGAACACTTCGAAATTCTGTCAAATACCCCACAATATGGGTATTTTTGGAATATGATTGTCGTGTAGGGACTGAAAATCGATGTGTGATGCCATTTTGAAATCAAAGATGGCGGCTTTCGGTTAATAAAAACAGAAAAATAATGTAAAATAACCCACAATATGGGTATCTTAAGAATCGGTGTGACGTGTAGGGACCAGAAATCGATGCCTGACGCCATTTTGAAATCCAAGATGGCGGCTTCCGGTTACAGGAAAACAGAAAAATACCTTTTAATTCCACTACTTTATTTGCTTATCCTTGACAGATACGCGTATTTCGTCTACAATGTGCAGACTTCTTCAGTGTCTTGTACTAATACTCGACTCAAGACACTGAAGAAGTCTGCACATTGTAGACGAAATACGCGTATCTGTCAAGGATAAGCAAATAAAGTAGTGGAATTAAATGGAAAATACTAATCCTTCTCTCTCTCATTATACAGGTATTCCACTAAGACGCCCACATTCATCAGAAAAATACCGTTGAATACACAACAATATGGATATTTTTGGAATCGGGGTGACCTGTGAGATTCGGGAATTCATGTCTAACGCCATTTTGAAATCCAAGATGGTGACATCCGGTTACAGAAACACTGGAAAATACTGTCAAATACCGCACAATATGGTATTTTTTAATCGGGGTGACTTATTAGGACTGAAACCCCATGTCTGACGCCATTTCGAAATTCAATATGGTGACTTCCAGTTACATAAAAATATAAAAATAATGTTAAATAACCTTCAATATGGGTATCTTAAGAATCGGGGTGACGTGGTGGTATTTTCCAATTTTTTTGTTACCGGAAGCCGCCATATTGGATTTAAAAATGGCGTCAGACATCGATTTCCAGTCCCTACACGTCACTCCGATTCCAAAAATGCCCATATTGTGGGGTATTTGGCAGAATTTCCAAGTTTTTCTGTATCTTGAAGTCACCATCTTGGATTTAAAAATGGCGTCAGACATTGATTTCCGGTCCCTACACGTCACTCCGATTCCAAAAATACCCATATTATGGGGTATATGACAAAATTGCCAAGTTTTTATGTAACCGGAAGTCGTCATCTTGGATTTCAAAATGGCGTCAGTCATCGATTTCCGGTCCCTACACGTCGCTCCGATTCCAAAAATACCCATATTGTGGGTTATTTCACAGTATATCCCAGTTTCCCAGAATCACAACAAAAAAAAACTCGTTATCGTAGGACAGGAGTCACTGTGTCGGCTATCCCGATTCACCATCAACGGCAGCAGCGGTATGTACCGGTACAGTAAACAACGCGATTAGGCTACATGACACATATTACACGAAATTATGAACACAGAACAACACGCACATAATACAGAAAGTGGCGAATAAATGCGTTTAAAGAAAAGTGAAAGTTCTTCGTTTTTGTATCGCGAAACCCTCTGATTACCCGATAGCTAGTCGACCCTGGGTGTTCCGGAGTTCGCCTGAGTCGACCGGGTGCTGTATGTTTGATCTCCGAGTAGGTAGTTGGTGAGTGCTGAGTTCTTACATTAGTTATAAGGGAACATGGCACGATTCTCGAACTTATTAGGTTTTACAACGGAGTAAACAACGTATCCTTAGCAACGATTCGCAGTACGTCAACGCTCGACAGTGATGCCATTTTATAATACTGTCAACGTGTGCCTTAACTAGCTGAACCCCTTGCCTTTTCAACCTGAAAAACTTTGTGGAAGACACCAGGATGCGTTACGATTTTTATCCAGCAAAAGCCAACGAATTAACCAATATTATATAACAAAAATTCGCACTTTTATAATGTTCATATAGCGGCGCCGGTGGTGTAGTCGTACGCGTGATTACCTCTCACCCCAGCAGGCCTGGGTTCAATCCCAGTCGGCGCTGCCGGGATGTACTAAGGCATGATCACTAGACTGATGCAAAATTTGACTTTTTCGCTCCACAGTGCTTAAATGGTTTAAAATCAGGTCCTGATTAGCCTCCCAAAGTTACAACTCAATTGGTTGGAAACAGGCTTCGCACAAGCCATTTGAAGATTACATGTAAATTAATATAGGAAATCTAAACTTTTTTGTTCATTGCCTTCTAGTCTTTTTCCATATTGAGCTTCGAAACAGTTCGATAGCCATTCTTATAGAAAATATTCACAGCTACAACATTACTTAAGATTGTTTCTATGTAAAACGAGACAGGAAAAAGTTATTAATTATTTAAGAGATTGGTAAACTTATGACATGATCAAGCAGCTGCTCTGTAGGCAACACTGTATTTTGCAGTGTGACATAGTAGCCATGATTTTTGTGTCCTATTCAACGCCCCAGAAACACCAATGTTGCCTGCTGAGCAGTTGATTGAACATGATCATAAGACATCAGCGCATGGAACCATTGATAACTTTCGATCCTTGCATTTAATCAAAAAATAGTCTTCAACAAAGTTGTAGCTGGAAAAATTACCTACAAGTACAGTTTAAAGTTTTTGAAGCAGACCGATATGGTGAATTATTAGATAGACATGAACAAAAATCTTGGTTTCACCATAGTAATTCCCATACAAACTTCAAATGGTTTGTGCCATCTCAGTTTCTCACCAAATAGGTTCAAATTTTGAGAAGTTAGACAGGATCCGATTTGGAATCGTTTAAGTATAGTGAAGCGAAAGTTTCAAATTTTGCATCACTCTAGTGATCACGCCTTCCTTCGAAAGGGAAGCAAAGCCATTGGTCCCTGGTTCATGAGTTGATGGGTCGATAGATAGAGTCCAGGTGTGGGAGCTGCCTCCCGGGCGTCAGTAGCATTGGGCGTAGCACGGAAAACAAGATCGACGGAAAAAAAACAAGGAGAAAAAAAAACAATAAGGTGATCCAAGAGACGTTTCTCAGTGGAACTGACAGCTAGAAATCTAGAGTGTGTGAGTGATCTGGTGTAAATGGTGCTGAATGTAAACATAAACAAAGCAGAAATTCATATGAGAATAAACTGCCAGTTCTACTGTGATCTGTCAAAAGTTCTTGGATAGAAGTCTCATGGATAGCCTTATAGGAAACTGCACCGTCGGGTTAACCTCACTTTTTTGACATTTGGCATTGGTTTGTTCACATGGACTTAGAAAAAAATTGAAAAGTTTATTAAATGTTTTTTTTTTTAAGATTTTTTGGAGAGGAATATTTTTCAAACGAACATAGTCGGATATCATATCTTTTAATTCTTTTTATTTGAAACCTCAAATCCTCTTGAATCGAGTAACAAGCAGAGGTAAACAAACCACCACTGGATGTCAAACTGATGAATGACGTCAGCGTGCAGCATCCTATTGTTCATAACGCTAATTTCTTCTTTTCCTTTTGGATCAACAGAGAATGGAATGTTAATTTGAACATCTGTGCAAACTTTCAGCAAAATCGGTGATGATTTAGAGGTGCTTCAAGTTAATTTTATGTTTTTCAGGTAATTTACTGCTTATAATATTTGTGTGGCGAGATTGAAACAACGAAAACTGCTGTAACAACTTTCATAGCGAAGCTTATGTGTTATCTACCAATTTTGTCACTAGAGGTTGACTATTCAAAGTGATTTTATTGAAGTTTGACTTAGTTTCATGCTCGAAGATAACTTAAAAAGTGAAGAATTTTAAAGTATTTGTTCTACGAACTTTTCACCCATATGATATAAAAATGTGTAGTCTACGGCATAGTGTTCCTTATACTGTTCTAGAAATTTATTTCAAACATAGTTTTCGTGTAGATTCCACAGATTGAGAGATAAAAATCAGAAAAGAGACCGTTATAACTAAAATTCACAAGACAACAGAGCCAATAAAAATTTCAATTAGATTGACAGAACATAGTTGCATTGCTTTTCAATGACGACCGATGACTGTTTCATTGATCGATGTTTTTTTTTTGAAATATGAATCCTCAGTAGACGTGTTTTTTATCAATGGCAAGTGTCACTCGAGCCATTTTCAGCAAAATCGGTGATGATTTAGAGGTGCTTCAACTCTAAATCATCACAGATTTTTCTGAAAATTTGCACAGAAGTTCAAATTAACATGATGAACAGTAATCACGGTTGACCCGGTGCATCCCGAACATTTCTGTTAAAATGAACAGGTCTAGTATTTATCGAAGTAGTATTTGAAATGTCTGGATGAACGAGTCAACCGCTATTAGGTGCACTACGGTATTTAATTTTTTTTTGCAATTAAATGTACCGTTTCTACTATAGCATTAATTGAACTGTTACATTAGCTTCTATTGCTTTTTCGCTTTGTATCATGTGTTCTTTGCTCCTCAGTATCGTCCCTCCCCGGTGGGTTCTTGATGAGTGCTCCATTTTCCAATGTTTAACATTAACATTTGAAATGAGTTCGAAGAATAAACAAAATCCCGTGTTACTTCATAAAGTTTTATTTATCGAATTTCATATTCCATACAGCTAAATATCCACAGGTTTACTCCATAAAACTAACCCCCCATTCCCCAATAGTGCATCGCCGTTTCACCTCATACTCATTCATTTTTTTTTTCTCTACTTGGTAAATGCAATTTCAAGTGTGAGTGTGTTTGTGTGAGTTCAACTTTTGTTTTCCTTTGAAAGTTTACTGTGTCTCTTTTACTTCTCATATAATAATATTCATATTTTACATATCACATTGAATATGCTTCCTTCGATACTGGATACTAAACACTCATCTTAAACATCTAAATCTATGAGGCGCGTTTTTTGTTTATGTTTAATTGTGTTTCTTTCCATATTTACTCTCTAAATATTTTACAGGAGACGAATTTACATCGGTTTCAGTGATAACAGCAATCATTTTTGTTTTAAATCTACTGACTATGTGCAGGGCTGGTCTAATTTTCGGATATGAGCCGCTTAGTTTCTTCTATTTTATGATTTTTTGTTACTAGCTGCTGCTGCTGCTGATAAATTCCTATCACGATGAGGTGAACTTTGACGATCATAAATCAAGGTGCAATTACAAAAGCTACCATTTCTGTTTTGTTTTTTTTTTGCTAATTGTTATCACACATACACACGAGCACTGGACACAGGTGGCCGACGAAAAGAACGGTGAATTTCGAAAAAGGGACTTGCCAATTGAAGAGACCGGTTTGGTTTGTTTGGTAATTTTGTATTTTTTTGCCAATTTATTTCCATTTTTATTTTATCCTATTCATATCGAGTTTGTTTGCTCTCTGACTCACTATACATAAATTTCTCATTACAAATGGGACTTTGTTTATTATTTTATTTTAGAAATAATTCACTTGTTTTTTTTGTTTTGTATACATGTGATTTGAAACTGTCGCTTATCCATGTGTCTTCTTTTGAAAACTGAAGTTACAGTATATGGCTTTTTTGAATTTCTGACAATTGCAACTAAAAACTATGGCACGATCAGCTGACGTAGATGAAGATATTTTGGCACCTTTCTTGAGTCCGAAACAACATTGTTTACTGAGTAATTTTCAACTGTTTAAACAAAGAAGATGTGGGAAAATTAGTAAACAAAATCTGATCAATATCGTTTAAGGTATGATTACTATGAAGAATGGTATTTCACCGTTCTCATAATCTACTACTATCTTTTGTTTTATTTTTATTTTTTTATATTATAAATGTTTTAGCATCATCTGTTTATAACTCTTATACTTAATTTCATAGGAACTTTGGTTGCATCATTTCTAACTCAATTGAAAACTAGTTGAAAGTACGTTTTTACTGCTTAATTGAACTAATAAAGTGATGAATATTGATCTGTTTTTTTTTTGTTTCTTAAAATAAATAGCAACTCTAATGTTTCAATCAATAAATTCTACTAAAACTTCCAAATAGTTTAAGTTCAATGAAATCAATCAAATGGCACGTGTTTACAACAGAAGACAAAAAGACAAACAAAACAAAAATTGGCTTCCATGGAAGCTGCTTAAGAACTTTCCATTTTGAAATTTTTCGACATCATTCGTACCGTGTTTTTGAGCGCTTGGCGTTTGTTGCAGAACCAGATCCGAATCACCTCGCGCTCGTAGCCAAGCTGGTGGGCCAATCCGGTGATTTCCGTTCCTTAAAAAAAATGGGAATGTAATTGAAACTTCAATTCGCTCAACTCCAAGCAATCGTTCCAGCAGTTGCTTACCTGACGGATGAGTATTCCGCTCGAAATGTCCATTTAGCAATTCCAACGCCTGAGGCGTAAAAGAGGTACGTCTTTTCCGCTTCTTCGATGGTTCCACACCGATAAAATCGGTCAAATGGTTCTGACCCGATTTGAACCTGGACGAGTGACTGCAAAACAGAGATAAATATTCATTCAAAATAGAATCCACAGTGTGTGGGGTGCGGCGCAGTAGGCGCAGCCTGATTTGAAATTCACATTGAAATTGATTTAACAACAGCTTGCTTAGATGACATATTTGCAAAACAAACAAACGTACCTTTCCTCGGCCTCCTTCATCCAGCGCTCCAGGACGGGTTTGATCTTTTGTGCACTTTTGGGAGTAATGTCTAACTTTTCAAACCTTTAGTTTAGTTTCCCAGCCGATGAACGTACATGGGGTATGGGGTGCGATATACCACAGATGTAGGTGTGAGTAAGTATAATTACGTTTGTATGTGATTGCGAATGTGGTTGGTTTCAAAATGTTCAACAAATGAAAGGAAGAAAGAACAAGACGAAAATACATTAGGAGAAAAAGTTCAATCAAATGAGGAATCTTGTCGAATCAGCGATGGTTTCGCTACTTCCAATCAAACAAAAAGCAACCTGTCAATTTTGGAAAAATTTGCAGACGTGTTCTAAAGAGGGAAGAATTTGCCAGGACATTGATTTAGAAATCAATTTTAGATTGCGTCAATTTTGATAACTTAAAATAAACACAAAACAAATGATAAAGCAAACAATGCCCTGGCCAATTCATTGGATGATGAACATAAAAGTGCAAATGTAGCAAACCAAAAGAGAAAAAAAAACTAAATCCTTATAAATAATCGTAGGCTTTGTTAGGGTAGATTATTTCACACCGCATGCTAGTGAAGATGATACCCACCTGGATTCGTATCGAACGCATCAACACTGGAAAACTTTTGACTAGAACACTAATTTAGCAATGCACCCCCGTTTGCATTCGACAGAGTTGGATTAATGCCATGCAGACACGATTCGGAGGATTAGTCTTACCTTACCGTTAAGCTACTGAATTTTGATTCCATAGATGATATAAAACGTAATACCAAGCGAAACTGAAAGCCAATAAAAGTAGCACAAACCGAAAAGCAAGCAAAACCAAAACAAACAAACAAACAAACAAACAAACAGAATAACATCAACAACAACCATCTCTTCTACATAACTATAAGGATTAAGAATGGAAAACCGAAAAAAGTAAGAGTTGACAAAATACATACATTTGCTGCTGCTGGGATGAGAGCTGAGCTGCACAGTACATCTGAGCGGCGAGGGCGCTGCACGTACCCCCACATCAGAAAATTTGCATTTTGGCACAGTGGCACACACAGAAGTTGGCACGTTGGCGATGGTGGTGACCATGGTGATGGGCGGTGAAGTTGGTGGTGACGTAGCAGTTTGCATTCGTAAACGGGATAAAAATATGATGGAGCAAGGTATGTGTGTGTGTGTGCCGGTACGTGTGATTGCGAATACGGTGACAACGAGAAAATACAAACGTTGTCCGAAAAAAGATGAGCGAAAGAAAGAAAAACGATAAATTAATCCGCTATTCCATTGATTATGAATAATGATTAACGTAAATGAAACATAAACAAGGAAGAACAATGTCCTGGCACCGTTTTTCTCATTCTGTCTCACTTTGCAATGGCCTTATCCATCCGAATTTTGCATAGAGCTATCCAATTTTTCTTCACTTTCACCTGTGATTTTCTGCTGGCTGCTTCGCTCTCTCCTTCTCCTCCCTCACTGAGATAATTTTAATTATTCTCTGGTTCGTAATTTACGGACCTTGTGGTGATTTAATCAAATGAGGACGAAAAATATGCAAATTGCGAAGGAGAAGGAGCGAACGGGCCACCAAAACTTTCAAGCGAAACAAGAGTAGGCGGAGTGAAAAGTGATTTTCACGGAGCGTTTACCTGCAGATGGCACTCTGGCTGTATGCCGGTCCCTCGGTAACGGACAGCGCCTGGCCTACTTGGGTTTGCGTGAGGCCCAGCGAAAGGCGCCGCAGCTTGAAGGCTTTCGCAAATTCCTTGATGTCGTCCAGGTCGATTCCGTCGACAACGTTGCAGTTGGTTTGGTTGATTGTTAGTTCATCTGGTTAAGGTGGGGGAAAAGTGAGAGGTTAATTAATGTTCGTAGATGTTTGGAAAATGACTGCATTTGTGGATGAAGTGTGTTGCTATGTTTCTTCAATGTAAGTGTGTTATGCCTTGTTGATAATTGAGAAAGGAAATTATCCTCGATCTCCCAGAATAAATCTATTAATAATGTTGTCGAATATTCTAATAAACAACAAAAGAGGTTGTATCCAACACACGACCGTAGATTTGACGTTGGATTACGTTCTCGGTAAAAATTTTCAGTGACTGTGTTAGGAAATCTACTTTTTCCCATTACGCAAACGCTTCGTTTTCTGATGGCAAAATTACGCATTTTCTTGCACAAAACGCATGGAATTCTTGGTTTATAAAAAAAGCAAAAATTGATTGGAGGAATATTTTGCTAAAATTTTCCAATCGCGAGATATTCACGATCAATCATATAAATTCGATTTTTTTTTATGTAGGATTACGTCTTTCGGCAACATATTGGGGGTGCAATTTCAAAAAACCAAAATCGACCGCGTTACGAAAAGTGGTCAGACTTTGACCACTTATTACTCTATCAATAGCGGATGGATTTTAATTCTAAACAAACCAATCGATTAGAAATTTTTCCACAAATCTGCTTACTGTATCTAGGTCACTATTGAAAATTGCACAAATGTTCAAGTTTTGCAATGGTGATTAAAAATATCATCGATTGCCTACAAAAAGCGCTTCCTCTAATACAGTCGCCGAATATTGATATCGAGGACGTAATTTTACGTCAAATCTACGGTCATGTCTTGGGTACAACCTCTTACTTTTTGCTTTTTTCTAGTGTCCTGGAGAAAACCCTACCTTAACACGAAATGTTTCTGGTTATTTGACAAGGTCATGTGCTATTCAGTCATTGCGGGAATTTGTATGTACTCCTTCAATACCACTCCGGGTAATTTGGCCGAATGCCATATGGCCGAATGACTAGGCACGACTATCGAACAGGTGCATTCCATGAAAGACTTAGGCGTTTTTCTAGACTCAAAGCTGACATACTTACACCATATATCGTATGTCGTCGACAAAGCGTCCAGAACTCTTGGCTTTGTCTTCAAGATTACTAAAAACTTCACAGACACTTACTGCTTGAAATCGCTCTATTGCGCTCTCGAACGATCTACGTTGGAATACTGCTCTGTGGTCTAGAGCCTGATCTAAAATAATGGGGCCGAGCGAATTGAATCTGTCTTCTTCTTCTTGTTGTTCGCATTTCAAGCTTATTGCTTAGCGCATATTAGCTTATTGCGTGCTCTCAACTTAGTGTTCTAAATGCACTTCCACGGTTATTAATTGAGAGCTTTCGATGCCAATACCAATGCATGAATTTGTATATTGTGTGGCAAGCACAATGATGCTCTATGCCAAGGGAAGTCGAGAAAATTTCCAACCCGATAGATTCCCTCGACCGGACCGGGAATCGAACCCGCCGCCTCCGGCTTGATAATACCGTGCCTTTACTGACTAGGCTATGAGGCCCCTTGAATATGTGCAACGACGTTTTCTTCGCTTCGCGCTCCAAAAGCTGCCTTGGAGATACCCACTTCGTGTTCCAAGCTACGAGAATCGTTGCCAATTGATCAATGTCGAGCCCTTACGTATCCGAAGAGATGTTTTCAGAGCCTTAACCGTCGCCGATACTCTGCAAGGAAGAATCAACTGCGAAGCAATTCTGCAACAAGTGAACATTAATGTTCAACCTCGATCACTACACAACAGAGGTGGGCAAAACAGCTCATCTGGCTCAGTGGATCAAATTCATCCAGCTCAATAAAAGGAGTCGATTCTTTTGAACAGCTCTTCAGCTCACATTGAAATTATAGAAATTATGACACAAATTCAAAATCGGAAAATTAATTAGTGGTTTCAGTGCTTAAAACCGTAAAAGTAGTCTAACCTTATAAATCCGTACCTTACAATAAGGCTCTACTTTTCAATGTAAAACGCCACTAACGCAACAACTGATCAACCATCGCGTAAACCAAAATGCGCGCAAAATGTGCCAAAAACATATCAGTAAAAACAAAAAAATGTATGCGAGAGCTACACCTATGTCACACACGATGATATGGTTCACATCGTGGCACAGGATGTTACGCCTTTACTCAAGCTATGTAATCCAGTCTACATACAGATTTTAGATTACAGAGCTGGACGGGTTCGAGAGCTGGACGGGTCCGAGAGTTGTAAACCTAAACAGCTCCCAGTGTCGAGTAGATGATTCAGATCCGGAGCTGAGCTGATAGGCTGGAGAGCTGCATTTCGCTTTTTGGTTATTTGCTTTTATGCGGATCTTCTGCTCCCCCAGATAATGATGGGAAGAGAGGTGAAAGCACATGTGCTGAAGGAATAACATCAGCAATAAGAGCCGGGTACATGAATAAATTGGATAAAACCAGTAGAAAATTAACATCGTATAGCACATGTGATTATGTCTCTCTCTCTTCCAAACAGCCGCTTCGAAGTTTGCTTTTACCATTGGTGCTGACGTCACTATTATTAGGCACATGGTGCATTACGTGCGCGATTTGGTTTACGGGGTGACTGGTTTGAATGGTCTAGACTTGTGATATCAGTGATCTTATGAGCTGCGGTTCCTAAAAAACGAACTCTCTCCTAGTCCAGATGGAATTCCGGCAGTGGTGTTCTGTCGTTTCTCAGCTGCCTTAGCAGAACCTTTAGCAGCCATATTTAATGCAGTTTTTGAGCAAGGAAAATTTCCAACATTGTGGAAGCAGTCGTATGTGTTTCCTGTTTTCAAAGCTGGCAATAAACGGGATATTAAGAACTATCGAGGTATCACCAGTTTTTCGGCAGCGTCCAATCATTTGAGAATTGTTTGAGATCATCTTGAGCGAATTTGTCCTGAATCGCTCGAAGAACTACATTTCAACTGAACAGCATGGATTTATTCCCGGTAGATCGGCAGCTACTAACCTTTTGGATTTCACCAATACATGCATCACTGCGATGGAGGATAAGGCACAAGTCGACGTCATATATACTGACCTGACAGCCGCATTCGACAAAATCGACCAGAAGGTTTTGTTATGCAAGCTTTCCCAACACGGAGCGTCTGAGCAACTTAGGTCGTGGTTACATTCCTACTTGACTGGATGAACTCTTCGAGTACGCAGTCGTACTTCAGAGGTGCTGGTAAAAGTAGGAGAGACACTAGATCGCAGTCGATCTAGTGTCTCTCCT
This sequence comes from Ochlerotatus camptorhynchus, assembly GCF_037179485.1. Taxonomy (NCBI): domain Eukaryota; kingdom Metazoa; phylum Arthropoda; class Insecta; order Diptera; family Culicidae; genus Ochlerotatus; species Ochlerotatus camptorhynchus. The sequence continues at coordinate 813,276 of NW_027040822.1, read as the reverse complement.
ACTTTTACCAGCACCTCTGAAGTACCTCAGGGAAGTAACATGGGTCCACTTTTGTTTACGTTATTCTTCAACGATGTAGCAGCTTTGTTGGGAGTTAAATGTAAGCTCGTTTATGCAGATGATCTTAAGCTATATCACTCGATTGAGGTTTGTCATCGTCTTCAAGCTCTGCTAGATTCGTTTTGCAGATAGGTGCCGTCGCAATAAGCTCATCATCATCGTTCCAAAAGGTGCAGTGATGACGTTTCATCGCTCTAAGATAAGGCTCAAACGAATTAACTTGACAGAGCCGAGGATTCTTCGTCACTATACAATACATCTTAAAACTATAGTCAAAAGGTACAACACAATAAACACTTTATCTTCCACTATCCAAAAAGCCTCCTCCATCAGAACTGGAGCCGCTTACAGTGGTTTCATTATATGGCAGTTACGCCAACGGGGGACAGAGCGCTTCCATTGCAGCAATGGACGCAAAACGTGGTCAGCACTCACACACTCATCACTAAACGGTTGCTTTCCAAAGTCGACGACGCATCGACCGAAAGAACTGATGATGAAGAACAATGAGGAGGACCACACAATGGTTGCTGCCGAGAAAACAGACGATCGCGTGGCACACATCGAGAGTGGCCTGCTTTTGTCGACAGCCTAGTGAACACTGAGAACGTTTGACTGATCTTGGTGTTCTTTTGGACCCAAAGTTGACCTTCAATCTTCAATATTCCTCGATCATCTCTAAGGCGAATCGTTAACTGGGATTTCGAAGATTGCACGAGATTTCAAAGACCCTCACTGCTTGAAGGCACTATATTGCTCTTTAGTTCGGCCCATACTTAAGAATGCATCTGTGGTCTGGTCTCCATATGAGCTAGTGTGGAATCTCCGAATAGAACGTGTTCAGAAAAGAATTTTGTGGATGGCTTTGCGCAGCCTGCCGTGGCGCGATCCAATGAATTTACCACCTTATGCAGACCGATGCATGATATTGGAGCTGGACACATTGGAACACAGGAGAAAAATGCAACAAGCCTTATTTGTAGCGAAACTTTTAAATGGCGATGTGGGCGACTGCTTTCGCAATTAAACTTCCATGTTCCTTAAAGGATCTTGTGGCAATCATCCTTAGTATAACCAAGATTCCATCGGACTGCATATGGATACCATGAGCCAATGTCTGCGATGATTCGGGCATTCTCCGCTGTGGAAGAAGTATTTGAATTCGGAGAAACATCGAACAAATTTCAAAACCAATTGAGAAGATTGTGAATATTTTCGTAATCTGTTTATCTGTTGCTTTTTGGTGCATTGTCTAAGTTTTATTCATTAAGACAACTACTGTCAGATGAATTACAATAAATAAATAAAATAATAAATACTGTTACGCATTTGACCACAACAGTTTGGTTGCTGGGTAAATTATCAAAGAGCTTTGGGGGTGATGTGGCTGGCAGCAAGGCGAGCGAACATTCAATGAAAATTAACTCTTAGTAGGGTGTTCAACACAGGCGATGGTCCCAGTCAACATTCACTGCTTGATCGTCAAGCAGTCCAGTCCGGTTTCGTCCGATCTCTCTCTTGAGTATTAGTTTTGTGACAGTCCGTTCGCGTCTCCCTTTCGCGGTGATAAGTGAAACATCGTTCGATTCCAGTATCAGTCGGCCTCGAAAAAGCTGCTGTCCAACAACCGGTACGCCATTCTGGAAAATGGTGATGAACCGGAAATAAAGAAGAAGGAGAAACTACCACCCTTTTTTGTCAAGGGATTCCCGCCTGGACTTCGGGAAAACATCGAGTACTACATCGAGAAAGGCTTCTTGAAGTGCACCATGCGCCTGTGCTCTGAAGGCATCATGCTGATGGTACCAGCAAGGAAGGACTACAAGGCCGTTGAAGTGCTGCTGAAGCAGAAAAAATGGGAGTATTTCTCTCACGACATCGAGGAGGACAAGCCGCTCAAGGTGGTCGTGCGTGGTCTGCCCGATATGGAAATCGCCGCGCTGTCGGATGAGCTGAAGAAGAACGGCCTAAGGTCATCGCAAGTCTTCAGGATGAATCAGCACGACGCCTCCCGCAAGTACCGTGACCAGCTGTATTTGGTCCACCTCGAGCGAAACACAACGTGTTTGAAGGACCTGCAGTGTATTCGGGCGCTTTTCCACATCGTGGTTAAGTGGGAACGCTACCAACCTCGCCCCCGTAACGTCACCCAATACTCAAACTTCCTCATGTTTGGGCATGGGACCAAACATTGCCACATGGCTCATCGCTGCAACGAATGTGGCAAACAACACGAACCCGAAGAATGCGAGAGCATGGAGAACGCAGATCTACAATGCGCCAACTGTGGTGCAGCACATCGAGCTACCAGCAAGTCTTGTCCGAAGCGTGCGGAATTCATGGAAATCCGCAAAAGGTCCTCCACGCAGAACCAGCTGGGTCGGAAAAAGGTACCGGCACGCAATGAGCAGAATTTCCCCGCCATTAGCCAACGGCGTCCGATTCCGATTCTTCCGCCACTACCGCTCAACAACCGTATGGCTGCTGCTGCTGCATCGGTCCCGCCAACTGCTGAGGTGCCAAACCATCCGGCTAATCCGAGCCGGCAGTCCTTTGCGGCAACGGTTTCGTCCCCTCCCCCGGGTCTATCGTGGCGTCGAGATGATGCCCTACCATCGCATGAAAACGAAGAGCTACTCACAACAGAGGAACTTATTACCATCATGGCAGAAGCAATCATCATCAAGCGCTCCTGCAGAACCAGAACCGAGCAGATTCTTGCTGCATCACGTTTCATCGACAATTATGGACCGTGAAACCATCAAGATCGCCAACTGGAACGCTTGCTCGCTCAAGAGCAAAAGATCATCGAGTTCATTGACTTCCTCAGCAAACAAAACATCGACATTGCTGTTATCACCGAAACCCACCTGAAACCGGAGGTAAACGTCTGTCTTCCTGACTTCCGGCTTCTAAGACTAGATCGAACCAGCTCCGGGGGAGGAGGAGTTGCTATTGCTGTAAGGAGAAACATCTGCTGTCGGCTTCTGCCGAGCTTCCAGCTGAAAACCATCGAAGCTTTAGGGGTAGAAGTCTCCACTCATGTCGGCCCTATCACCATCATTGCGACGTACTGCCCCAAGCAAATCACCATCAGGGACGGGTCGGCAGCAGACCTGCGGAAGGACATCATCAAACTAACTCGACGGCGCGAAAAGTACATCATTGCTGGCGACCTGAACGCCAAACACCAGGCTTGGGGCAATAGTCGACGCAACCAAAACGGCACCATCCTCAACGACGACCTGCAAGAGGCTCGATACACCATATTAGCACCGGACTCTCCCACCCGGTTGAGCCGGTCTGGCGTTCACTCCACCATTGACATCCTCATCAGCAACATGGGAGACAACATCTCGCTACCTGTGACCCATCAGGAGCTGAGTTCGGACCACTATCCGGTGGTGGCCGAAGTAGGCTCATCTGTCAACCGATTCCAAGCTCCCCGACGCAACTACCATCGTGTCATCTGGGAGCAGTTCCAACACTGTGTCGACTCCACTGTCGACTACGGTGTCCTTCCGGAGACGCCCGAAGACGTTGACCGGTGTCTGCGTTCCATCGAGGAGGCGATATCCCGGGCCAGGGACCAACACGTGCCAGTATCCAGACAGGTGAGCAATACTCTGAACCTTGATAGAATTACCAAAGATCTCATCAGACTCCGTAACTCCATCCGAAAGCAATACCAGCGTTCTGGTTTGCGTGTCTTGAAGACCCATTGCAATCGTCTTACAAAAACCATCCAAGCCAGGATGGTGGACCTCAGAAATCAAGATTTTGCTAACAAAATCCGCTCTCTCCCAGATTGTGCAAAGCCCTTCTGGAAACTAACGAAAATTCTTAAAAACAAGCCCAGGCCCATTCCACCACTGACCCCACTGGATCGTCCCGGCGACCCAGTGGTTCATCTCATAACTCCTGAAGAGAAGGCTGCCGCGATAGGTCAACATTTCGTCAGCTCCCATAATCTCGGACAAAACATCGTCAGCCCTCATGAATCTGAGGTTGCTGAAAATGCAACCAATCTTCATCAGATTCCTAACATTTTTCCAGAGGAATCCGAGATTACGGCTGACGAACTGTTGGCATATATCAAATCATCTAAAAACATGAAGGCCTCAGGTTTCGACAACATCCTGAATCTGGAACTCAAACACTTGAGTTCCAGACTCTACAACCATCTGGCACTGATTTTTAAAACTGGGGACCCCCAGTGATTCATGAAGTGCTACTGAATCCGATCAGTAGCGTTGCGGCTTCTTCCTCCTTCTTCGGTGAATGGACGCTCATGTGGGATGCAGCTCGCTGTTTGCGGGCAACCTTTCGTTGTGTACTGGAGAACAATGTTAAACGCCACGTGCCGAAAGCATTGCTGCTGCTGCTGATGATGATGACAACTGACCGGACATAATCACACACGGTGATTGAATAAGCACCGTTCGGCGAGACCGGATGGAATTCAATTTTAAAATCTGTGTTAGGAAAAGCGCTTTTTGCAGGCAATCGGTGATAATTTTGATCGCCATTGCAACAGTTGTAAATTTGTGTAATTAAAAAAAAAGACATACTGAAAATTGATAAAGTGTTCATTTAAGCAGATTTGTAGAAAAATTTCCAATCGATTGGCTTGAATAGAATTAAAATCCATCCGCTAACCAAAGACTTATAAGTGGTCATAACCTGACCACTTTTCATAACGCGGTCTATTTTAGATTTTTTTTTTTTTTATTGCGCTCCCAACATGTTGCTGAAAGACGTAATCCTTCGTCACAATATATTGTCCTTTGATTTTTTTTTAATCATCAATTCATTATCTGTAGATATGCAGAATCTAGCTTCGACTGCCTGTGTGTAACATTATGGACAAAATCTGCTGGTAATCATTTTTTTACAAGTGCAAGTAGCATGACTTCAAGAGTAATTAAGTGATGGCTTCAAGCATTTTTGGCAATCGGAGTACAATCAATCATAGCACAAGTGTGTCTCCAGTATATCATGCGAGACTTCTGTATCACACTCGGCTCTTCGTTTGTCGCCCCCTCAACACCTTGCAACGAATAGTAAACGGGTGGAATTCGTATCTTTTCAAATTTCTTGCACCACCAAGTCTTTGTTTGGATGATCTTTCTATTATTGGATAGCTTTCCTTAAACACTGCAAATATTTTTCAGTCCGTCTCCAATTGTTGTGTTTTATCGTAAAGTGGCATAATTCTGTGCAGCACCTAATGATGCGCATTTTGCCAATATTTTGCAGTATATTGAGATTTCTTTTACATGTAGATTTTTCGGATACACATGTGTATCATATCGATCCATTTTTTAAATTCACTTTAAATTAACTATAATTTATAATAAATTTCGAATTTTTAAAATTAAGAATCTTAGCACATAACATTACTTAAGTTTTCACTTATGTTCCATGTTTTCTCAGAACGAAGAGAATTGTGTTTCTCCTAATTTGCTGGGACTCCGATACGTTTCTTCTTGTTTGTTATAATTTAAAGGGGGGGTCATATCAATATGGGTCGTAGCGACTAGAAATTAAAAAATCGAGCAATCCAATCAATTTCTAATTCAAAAACACATTATCAACTCGGCTAAGATTGCAAAACTGCATTTATGCTACTGCTCAACCTTCAACAGTCATTTGACTAGCCCATTTTCAATTGATTAACGATGATGATGGCGACGGGAGCAAGAAATCAATGTGTGATCCCAATAAACCCTTCCATTTCAAATCGATATGAAAAAAAATCTTTCCTCATCCCAGTCGCATTCATCAGCATCTAGCAGAAAACTCTCGCGCCCGTGCTCTTGCGCTCTAATAATAAATAAAGCACCGCACTTAGGCAACTGTTTAGCGTAAATTAAGCGTTAATGGAGAATGTCAAATTAATTGACTCGGAAATTGAAAAAAATCGTTCCACTCCTGCTGTTTACTCCTCTCACACACATATATAATCGATCCGAATGGGTATTTGTGCGGATGGCACATTCAGTTCAACGTTAATAATAACTCGTAACAGCTCGTAACTAGCAATAATGGTGTGTGACATCAACCGTCTTCAATCCGTCCCAGCGTTCTTCTTGGCGACGTCGTGGCCGTCGATCGGGACGCATTATATTATGCGCGTATCATCAGCTTATATTGTTCTAAATTAGCTATAATTGCCTCAAGTGTTTGCAACCATTTCTCGAGTTAATTGTGTTCCGTTGATGAGTGCCTTTTCGAGGTTGGCACTATTTCCCTGTGTGAGTGTTTGTGTTTCTTCGAGTGTATTTGTGTGCATTAAAATCGGAATAAAAAACGAAACCTTATCGCTTACTTGGAGAGTCTTCTAGCTCGTTGTTGGTGGAATGATTGTCGTCATCCTCTTCGTCGTCGCCCTGCGAAAGCTGCACGGATCCCGCAGGACTCATCTTTCGTGGTGGGGGTGTTAGACTTCGATGCCGCTTGGACGACGACGAGCCCGCCGAATGGGGGGAAATCTTCTGCTCCACGTCGTCCAGGGTGAGCGAAATCACTCCCGGTGTAGTGCAGGTGGACGAAGCGGACGGTTTATGCAGACCCTGTTGCTGGTGCAGGTGCTGATGTTGGTGCTCTTTCGTTAGATGACTATCGCCCGACGTGGAGCATGACGAGGCGGAGGAGGAACCGGCTGCTATCGCCGAATGCGTCGAGTTGTGACTGGATGGCACGGGATGCTGCTGGTGGTCTCTCGCATGATGATGGATCAACGGCTGGGGCGAGATGGATGGATTGAAGTGCAGCGATGCGGGATGATTCTTTTGTACTGATAGGGGCGGAGTGGAAGGTGCCTGTGACTTGGTCACCGTGATTTCACCGTTCGAGGTTGTGATTCTGGAGATGGTAAGAGAAAGAGTGAGAAGATATAGCAGTTAGACACCTGTAGAATTTCGGTTTTGGGGTTCATCATTCAGTCAGAATTGGTTATAATCACAAGCGATATTTCGATACTGTATTTAGTTGAAATCGGTTCATCTTTGATAACGTGACGGCAATCTTTGAACATTTGTCGTCAGTAATAAATTTGAACATGCCTTGATGTTACAAATCACTGCTGAATTTCCTTTTGAGGAATTCCGTTTTTCACGATATAACTAGGTGCAACCAACTAAAACAGGTGCAAAATCAAACATTCGAAATTGCTATTATTTCTTGCATTCCAAAACTTTTTGAATCAATCGTAAACTGAAATATTTTTCAGCAGGTGAAAAATCTAATTACAAGTAAACAGCACGGCTTTTTTAAAGGTCGCTCAACTACCTCTAATCTTCTAGAATATGTATCTTTCATTCTTAAAGCGTTGGACAGTGGCAAGCACGTTGAAGCGCTATACACCGACTTAAGTAAAGCATTTGACCGCATCGATATACCATTATTAATCCTCAAATTGCAGAAGATAGGAATGGAGCCTGGACTTTTGAATTGGCTTCAATCATACCTAACACATCGTAAACAAATAGTCCACTTTCAAAATAAACTTTCAGAACCAATTTCAGTTACCTCTGGGGTACCCCAGGGTTCTCATTTAGGCCCGCTTCTTTTTATTTTGTACTTAAAAGGCATTTCCTACATACTTAAAAAAAATAAAACTGCTTGTATATGCAGACGACATGAGGCTCTTCATGGAAATAAGTAATTCTAGCGATGCAGAAGAATTCCAGAATGAAATCAATATATTCCACACCTGGTGTAGTAAAAGTCTACTTCAACTGAACGTAAAAAAAGGTACCGCAATAGTATTTAGCAGAAAAATTGAAACACCGCATATTGAAATATCATTAGGAAACCAAATAGTAGAAAAATGCAAAATTGTAATTGATCTAGGTGTAATCCTAGACCAAACTTACTTTTATAGAACATTATAATGCTATCATTAGTAAAGCAAACAGAATGCTAGGCTTCATTAAAAGGTTCAGTCATAATTTCGAAGACCCATACACTATTAAGCTATTGTATACCACATATGTAAGGCCAATTCTGGAATACTGCCACCCGATATGGAATCCATACATTTTCATACACGATGAACGCATGGAATCTGTCCAAAAACAATTCCTTTTATATGCCTTACGTAAATCGAATTGGACTGAATTTCCATTACCATCTTATGAAGCGCACTGCATACTCATCAATAAACAAACACTTAAGGAGCGCCGCCAATGTGCAATGCTTTTCTTCATCAACGACATCATTTCAATGCGCATAGATTCGGCAGAAATTCTCGCACAATTAAACTTTTACATCCCTTGTCGGTATCTTAGAACACGGAATTCATTTTCTGAAAAATCGTACAGAACAACTGCGGAACTATTGACATCACTATGTCCACGCAGCAAATAAAATCTAAACTAAAACAGAATAGAATTAATGCATAGTATGTAAGTAAACATTGTAATAATCATTATATGTAGTCTACACTGGCTTGACGAAATGAATAAATAAAAATTATTCTGGTCGACATTTGTAAAAAACTATCTTCAGTTCCAACGCAACAAGGACTTTTTTTTCCTTTCTTAAAGCTGAAAGTACATTTCAACCAAATATTTCACTTGATTTATTCAACTACTTGGTCAGTTCCATACATTCTAGGCCTTGTTTAAAAGATACGAATATAAATGCTATATATGATGCAGAAAAATACTAGGAAACTGATATCAGATATTTGAACAATAAACAAATTATATAAATTAGGATGAATAGTCATTAGCATTTTTGGTGAAAATGAGTTATACATTGGAATCGATTGTCAAGTACCATACCTTCACAATGAACAGGAAAATATTCCCACTTTAGTCAGAGAATGTCGCAAAAAATATCAAAACTACAGCGGTAGAGGCAACAACAGCTCAATTTCCAAAGCTATCGACTAGCGACGTCAGAGGACGACTTGAGTATTAAACAATCGATAGAACTGAACATCGAAGGTACGTGAGCAAACCGGCGACCATCTCTTTTGCCAGTGGTGGCTGAGGGAGATACTCCTCACCATTCCTCCTCAATAGGGGAGTTTGATAAAGGAGATGATCAACCGGATTCGTGGCTTCCTGAAAATTGACCATGGCTGACCATACTCTCTATATACAATTTTTAAAACTGCCATACTCTATAGGAACTATCAACTCTATACTTTCATCGTATAAAATGAGCACTTTAAGTCTGATATCTGACGTTAAGCATCTCCAACTATGTAAATCGTTAACTTCTAGCATGAAGTAATACAAACATGATTAGTTAAAGTACCAAATCTACGTAGTCCCTTCCACAAGAATTCCTCCCCATGACTAGTTTTTGCACCTTGACGTTGGTGGGAGGGCTTAATCGCATGTCATAATGGAGTGTTGGAGATGGTGGCTTTATCATCTTTAGCTCATGTCGGGGCAGTGGGCCGTCATGGGCGGGCGTTGTGGATTAGTGAGCCTTCCGTCTCTGATGAACCATGGCTTGAGAAAACCAAAATTCTAGCCACTAGTGACAGTTTCACACCTGTATATATGTTATATGTTATATATTTGCCAGGTATATTTTTGTCAATTTTTCCTTGAACATGTTTATTAGGGGCGCTAGCCATATATAATTTAAAGATTTTCATATTTTTTTCTTAATCATGATAACTTGGGGCGCAAGCCATTTAAAAATTAACATGTTTTTTAAAATTTATGCCGTATGCGTAGTGCGTATAAAATAAATGAAATTCAAAATAAAATATGATATGATATAATAATTGGACCAGAAACTAGTTGGTCTGACAGTATTAATAGCGAAGAGGTCTTTGGTAGTAAATTTAGTGTTTTTCGATGTGACCGCGATTTATCATTACCAGGTAAAAAATAAGGTGGTGGTGTACTTATTGCTGTGAATGCTACATTTCAAGCTGAACAAATTGCTAGTGAAAGGCAAAAAGAATTTGAAGATGTGTGGGTTAAAATTTTAATAAACAATGAAGAACATCTTTTCGCTTCTGTCTACTTTCCTCCATACTTTTCCAAAAAAAAAAACCAGCTTACGAAAAGTTTTTCACTAATGCAGAACTGAAAATTCAAAGAGAAGATCCAAGAACCAAAATTCATATTGATGGATATTTTAACCAGAATACAGTTAATTTAATACAGGATAGTGATAATGATTCTCTGCTGTTACCAATTGTAGGTGCAAACGATACTTTACAATTCGTCTTTGATAAAAGCACCCACTTAGGACTTCATCAAATTAACCATGTTCGTAACCAGCAGATTTTATGTTTACTAATTGTATAGAAGATTTTTGAATTGTAGAAGCAGCAATTCCACGCCCAAGCGTTGTTGATTTTGGATTAGTTTGTGATTTTAAAAAAGCAATTGTTCCTGAATTTCACAGCAGACTGAATAACATAAATTGGCAGAACCTTTTAAAATATGAAAACGGTATTGACAAGGCTGTTGACATATTTTATACTAACTTATTCAATATCATTGAAGTATTCGTTCCTAAAAGACTAAAGAGAATAATGAACAGAACAAAATATCCTATGTGGTATACACAAGAAATCAGAAATATTAAAAACAGGAAGCAAAAAGCACACAAGTCGCATAAAAAGTTTAAAACTTCACAAAATTTAGAAAAATACGTTGAAATTTGCGGAGCACTTAAGGCAGAAATATTGTCAGCATATGAGAATAACAATTCAAGAGTAGATAACAATATAAAATCTGATCCCAAAACGTTCTTTAATTTCACGAACGAAAAATGAAGTCATGTACATTCCCATCACATATTCCCAACATATATAAGAAATCCAGTAATGCTCTCGATTTGAACTATTTTTCTTACCTACCTGTAGGGTAAAATGGCGTATCAGTTAATAATATCACTGTTAAAGAAATTTTTATGACTCTTGAAAGTCTCGATGCCAGCAAAGGACCTGGTCCTGATGAAATACCTCAATTTTTATTGAAAAAAATAGCAACTAGTTTTGTTAAACCATTGTTTTGGCTTCACAATTTATAAAATATTTAAATCTGGCAAACGGTCAGACATTAAAAATTATAGAGGTATTGCAATTATGTCATGCATTCTTAAAATTTTTGAAGCAATTGTTAACCAGAAAATATTTAACCAGGTTAAGCATTGCATTTTAAAGGTCGGTCAACGTCTACTAATTTGTTGGAATTTGTAAACTTTTCTATTGAAGCAATGGATAGAGGTAATACCGTTGAAACCTTATACACTGACTTTAGTAAGGCATTTGACAGAGGAGATATTCCCTTACTTCTTTTTAAATTAAAACGTTTAGGAATGACAAGTACACTTTTAAAATGGATTGGATCATACTTGACAGAAAGAATACAGATGGTCCATTTTAAAGGAAAAATGTCCTCGCCAGTTAATGTTACCTCGGGAGTTCCACAGGGATCTCATTTAGGTCCTTTATTATTTATTTTATTTGTGGATGACGTGAAGTTTGTGTTGAATCGCTTAAATGTGCTCATATATGCTGACGATATGAAACTGTACTTGGAAATCTTTAACAATTCTGATTTGCTACATTTAAAAAATGTAATTGATGTTTTCTACAATTGGTGCGTTAAAAGTCTGCTGGATATTAAAGTTAAAAAATGCAATATTATATCTTATTCCGGCAAACACACTACTCTAGATTTTACACGTACTCTAGGAAACCAGCTGCGATAAAATAAGGGACTTAGGAGTAATTCTTGACTCGAAGTTGACATATGTAGATTATGTGAATACCACAATTCACAAGGAAAATAATATGTTGGGATTCATAAAAAGATTTAATTATCATTTTTAAGACCCATAAACCATCAAAACACATTATATAGCTTACGTGAGATCAATTCTCGAATATTGCAGTGTGGTTTGGGCTCCATACCATGAAATTATATAAATCGTATAGAATCAGTTCAAAAACAGTTTTTGTTATTTGTTCTTAGGAAACTAGGCTGGACTCCTTCCTTATTATGAGTCCCGTTGCATGTTGATAAACACTTAAAAAACGAAGAGAAATTTCCATGATTCCCTTTGTTAATGATATTATTTCACAACGCGTTAACTCAGAAAAAAATATTAGCAAGCTTAAATTTTTTACGTACCTTCACGCATGCTAAGAACTCGAAATGCATTTCAACTGTCACCTCACAGAACGAATTATGGTAAAAATAGAACAATCAATAGAATGATGAGAGTGTATAATAATTTTTGTGAGCGTATAGATCTAACGATGTCTAAAGATACAGTAAGGAGAACACTAACTGCTAGGTTTTCATCTCGTTGAGCTTAAAACAATTTTCATTTCTTAGACATTTGTATATGCAGTCTACATTTATTGACAATTTCAAATAAAACGTATGTTTTAAAATAGCATGTAAGGCAACAGCACTATTGTAAAACGGTCTACACTTTCATAATTATAGGTAACCATTTTTCATAGGATATTTTCATCTTGGTCCCCCTCTTTTCATAATTGGAGGTGACAATTTTTTATTTGATATTTTCATCTTGGTCCCCCCCCCCCTTTTCATAATTGGAGGTGTAAATTTTTCATAGGATATTTTCATCTTGGTCCCCCCTTTTCATAATTGGTGGTGACAATCTTTCATCCCAAGTAACACATAAAACATCTTTTTGAAAAATAATTAGAACGGCTTGTTGTGTAAATGTATTATAAGTGATGCAGAAAACATCCCACGTTATATATGAGGTTTAAAGATGTTTTCTTCATACTTCCTAGATTCAAGATTTTCCAAACCAGGTTTCTTTTGTTTTTATCTTTAAATGTTATTTAAACTGTTTTAATACCACTATAAAACTTGTCGTATACAAAATCAATCTTAGTTGAATTTATAAAGTTCTTGAAGAGATTCTGTACTTTTCAGATTGGCGTGTACATTGACGGCGCCATTGAGCCGGACTGTCTCTTCACGCAGTGATTGACAGTTTCTTATGAGGTATTCGGAGGTTTGTTATAAAGAAAGTTGAAAACACTTTTTTATGACATCTCATAAATTAATACAACTGAAAATGAGCAGGTTGTCTTGTAAGGAGTTGAAAACACTTTTAAATAACATTCTGGCAGTTAGATTTACGGTTTGCTGTTAATAAAACGTCTTTTTGACGTATCGAAGGCGTGTTGAACGAGAAAATAATTTTCATGCCGTTGGCAAAAACATGATAGATACTTATAACTAACCTCTCATCAAGCGGAGTTGGTCTAGTTAGGAAGTAATGAGTCTACCACGCCAAGGACCAGTGATCGAATCCCATGCTCAGGTTTTTTTTATTCTTTTTTTTTTGTCGCTGGTTTTTATGATGTTTCCAAAACATGATATAAGACCAGTATTTAGTTGTATAAGCTCAGCGTCTTGCGCTTTTTAGGCTGTATATATGTATTAAATGATGTAAATTAAAGTATTATTGCTTCTTTACGTAAGTTATTAAAAAGTATTTTCAACTTCTTTATGACAAGCCGTATTGTTTGGCATACGATATTTTCATCTTGATCCCCCTTTTCATAATTGGAGGTGTCAATGTTTCATAAGATATTTTCATCTTGGTCCCCCCTTTTCATAATTATATTTGGTGGTGATAATTTTTCATATCGTATTTGTGTCTTTATCCCCCATTTACATAATTGGAAGTGTCATTTTTTCATATGATATTTTCACCTTGGTCCCCAGTTTTCATAATTGGATGTGATAATTTTGCATATGATATTTTCATCTTGGTCCCTCCTTTTCATAATTGTAGGTGTCATTTTTTCATATGATATTGTCACCTTGGTCCCCCCCTTTTCATAATTGGAGGTGTCAATTTTTCATACGATATTTTATTTTATTTTCCCCGAATTTTAAAAATTGGAGGCAGGCTTGCAATTGCTCATTACATCTAAAATACTATTTTTTGGTATTTTGAAACAATGGGATACTATGATAATAATTTTTATTTGTAAGATGCAAGAAGAGGTGGAAAAGTTTGTATAATTACAGCTAATCGCTAGTTGTGACCTTCTGAAAGCAAAATTTAAAAATTTTATATGTCATATACAAACTTTACCACCTCTTCTGGCATCTTACATTATAGTATCCCATTGTTTCATAATACCGAAAAATAGCATTTTTGCTGTAATGAGCAATTGCAAGCCTGATTGGAGGTGACAATTTTTCAAATGATATTTTCAAAACAGGATGGTCGTCACCTTACTTTGACTAGCCACGACCTTGGCGCGCAAGCCATTTTAAATTTAACATTTTTTTTTAATTTTTCCGTTAACTTATTTACCAGGAGCACTATGCATTTCAAATTTATCATTTTTAAAACATTTTCCTTACCATGTTTACCAGGAGCGCAAGTGTTCGAATGTAACTTAATAATGTGCAGTGTATTTTTAATATTTAGCATTTACGGTGAAATATTGCTCTCATTTAAGCGTGTATAAATATATTTTTTTCTGGATTGGATTGCTCTATTTGAACTACTTTGTAAACTTTTTTTTCGGTTTGGAGCAACGTAGTCATCGACTACCCACAACTACCCACTACCACAACACTGCATACATATTTCATAATTTGTTTGGACCCCCCCCCCCCCCCCTCAGTAAGGAGGCATATCACCATGGTATATAGACAACCCATTAGTTTTCTGGATCTTGAAATTTCTCGTTCTCAAAATTCATGGAAATTTAGAGCAAAATATTGAGTTCCAGAGGGGGCACTATTCCCAAACAGTTAACGAGATTTGATTGATGTAAACACTATAAGCCCTGGAGAAGGTGATATCTCTTTATTATACAATTAATGTGTGCATGAGTAAACCCACATATCAAATGGATACCTGAAGTGTATGCATATGCATACTTCCAGCATCCAAAATCCACACTTTTGATCCTGGCACGTATTTAGTATATGCATAACTGCTTTTCTACAAATGTTTCTTAATCGATCTCACCAAAACATATTGCTTTCAGCATGTTTCTTTTCTTCTGATCTTCCTACGGGTCTTCTCCAGTGTTGGGCCATACAATTTCTTCGGTCGGCTCATTGGACTCCACTCCAACAAATTCTATCGTGTGCACACACATTCACAAGCCAGCAGCAGGCCCTCAAGCAGTCAGTCGGAGTACCGTTGGATGCAGCGCTTTCGATTGAAAATCCACTTTCAGTCCGCTTAGCTGCACTTGATTCGATGAATCTCACAAATTCCCATCACAAACTAAAGCAGTTTCCCATTTTCCGTACCGAATTTTCACCGCAGTAGGTCTGTTTTTTTTCATTTGTCTTGTTTTCAAAGATCAAAACGACATTATTAGCTAAGCTTTGTCAATAGTTGTAAATATTTACATGTTGTGCATTGAAGACTTCCGTAGAATTTGCGATAAAAGCAGCAACAACCAAACACATCAGTTTACAGCGTGACCTACTCCGATAAATCTAAAATTGACACTTCGAGCATATATTAAATTGTTCGCAAATGCCTCTGTTCTGGATAAAAGTGTTTGTCAAAATTGATTCCTTGTCTGTCAGAAATAAGAACGCGTGAATTGCAGGGTTATTTTAAAATTGTTCATCTGCAAAATTTGACCCCCATATAGTAGAGCTGTTGGCCTCTGCTGCCCAATTTGTTTTTATTATTTTTTTTCCTTTGGTTTGTTTTTTCCGTCGATCTTGTTTTCCGTGCTGAGCACCAATGCTACCGACGTGCCAGGAAGGCAGCTCCCACACCTGGACCCTACCTATCGACCCATCAACTCATGAACCGGGGACCAACGGCTTTACTTCCCATCCGAAGGAAGGCGTGATCAGAGATGTTATGCCTCAGAACATCCCGGCGGCGCCGACTGGGATTGAACCCAGGCATGCTGGGGTGAGAGGTAATCACGCTTACCACTACACCACCGGCGCCGTTAATTTGTTTTTATTCTGCATGCTTTATTTTGAAAGCCAATAATACAAAAATGATGGATTTTTTTTATCTAGATCAATTATCAATTGTCTAAAATCTAAGAAATTTTCTAAAACCATTTTTTTCGTGCTAACGGTTTCCCATTTTTAACAAAACTAGGCTAGCTGAAACGAAAACTTACGAGCAAATTCTAGCCCATATGTTAGAAAAATTCGTTCAGCCTAAATCTCGTCACAATGGAATTTTCTGTTTGAGGTTAAGAGCATTTTTTTCAATGAAATATTATTTTTTTTTAACTGAAGCAAAGAACATATTTTTTAACAAAACTTACCATGAAGGTATTGGAAAATCGAAATAGGTTCTGCTCGCGAGTGGTTGAGTTTCTTGCGCTCTTGTCACGATTTTTATTAGCTTGTCTGTGTGTTTTCCGTCTAAAAACTCTTTTTCGGTTGTGTGAAAAAAAAAACATGAAAAATGAAGATTTTTAGCGGTGGTCTCATTAAATTGATAAAGTTTGCGAATAGTTCTGGTGTCGTGTTAGACAACATCGATCACTGGTAGAAGTTCGAGAGAATCTGGCAGACCAGAAATGTGGAGGATCTGAATCTGATTATTGTCGTTTTAACAGCGTGAAAACGAGCAAAAAGTGCTATAATCAGGACATACTAAAGAAAAGTTCAAAACCGAACAAGGACGATCTACGGAAGGAAATTGCCGCGTGAAGCACGGAATCACAGAACAGAAGGGAAAGTGCAAACAAATCGGTGAATCAACAAGTGGTTCGTTTTTCTGCTCAACAAGCAATGTGTTGTGGTACATAGGTGAAAATTCGGTAAGATCCTTCCATTGCTTTATTTTATGATTCTTCAATATTGTACAAATATTTACACATTACACACAACTACACATATTAACTCGGAGCGTTTGGTACGGTATGTCCACGCATCCTTCTGCCCCTGTAGATTCAAGAAATGTTCCCATTTATTTCCAAGAATCATCTTTGTGGCAAATACAACGCAGTTGACCTGGCCGTATTGATGTTTATATCATATCTCAGATATGCTGTAAACATCAATTAGACAAAACAAAAATATTAGACCTCATCTAACCTAATCATTTTCCAGGATGCTTTCTCGTACTGGCTGCGTTTGTCTTAGATTAGATTCGATTATATTAGTTTAGATAACTTACCATGAAGGTATTGTTACCAATTTACTAATTTAATACCAAATGTTCATTTAAATGGAAGATAACAAGTGTATATTTCCAAACATTTGCGCAAAATTTGTTAAGCAATTCGATTATTTTGTCCCGGCTCTATCAATTTACCCCACCAGAAGGCTGACTTGGACTTTAGAGTATAATGAAAAAAATTACCATTTCTTCATTTATCCCACCACAATGAAATAGTTCTAAATTTAAAAAGGGATCATCTAAATTTGGAACAACTTCGACGTACACTCACCTACTGATCGCATTATCCGACGGCGAATGGTGACCTGGGCTGGTCAAATTCTTAGCCACCTGAATGTGTCCTCCTCCTCCACCACCGTTACTGCTGCTGAGTCCGCTGATGACACTGCAATTGCTGCCACTGCCGGTACTGCTGTTACTTACACTGCACGGCGGTATGCTGGGTGAGCTGGTCCGCTTCATCTGAGGAGATTTCTCAAACACCGACGCAAAACTGCTGCTAGGTGGTCGTGAAGAGGATTGCGCTGCCAGCGAAATAGGCGACGCCACCTTTGGAGATTCTAGCTTGATGCGCATTTCCGGTGTGGACCGTTCCGACGGCGTCCTTTCGTGGGTGGATAAATTTTTAAACTTATCCATCACGTGCAGCGCCGAAGAAGACGACGATGACGACGACGACGGTTGGTGATGGTGAACTGACGATGATAACGACGTTGTCGATGATCCCGGTTGGTGACCGTGGTGTAAATGCTTGGACTGCTGCTGCTGATGATGATGCTGTTGATGATGGGACGTCTGTTGCTGCTGCTGCTGCTGCTGCTGTTGTAGATGCATTTGCTGCTGATGCTGTTGCTGTTGCTGCTGGTGGTGATGGTGGTGTGAGTGATGGTGATGATTGCTATTGGCGGCGGCGGCTGCGGCCAGCGCGAGTTGGTTCGTAAGCAGACTTGTGGTATTGATTGCACTATTGACTGTGACTGGGGATTCGCGGGTTGCCACTGCGGCCGCTGCTGCTGCCGCTGCCGCAAATGCTGCATTGCCCGGGTGGTGCGGGTGGTGGTGCGCCGATTGGTTCAGCATCTCGTTGAAGTTGTTGTTTGCGACGGTATTAAAATTTAAACACTGCAATAAATTTTCGCTGCTCATGTTGGAAATCACCTGTTGCCCCACGGGGATCGTCAGAATGGTTTGGGTGGCAATTCCTGCGTGAATAATATCAGTGATACGATACGTTGTGAGTGGTATGTTTGTGTGGAAAACAAATGAGAGAAGGGTGTTAATATATCGGTTAAGAGATGAAAATTGATATTCGTGTGAATGGAATTCAAATGGGTGGGGATGAGGGAGGTGGTAAGCTCGTTGTGAACACGTGCTTTTCTGCGGTGTTAAATTGTTGACACTCATTCTACACGATGTTCCTGCTCATGAATGAATGAATGAAATTGTACTCACCTTGTGACGTCGGTATCAGCAGCTGAGCGCCCTGAATCCCTTGGACAATCTGACCGGAAGCGAGAATTAGTTGTGGCATTTGGGCGGCAGCTGCCGTCAAAGTCTGTGGGACCGCACCCAGTGCTCCCATCACCGACGAATGATTTTGTGCTCCAAGGCTGAGATTCAGCGGAGAATTGTTAAGTAATGCGGCCGCTGCCGTTGGTAGTCCGGCCGTCGGAAGTCCCAGTCCGGGTAACACCGCCGCTCCACCAGTCAGCTGTGCCAGATTTTGCAGCTTCTGTAGGTTCAACATGTCTTGCACTGTGGACAAAAAGTGTGACTCATGCAGATCATAAGGGGAGTCCGGTTGGGGGGTGGTTTTAGAACTCGATATGTACTCACTAGTTCCATTCAGATGCACCTGGGCTGCCGCGGCAGCAGCTGCAGCTGCTGCAGCTTGGTTGCTCACCGGGGATCCACCCGTCGGCAGGGACAGAGGCGACATTTTTTCACGGTTCCGAAGTGCCGCGGTTACCTTCGAACGGTTTGACGCTTGATTCAATTCGTCCAGCAGTGGACTGTTTGATCGGCTACAATTATCACTTCTTTCACGGTCCTGCAAATGAACAACAAAATACAAAAGAGGGGTGTGAGTTGAGAAGGCGGGCGAAACATTGAACGAGTGCGAGAAAAAGGAACGCTCTGCTGGCGACACTATACCGTCTGCTCGTGGTAGGCCATGGACAACCATGACGACGACGACGACGAATGACAGTAATGGTCGACGAGGAGGCGTAGAAAATCGTAAATGTCGTAATTAAGGAACGGAAATTAAAATTGACAAATTTCAAAACTCGTAATTAGTCACAATTATGTTTCATTATGTGGGACGAAAAAAAAAAGTGAGCTAAGTTTAATGTTGTAACGTTCGGTAGTGTAGAACGGTTGACTGTGGTTTTGCTGTAGCAGAAAATGAGAGAAGAAGATTGGCAGCGATTAAATATTTTAATGGTAAGTAACCATTGCAAAATCAATCTGACCCAGTACTGTTAGTACTAGGAAAATGAATAGTTGATTGTATTTATTGAAACAAGCATAAAGTTAGGACGGACCAAATTTCAAGTAGCTTAACAAAAAAATAAAAAGCTGTTAAGCCTCCTATATGTTGCAATAATAAAATAAAAAGAATGACAGGAGTATTAGAAACAATCTTAAGAAGATGACGGGTCCGTCGTAGTGGTTAGCACCCAACACCTAGTGCTTGTAAATTATGATAGTGCTATTAAAATT
Source organism: Ochlerotatus camptorhynchus (assembly GCF_037179485.1). Taxonomy (NCBI): domain Eukaryota; kingdom Metazoa; phylum Arthropoda; class Insecta; order Diptera; family Culicidae; genus Ochlerotatus; species Ochlerotatus camptorhynchus. Next base: position 793,371 of record NW_027040822.1, on the reverse strand, counting down.
ACGGTATCGTGCGTAGACTGTGTTAATCTGACCATCCAGAAAAATTGACGAGTGAATATTTTCCATTCAAATCAATACATTCCTTGTTCTTGCAATTATGATTTCTAGTACGGCACAACCACTAATCCAGAGAAAATTCCACGAAAATGGTCGTAGCTCAGTTGTATATGAACTGATTTGAAATCCTCAACCAGCAGCAGACTTGTGATAGACTCTAGTTTTTGTGAAAAATGTTAAATATCAGATTTTCATCCTAGATTCCAAAGAAATGAGCGGCAAAATAAATGCACGTTTGTCATAACCTCAAAAAATCCGGAGCATTTCCGGTGTCTGGCAGTGCCTGCAATTTTTAGCATAATATCAAAAAAAAACTTAATCGATTTTCCCGTTGAATGCTTCCAGGTTCATCAAAATCGGTTAACTATTCTTGGGACTGCGACACTTTTAAGTTAGCCAAAATTTTGCTATTGCCGAATATTCAACACAACTAGGGGAGGACGGAGTAACACCTGATTTTAAAAATGCTGTAAAATTTTAACGAATTTTGTCCAGTCAACTACTGAAAACCTCTTCAATTAAGGATTAGCAATTCACGCGGAGCAGTTTTTCACCATGTTTATGATGGTGCGTTAGATGGTCAGATGATGTTATGTGTACTTTTAGTGGAACCGCGATTGTTCTGTTACCCGTGTTATGGAGTTTCAATACCAGGTTGCAATCGACAGAATGCGATTATGTGTATCATAGGAGACATATGGTGAGACATATGAGTATCATAGGAGACATATGGAGTTTTCCTTTATTGATATGTTTAACATTATGTGTACCAATCACATGACATATTACTATAATCTCATTGATGTAACGTGGAGCGTTTCATACGGTACATGTCCACGCATTCTTCAACCCTTGTAGATTCACGAAATGCTTCGTTGTTTGAATATTTTTATTTGAACTCGAATTATTTTGGCAAATACAACGTAGTAGGCTTGGCCGTTTTGATATTTGTGTCATGTCTCAGATATTATGCAAGCATAAATATTGAAAAACAAAAGTGATAAAGCTTCATCTAACCGAATCATTTTCCAGGATGCTTTCTCGTACAGGCTGCGCTTGTATTAGATTAGATTTGCTTAGATTAGATAGATTTGAAAATTTATAATAGCAACATAGGGTTACGAACGGCTTTAGATGATTCCTTGAAGAGTCCAAAAATGACCGTCATGTGGCTGATATGCCCTGTCATTACTAGTTTTCTAGAACACAAATCTCGCATACTGTTGCAACATTGCTCCCGAGCTCCCTGTTTGCTGCGTAAACGTGAAGTTCAAGTTTCATAGTTATATGTTTTGATGGAGCTGATCATATCCTATTCCAAGCACGTGAAGCATATCAAGACAATTAATCTTCACACTCTAACTGGCTCGATAAAATCTCCATTAGCCGATTAACTTGACATTTATTGTTACTGATAAAATATCTGTTTGTTAGCTGAGCTCTCAGAAATAAAATCAGCAAACATGGTTAAACTTCTCGACTGTTAGAATCTCGGCAAAAAAAATTAAGTGTGTAGAGCCCTCAAAAACATTCTCCATTCTCTACGACGAGCGATGTTAATCATATTCCTTACTTTGAATAGGGTCTTCCCGCTGCTTAAGGTGATACGGTCACACATACAAAGCAAAACTGCTTCTTCATGTTTTCTACGATGCAGCAAGTATGGAGAAGCAAATTTCTCGTAACATTCTCTTAATTGGAACATGATTTTGATTCGGAGCTTTTGTAGTGGGCTGAGCAGTTTATTTTTAGTTCCGCTATAACTATTTATGGTTTGACCAATTTGCATTTTCATCCACTACTTGAAAACTTCCTCAGTGGCTAGTACACCACTGACAGTTTGTGATAATTGTAAATCAAACTTGCTAACTAACTTTAGAGAGAAAGGACAGAAAAATTTAAGCTGATAGGGAAGTAACTCACTCTTGTGATCTGCTCAAGTGTAAATTTTTAATAGTAGGATGAACACATAACTCAAACGGATACCATCCACTAAAATTTCTTCATCTAACTTACACTTTTCATTTAAATCATCTTCTTTTGTCCACAACACTAAATATCTGTCAATTATTACAATTTCAAGAGCAACGCTTTATTATCTAGCGCAAATTTGAGGAAAAATAACCTTCTTTATGTTACAAGCTGCGATATTACAAAGCCTCAAACATCAATTATCATAGTTTAATAATCTCCGCTTCCCCATGAATGGGAAAACTAAAAATGTCAGTGTGAAAAGCTTCTACACCACACGAAATAATGGTCAGGGAATTGTTAGAGTTAAAGTATAATCCAAAAATGCCTTGTAAAGCCATGACATTTGCAGATTCTATCAATCATGCCCTAAACAGCAATTTTGCTTTCCTATCAAAAACTAATGCATTTTCCAAAATAGCCTCTCCTTCACTCATGTCAAATCAAAGGGTACTCATCGGCACTCCCACCTTTACCGACTTGAAAATCCTGCATTGATTTTGTAACTTAGATAATTTGAAATTCTTAGACGTTGGAACTGTTATCGATTTTCCGATGGTTGATGATCTATCTTTCAGAGTTTAGACTTTTCAGTATGGCCACTTTAAACGATAGTTTTTTAACTGCCCAACGTTTCGGCTATTGGTCGAGCAAATCAATTCATCAAAATCAATGATCAAATATAATTAAAACTCATTAAGATCATACCTGGCAGCATGGTTCACAAGAAAATATCCAAAAATGATCCAATGTCACGCTCTGTTATAAAACCTAAACACAAACAAGATTCAAAAACCAAACCGTACGAAAATGCATCCATCAATTGCATCCTAGCAAGTTGGCTACGAAACAGTCAAGAGGGTGGAAGGAGAAATTTAAACAGACAAAAAATCAACTTCCAGTCAAATTTTTCGACGATGCAACTGCTGCACGGCACACGATGACGACAACGGACGACGATGAATCAAAAATCATCATCGTCAACCGATCAGAGAACCATCAATGGCTGCCTTTGTCCCTCTTCTGTCATATTCTCCGCAGTACAATTCGCCATTCAAATAAAGATTGAAACTGTCGATTCAGTGTTAATTATTTGATTTAATTATTGAATTTTTTGCCCGTTCCCGAATGCCATCGTACCATCGTCAGATTCGGCTCAGAAAAAGACTCGAACCCGTCGGAATATCGAATCCCAAACATTATTCATTATTATCGTTACTTTTGTCCATTGTATTTTTTTTTTATTGAAAACCATTCATTCGAATTCATCTGCAGCTACCAGCGGATGATTCTCAGCAGGCGAGGATGGATCCTTTCGGTGCATAGACTGCTACGATTTTCATTTAGCGGCTCCTCCGTTGCCTGCATCATGTGTCATTCTGACTTCATACAGGTAGCGTAGAAAAAAAAGCTCCAACTCCACAGTCCGAACCATTTTACATCCCAATCATTCAATTGCAGTGGGGACAGCAAAAGACAAAAAATTGTATCAAGTGTGCTATTCCCTCTATGTGTATGCTTGACAATGCAGCCAGAAATTATTTGCTTTTTGCATCAATCGCATGCATGCATCCCCAAGTTGCGTTTCGACCGGAGCCCTCTTTGTTTCGTCGTCGTTCCATCGTCCGGCGAACACGGTAGTAGGCTTTGACACACGGGACAAACGGATCTGGATGAAATTTCAATTCTAATTTGGCATAATTTGGTGAAAATGTTTGAACAATTAGTTGCTTTGTTAAAGTACTAATGAAGTGTCGTGCGAATTTGATTTTTTGTTCGTTTAATTTTTCAAAATGAATTTTATCGCATTTTGGATCATTTCGCGAGTAGACGGAACGAAATTATCATATCAGTCCATTGTTGATGGCATTACGACACCTGAGTTTTCCAGTCGAGCGAATAGTGGTTCTGTTTTAATTAGAAATTGAACCGTATCTATTTAAGGCACACATTTCTCACAGAAGCACAACTTCATCAATCATTCTAATTGCATGCAGCAAATTAGCTCCAAGCAAAGAAAATTTGCTCCTCTGCAATATTCAAATAGGAACTCTCATACACATACGAAAAAAAATCCCCGTTCGATACGCTCTGTTTTCATTTCCCGATTCCGAACTCAGGCTTGTCCTTTCACAACCCCATCTGCACACACCACGCCGGTCGTATCGTAACGTCAGTCAACTTCGACTCAGTCAGTCATCTAGTTAGCATGGAGGAAAAAATCACATTTACACCATCCAGAGCAAGCATCTAGATTTTTTTTTTACTTTCCTCATTGCAACCCTCCTCATCACAGTGAGCGGCATGGTTCGTGATGCGTTCATTGCTGGAGGCTCATATTAACTGCATTGCACACCTCTCTACCCCTCCCGTCTCAGCACGCCCCTTCGAAGTCTCTTTGGATTTAATAAAGTTATTGACACGCCACACATCGACCGTTTCGCCGCTTCGGAAGAGCACATACGATTGCATGTAGCGGTCGGAGCGACTCCGTCCAGCAACCAGGCACAGGACCAATGGCCAGTGGACGAGAATCTAGCACTAGACGACCATCCGACCAACTGGTCGAATGGTGGTGGGGGTGCGATGTCGCTACTTGATTTTTTGATCTTCCATGTACGATGTTCAATCTATTTTAATTATTTCACCAAATTAATGAACGTTCATTCGCTTGCCATGCACCGAAGCAAGCGTTGGAGAGAGAGAGGAAGTAGGTATCCTAGTTATACCTATTGATGAAGATGGGGTTCTGCCTCACGAACACATTGACACATGGATAGGAGAAGGACGATGTTCAGTTTCAGCCCATGCAGATTTGCATCCTCCCCGCTTGATCCTACACTGGTGAGCTTTGGTCCGGTAATAGCAACGGTCGGTCGTCAGGAGTTTCGCAGGAGTTTGAGCATCATTATTAAGTCGAAGGTTGTGCATGCTCCTTGCTGGGGCAGATTTCGCTATCATCCGAGAATTATCCACGGGCTGATGGGGATGGTACCTTTGCTTTGCTTGTTTCGTAATCACGTAGAAGTTGATTTCGGTGGCCATGGGGTGGAAGGAAATGAGTATCTGATGAAAAAGTAATTTCGTAAGTAGGCTTCACTATAAACATGCAATCTTTCTGCGTTTCCAAGAATAATCGTGAAGGCTTCAGAGTCTATGCAGGCTTTGGAAGGACTTATCCGAGTGAGTACATTTCCATTGTATACGTTAAAAATATCAGGCCATGATATGAAAAAGGTTTAAAGGAATGAAGTGGAGTACGACAAAGTATTAATAATTGACGTAGGACTACGTATTGTAGAATATACTGGGAAGAGCCTACTTCCGTCATCTCGAGAAGCATCATCTAATATATTTATGATTTCGACGTGAACGAATCAATCACACGTTTGGTAGTTCAAAAGCTACTTAATAATAGCTAAAAGAACGCATAATACTAATACTTAAATACAGCCTTCTCAAAAACAAAAGGAGAGCTCCTAGCGGTTCCATTGATTCTGCCTTCCGTATACCGAAGCTCAATTCAATGAATTGAAACTCGTATGAAGGAATTGAAATCAAGAAACAGTATTATATTTTAAACAATATCTTAACAATGTGTTACTCTTTACCAAATAAAATTAGAAGTGATCATTGAGAAAAAACATTTTTTTGTTCGAACCGTATTTTCCATACAAAAAAAAGTTTTTTGTATTGAAAATACCGTCCGATCAAAATCAAGAATATGGGTTAAAGAGTAGGTTGTGATTAGTTTGACGGAAATTAGATCTTAACCCTAGCTTAGGTTGTATTTTTAATGAATCACTTGAATCGGATTTGATGCAAGATTGATATGGATCTTCAACTATAATTTGGATCAATATTAAACTATTGAAAATTTATCAAACGGTATAGAAAAAATCAACCAATACAGGTGTGGATGCCATGAGTATCGAGTGTTAATAGACGAACCGAACGCAAATCTCTAACACGGACGTTAATACAAGGTATCAAAACATAAACACTAGCTTTAATTAATCTTTTTTATTCGCGTTTTAAATATAGGTGCTTTCGGAAGAGTTGTTGCATATCATAAGGTGCTAATACTAGTGATCAGTTTAAGTTTGGAACCCCACCACAGGTGGTGCTACAAAATCAAACCTTTTAGTTTTATAATATAGGGATGTGGAGTTATCTGTATGGAGATGTCAATAAAAAAAAAGCCATATTTTGTGCACTCATATACAGAAAACCGTCAAAGCAGGCAAATGTAATATGAATTAATTGAAAGTACGTTCAAAGCTATCCTCAGGTTCATTGAATCTTTGTTCATTTTAGAATCCTCATCAGTGGCACAGCCAGGATTTCAGTGGGGGATGGAAACTTTTTTGAGATGTTGCGATGAACTTCCAGAGTAGCCAGAAGAAAAAACTCCCGGAAATAGATGGAAGAAACTACCGGAGGATGCCAACCGACTCTGTCAGGAGATAAATATCCAGGAAAAGTCATTATAAATTTCCAGCGTAAGTCGGAAGAAACTTACAGATAAAGGAGTTGGTTGGAAATGCTAACATGAAGCTTTAGTGTGATGATTTATTAGCTAGAGAATGATCTTTAGAAGAGGGTAGGTGGATAGTTCCGTTAGAGTACGGCAGTATGAAAATTGAATAGAAGTTGAAAATGAGCGAAGGGCCATTAAAGCGACAGTTTACAAGATAGACGCACATTTTTGCCTAGCCCGTACGATGTACGCGGGGACTTGAAGTATGTCTCCAAGTCCACAGACATACTTCAAGTCCCCGCGTACATGTCTGTCTGTCTGTCTGTCTGTCTGTCTGTCTGTCTGTCTGTCTGTCTGTCTGTCTGTCTGTCTGTCTGTCTGTCTGTCTGTCTGTCTGTCTGTCTGTCTGTCTGTCTGTCTGTCTGTCTGTCTGTCTGTCTGTCTGTCTGTCTGTCTGTCTGTCTGTCTGTCTGTCTGTCTGTCTGTCTGTCTGTCTGTCTGTCTGTCTGTCTGTCTGTCTGTCTGTCTGTCTGTCTGTCTGTCTGTCTGTCTGTCTGTCTGTCTGTCTGTCTGTCTGTCTGTCTGTCTGTCTGTCTGTCTGTCTGTCTGTCTGTCTGTCTGTCTGTCTGTCTGTCTGTCTGTCTGTCTGTCTGTCTGTCTGTCTGTCTGTCTGTCTGTCTGTCTGTCTGTCTGTCTGTCTGTCTGTCTGTCTGTCTGTCTGTCTGTCTGTCTGTCTGTCTGTCTGTCTGTCTGTCTGTCTGTCTGTCTGTCTGTCTGTCTGTCTGTCTGTCTGTCTGTCTGTCTGTCTGTCTGTCTGTCTGTCTGTCTGTCTGTCTGTCTGTCTGTCTGTCTGTCTGTCTGTCTGTCTGTCTGTCTGTCTGTCTGTCTGTCTGTCTGTCTGTCTGTCTGTCTGTCTGTCTGTCTGTCTGTCTGTCTGTCTGTCTGTCTGTCTGTCTGTCTGTCTGTCTGTCTGTCTGTCTGTCTGTCTGTCTGTCTGTCTGTCTGTCTGTCTGTCTGTCTGTCTGTCTGTCTGTCTGTCTGTCTGTCTGTCTGTCTGTCTGTCTGTCTGTCTGTCTGTCTGTCTGTCTGTCTGTCTGTCTGTCTGTCTGTCTGTCTGTCTGTCTGTCTGTCTGTCTGTCTGTCTGTCTGTCTGTCTGTCTGTCTGTCTGTCTGTCTGTCTGTCTGTCTGTCTGTCTGTCTGTCTGTCTGTCTGTCTGTCTGTCTGTCTGTCTGTCTGTCTGTCTGTCTGTCTGTCTGTCTGTCTGTCTGTCTGTCTGTCTGTCTGTCTGTCTGTCTGTCTGTCTGTCTGTCTGTCTGTCTGTCTGTCTGTCTGTCTGTCTGTCTGTCTGTCTGTCTGTCTGTCTGTCTGTCTGTCTGTCTGTCTGTCTGTCTGTCTGTCTGTCTGTCTGTCTGTCTGTCTGTCTGTCTGTCTGTCTGTCTGTCTGTCTGTCTGTCTGTCTGTCTGTCTGTCTGTCTGTCTGTCTGTCTGTCTGTCTGTCTGTCTGTCTGTCTGTCTGTCTGTCTGTCTGTCTGTCTGTCTGTCTGTCTGTCTGTCTGTCTGTCTGTCTGTCTGTCTGTCTGTCTGTCTGTCTGTCTGTCTGTCTGTCTGTCTGTCTGTCTGTCTGTCTGTCTGTCTGTCTGTCTGTCTGTCTGTCTGTCTGTCTGTCTGTCTGTCTGTCTGTCTGTCTGTCTGTCTGTCTGTCTGTCTGTCTGTCTGTCTGTCTGTCTGTCTGTCTGTCTGTCTGTCTGTCTGTCTGTCTGTCTGTCTGTCTGTCTGTCTGTCTGTCTGTCTGTCTGTCTGTCTGTCTGTCTGTCTGTCTGTCTGTCTGTCTGTCTGTCTGTCTGTCTGTCTGTCTGTCTGTCTGTCTGTCTGTCTGTCTGTCTGTCTGTCTGTCTGTCTGTCTGTCTGTCTGTCTGTCTGTCTGTCTGTCTGTCTGTCTGTCTGTCTGTCTGTCTGTCTGTCTGTCTGTCTGTCTGTCTGTCTGTCTGTCTGTCTGTCTGTCTGTCTGTCTGTCTGTCTGTCTGTCTGTCTGTCTGTCTGTCTGTCTGTCTGTCTGTCTGTCTGTCTGTCTGTCTGTCTGTCTGTCTGTCTGTCTGTCTGTCTGTCTGTCTGTCTGTCTGTCTGTCTGTCTGTCTGTCTGTCTGTCTGTCTGTCTGCAACACTGCATAGTATTCGTGAATCGGTGTGATAAGTGCTGTTGCACTCATACGTCGTGTCCGACGCTTATACGTCCGTTGCTCGAAAGCATGTGTCGAAGAAAACGATTTGGTAACCGATTTTATTATCGCTGCTTTTCTCCTCCCTTCCTTACATTGGCGAAATGGTGAGCGATCATCCGAGCATTGAGCATCGTTTGCTCGTTTTCCGCTCTATCGTTGCGTCCGTGTTTGGAATTTTTCGTTACATGTCTGAATTTTGATTTTTTTACAGATCATTTTGTTCACTGTACTTCAAGAAATAAAAAGGTAATTGATCGCGCACGGACAGGAACCAATTTGTAATTGAGTGATAGATGGAAATAATGCTATACGATCGATTCATACGATACGGAGGTAAAAGTACGATAGACGTTTATTTATTGTAACATAACAAGAACAGTACATAACAAGTAATGACAATGATACGGGGACAAGTGGTGACATCTTTGGGTAGGTACAGTAGCTATTTTATGTTAAGGCAGTAGTAGCAGCCTGCACGAACAGTAGTTCAGTAAGAAACGTACTCAGCCAAAACTACTCCAATAAACCTTGAATATTTGATACATCAACAATCAAAATTTCCGAAATTTTGAAGGACATACTAAAAAGATAGAGCCCTCCGAGTAAGGAAGAAAAACTACGGTGCATGCTTTATTATTGCCAGTACTGCATGTGCGTCAAATTATATCGTATCGTGGAAATGGGCAGAATCGGTCTTTAGCGAAAAACCCACACAAAAATTAGTTTCATTTTATTGACAAGAAGATTGGTGGCTTATTTGGTTGCGTTTATTTAAAATAAGACCTATTTGAGAAAAACGCCTTTTCCTTGAAAAACATTAATATTTTGAAATATAATGAACTAAACTTTTAGAAATTTTGCTCATTTTTAGTCATAATATAAATCATTCATATTCCACTAATTTAACTAAAATTAGTCCACTAGGTACAAAGTTGAAAATCGTGCGTTTTACTAAAATACAAATTATTCCAATAAAGTCCAAAACTAAAACGATAAATCTATAAACATCTTTTGAACCACCAGCCTACTAAAATACAAATTATTCCAATAAAGTCCAAAACTAAAACGATAAATCTATAAACATCTTTTGAACCACCAGCCAAGTTTTAAAAAATATATATCTATTCAGAATGTTTCAAAAAAAGTTCCACTGGATGTACGCTCAATTTTGCGATACACTGTATGTGAATATTTTCCGGTTGCCCACGGAGAAGTGATCAGATCCTGACTTGAGCCGAAATGCATCATATGACTCCTGACCGTCGTCTTGTGTTTATGTTACTTCATACGTGAAGTTTACGATTTTCAAAGTTGGTTGGAAATGCTATCTAACTTGCAGCTTTAGTGTGATAAGTTATTAGCTAGATAAAGGTCTGAGAAGAGGGTAAGTTGATAGTTCCGCTAGAGTACGACCGTATGAAAATTGAATAGAAGGTTAAAATGAGCGAAGGGCCATTAATACGACAGTACTAGCAACAATCAATACGAAACTAACGATTTTAAATTGGCTCACCACTTTAGTAGCCTGTTGGTCCCAAGCAAACGATTAACGTACCCTATTCTAGTCGAAATTCTAGTACTACGCAATGTTTGTTTTGATTCGCTATGAAAGTTTGACAGATAAAATGAGGGGTTATTGGTTTTTCCTATGTTTCGAGGGGTGAATCGATTAGCTTGGGACCGAAGAGAGTACCAGAGCTGAGCCAAAAAGTTGAGAACGTTATTTCGGGACCTTCTAGTCTTACAGTTACCTCTATGGTACTAGTACTACTACTGTTCAGGGTGTTTCTCCGATATTGGCAGGTTAATTCATTATCGTTCTCTTGGAGGATGACACATCTATTTGGCACTAAGTTTGTTTAGCAGTATTTTTTTAAATAGTTGATTTCGACCTTCAATTCAGCAAATGCTATAAGCTTGAATAAGTTTTTTTACTATGATAAAAGCTGATGATGGTACTCTTTTGTAAAAACGAAAACTTAATCAATCGTTCATCACTAAACCACTCAAAAGGAAAAGCAATATTTTTCTCCAATATTGCCAACACAATTTCTACATTTATTTCATTTTAATAGCCGAAAATATAAATTCATTACATTTTTGCTTACCAAGCTGCATTAAGAACATAAAAAGGATATAGCTACTCATTTGTTCGAAGTTCTTAATGGTGGCTACATTATGTAGTACAACTGTATTTAAAACGAAATTTAGTTAATTCATATTTTTCCAAACTTGTATTCTCTACTCTCTCTGTTTTTATTTTTTGCTAAGTTCAATTTTGGATATTGATGTGATGTGATAAATTTAAAAAAAAATGATTACATAATACTCCATGGGTTAGTTGTGCCATAAGTCAGAGCTGATAATTTTGATTGAACATTCAGAAACATCCTCGTTTTTATGGGCCAAACGATATGGGCAAGTATATTGATAGAAATTCAAAAAGCTCCTAGAGCTATTTAAAAAAAAGTCATAATTTCCTCCCTGTCAGGAACCGGGTGAAAACGACTGCTGGCTCGAAAGAAAGACTTGCCTCACCTAGCTGCATATGTCGAATGGAAATCGTAACGTGTCCTGCTATTCCTCCTTCCGCTCTACATATGACACCGTTACATCTCCTCACCCGAACACCATTTTTTGTCCCGTTCATCCTGGCTAGCAGGCAAAGAACATCATGCATAGCGCGAGAATTCGACGTATTTTGCCATCCTTGCACCCCCCGGATTGTTCACTTACGTGCACACATATTTCTCATTTCGCGCTTCGCGACGGTGGTGTTACCACCGTTCAATGTTCATAATGTGTGCAATGCTAATGCTTTATTACGGGGTTGACTTTTTTACGCTTGGGAGGCAGCTCTGCTCACACCAAACATCGCACACTGCGATGCCACGATGCCGATGATGATGATGATAATGATGATGATGATGATGGTGATGAGCATTGCTGACCGTCAAGCAAAGGAGGCCATGCCAAGCGAGGCGAGGCGTCACGATACGATATATTGCGCCCGCAGTCAACGACTAGCCGGCAGCAGCGGGAATATGGATAGTTAAAAAAGACGGCATGGATTGTGGAAGGATGAGGATTACCCCATCAGTGCAGTGGGTGGCGATTTAAAAAAAAATGGGGGGTGCGCCGAAATATTCAGAAAACCATCTGAAAAAAAAAAAATCAGGCTCTCTTACAATACTGAACTGTCGTCGTGTGGCGGTGGCCAGCGAACCAGCGATGGCCTCGGAGGAGACAACCGTTTCCACATCGCGTATAGTTATGCTTCGGTATTTTAATTTATTTTTTAAGCTGTGCATTATTGTGTGTGGAGGAAAGTCTGGACTTTTCTCTTTTTACAGGGGTTGAGTGTAATATACGCGGCCCCTCCAACCTGGCAGCGGTAAAAAAGAATGTGTATTGCTTTTATTGGCATTACACGTACGTAACGGTCAGTGGCGGTCCGGCCAGAACCGGATGAAGGGCACCCGGAGAATTTATATCGCAGCGAGAAATCGGATCCAGAAGTCCTCGTTTCTGCAGTAGAATCTGCCGGAAGCTGCCAAGCAGGTTAAAAAAAAATCGCTTCTCTTGCACGGTGGCAGTGTAAAATGGATTTTTTAATGATATTATATATACCCGACCCCTCGTGCGACAACGGAACGCATATGCACTACCAGTGCAGTGCAGTCCCGATAGGAGCACACACACGCCATTTATTTAACTTCAATTTATTTGTCTTTTTTTTTCCTTCTCTGGAATCTGCTGTGTCCTCCGTTGCTGGTCATCGGGCTCCGAAGCAATGAACCAAACCGGAAAAGGACAAATATGAAATTAAAAATGTCCCCTGTGTGTGGTTGTAGGCATCGTGGCGCGGCACTCGGTTTGCCCGGTCGGTCGACGATAAACGTTATCTTATTACAGGAATATTTTTTCGTTAATTAATATGCGCTATGTGTTGCGTAGGTCGCACTCTTTTTCTCTCCTCGCGGTTTGGTGCAGCTTTGTAGTGACATTTACGGCATTTACTACCCTATGCACAATGAAGTAATGCACTTTGGAAAGTGCTTGCCTAGGCCAGTTTTTCCAACAGAATTGCTCGTGGATCAGTGTGGCGGGGTGCAATTCATTAGGTTGATCAATGGGAAATTCAATTTTCCGGATAGTTTCTACTCAGTATGGGAAATTGGTTTTCAAGGGAAAATTGGGAATTTAGTTATCATTGTTGGTCAACTCCAACCACAATTGGGCATTGGAGGAACCAAGACATTTCAAAGTATACAGTTAAAGAAGACAAATCAATGGAAATTCACTTAAAGGATGAACTTAGGAGCGTTATACCCGCTTCAGAACATTGGGGTACAAGAAAAAAAAAGAAATTCTCGTATTCGGACCAGTGCTGATAAAAATCATTCCTTCTACACTCAAAATAGCTGAAAAAGAAGACAACCTTAACAGATAGACCAAATACATGCATGAATCTGAATTTTGACATAACAAAATTCTCTTGATCAAGGCAACCTCTGAGTATCGTAGTCAACATTTGTTTTTCTTCATTCGTGGCTGGACGTTCATTATCGCTTCCGTTGTTGTCAATATTAATATTCGTCTTCATCTTGGTGGGGATGATTTTGAGGATCAAATGCAAAATGATTATTTTCATTTTACTCAAATATAGCGCTGAAGGACGTGCCCAAAATGAATTTGATTATTTTGCTTTTGAGGATCATTACTGATTTTTAAAATGTTGGGTTGGATAATCAAGCACTGGAGAATATCAACAAACGTGTACTCGTTGATGTATAATGAACTCATTTGTTCATTTCGCTCGTACGTAACAGCGAAGATTTTCAAAACAAACGCAATTCATATACACTGGGTTGAATCGATACTCCTTGCGTGTGATGGTAAATGATAAAAACAGACACTGATTCGGACATTATTTTATATTTAGAGTCTCAACGGCAATTTTCAATCATTCTTTATTCCCCTTGATTTGTGTACCGTCGATCTTCTTTTCAATTATAAATTTTTGCCTATACATCAGCCTTATACATTCCATAAGACAAACCACATATGTCCTATAAGAATGCATAAGCGGAATGTGTGACCATCTATCCATTTCATTTGACGCATGCTCTTCATTGACTTTTTGCAAGGCGTCTGCTTATTAGTTGACTTATACATTTATGAAAAATCAGCAATTGAACTTTGCCAAAAGGTATAAGGGGATTTCTATCCGTCTGCAAAATTGAAAATTCCAATAATTAAAAATAGTTTTCCTGGAACTCGCGTTTATCAATTCAAGGATTCATAGAAAAAAACCATTCTTCTATCTTCATGATCCAATATTTGGGTCTTATGACCAAAGGATCCCAATAACGTTCGATGTAATGGTCTTCGAAAAACTTCATGTTTCAGCAACTCAAGCAAATTGCGACTTTGCAAGAATTTCGAACCTAAAAAAAAATATTGCTGTATTAGATGGGGCACTGCCCCTTGGTTACGCCTATGCCTTCACTGGCACTTATGTATCTATTTAAAGTAAGTGTCCATCTAATAATCCGTCCTAGTTCCAATTGAAAATTAAAAAAAAAACGTTCCACTGAAGATTCTCTAATCCGTCCATTCCACAACCATCGAAGTGTTACACAAGAATATTTTTCCATCCAAGTAAAGTGGCATTACCCATCAACGTTGTTAATTATGTCTACCATTCTCGGGTTCTACCACCCACAATCTATAACGAGAACATATTATCATATGTGCACAACCCGTTCGACTTTGTGTCCACGGACATACCGGTTCCCGGGACACGTTGCCGCCGGAATGAACGGGCCCAACCTTCCCGTCATTATAATGTTGATCGTAATCAACTGTTTCTTGCTTATCCCAGCGACCGGTGCGCCTGGTCTTTCCTCCTTCAGTTAACGTAATTGTGCACCCATCCCGCATTGCAATTAGGTACGTATACATAGGTACCAACGGTCAGCTCGCTCCGGTCAGTCAGTCAGTCAAACAACCACCCACCACCCTTGAACCAAATGAGAAAGCGAACGAGAGAGAAAGCGAAAAAAAATCCACCGTTAGTCATTCACACTCACACATACCCCATTCTCCGAACAGCGCCAGAGAGGGTTGAAAGAAGAACGCCGGTAACAGAATTTAAAACACCCACACCTTATATCATTATAGCCAGCGATTATAATGCGGCGAATAGATAGTGGCGGCCATCAGCCACCCCTTCATCATCATCGACGGTCGACAGCAGCAGCAGCAGCAGTGGGAGAGCTTCACAGACCGAGAGTTAGAGCCGTTCGAAGCTCAGGAAGAAGTCGTGGCTCATCCTTCTTGGTCCTCGCATACACGATATTAACATCAGCAGCATCCCGCAGCCACCCGGAATGCCAGGGCCAACGTCAGTCGTGGTGGCTCATATGCGATAGAAACGATGCAAAAAAGAAGCGAGTGCAGTTGGAGGAGGGGGGATATCTTTTCAAAAAGCGCGATTACGATGGAGCAGGAGCCGCACAGACACACAACACACGATAAGGGATTGGATGGTTCGAACGATACACATACTTATCGAAAGTCAACCGACAACTCGTTCCAGCTGAAGCAGGGGAATGATTCCTGATGGCGATTCATCCCCATTCCTAGGAAAATATTTCTCGATGTACTGATTACGATGCTCATGGTGGTGTATTGGTACGGTTGTCTTCCTCTGCTTGGGGCCGTTTGAATTTTGCCGGGCGATAATCATTTGAAATGTTTGCTGCTGGAGCTCCGGAAACATATTTTACTCGAAGACTTGTGCCTCACACTTCTGGTTCATGAGATTTTTGCTTGAAGACTTCATTGTCATTGATGAACTGATATGCGAAATGAATGTCTGGTTCACAGAAGATCAATTTATCTCTTCTAAGGCTTTCCAACACTATCACTATGATGGGTCGTAGAATATCGGGTGAGTAACGAATAGCTGCAAAACCAAATCACTTCCTTAAAGTTTTCGCAAAATCCGCTCAAAAATATTTCATCCATTCTGAGTTTTGGAAGTTGTTTGTGAATTAGCGTTTGTAATGATTCCGATTTCTTGGCGCAGATACCATCCAGCGTGGTCCATGGCTATTTCTTTGTTGAGCATCAAATCCAGTAAATCGTTGATTTCCATGCAATTCTGGATACTTCGCTGCTACTTGACACAGTATAATTTTTTCAATAACTCATTATATTTCATTGGTTGGAGTAAAGTATATTAGAGGGAGTATACACAACTATTTTTACTCTATTAACAACTTTGTACAACATTGTGAAGATGTAAAAGTTGAAAATAGTTACATATAGGGGAAATGACGGCTTCGGCATGACAGACTATTTTCGGCAACCCAAATTGAAACACTATTTTCACTGAAATTTCTCATGAAAACACTTTGTTGAATGCATGCAAACGATTCTTTATGCTTTCAGCTTCAATTTGACTATATTTTTACCACTGAGAAAAAGCAATCTAGCAGGGTTTTCTTGAAATGAAACACACGCACTACAAATTGTAGCTGATTTCGAGCTGCCGATAATAGAACAGCAGATTTACATGCAGTTCAAATGGAACGGTTGCCGAAGAAAAACTGGTTGCCGACAATACTCGCTCTCACTAGAAAAGATTGGAGCTTTGTAAAAGCGTTTCAAAACAGTTGTTGACAATTCTTTCGACTGGAATTTTTAGAGCAGCTGGCAGCAAAAGATTGTAAACAAACCAATACTGCATATGTGTGCGTTCCATAGAGAAAAAGGCTATAGAAAGAAGGTCGCTGCTTAGGTTGCCGAGAATACGTAAATTCCCCTAATTAGCTTTAAAGCAGGTCCATTTTTAAGAAAATGTTCTTCTACTTAAAAACAGTGCCAGATACGGTTTTGACGTCTTAGACAAAGTAGATTTAATTAATTTTTTTCTACAACTTTGCCATCAAACCTCTATCTCAACATTGTGAAAAAAAATAAATGTTGTATCTCACATTTAGGGGGATTAGCACCAAAACTCATATCTTCAAAAAATGAAGCAAGTCATCCCCAACCACTTTGCTGAAGTCGTCATCACTCTAAAGCCTCTATTCCTGATATTATTAATTAAGAGCGTTGAAATGGCCTTCAAACCACTCTCCGCCCCTCCTGTGCCTCTGTTCTACAATCGCTCTTGTCCAGTTCTTGCGCCCCATTGATGCTCGAAACAACTGCTCATATTTAAAAAAGGATTTAGAACTCTTTGGCCCATCTTGAAAAAAAAAAAAAAAACACAATGAGCCAAAAAATCATAAGGACAATATTATTCGAAATGCAGCCTAATGTACATCGGCCTAATGACGTATTCGGCCTGAAGTACTTCAGTCTGATGAACTGACACCACTTGAATCGTGCCAAGCACATCATGCGATCTGATCTGTGCAGGAAATGCGGAGAGAAGGGGCACGTTGCAAAATATTGTACAAAGCAACCGAGGTGCATGCTCTGCAAAAAATAGGACGGAAACGGCCCAGAGTTCAAGAAGGCGATGGTGGGCCAGCAATAATAGAGGTAACCCAAATAAATCTCAATCATTACAACACAACACAGCAACTGTTATGCCAGTCAACAACGGAAACAAAGTGTGACGTTGCTATCATTGAAGAGCTATATCGAGTTCTTATCGATAATAGTAACTGTGTGGCGGATAGAGCAGGAATGGCGGCCATACAAGTCATGGGCAGGTAACCCATTCAACAAGTGGTGGCGGACTCATACGAAGGTTTCGTGATCGCCAAAATTTAGTTGCTTCGCAAACCCGAGATGGACAATTGAGCAGTTCCACCAGATGCTAGATGGGCTCACCGGAGAACTCAGTGGACGGAAACTAGTCGTCATCGCAGGAGATTTCAATGCTTGGGTAGTGCATTGAGGGAAGAGGTGTACCAACGCAAGAGGGTATAGCCAGCTGGAAGCTCTGGCAAAGTTGAACCTCAGTGTGGTCAACTTAGGAACCATCAGCACCTTCCGCAAAGATGGTAGGGAATTCATTATCGACGTCACTTTCTGCAGTACGTCGCTAATGGCAAATGTGAACTGGAGAGTGTGCGAAGAGTACACCCATAGTGACCATCAGGCGATCCGGTACAGTATCCGCTAATTTTGGAGGCGAACCAGCCTAAGGCTGAAAGCCTCCTAAATAAAGCTAAATAATAATAATAATAATACAGTATCCGCTAACGGACACCGGTGGAAATGCGGAAGACGAAAGTAAGCGAGCGGAAGTGGAAGACGAAGGCGTTCAATAAGTATCTCTTCATCGAAGCTCTAAGGGTAGCAGAGTTGAAAATTATCTGGGGAGAATCACCCGGGTGCAAGAGATATCATTCTCTGGGGTGAATCTCTGCTTGTCTCCTCGGAGATTTCTCCTGGCACCACTGGAGAGATTTTTAGACACAGCACGAGAGAGTGGGAATGTTGACAGTTCACTTTTTGTCTGTTTATACACTCACTTCCGTGAGAAAGATAGCAGCGCAAATGCGTTATTGTTTCTCCAAAGATTCCGGCAGAGCTTGATGTGAGTGAGTGAAAATATCAATAAAATGGCTGAAAAACGTATACAAAGACAAAGGCGTAGCCAGGTTTTGAGCTAGGGAGAGGCGAAAAAAAAATTTACTATGGAAAATTTCGCCGAATGCCATTTCACCGAACGCCATTTCACCGAACGCCTTTGTGTTGCTGAGTTTAGTGCGGTTTGAGGACAGTACCGAAAAAGTGGTTGTGAATGTTGTGCTTTGCAGGGCAAATGAAAAAAAAAAAACATTAAAAGTGGTCACGGTATTCAACTTGAAGCGGCATTTCGTCAATATTCATCGGGTGTTCTGGTGTGGCTAGATCGCTGCTCCTCTCTCAATTTTCGCTGCAGCTGCTAACGGCATTCCAAGTGCCTTCTTCTCGACACATTTCAACGACGACATTCTCCACGTTAAGGACGGGCATCTCCCTTCACAAAACTGCCTCGATCCTTGGACAGTCGAAGACCACATGCTCCGGCGTTTCATCCACGTTGCCACACTCCTAACAGAGGGGTGACACTGCGTGTCCGAACCGATGCAGATACTTCCTGAAGCAGCCGCGGCCAGACAAGAACTGCGTTAGGTGGAATTTGACGTCTCCGTGATTTCTGTTCACCCAGGTCGAAAAAAATCTGTATTAGTCTACGCGGTTAGGTTAGGTTATCTTTAATAGTGAGACTTTCAGCCAGAGGCTGTTTCATCTCTTTATTAGTCTACGTGTCCATCTACCGTTCTCTGCCTTGTTCCACTCCTGTTGCCACTTAGCCAACGACTCCGCTCTCACAACTTTTTTAGTTTATGGCATGCCCCCGACGGTGATATATTCCCGCTGTACCGCTTTACAGTTACTGTCCAATAGAACTTCCGTTTTATGATGGACCATCTGCAGCTTCGCTCCTTACATCCAGTTACCAATCATGTTGATCACCTCGGTCTTCAGCACTTCAACCTCTTCCAGCGTCTCGCCTGTACCGTCAAGACGATGTCGTCCGCAAAGCCAACGATCTCAACTCCTTTGGGCAGCTTTAGCGTTAGCACGCCGTTGTACATCCCGGTCCAGAGCGTTGGACCAAGGATGGAGCCTTGTGGAACTCCCGCTGTGATCCTAATCGATCTCTGTCCCATGTCTGTCTGTCGACTTAACTGAAGCAAATTTCAATAATGGTGCGCAGATGCACTTCCCGTATTCGCATTTCCAAAATGTGTACACCAAATTTTAAAATAATTGGCTACTGTACGTTAATAGAAAAAGTAACCTTTAAAAAAATTTTGTATGCGCAAACCTAAGAGGAAGAGAAGACAATACGGGGGGCGAAAACGAATCACTTTTCTGTCAAGCGCGAACCAGCTCGTGATTGGCCGATTGGAAATGCGTAAGATAGAGATAGAGATAGAAATAGAGATAAAAGAGTAAGAAGTCAGTTGTCTCCTCTTCCTCTTAGCAACAAACTAACAACCAAAGTCTTCACCGGGGTGATTCTCCCCGGTGAAGCAAACGAACTCTCTACGGTGCTCCCTAGTGATCACTCATACGCTCCGGTGTGTTGGACTGGTGGAGGTGCGAGGTTAGAAACTGTATTTGTTTGCGAAGTGGGAGAAGCGATAGAAACTGAAAACAAAATAAAAATCTCTCGGGTGAGTTTGCTTTTGTCATAGTGCGAGGTGTCGTTTCAACTCATCACCCTGCTTACACTGGGGAGAATGGCATCCCTGGGGTAGACAGCAGCGTCTCGGGCCTAAGCGCGAACGAGTTGACCGAATCATTAGCAAGGGCATGTGACACAACTATGCCGAGAAAACTGGAGCCAACGAACAGGCGGCGTCCAGCTTACTGGTGGAAGGATGAAATTAGCACCCTCCGTGCTACTTGTCTTCTAGCCAGAAGGCGCGTTCATAGAGCAAGAACGGAAGCACACAGAGAGGCCAGGACTGCACTGAAACGAAAGACAAAGCTGAGCAAGTCAAATAGTTTCAATGAGCTGTGCCGCGATGCCGATGCCAACCCCTGGGGCAACGCATACCGAGTCGCGATGGCGAAGATCAAAGGTCCAACGATGCCGGTTGAAATGTGTTCCAACAAGCTGAAAGTCATCGTGGAGGGACTTTTCCCACAGCATGACCCAACGACCTGGCCACCTACACCATATGGCGAGGAAGATGGAGACAAACTTGAACAAGTCTCCAACGAGGAACTCATAGCAGCAGCGAAAGGGTTGAAGGCGAATAAAGCTCCCGGCCCGGATGGAATTCCCAACGTGGCGATGAAGGCGGCGATCCAGACGTTCCCGGACATGTTCAGGATAGTGCTGCAGAAATTTCTGGACGAGGGTCAGTTCCCTGATAGGTGAAAGGTACAAAAGCTTGTGCTGTTGCCAAAACCCGGAAAGCCGTTGGGGATCCTGCATCGTATAGGCCAATATGCTTTCTGGATACAGTCGGAAAGCTCTTGGAGAGGATCATCCTGAACAGGCTGACAAAATGCACGGAGAGTGAACACGGATTGTCGGAGAGGCAGTTTGGATTTCGGAAAGGGAGATCGACGGTGGATGCAATTCGGACAGTGATTGACAGAGCCGAGAAAGCTTCCAAACAGATTACGATTGATGTGAAGAATGCATTCAATAGCGCAAGCTGGGAGGCCATCGCCAAGGCGCTCCATACAATGAGGGTTCCAGACTATGTACCTCTGAAGGATTCTAAGTAGTTACTTCCATAACTTGGTTCTGGTCTACGAGACAGACACGGGGCAGAAATCGCTTAGAATCACGGCGAGAGTTCCACAAGGCTCCATTCTAGGTCCCACGCTGTGGAATGGAATGTACAATGGCATGCTGACGCTCAAGCGGCCCAAAGAAGTTGAGATCGTTGGCTTTGCGGACGATGTCGTCTTGGCCGTAACCGGTGAGACGCTGAAAGAAGTGGAAATGCTGGCGGCCGAGGCGATAGACACGATTGGTAACTGGATGCAAGGAGCGAAGCTGCAGATAGCCCACCACAAAACAGAAGTGATGTTGGTCAGTAACTGCAAAGCAGTGCAGCGGGCAGAAATCACCGTTGGAGAGCACACCATTGTTTTGAAGCGCGTGCTGAAGTATCTGGGAGTGATGATCGACGCCGGCTAAACTTTAACAGCCACATCGAATATGCTTGCGAGAAGGCGGCGAAGGTTATCAACGCAATAGCCAGAATCATGCCGAACAATTCTGGTCCATGCAGCAGCTAGAGGCGTTTTCTGGCTAGCGTGTTCTCATCGATACTGAGGTACGGAGGTTCAGCCTGGATTGAAGCGCTGAAAACGAAGCAGAACCAAAGGGAATTGAGCAGTACGTTCCGGCTCATGGCCATGCGAGTCGTGAGTGCGTACAGAGCCATTTCGATGGTTATAGAAAAAAAAATCACTGGCGGTCTTGTTGGGTCCCCAGACCTACATTGGTCACACCCCAATATGTTGAGAGTACCAAACGGCCAAAAGCGGACATGACCAAAACTCTTGGTACGACTCATCAAATCACATGAGAATTTTAAATAGTAATCAAATCCGAGAGGGTCGATTCAATTCTGCAAATTTCTCTCTGACGAGCAAGAGCCATCCTTGAGAGAACAACAATACGACGGGAGGACGGTTGCTATGAAACGGGATTACTATGGCGCAGTGACAAAGTGCAGTTTCCTTCTAGCTACGCTATGGCAGAAAGGAGATTAGCTTGTCTTCATCGTCGTTTGAAATCGAACCCAGAGTAACAAGTGAATTTGGAGGGGCAAATCGAAGATTACCACAAGAAAGGCTCCGCTCACAAGGCGTCACAACAGGAGATCGAATGCGGTTCTTGTCGTTGGGAGTTGTAATCAATCCTCGGAAACCCGGAAAAGCTCGAATGATTTGGGTCGCAGCTGCCAAGGTAAACGGTATATCCTTCAACAGAATGCTATTGAAGGGCCAGATCTGATAGCTCCACTTCCAAAAACACTGTCTCGATTTCGACAGCGGCAAATAGCGGCCGTTGGAAACGTGCGTGAGATGTATCATCACTTCTTCAATCGATTGGCGGACCGCTTGGCTTAGTGCTTTCTATGGAGTCTTGATCTATCAAGATCTGTCAGACTCAATACATAAAGAACCGGAATGCAAAGAACTTCGAGTTTGAGTTTCGAGAGACAGCAGTGGCTATAGTAGAAAATCATTATGGGGATGACTATGTATTTGGATAGCCGGGACACCGAAGAAGAGATGGCGAAGCTAGCCGTAGATGTTCGTTTGGTACACGAAAAGGCCGGATTGGAAATCAGGAACTCAGCGAAGGTACTGTAAGGTATCGGGGAGCAGAATAATGTTGATCGTAAGGAATTCAGCAACGACAAGGTGAACCAGGTTGAACGTGTGCTGATAATCGCGTGGCTTCCTGATGAGGACGAATTTATCTTCACCCTGTCTTTTTCTTGAGATTCAGTGCCAACGAAGAGGAAGATTTTGAGATTCATCATGAGCTTATAGGATCCTCTCGGCCTTAGGAACTGGGTTTATCTCACGTTCTCATCTATGGAAATATAGTGATCCAGGATCTTTGGAGATGTGGAGTCGGATGGGACCGGAGAGCGTCGAAGATAGCTGGAAAGGTTTTGAAAACATTTTCAACGAACTGGATCTAGTATGAATTCCCCGTGGCCTGTCCGTTGCTTCTTTCCGCGTAATCGATCGCGGACAACCACGTTGCGCGCTAGTAGCATCGAAGACGAAGGTTGTACCTCTGAAACCATTATCGGTTCCGCGCTTAGAACTTCAAGCAGCGTTGCTGGGTAGCCGACTGATTAAGTCTATTGTCGAGAATCATTCGATTTCGATCATCCAAAAAATTATACATCTGCACTAATTCTGATACAGTAGTGTCGTGGATAAGATCAGACGGTAGAAGGTATAGCCAATATGTTGCAGTGAGAGTAAGAGAAATCTTGGAGGATACAAACATACAAGAATGGCGACACGTTCCGTCTAGACTCAACGTTGCTGATGACGGCATGAAGTGGAAGGGAGTTCGTGATTTGCGTCCATCCAATCGGTGGTTTGCAGGTCCAGACTTCCTATACAAACCTGAAGATCAGTGGCCGCAGCAGAAGTTAAATTTCATCGAAGTTCCTGAAGAACTGCGTGCAGTTCATGTCCATAAGGAAATCGTTGGACGAACTTCATCGATTGCAGTCGATTCTCGAAATGGGAACGTCTGTTACGTACTACTGCGCACGTCTACCGTTTTGTGGTAAGATGCCGTGGATTAGAAGGTAAAGTGGAAGTATCAGAGCAAGCGTTACGACAAATGGCGCAAGCGGAAGCATACGCAGATGAAATGACTACTATGAGGATAAATGCGGACAGGAGTAGTGATGCTTGGGCAAGCGTTGAGAAAACTAATCCAATAAGAAAGCTTTCTTCGATTATCGACGATTGTAGTATACTCCGGATGGCTGCTACGTGCAATGTGAAGTATCCAGTGATCTTGCCAAATAATCATCCTATTACCGAGCTACTGATCGATTGGTACCATAGGATGTACGGTAGAGTGATGCAAAATTTGGAATTTTCGCTCCACAATAAATACTTAAACGATTCCAAATCGGATCCTGACTAACCTCTCAAAATTTGAACCCATTTGGTGAGAAACTGAGATGGCACAAACCATTTGAAGTTTGTATGGGAATTACTATGATAAAACCAAGATTTTTGTTCATGTCTATCTAATGATTCACCATATCGGTCTGCTTTAAAAACTTTCAACTGTACTTGTAGAAAATTTTTCCAGCTACAACTTTGCTCAAGACCACTTTTTGATTAAATGCAAGAATCGAAAGTTATCAATGGTTCAATGCGCTGATGTCTTATGATCATGCTCAATCAACTGCTCAGCAGGCAACATTGGTGTTCCTGGGGCGTTGAATAGGACACAAAAATCATGGCTACTATGTCACACTGCAAAATACAGTGTTGTCTACAGAGCAGCTGCTGGATCATGTCATAAGTTTACCAATCTCTTAAATTATTAATAACTTTTTCCTGTCTCGTTTTACATAGAAACGATCTTGAGCAAAGTTGTAGCTGAGAAAATTGTCTATAAGAATGGCTATCGAACTGTTTCACAGCTCAATATGGAAAAAGACTAGAAGGCAATGAACAAAAAGTTGAGATTTCCCATAGTAATTTACAAGTAAACTTCAAATGGCTTGTGCGAAGTCTGTTTCTAACCAAATGAGTTGTAACTTTGGGAGGCTAATCAGGACCCGATTTGAAACCATTTAAGCACTGTGGAGCGAACAAGTCAAATTTTGCATCAGTTTAATTTACGGTCATCGAAACGGAGAGACCGTTGTCAATGAGATCAGGCAGAAGCATTAAGTCTCGAATCTGCGCCCAAAAGTTAGGAAAGTTGCAAGGCGATGTCAATGTTGCCGCGTATACAAGCCTTAACCAGAGGTTCCTCGCATGGCGCCGCGCCCGGAGGAGCGTGTGACTCCATTTTTCCGCCCGTTTTCGATGGTCGACAAAGATTATTTAGGACCATATCTGATCAAGATTGGTTGAAGTCTGGTGAAGCAATGGACCGTGCTCTGACCATTAGAGCTGTACATCTGGAGGTCGCAGCATCTCTCTCGTCAGAATCGTGCAAGTTAGCATTAATGCGCTTCATTGCTCGTCGAGGAGCACCAGTTCAAATATTCATCAATAATGGTCGTTGGAGTAGAGCGAGAGTCAGTGAAAAAGATCCAGGAAATAAATCAGGAGTTGTCGGTAAGCTTTACAAACGCACATGGGCGGTGCGTGGGAGAGGATGGTGATGGAGGGCGGTAAAAACGGCTATGAACTCCATCAATCATCCACGAACACCATCAGAGGAAGTATTCCAAAGCGTGCTGTATGAAGCAGAGTCCATGGTCAACTAGAACCATTAACGGATATGCTGCTAGAGACTTCAGACCAGGAAGCGCACACGCCGAACCATTTCATTCTGCTTAGTCCGGATGGAGTAAAACAAACAGAGAAAGCTCCTACGGATGAAGGGAAAACACTTCGCAGCGGATGGAAGCTATGCCAATACATGCTCGTTCAGTTTTGGCGCAGATGGATTCTGGAGTATCTACCGACGATTTCTTGAAAAACACAATGGTTCACGAAACCCATTGAAGTTAGAAATGCAGTGTTCTTGGTTGATGAAGGAGCTAGAAATCGGTGGATACGAGATAGAGTGATTGCAGTGATCCCGGGAAAGAGTGGTCGGATTAGACAAGCGAAGGTCAAGACGGCTTCAGGAATCCTTCGCAGATCTGTTGCAAAGCTAGCAGTGATGGGCATTCTTGGTAAAGCTGAAGAATCCGAGCAGCTTTATGGGCCGGGGAATGTTGAGTTAAGCGTAACGAACGTCACTACGCATGCCTCAAGATCACACAGGGACATAGAGTCACCCCGTACCAACTAGGTGAACATGTCAGATATCCGTCCAGACAGAGTAGTATTATTAGAATTGTAGCTAGTATACAAATAAACAAATTAATAGTAGAGATGATGTAATTGGAGTAAGTTGCCTTATTGCTTAATCTATTATGAATTCCTATTCTAAAATGTGTGAACTATTATAAAGCTTATAGGTTATGATCTACTACACATATGATATCTATTGTATTTGCTGAATCATACTCGTATAAACTAAATAAACTATAAACTATCGTAATCCTAATGCGATGTCATCGATTAAATATATAGCAGTTAAACCAAGTTAATCGAACGTATTCGACTAGAAGTAGAGTTGAGCTAGAAGGGTCACCGGAATTATAAGGAAATTATTCTTAACACTCTACAATATGTTTGCTAATGATTATTGTATTTCTAGTTTTGAAGCACCGTTCAATAAAAGACCACGAACTGCTAAAAGTACCGCAGGATAATCATGCATTTTAATGGAGTAGGGTAGATGTACCACCTTATCCGTTTCTATTATTTTGTGGTCCAATTATGGCATATGGGAATTGCATAGGCCATAGTTGAAACATACCATAATAGGAACGTATAGCCATGGCTGGTCCATCTGCGCTAATTCTTTTTTTTTTATTATTTTTAGAAAACTTCCCTGTTTTCAAAATTGAAACCTCTTATCAAGCGTCCCAAGAAACGTCTTTAAAGAAAACAGCTTAAAATTAACCGAAATAAAATGTTGCTGGGGGAAGGAGCGATTGGTCAAATTACGTTGGAGTTTAATGAATAGGTGGTAGCCTTATTTATTCCAAATTAATGCATCGGAATGCAGCCCCTATTCCGAATCTGCCTATAAAACAGTTGCTCTATTTTCATGCATTGAAACACACCAAACCACCCATTCTCTAAAGACCTAATTCAGTTTTGCGTAACAAATTGCATCCCACTACTCTCTTGCGTCAACCATTGATTGCCAAAATGCAAACTATCGAAAAATATCAAAACTCTCAAATATCGAATTAAAAACCATATTTCCTCCTGATGCCATCGTTCGCTCGTTCATCTCATGTTTCCGATGATGATGATGCATCCGATGCACTCAGTCTTGCGGATAGACTGTGCACAGCACTCTTCTCCACACAAAGCAGCCATATTTTTATCATCTATTGGTCGCCGCACTATCCGCTAAAAGCCATTCAATTGAATTGAATCAAACATTTTTCGCCAAAACTAAAAATACGCTACCACATTTCATTTTTCTATTCATCATTTCTTCTCCCCATAACCACTGAATGTCATCAGCGTGCACACGGGAGAGCACATTTCAATTCACATGCAGAACCTCTCGAGTTTCCCCGGTCGGTAGTCGGTGGGTAACAACTTGAGCTGAAGCTCATAATTTCCTTTTTTTCACGCAAACCGAATTTCCGAATACCCCAAAGTTGGCGAAATAACTTGTTTGGCAGGTCATTCTCGCCGGTTGGATCGGATTCTCAGTGTAGAGATTTTTTTTTATTATTATGAAAGGGGAACCAAATTTCATAACGGATAGTTTCGGATCTCCCATCCTCCTCCGAACGCTTTTCGACGAGAGCACACTTGAAGGAGCGAAATTAATTTCCCAATTCGATCATTTTAGCTTTAGTTTTTAATTTATTAAAATAGTGGCTCTGTATATGTGAGAAAGTATTGCTCTTGGGGAGTGCGGTGTGCCAAGGGTGGATCAGAGCAGGCAGGGTGTTTTATTCTCAACTCGGGGAATGGCTTCGACGGCCGCGAAACTGGTCACCCATCCCATCAGAGCAGGCGGCTGTACAGGGTAACAGTTTCGCGGACTTTTTTTTTTTGGAATCGTATCCACTCTTACTCACTCACTCTTTCACATGTGATGGCGATATGCATGTCGCAGATGCCTACGAGCCGTGGAGGCAAACACAAACTTAACTCCGTGTGCGCCGTGGATGACCGTTCACCCAAAGTAGAAGCAATGGCAGCCAAAGCAACAGCATTCTAAAGCAACACAAAAAATTGAATGATTTTTCCCGTAAATAAAAACACAGTATCCTTTTTCGTGCACTTTCAGCCATCTCCCTCGCTCGCTGTGGCCTGCTGTGGTGATGCTGTTTCATTCGTTCCGTTGCAGTTTGGCTCAGCTCAGCTCAGATGATTCGCGACCGGTGGCACCAGTCAGTGCCAGTGGTCCGGCGTTCGTTGGCGAAAATGGAAACGTCCTCCAAACGAAAAACGACGAAAAACTTAAAAATAAAAATCCGCGTTGTTGATATATTTTCGCCGTTTGTTATGTATATTTTTTTGCACCGGCGAGTAGCTCGTTTTTTTTTTCCTCCTAGTGGTGGCATGGTCTTTCTACGAGGCCCTCACGGTATCCACGCGATGCACATCGTCCATAGCCTGCTTGCTACCTTCACTGCTCGCTTGCTGATCGAGGACAAAACCGACGAATTTCAGAACGAGGAAAGGAATACACACTGGGGACACACGTGGAGCGAGGGCTGGCCAGCTATCCGGCGTAGATATTTTTCTCTATTTTTCAATAAAAAAAAATAACACAATTCGGATACTGGCTATGCGATTGCTTTTAACTTTATGTGGGACCTCTCCTCAGTGGCGTTTTCTGTGCATAAGCCATCTCCTAACGTGTCCTCGTGCTACTCCAGCTGGTGGGTTGGCCGTCCTCACACACATGCACATGATGGTCGCGGTCATCTCGCATCGCTTCGTTTTTTTTTTTTTTAATTTTTTGCATCGTTCTAGGGGAGGTCAGGGTGAGTGGGGCAAAGCAAAACAACACGCGCGTATGTGCTACGACACTTTGCTGTGAATCATTTGCAGGTGGTGAGGAAATTGGAGATTCGCAGGAGAACGACGAGACGGGACGCGTATTAGATTCTTTATTTTTGTGCATGTTTGGTTGCTGTGAGGAAAATTGGAAATAACCATACTCACTCACTCACTCACTCATTCGCTCATTTGCTCAGTTAGCTAAAAAGGCATGAGAAAAAATAGGTACACTTTGCTGAGCTAGGCGATCCTACACCGATTTGGAGAGGGGGGCGCAATTCGAGAGCAGAAAGCAGGAATCTCTGTGATCACAAATTTGTTCATGCATCATTGACATTGGAGTTATTTTTTGTTTGCCTTATTAATGCGTTCTACGAAACGTCGTCAAATTTCAGCAGTAAATAGTAGTTGAGATGGTAAATGTATTTAGAACAAAGTGGATTGAGTATGAATTTTAGCATACAATTTCAACTTGAAAGTGTTTCATAAAGTTCGCATTTAATTCGATTTTGGAGCAGGGTATGAGCTTTAATTCTATCTGATTTCAGGCAGAATTCGTCAAATGATGAAATATTTTTAAATTCATTTAAGCATTCATTTGGATTAGTTTATCAGAAACCTAATACCTGTTCAGCTCGGCTCCGTAGAGTATGTTTTACATTTGAGACTTAGAGGAAATGGATGTAATGTCGGCCTAAATGCCCCTAATTTGGGCCCATACATAAATTCAGCAATCGACTAAATTTTCAATAGCGACCAAAAGTATCCATAAGTACCGTCCCAATGACGCGTTCATCTAGATACAATTGATAAATAGCAGATTTTTAGCGATGGGCCCAATTTTAGATCCATAGGCCAACATTTGAGGCATTTCCTTTATACACAAATATAAAATATAAACTAATAATAAGCGAATATTACGATCCATGGTTTTAAAGCAATCTACTCGTCTAAAACATGGTCTACAGAACCCACAAAAAAAAATAAGTAAACTGTAATGTGGTTCATAATTTTAGATGTTCCATCATTAAGGGGACTGTAGTCCGGATTAAATTTATCCGTATTGTAATGTTTTCATACCGATTGAAATGTTTGATCTTTAAGAAGATATTTTTTTTTTATTATGTTGGTCAAATTAAATATTAAAAATTGCCTGGTAAATTCTATTCGTAGATCCCAGACTGAAACAGTTATAGAATTGTAGAAATCGTATGATCAAGAACATTAAGGAAATCTAGATACATTAAGCAATTGAAATCTCAACAGGCTTTAAAGATCCCACATTCAATTTTCACGTAGACTACGTCTTACGGGAAGGTACTGGGGGTAAATCGAAAATCTAAAATTGTGACCGCCACGAAAAGATGTAAGGTTTTGAACGCTTATAACTTTGTCATTTATAAATTAAATTAAAATCCAAATAAACCAATCGATAGGAAATTACTCTCATAATCTCCTACAATAAATGCTTTTCCAATTTTTCAAAAAAAAACAATTGAAAAATGTACAAATAAAAAGTGATAATTTTATCTCTGTTTTCATGAAATAAACGTTCTCCCCAAATCGAGTACCATTGCTGCTGGAATCTGAAAAGTTATAAAAAAGCGCTGCTTTTGTGCCTTAGCTCATTTTCACTGCGGACGGCTTGTGAGCAGGTAGCAGCAGCAGCAGCAGCAGTAGGAGGAAGGCAGCGGTTTCTGTCAAGCGCATTCGATTTTTGCATCTCGAACCTTGTGCATCGTTCCTGTCGAGATCACTGTGGCTGCTGGCTCCTAAGTGGATCAACATCCTTTCCAGAGTGATAAAGATCCCGCGTCCTACAAATCTCGATTACTTTTTCGAAAGGAATACAGCTTTTGTAAACAACGCATTTTATCGTCGCTTTGGCGTAACTGATAGCTCGCCCATGCATACTAACACCACTATATCAGGTAGGGAAACATTTCCCCTATATGATGGTAGTGTTAGAATGCGTGGGTGAGCTACCAGCTACGCCAAATTGACGACCAAATGCTTTGTTTGCAAAATCTGATACAAACTTTACAACCTCTTTTTATAAATATAAAATATCTTTAAAAAAACATCTAATGATTTCATATTTTATTTAAAAAAATAAAGCAGATCTAAGGGCGGCAATCTTGGTCATTATAGAGTAAGCCAGGCCAAATAGCAAAACATATCTTTGACTTGACTTTCTCCGATTTGAATGAATCTTTGCATAATTCAAACTGTTTTATTTTTTATGTTTCTTCATACGATTTTCAGAATTGGTTGGAAATGCTATCTAACATGAAGCTTTAGTGTGATAATTTATTAGCTAGATAAAGGTCTGAAGAGGGTAGGTAGTTAGTTCCACTAGAGTACGGCAGTATGAAAATTGAATAGAAGTTGAAAATGAGCGAAGGGCCATTAATGCGACAGTGCAAGTCAATTTATAGGCAAAAAATGCACGTTTGAATTGCTCATATACTGTCTGTGGCTGTGGAATGAATATAAATAAATAAAGAAGTGTGCGTTTGACTAGTACTGTCACATTAATGGCCGTTCGATCACTTTCAACTTATACTCAATTAATACTGCTGTACTCTAGCGGAACTGCTTCTAATCGAAATGACGTCTGAGACAAAGTTGTAGATAGTAATAAAGTTTTTCTAAAAAATTATACACGGTTTTCTGTTAAATAATTTGTGAGTAAACATACCAAAAAAGTGTTTAAAACTTAAATATCCCAATCAGAGTTGCTATTCTCTTCAGTGTAAGCAAAGTATAGAGATGAAAAGAACACTTTACTCACGCATACATGTCACCTCACTCGAGTGCGATACAAACAGTCTCTCGTGCATGTGTATCAGCACCAGCTTCACGAGATGGAGTGCTTGAACTATCAGTAAAAATCACCGCGTAAGCATTTTGAATATCTTTAATTTATACATAAAGTCTGATCGATAGCGCAGTAGGCTCTGCCCGCGAACGGTTGGTTTCAATTTCGCTGTCACAAATTTCGTGTTTACCGCGTGATTTTTGGCTTGAACCAAGGCAAAAAGAAATTCGGTTGCATTATTATCATGTGTATGAATATAGATTTATCATGATTAATATATCAGTGTTGTAATACTGTAAATTATTGTGAAATATCCTGGGCAATAATTCGGGTTGAATAGTTGTGCTGCTGTATCGTTCACTAGCGGTTTGTGCTTCGGTTGTTTTTTCTATTCGCGTGTTTCGGTGCTATGCCTCCACTTCTGGAAGATAAGTTTACCGTGTCTTGTTACGATTTTGGTGTTGGCGTTCTGCCCTCCGGACAATAGCCGGGAATACTAGCTATGCAGGTTACAATATTCAAGAAGAGATACGAAAAACATCGAAAAGTGATAGAGAAAGAGAGAGAAGAGTATTCCACTACAGATGCCTATTATTCAACAGGACTCAACGAGAATCGAGATGACAAAGATTCAGCAGCAAGGACACAATACATAAGCGGTGAGATCTAACTGATTACAGCTAGATATAAAAATATGAAATGCATCCTACGAAATACGTGCCATCTACAAAGCAGGAATTGCTTTGATGATGGAAGTGTACACGCAGTACCAATATACATTTTATATCGGTACTACGTGTATGCGGGGCTTGTTGTAAGTGAAAGTAACCTCGGAATGGACGTGAATGACCAAGCATTCTGAAATGGGTTACTGAATCTCAACAGATCTATCACCTTTCAATTTCTGGGCTAAAATTGTTTGCAATGGGATCAGTATAAGATAATAATAGATTATATTGCAAACATTTTTCTTCCACAAAAACACTACCGGACAGTGGAAGTTGGATTGTATATACATACATACATACATACAATTTATACATAAAGTTTGGTCCACTTAGAAGCAGTGCCTCTAGTGGTCAGATTTGGAATGTTTTGAGGCATAAAAAATAATAAGGACTAACATGTGTTCCTTTGAATACTGAAAAATCCAGTTCCCCTAGTTTGAAGTAGTCAAGACTAGGAATCGGTGGTAGATCTTACATCCCGTAACGTACCACGAAAAGGTGATCTACCCACGTTACGGGGTGACATCACCCCATGCTGTGGCCAGATAAATTTTTTGTCCGGGAACCTACCTGAAATCCATCTTGACATAGCTTCCGTCGTCCATGAGAAGCTCTGTACTTCGTCAGCATGTTCTGGCCTCTAGATTCTGCGTCATCGTCCTGTTCGGTTGCTCAGAAGCACGGAATGAACGGTAACGAGCTCGCAGACGGATCCTCCGTACGGTACTACGGCTGACACCGTATTTTTTTTGACGACATCCCGATGCGAGAGTCCTGGGTTTCTTTTGATCGACCTCAACACCTTCCAGTTCAGCTGCCGATCCAAAACTACAGCACGACGTTTTTTTAACCTTCCGAGGCACACTCTTGCAATCACGGAACCGCTTGAGACCATCTCCCACGCTAGAAACGGCAATTTTCAACTTTGTAGCTATATTTAGAATTGACCATCATCATAAGTGGATAAAATAAGTTTTATATTAATAGTTTTTAGCACTTTCCAAATTTGAGCGATAAATGGGAATTGTTTTTTGAACTCTAGACTTTATTAACTTTTAAAAAAATTTAAAACATCCCCTAAAATAATTATCAAATTCAAACTTGAAGACTCAATACTCATGACATTTTTTATTTCTTAAACCTAGACCAACAAACCGATCTCTGCTATCGATCGAGGCATTCCATTTTTTTCCTCTCTCTAGCGGATTTCATTAAATATGTATTGTGGCAAAATACTTCCAACCAACTCCAAAGCAAGCGAGGCAAAAGAGGCTCAAAAAATACACCGTCACATAAAAACTACAGGCGAATCCTTATGTATGTTTAGTAATTAAAATCAAATCCTACATGGACAAGTGGACGCTCTCATTCCCATCGTTCCATTATTCCGTGCACCAGCAATGGAGTGCAAGTGGAAGCAAAAATATAGACGAGCTCCAGCGAAAAAAAAAAAGAATCATCAATTTCCAGAATTTGGTCCGCGCGATATCTACAGGAATAAAAAGCAACGATATTTGCGCTTTCATAACTTCATACACACTGAAATCGCTCTCGCCTCACCCCCTCCTGCTGTAACCCCCTTCTCCATCATGGTTCTATTGCAAATGCGAAAAATATCCACCAGCGCCCACTATTCCCAGACGCGCCCCGGAAGATTAATCTATGTGTCGTACATTTTCGGACCCAGAAAAAGCACTCATGAGAAGCGCACAGGAAAAAAAAAATCGCAAAAATTTCTCGAATGTACGTAAATTTCCTCGAAAAAATAGCATCGCCTCGCACTCGGTACACTTGCTCTCTATCTCATTTCAGCTAAATCAAACTGTATTTATTCTCATCCCACCACCGCGTGAGCAGCAATCGTTCGCAGCAGCAACATAGGAGGCGGTGGCTATTTCGCGATGTGCTTTTTTTCCTCCTAGCTGCAGCACTAGGAGAGAGCATGCATAGCAAAAAAAATTAAGCTACCCATCATACTTATAGCCGCTCGCAGGACACTCAAGCGTTCACATTACGCCCCACAAATGTTCCCCCATCCTGGTGGTCCACGGTGCAAGTAGCAACAACGCGCCCATCACCCTCCTCGCATCTGCCTCACAAGTGCGAGAGAAAATATACACACAGCACAGTAGGCGAGGAAAAAAATGAATCAACTGTACGACGATTGCTTTGGTCACCTTCCAGCCCTGCCTGCTTGGATCCACGGGCTAGACTAGAGCTTACGCGATGGTCAACTCGATGGAATGGTTCCAATAGGTTCCTCTGCAACGGACTACCAGGGCCGCGACCATTTGGAAGCAATGCCCAAATACCCCTCAGCTCTTCGACCGGCGATGCTGTTTTCCAACCGGGATTCTTGGCGTACCCGGCAATGGGTGTCATTGGAGATCGGAATATGCATACATGCGAGAGCGCAGAGGCTGTGAAGGAAGGACAAAAAATATCGTTTCGAATGACCTCCGCAGCAACCGTCGTCGTCGTCGTCATCGTCATCGTCGAATGTGGAGACTTTTTGCATGTTTACGCGTTGGTCACTTGAATGCTGTTGTTGGTCATAGGAAGGCGAAAAAAAAAATTGCAGGTTCCGATAGAAAAATGTATTTAAATATAAATGCGCTTGCTAGGATTTAGTGTGCGGAAAAATGCACTACAGTCGTCCGGGGGCTATTGGTGTGGAATTTTGCCAGCTAGGACACGCTGGTAGTCGTTTGGGGTTGCGTGATAACATTTTGAGTTATGATGAGAGCTTCGTGAATATGCACTTAGAATAATTCATCAAAAATTTATGATGTTCAGAAGATGTAATTCAATTTGTAGAATTTGAAGCACAATTTTGAGAAAACAAAATGAAGGCTATGATTAAGAGTGCAATTGCTAGTCCAATGAAAATGTTTTAACAAAAAATTACAATCGCAGCCTGCTTATGCATTTTTCAGTAGTCACAATGTCAACTATTTCTTAGGCAATACCGGATTTGTACTATGTTCAATTTGTTATCATTGTTTGAAATATCGCAAACTTTTTCTTGTTTTGATAGGCAGTATCTACCTGTTCAGAACAGTTTAACTAAATTTAGTTTAAGTTTGAAATGTCATTAGCTTCATCCAAAATTTTCAAAAATAAGCTTTGCATGTCTTTTCGATTTTTTACCTTTATGCATTGCGAGATTTCCATGACATCCTACTAGACTATCAAGAACAACAGAAAAATACAGAATTTGGAGCACATTCCACACATCTACATGGAAATTCAACCCGTGGTTTAGGGGACATGTTTTAAGAATGTCACGATCTGCGAGGCAGGACTTAGAAAACGGGAACATCATATTTTCGACACGATTGAAGTGCATCCACTTTGATGAGAATAAAATATATTTTTTTGCTGTGCAGAAGAATTTTAAAACAAGAACAATAGTGGTAATATCAAGTGCGCAGGAGTACATCGGCCACTTATGGGCATGTTCTAGTTGTTTTTGACTCTGGCCAAAATTTGGCATGCGATTCACATGAGAATTCAAAATTAGGATCAATGGAAGTCATATTGAGTAACCACAACCTCATTGGCCATATCTGGACATGTTCCGGGCAGCGCCGTAGAGAAGGAGTGATGAAATCGACAAGCAGAAAGGGAGAAGTAAAAGAGTATGAACTTAGCAAAAATTCCACGAAATACATAACATTGAAATTTACTCCATAGACGTAGCCAGAGGCAGACCGAGGGGTAGAAAAAGATCTGTCACCTTCTAATTCAGTACCAAAATTATGCGTGAGAGATGAACTAGCCTAAGTCTATGTTCAATCGCTGGTCACGTCTTCCTTCAGAAGGAAAGTAAAGCCGTTGGTCCCGGCCCCTGTGTGTTGAATTGAATGGGTGCGATATCCTACGTAGGTGTGAAAGATGCCTTCCTGCACATTCGAATGTCTTCAATGGATAGTAATCGATGTCCGTCGGAGATTGGCTCTAGATTGCGGAACAGAGACCGATGTTATATAAAGGAATGAAGAAGACGTAGAATGATTTTCAAGAGAATGTAGATAAGAATTGACATAAACTCAATGGTATTTTGAAGAAAATTCTTCTTCTTCTTCTTCGCATTTGAAGCTTATTGCTTATCGCATAGTAGTTTATTGCATGTTCTCAACTAAGTGTTCTAAATGCAGTTCCACAGTTATTAATTGAGAGCTTTCGATGCCTGTTCCATGCATTTTTGTGTGGCAAGTACAATCAAAGCTATACCCAGGGAAGTCGAGAAATATTGCAAACCAAAAAATATCTAAACTTAACCGAGAAAAAAGCCAACTCTATCATGGTCTTGCTTTGTATCTGTGGAATCCCTTAGGAAATTGTGGAATGTATTCATGTGAAATTAAGAAAATAATTCCAAAGTTCTGACAAGAATTTGAAGGGTTTTGCAACTTTAGGTGATTTGTTCTTCTTCTTGTTTATAAGGGCTTTCAGCCACTGGCTAGTTCCCCTCTAATTCAGGTGAATTCTATGGAAAATTATAGGTAGTTATGAGCAGAATAACATGATAATTCGGGGAGAAATCTTTGTGAATTGTAAGGAAAATCTATCTATGTAAAGTCTATGAGAAATTGAATTTAGTGAAAAATTTAAATGAAGTTTAGTTTGTTCTCAGCTCATCAGCAGTCGGCAGCTACCAGTAGTACCTCTCGATGTGTATCACGCGATCGTCTGTATACTCGATAGCAGCTATTATTTGGTGTGCTTTGTTCATCATCTGCAGTTTGCTCTGTCGATCCTATTGTTGTCGACCTTGGAAGCAAACATTTCACGATGGGCGTATGAGTGAAGACCACGATTTGACGAGCTTGCCATATTAGTGAAACCCATTAATCCCATTCTGATGAAAGAAATGGATATTTTATAGCGGAGGATAAGGTGCTTTTCGTATGGAACTGCTTTACTGTACACACTTAAAAACATTGATGTAGGTTCTCTGAGACATACATATATGGGCGTCAATTTTGACAAACTTACTTTTGAATTTTTCAGACTTGGAGCACTTAATTTTACATGACATGTTAGTTTACATCTCATCCTTTATGTCAAAGATGGATTCCGTTACGTGTAAGATTAGGTATTTCTAAGTGTGTAGTTTTAAGATTGATTGTATTTATTTTATTGCATAGTAAACAAGAAAACTCAACCCTGCAATGTTCATTCATGTTTGGTTAAGCCTGATCAAATGAAGTAATTGCAAATAAATAGAAAAAGCCAAAGGAAGTTCTGAGGATATTTGCAAAACAATTCTAACAAGCTCTCCAAAGGAATTCTGACATGAACTCCATGAGAATTTATAAAGCAACCTCAAGGATATCTGAATCTAAGTTCCGTAGAAATTATAAGAAGATGATTAATTTCTGACAACATCCCAACAACCATTGACAGCTGGATAGAAACATATTCAAGCAAAAATATGCTTATTCAGGTCAAAAGTGGCTTATTTACCATTTAATCAGCTCAAATCTTTCTTGGGATTCAAAAGGGAAATCTCTTTGGGAGGTTCCTTTTTTTCCCGTGTCGTGGACATTTACCACTGCGACCAGTGTTTTGATCTATTGTGGTGTATCCTCTTTTTACTATTTGCCGTGTGTTTTGATGATCAACCACTATGTAGAGTGATCTTCATCATTGATCATCGGCATTATCCCAATATGGAATTGCACTTCGAATGAAGTTTACAACTTTATTGGGTATACTGGTTCAAATTTCTTCAGGTACGGTGAGTCCTTTATCAAGAAATCTGCATCGTTTATTAAATAAAGCAGTGCAATCACACAATAAATGTTCAGAGCTTTCGCTCTCCAAATAACAAAAGCGACATCTATCGTCGCTAAGCTTTCCATTTTTTTTAAAATGATATTTACTAGGACAATATCCTGTTATTAATCCAGTGTAGGTGCTTAAATCTTTTTTGGAAAGATTGAGTAACCTTTGCGTACTCAAAACGTTGGGCTTAATGAATTGTTTAGATTGCCGGGCTGTTGAGGTATTATTCCAATTGTATTGTACCTTGCTTTTTTCCCAGTTCTTTAATTCCATTTTCAGATTAGAAGGCGATAGACCAATAAATGGTTCGGGACCAATAAATTTCTGGGATGAGCCAAGCTTTGCTAATTGATCAGCTTTTTCATTTCCTTCAATGCCGCAATGACCAGGAACCCAATATAGATTTACCTTGTTACGACAGGACAATTTCTGAAGTTGATTATAGCATTCCCACACTAACTTTGAAGTGTAGATCATTGATTTAAGGGCATTCAATGCTGCTTGACTGTCCGAAAAAATGCATATGTTTGCATTCCTATAATTTCTTTTTAAACATATTTCTACACATTCTAGAATCGCAAATATTTCTGCTTGGAATACTGTTGGCCATTTACCCATTGCTACAGAACAGTTAATTCCGGGACCTGTTATTCCTGCCCCTACCCTGTTATCCTGTTTTGAGCCATCCGTGTAGAATGTTATAGACCCAGGACGAATCAACGGCCCTCCAGTCTCCCAATCATTGCGTGTTGTATTAAACACATTAAATAGATGGTTGAATTCATGAGTTTTTGCCATAAAATCTTCATTCTTTAAAATTAGTGGACTTAATTGAATCTCTTTCAAGATGCTCATATGATTTTTAAGATCTCCTTCAAAGAGCTCTTTTGTTCGTCTGAGTCTGAGAGCATTCTTCATTGCATCCAGTTGAATGAATTGATGTAAAGGAAGAAGATTAAGCAAAGCTTCTAAGGCTTTAGATGGAGTACTGCGCATTGCTCCAGTTATGGAGGTAGTGGCCAACCTCTGCAGTTTTTCAAGTCTTTGTTGAGCTGTTTTTTGCACTGTTTTTGGCCACCAAACTAGTGATGCATAAATTATTCTTGGTTTTACTATAGCCGAATAAATCCAATGTAACATTTTAGGTTTGAGTCCCCATTTCTTACCAAACGTCCTTTTACTAATCCAAAGAGCATTGGTTGCTTTTTTTATTACTTGTTCTAAATGTACATTCCAATAGAGCTTGCTATCTAAAGTTACTCCTAAATATTTTACTTCCGAAGAATATTTTAATTCTGTTCCTTCCAAAGAAAGTTTTGAAAATAAGACTTTTCGTCTTTTTGTAAAGGGTACAATCGTTGTTTTTGAAGGATTTATTTTCAATCCTTCATTCTTGCACGACAGTGTAGCTACATTTAATGCCGTCTGCATTCTGCTTGATATGATTTCATCAAATTTTCCGCGGACTATTATCACTATATCATCCGCAAACCCAATAATTTCAAACCCTAGCGATTCAAGACTAATAAGAAGCTCGTCTACTACTAGCGACCATAGAAGAGGAGAGAGGACGCCTCCTTGAGGACAGCCTTTAGCAGCTGTTACCTTTATGGTTGACTCTCCAAGATTTGATGTTATTTCACGATTCGATAACATTTCTACTATCCAATATATTACGCTTTCATTAAACCCACGTCTTTTCATGGCAGTTTCCATTGATTTAAAAGATGCATTATCAAATGCTCCTTCAATATCAAGAAAGGCAGCCATTAATACCTCCTTTGCTTCGAAGGATTTTTCGATTTTTGAGACAAGAGTGTGTAATGCTGTAATTGTTGATTTGCCTGGTTGATAAGCAAATTGAGCTTTACTCATTGGTATTTTTGGAAGAATTTCCTTAGAAAGAGTAGTAGTAATGAGCAGAATTCAAAACTAGTAATAAATCAAACCTTCTGAGTAGAAATCAATGGGTATTTTAGGATAATTCCAAAAGAGCTTTAGGAACATTTGATTGGAGATTGAGAAAAACTCCAATGCATTTTTGAGTAGAATTAAAATTGAAAATCTTAAATAAGTAATGGTATCCCAAAGCAATACTGATGAGTAACAATAAGAGAATGTTGAGGGAATCCCAAGAGGATTTTAGTAGAATACTTACGAAAATGCTAGAGAAAATTAATTTTTCAGGAAAATATCAATAATTCTCTAGGAGCATTCAGACCTCATTTTGTGAAAAAATTATGTGAATTTTTGAAGACTATCTAGGAAATGTGGACGAGAATTTCATGGATCTACAAAAAAATTCTGAAGATGATTTCAAGATATTTAGGAACAAACTCAACGGCGCCGGTGGTGTAGTGGTAAGCGTGATTACCTCTCACCCCAGCAGGCCTGGGTTCAATCCCAGTCGGCGCCGCCAGGATGTTCTGAGGCATAACATCTCTGATCACGCCTTCCTTCGGATGGGAAGTAAAGCCGTTGGTCCCCGGTTCA
Organism: Ochlerotatus camptorhynchus; assembly: GCF_037179485.1. NCBI lineage: Eukaryota > Metazoa > Arthropoda > Insecta > Diptera > Culicidae > Ochlerotatus > Ochlerotatus camptorhynchus. Next base: position 752,987 of record NW_027040822.1, on the reverse strand, counting down.
TGAGTTGATGGGTCGATAGGTAGGGTCCAGGTGTGGGAGCTGCCTTCCTGGCACGTCGGTAGCATTGGTGCTCAGCACGGAAAACAAGATCGACGGAAAAAACAAACCTAAGGAAAAAAAAAAAAAGGAACAAACTCCAATTGCAATTCGGCGGAGAACTCTGAACTGGGAAATCAGACGATTATTTCAAGGGAATATTAAAATGAGTTATAGCGGCACCAGTCACTATAGCGTGATTGCCTCTCACCCACTTAGGCATAAAATCTCTGATCACGCCTTCTGAATGACTTTGACAAGAACTCGGAGAAAATTGTGGTATACTTGAGAAAATTTTAAGAAATCCTGTGAAATGTTCCATCGAACAAACATTCCTGGACTGACGATTATGTTCTAAGTACCCCTGATGAAGTGGTCGTATTTTGGCTTAAATCTAAATCTATTATGCGACACATTATTACATTATAATTCAAAGCTGATATCATTAACAGCAACATTGAGTACCAAGGTCGACTTTGGTCACACCTGGACATGTTTGCGGTGCCCGGAAATGGCCAATTTATGATTTGAACCAAAACCTATCACGCGAAAACATTTAAGAACTCAACATTAAGTTCAGTGGTTCATGAACCACATTACTAACATCCAAACATGTTTCGAAGATAAACCCGACTGCGGCTGAAAATCTCACAAATAAAGGAAATCTATCAATCCAAACATGTTTCAGAAGACTTAGGTAAGGGCAGAGTCTAACTTTTGTTGACAGCCATCATGCGAATCATGAAAATTTTAAATCTTGATCATTGATGGCCACATTACCCTCACTCAAACAGGTTCGGAAAGCTCCCAAGGATGTGACAAAACTCTGATTATGCAATATTCATCATGTGACGCGACGGCCATGTTAGCTTGGGCATTAGACTGATGCAAAATTTGAAATTTTCGCTCCACAGTGTTCAAACGGTTTCAAATCGCGTCCTGATTAGCCTCCGAAAGTTTAAACTCATTTGATAAGAAACGGACTGGGCACAAACCATTTGAAGTTTATATGGAAATTACTATGGGAAAACAAAACTTTTTGTTCATTGTCTTCTAGCCTTTTTACATATTGTACTGTTAACAAATTCTATTCCATAAGAATAATGGGATTTTTTATTAGCTACAGCTTTGCAGAAAATCGTTTTTCAGCCAAACGTCAAACTAAATAGTTATTAATTGTTTAAGAGATTGATAATCTTATGGCAAGATTAAGCAACTGTATTGTGGGCAACACTGTATTCTGCAGTGTGACATAGTAGCCATGATTTTTGTCCTCTATTCTACGCGCCATAAACACCAATGTTACCTGCTGAACAGTTGATTGATCATAATCATAAGACATCAGTGACTTGAATCATTAATAATTTTTTTTTTTTCCTTTATTTAACGTCGGTCTCTGTTCCGCAATCTAGTGCCAATCACCGACGGACATCGATTGCCATCCATTGACGGCAATCGAATGTGCAGGAATACAGCTACCACACCCTTGCGTAGGATATCGTACCCATTCAAACACACATGGGCCGGGACCAACGGCTTTACTTCCCTTCCGAAGGAAGACGTGACCAGAGATTTTTATGCCTCAGAAAAATCCCACCGACCTCGGCTGGGATTGAACCCAGACTCATTGGGGTGAGAAATTAATAATTTTTGTTCCTTACATTTGATCGAAAAGTGGTCTTGAACAAAGTTGTAGCTGAAAAAAATTTCAACAAGCTTAGCTATCATTTTCTAAAGTAGAGTGAACTGGTGAATTTTGAGATAGATATGAATCGAAATTATGGTTTCTCCATGGTAATTTCCAGTTTCTTACTAAATTAATTCAAATTTTGGGAGGCTAATCAAGGCCCAATTTGGAACCGTTTGAGCACTGTGGAGCGGAAATTTAAAATTTTGCATCAGTCTTTTGGACATGTTCTTCTTTGGCTTATCGCATATAAGCTTATTGCGTGCTCTCAACTTAGTGTTCTTGCATTATTATTAATTGAAAGCTTTCGATGCCAGCTACCATTTTTGCATTAGTATAATTGTGTGGCAAGTACAATTATACTCTATGACCAGGGAAGTCGAGAAATTTTCCAACCCGAAAAATTCCTAAGCCAGACTGGGAATCGAACCCAGCCACCTCCAACATGATCTTGCTTTATAGCTGCGCCTTTACCGACTAACCTAAGGGAGGCTTGGACGTGTTGACATGTTGGTTGGTTGTTGTTCGTAATGGGCACCCACATTTTCTAACTTTGCCCAAAACTCATCACACGTCAAATTACATGACAATCAAAATATAGATCATTGGAGGCCACATTATATGTCCTGGATTATATTTTCAATAACTGAGCACGTCTCGGATGAAACCGCAAAAGTTCCCGATATACTAGTGATGTTAGAACTTTGAAGATTAATAATTTTTAATTTAATTTAACAATTTGAACATATTTGAAAGACTATTTTCAGCGCAGGAGTCAAGTGCAAGTGAGTTTGGTGCAAAATGCGCAATATGTCGTTTACGAGAAAACGTTTGAAACGTTCCGCGTTATTTTTCGTAAATCGAGTAAGAAATACTTCAATGCATTTGTCAATCGTAATCTGAAATCAAATAATGATATTAATTTGAGCATAATCATAAGCATGAGCATGATTGACCGCCCACGGTTGCTACTCTGTTATTGACAGATCAGCTGTAATTACACAGTGAACCAATAGACGATGCTGGGACTAGCAATCATCCTCAATGTGTAAAAACTGGTGATCTCAAACTAGGCAATACCAGCGCCGGCCGCGCCCGAACGCAGGTCAAGAAAGGAATGGGTAGGAATGTGTTGACGTGACACTCGCTTTGATGGAAGCCAAGAAATCCTCTGCATTTCCACGAGGAATCACTTGGATATAGGGTAAGAGGGTTGGGTTTGCAGCATAGTTCGTTTGATAAGCTAAATTGATGTCCTAACGATCATATAACGCGAAGGAGCTTGGGATTGAACCCACGATCTTCTGCTCAGTAAGCAAAAAAGTTTGCCACTAGGAGTGATGGAAAAGTTCATCAAAGTTCCCTATGACTCGCGAACTTTTCCCTTGGTGAACTTCGTGAAATATCGCGAACTTTTCCAACACTGGCCACTAGGCAAACAAGTTCCTTTTAAATCATTGAGTTGCTGTTACAACATATTAACAACTATAGCAATTGACAAATCGAGCGATTTGACCATTAATTTTTATTAAATATGAAAGAACCTTAGACCTCGTTATCCTGCTCAGTAAGCGAGCCACTGCAACCGACGATCTTTCAACTTCGAAAACTAAAAGCTACGAAAAAGCACTTTGGCCTTTATTGAGTCCCACTTTCACGCGACGGTCAATGTTTCGATTTTCACTTTACGTATTGTTCAGGCCATCGCTCCTCTTACATCTAACAATCTATGACCAACCGGTGAGCACTCGTGTTTATTTCAGTTACCGTGGGGACGTAATTTGTGATTAGTCCCGGTCCTTTTCAAATCATGTCATTATTTATGTACGATCTTTATATTTGAAATGACGTTTTACATTCATCTAGTGATGGCCGATTTTCATTCGAATAATCGATTAATCGATTAACGAACCGAAAAGTAAAATATTTGTAATCGGTTATATCATGCCGATATAAGCATTAGCTTCTCTAGAGGAGTCTAGAAGTGACCCATCGTTTCAAACATATGCTGCACTCTCAGTGGTGGAAAAATGACAGCACAGCGAACAAAAAATAATCGATTAGTTGTTAATCGAGTAATTGAAAAATGGGACATCTCTGATTGGTTGTGATTATTTTGATAAATAAAAAGAGTGCAAAATTTCATCTCTACCGAGGGGGCAGCGAAACCACAAAATTACCTTGCATAGGGGGGTTATTTATTGGATAAAAGGAACCGTGAAAGAGGACACTAAAATATATTTTTTTTCTTTCGACTGTTTCATTTTAGTATTCTTCTTTGCTATAACCGACGTAACGATTGTTAGGACCCTGATTAAACAAGATATGAAAATGACATAACGTTCTCGAGAGCAGTCAATAATGTATCCTTAAGTGGATCAAGCGTGCACTCTATTTTTCTAAATATTCCGAAGCGTTCCGCCCAAGATCTAACAGGTCCAGATTATGATATTAATTTGTTGATGACTTAAAAATTTGATTTCGATTTACTAACATTTTGATGTTGGGCTTTGCTCCCGAGACCTTAAAAAGTCCTATTGTTATTACACTAAGCGTTCGTTAGCTGAAAGGAACTTTTTTTTTTTCAAAATCATTTATTTTGAAGGCTCGATTGCCTTAGTTTTCCGGAGCCGATATTTTAATATTTGTTGTCTAACAAGAATAACTCATTACTAATACGAAAATAGAATGGGTAACATTAACAGCGAGAAGAACATGGAAAAATAGTTCTGTAAAAATCGCAACTGTAGGGTACATGTCCCTAACCTTGGTCTAATATTAAGCCTTCAATTACATTTTATGCCATATCTTATTTAATAATTGACCTGTAAAGGATATTTCACGGCCAACATGCAAACTTAAATATCCTTATTATTTGGATATGAATTAGGCACGACAGAAAAATTATAAAATTCACCATTTTAGCATGCAAACTCTCCAGGTACGTGGATGTAATGTCGGTCTACTGTACTCAAATTGGGTCTATAAATGGATACAACTTCAGCCTATCGAAGATGGCCCTCGATCTACAAAGGTCCGACATGTGAAATCGAACTTCTTTTTCACTCCTTATAGTTCATTCGTAATCACAATGTTGACGTCAGTTATACTTCTCGCGTCAGAACTTATGAGGAAGAAAGAAACAGTGTTTTCTTTCCACTTGATACAGATAACATAAACCACAATGCCAAATCGATCATCTCACGACCACACACATATAACGAACTGTCAAGTCAATTCTAGATCAACATGTGAAATGGACCTATGTTCCAAATGTAAACAATGGCTTTAAACGTCGATTTCTCACGGATTAAGGCTCATTCCGGCAAACCAACAGCAGCATCTGGTAGAGTAAGTGTGCTCTATCAAATTGTGTAGTTAGTTTGCGTGGACGTGTTGTGATTCATGAGCAATCGTGTAAAATTATGATTTACATTCGGTTCATAGGAACTTATCACATGCTAAGAGGAAGAGGTGACAATTGGCTTCTTCCTCTTTTATTTCTATCTCTATGTTTATCTTTATCTATCTCTATCTCTATCTTACGCACATGAAATCGGCCAATCAGGAGCTGGTTCACGTTTGACAGAAAAGTGGTTCATTTTCGCCCCCGTATTGTCACTTCTTCTCTTAGATCACATGTTGCTCTAGAAGTAAATCGGAATTTTAACGTACGACCGATGATATCGACTCAAAATTTAGTGGTTTTTCACTCATAATCGCAAAGATGTAGGTCACTCATGACTGAGTAATATGTTCCTCGCTTTTCTTCGTAAATCTGCTCGAATATGAAGAAAATCGACAAAAATTTTACTCAGTCTAAGAGTATACTAATAGACTGAGTGAAACCTCTTTCGATTTTCCTCATATTCGAAACATTTTTTCTGGAAAACCGAGGAAAATTTTACTCATTCTTTGAGTGACCTGCATTTTTGCGAATTTGATTGAATGGAACTTAAATATAACTCAAATTCAACGGCCGTGTGCTTTATGAAGTTAAATTGTATTTCAAAAACATACTGATTAATGCTAAATCTTAAAAAAAAAATTGACGCACAAGGAATTATAGTAATGAGGTATAGCTCATTTTACGCGATGACCTCAGCCAAAACCTATGAACAGAATCATATTTCAGTTAATTAATGAAACATTGGATCACTTCCTACAGTGCATTTTATCAATTCTTAGTTAGCTTGTAGGAAATACCAAAATTTAAATCAATTCAGGAACAACTGCAATGAATGTTTACATTAGTGGGTCATGTTGCTTATTATGTCGCCAGGAGCTGGCGGAGCGGACGGAAGATTCGATCAGCTGCATGCATGACGAATGTAAACAATCGTGTTAGCTATAAATGGCAGAGTTTTTACTCATTGGCTATTTTGTATATCTCAACATGAGAGGTATTTCTAAAAACTAATATTAAATAATTCAACTATTGGGTAGTTTTATTATTTTTTTTTTCATATACGGTGTTGGATCGCACCATCGGTGCCGGGCTCTACGGCATTTGAATATATAAAGCGTTGCCAGTAAAAGCCCCCCGGAACGATGGTAGCGATGCGATCCACATTGTTTGTATTATAGTGTTTTGTATGCATTTGTTATTGTTTACCTTTTGTATGGTTGTTTTTAGTTGTAAATAATTATTGTGAGTGAGTTTTATTGTTCAGGAATAATGTTTAAGGACTCATTTGTTGTAAATAGTTTAAGTTATTTGTTCCTCCTCCGAGCAGGCAGGATGCCTTTCGGAGGTAATAAAACAGTGAACCAAGTGGTAAATAATTGCAGTGTTTTAATTATACTCTGGAAAAGTCTTCGCCTTGCCGATTTCCATCATACTGTAAAATCACAACGTAGGGCCTAGTCGTATCCTGGCCAAACATTGTGGTGCAGCCATCACTTTTCACACTATAGACGTGGATGTTTTTGTTTTGGTCATTTTTTGTTGTTATTGTTTTGATTGTAATTGGATGTGATGAAATACCTTATTGTGATGTTTGTATATTTAAACCAAAGAATATTGTGAAATATATAGTTCGTTTTGAGTCCCCGAGCAGGCATGTTGCCTCTCGGGGCATAGTAACCGGTGTGTCAACCTGAGCCGAAAGAAGACCAAATTAAAAGACAACGTAGGGTAACATTATCCTGAACGAAGCATACGGGTATACACCCTTTTAGAAAACTAGTTCTCTTACGGACATGGAATTTTCACGCAAAGATTGACACTTAGCTACGGGATTTTTCGGTAGAGCGATCGAATAAGAAAAAAGTCGCCATGATTCACGCATCCAATGACGTTTGCTTATTGGATTTCCCCATAGGAGTAAAGAGCTACAGAAGTTTTGAAGACGCACATTGACGTACCGTTTCGACCCGTTTTGCCTTCGGGACTTTTCAGTGAAGTGAAAAGGTAAAGAAACCATTCGCTATGTTTATCGAAACTGACATTTGATTATTGGATTTTCCTACTGAAGTAAAGAATGGCAGACTCGTCGTCTGCGTAAATGGTGTCACCAATACCAATATAAAGTCATCATATAAATTTCGTAGGCCATAATTAAAAACACGTCTCAAAATGACGTCCCTAAAGTTCGGCCCATAGTTTTAAAGAGCAATTTGTGTTAAATTTTCTGAATTAACAATACTAGTAGAACCTGTGTTATTGATTGATTAGGCTACCATATTACAAAAAGGTAAATCCTTTCAAATCATGAAATAATCAGGCTTTTGTTGACCACCGCAGTGTAGATTTTCATTAGTGCAATAATACGGCAAGATTATGGCACCTAGACATCGAAAATTAAGAAAATTTCATTAAACTTTTTCTTTGAAAAAGAACAATAAATGTTTGTCCAAAAATAGGCAATTCATTTACGAGTTATAATTTCACAGCAGATGCGAAACAAGTTTTTCATTGCTATTCTGTACTATTACTGAATAAATTAGTTATTTTCTTGATAGGCCGAAGTGAGGGGATGAGCTAACATTACATCCCGTTACCCTATGTAGCTCTTTTTGACAGTTGTCAAAAACAAAAGACGTGGTCAGCATTTGGTTACAGTAAGTTGGAATTTTCAAAATATTGAAATAGTCGCTTTCAGTTTGTGAAAGTGTAGTGTAATTTTCAAGAATCCGTCGCTTGAAAACAAAATCCTTCAACAATAATGATTCAATACATAGGTGAAATGGCTCTAATGTTGGCCTATGGATCTAAGATTGGGCCCATTGCTAAAAATCTGTTTTTTATTAATTTTATCTAGAAGAACGCGTCATTGGGACGGTACTAATGGATATTTTAGGTCGCTATTAAAAATTTAGTACATTGCTGAATTTATGTATGGGCCCAAATTAGGGGCATTTAGGCCGACATTACATCCAGTTCCCCTATGTCATTTAAGTAGCAAAATATGTGACCTTACAATGGAAGAAAATTTACAATCGATAGATCGATTGCCGATTCCACGTTCCGTACCATCTACCGAAATGTAACAGGGCATCTATGTAACATTTTGAGTCCCACTAACGTCGTAATCCATCACACTAAACCACCCAAGAAAAGCGAAAACGAACCAATTATTCTTCTCATGTGCATTGTATCTATCACCTCGCTTCACATTGAGGCATTCTTTTCTCTCCTGCACATCAGGACTGCGTTCACTGTTCAAATGTTTTCTTAAGCCCATGTACAGGCACAGCCTTGCCGAAAAAAAAACCGCACGATTGTGTGTCACTCACAAAACCGGTAAAAACTTCGTGGAGGCACCGCAAATCACCTCCACCCTCTCAGTTGACTGCCAGCTGTTGGATTGCTTTTGTTGTGCTTTCTTTCGCTTATCTATGTGAGAGTGTGTTTGTGTATGTGTGATTGATGTGGGTGGTGGGTGGCAGAAACTGCATCCATCTCAAACACAGAACGCAACACAAGAACCAGTGTGAGAGAGAAAGAGCATGTGAGTTTTTTTTTTCAAAAGCGCGCGCTTTTGGAAGCCTTATGACACATACACAAACTGCGAGAGCAACATTTTTTTCCCGTTTTAATTTTTCCGGAGTGTCAGGAGTATATTTTCCTTACTTTTTTTCTCTCAGCTCAAACGAATGTACCCTACTGATGCTATTTTTCTATCCTGAGAACAAATTGCAACCGAGAGGAGATTTGCTACACACAAGCGTAACCACACGGTCCTATGTATTTGGCATCGCAGCATCCAACAATCGTCATCATCATCACCATCATCATCATCATCACTGTTATCATCGTTCTCGCAATCGTGACGGAGCGTGGAAATTTTGTTTTTTTTTTTGCCCAAAAGCCACACTCTCTACATGTGCTCACGCTTTTCATCCTCGGCTAAACAACACACATACACGCGACAGCATCAGGCCAGGGTAGGTTCGTCGGTACATAGACGCGCAGGCATCATCCATCCACAGCAGGCCCCCTCCCACCGAAGAGCACTGCGCGAGGAATAATATTTTTTGCTGCTGCTGCTGCTCCACCGAAACTCCTCCATCGAAATATGCTGCGAGCGAGCGAGCAAGTGTGAGAAAGAGAGAAAAAGACATCCAAGCTGCCAAAGAATAATCGCGCGCGCGAACGGGAACGGTTAGCCTACTACTACTGATGTTATTGTGACAGAAAAAGATTTCAACGCACGGTTTTGTGGGAAAACGCGAGTCCCCAGGCAGGAGCGAGCCACGCAGTTTTCTTGTTGCTCCTGGACGTCATGTCCAATAAGTGCTAATCAATTGGTTTTGGCCATCCTGGTCTCGGCGACGATGCGACGGTCGACTTGCATACGAATGCGCGACTCCCCAAAGGGAACCGCGAATTTTCGAAAGCGATCAGTCAAGACAATATTATTTTATGGTTTTGATCTACTGATTTGGTGGAGTCGCTTGGACTGACGGTTGACAATCGAATCGACCATTCGGTCCGGCTAATTCAATTTTAATTCAGTCGTCTTCTGGTGGTGGCAGCTAAATTTAGTAGCCATCTGGTGTGAGGTCATCCCTTGGGAAGTGGATTCTTATGAACTTGGATGACAAGCAGTGATTTCACTCTGTGGCTAGTGGATGTTCGATTGAGAATGTAATTTGTAGCAGGCAGCTTGTAAATGATGGAGGAGAGTCCGAAACGAAACTGGCACTGGATGGTTGAATAGAATTCGTAGGAAAATTGATTAAATCAAGCACAGGACATCTTTTAACGAATCAACGAGTAAGGAAAATAAATCCATGTAAAACATTCACGCTTACCTACATTAGGTATTGTTAAATAATAGATTTTGATTAAATTACTACTGATATCTCCCCCATCCATTACTTGATTCACTTGACTTTATTGATCATGATGATGATTGTCCCAATTCAATGTTTTGAGCTGAACGATTAATCTTTTTTTTTCCTTTGGTTTGTTTTTTTCCGTCGATCTTGTTTTCCGTGCTGAGCACCAATGCTACCGACGTGCCAGGAAGGCAGCTCCCACACCTGGACCCTACCTATCGACCCATCAACTCATGAACCGGGGACCAACGGCTTTACTTCCCTTGCGAAGGAAGGCGTGATCAGAGATGATATGCCTCAGAACATCCCGGCGGCGCCGACTGGGATTGAACCCAAGCCTGCTGGGGTGAGAGGTAATTACGCTTGGATGCCGCTATGGATGAAGAGGGTGACGCCTAAAACTTTTCATAGTTAAATCACTGTTTAGGTTTTCGTTGCATATCTGGTTAATATATTTAAAATTAATTATCTCAAAGATAAATCGTACAGCTCGTGATCTGCACCTTGAATGGCATGGATGCTAACCACTACACCTGGCCCATCCCACACCATTGGAATTCTTAACATTGTTTACCTACATTTATCGTCAAAAAGTTAATGTATTTTTTTTTCATAATGTCCTTTGAATTTTCCTAAAAAAAAACCTCCAGAATTCAACCCCCCATGGAGTCATTAAAACTTATTGCATTTGGAGTCATTTATGGTACATAAATTCTACTAAACAAAGAAGACTAGAAGAGACTTACCCTGGCTCGACCAAGATTCCCGGATAACTAGCACAGCAGTACGAGGCCCCTGAACTGAGTAACATGCTTTTCGATAATTCGAAGGGGCACGCAGAACAAGGTGTGCGGAAACTATGTAATTTGGATTCGATATATTTATATTTAAGAACTTGGAATGTGTTTGATGGGAAAATTCAAATTACTGTGTTGGTGTAAAGTGGATTTTTTTTTTGGATTTTGGTGTTGTGGAATGGTCATTTGTTCTAGTACGTACTGGCGAGCGCTCGCGGATAATGATGGCGACTTGATGGCTCAGTTTGACTTTTTGCGATGGCGGATTGCTGATCGTTGGACTCGATGGTGGGGCACGTGCAATGACGTTTCCACTCCAATTCAGTTACAAGCTTGATCGTGGCTTTGGCTATTGGTGCCTCCTTTCTTTGGCGCAATCGACGAACCATGGGCGATACCGCATTGGCCACGCCAAAAAGAGTCCCCTTTGACGGTTAGGACTCAATGACAGAGGTAACTCTCTCCTAAACGGTCTTTGAATGGTGACCAGAGAGGAAGTCCTTGATTGTTATGCTTACACTCGACGCTTCCCGATTTAAGCCGACTCGTGTGGGAGTGAGAATTGAGCACAAAGGCACAAAATGTACAAAAGTACAGAAGTACAAAAGGTCCTGTTGAATTAATCAGGAGTGTAAGTTGAACTTGTTGATGTGGCATCATTTGAGTTCCGTTTACCTCAATGAAGTGGCATAGTAGAAGTCCAAATTGGCACTTAAGGAGATGTACATCTTCATTAACTTCCAAATTTATCACTCACTTGTGTCTCACATAAACGCCGTTTGTAAAGTGATCATGGCGATCTCTTCTTCTTCTTCTTGTTTGCATTTCAAGCTTATTGCTTAGCGTATATTAGCTTATTGCGTGCTCTCAACTTAGTGTTCTAAATGCACTTCCACAGTTATTGATTGAGAGCTTTCGATGCCAATACCAATGCATGAATTTGTATATTGTGTGGCAAGCACAATGATACTCTATGCTCAGGGAAGTCGAGAAAATTTCCAACCCGAAGGATTCCCTCGACCGGACTGGAATCGAACCCGCCGCCTGCGGCTTGGTAATACCGTGCATTTACTGACTAGGCTATGAGGCCCCACGGCGATCTCCTCATAGCCTTTACTTCCCTCCTATTCCAATATACAATCCATTCCTAACTCCATTTTTCCTCGGTGTCAACTATCATCACCACTTTGCATTTTTCTACTACAATTAATTTTTACACCACCCATTCGATACCTTGCCCATTCAAATTTACAATAATTACACCTATTGCTGACAATCCATACTTATTAACAAAATTTTTGGATTACCAAAATTTAATCCTACTGAAAATTGCATAACCTCATAAATACTACAATTTCAAAATGGAGCTCACCATGGAATCATGGAGCTCCCATGGAAACGTAATATTTGTTAATGAATGTGTATATTTTTTCACTATTTAGCCTGGAAGTGCTCAGCTATACTTCTAAGATAAGCATATCACACTACAAATAATAACAAAGCCTTAACAAAAGTCATCATTGGAAATTGTACAAGTATTATTCAGTATGCAGTTGAATAAAATCGCCAAGAAGTCGTTTATTCAATAGGCAATTGATAGTTGAGTTTTCAGAAATTTTAAGAACTTTAAGAAGTCCAGAAAAGATCAGATAAGTTTTAAGATGCTTCAGAAAAATTGAGAAACTTTAGGAAAGTTACGAAAAGTTAATAATTTGAGGGACGATCTATTAACGTTTGCATTAAAAAAAATGGACTTTTTTCGGATGGTGATAAAAAACAGCTAAGACAGATAATTTCTTTTGATAATTTTCCCAAGCTTACTTGCAAAAAAATGCTACGCCCTTGCGAGCGGCCTTCCGGCAGTTAATCGGAACATTCGCCATTGCGGACGAAAACATGCGTGTAGGCATTCGTTTTATTTATCAATTCCTCCTCAGTTTTCGCGACAAACTTGTTGGAGTAGATCTTACGCTACAGGTTGGCCCAGAAATTCTCGATGGGACGCAGCTGGGGGACGTTGGGTGGGTTCGCCGACTTGGGTACCACATCGATATTCAGCTCCATCTCCTCCAATGATCCGGCCAGAACACCGCGCCTTCGCCCTTATGGTATTTCTTGATGAACGACGCAACTTCCGGCAGGCATTTCGTACTATAAATTTCCTCGTTCACGGCCAGTCTGGAGCGAAAGAAGAGCGGCTTTGACATCCCCTTCTCGCTGATTGTCAGTCACAGCAGCACCTTCTTGGGGATCTTGATGTGTGAAATGAACTTCACCTCGGAGCTCACTTCCTTCGTGGGGAAAGTAAAATACGAAGTGCCCTGCCAGTCGTTGCCATCCAGGGTTGCCACCACCACGTCGCGATTCGCCGGGAAAAACGAGTTGACCATCTTATTCAGCCGCTGCCGTTGCGTCATTGCCTGCAGCTCCGAAATCAGTGGACGTGACTTCCGCTTCCTGACATGTATGTTCATGTTCGCCAGGTACTTTTTCACTGGTAGGCCGGTTGCACGCAGCGATGTAGCCACTTTTCCCTCGGTCTTCCACTTCTACATCCTTTGGAGCTTCTTGTCGTTCAGGGTCGTCGGCCGTCCGGAACCGGGCTTCCTTTCGATGCTCTGATTGTTGTCTAATAGTGCCAAGATGTTGTAGATGTCGGAACGGGCGTATCCTGCGTCCACAAAGTGCCGCAAGATGTCCGTTTTCGACGCGGCGGGTTGCCGTTCTTTGAACGCGCACACTTCTGAACGGAGTTGCTTCACTGTTTTTGCCATCACGGTTAGAGTTCGACTGATAGAGCTGTCAAATTTTGTCTGTTGACTCATGGGTTACTATGATTGATGCTGCATGGGTAGTTTCGTCAGTGCGGGTGAAAGTAAATCCATGAAAAATCGATAATTTTTGTCCATTTGTTTTAAATGCAAACGTTACCTTAAGAAAAATTAAAGGGACATTGTAAATGTTCAAATAACAAAGCAGAAGTGAGTCCAAAAACTTCAAAGAAGTTTAGAGATTTTTAGGGCAGAAACTTCGGGGAAATTTTCAAAACAAAAGACTGCTCCATACTCATCAGAAAATTGCGGGTCAAGAAAAATCCAAGATCTTCAGAAAAAACTTAGAGAACTTTTTGTTTTTACTTCAGAAAAATAGCAGGAATGCACAAGACGTTCTGAATATTTTATGGAAGTTCCAAGAACTTCGAGGAAATTCCGAAAGTATCTGGGTAGTTTCTTGAACTTCCAGAACTTCGAGGAAGTTCAAAGATCTTTAAAGGTAAGTTCCGACAGCATCAGGGCAGTTCCATAGAGTTCATGGAGAAATACACAATTAGATTTTTTACAGGAGTCAGTATTGTTTACTAGGTTTTTGAATTACTGAAAAATTCGGTTCAAATTAAAATGACCGTTAAACGGGGTTAAAAATTTTCGTAACACATCATTTCTTTTGAATTTTTCACAGATTTTTAAAGTTTTACCGAACAGTTCCGCAATTCAACAACTCGCTTTGAGTTTGGCTATCAATTGCTTCTATCATATTTTTGATGTATATTTGACACCAACAACTATAACTTTGCTGTAGAAAGTATGTAGCTATCTATTACTGTTGATTTTATGCAACTAATAATAGATCGTGGTCACATATGGCCACGCGGGATCGAAAGGGTTAAGGAGTATTTCATCGTTTTAATATTACAAAAACCATTTACTCATACCCTTCTTTGTAAGAAAGGTAAAAATTTAAATTGCTGGATACCATAACTTCTTTAAAGGTTTGCTGACTTTGGGATAGCATTACTATGCCAACTATTTGAATTAATGTGAGCTAAATGCATTTTTGATCCTTAATTGGGCAGTTCAAGTCTGTATCAATCATTTTCAACCAAATGAAATGTTTTAAATATCTAATTTTTAATTTGGACAAACCTATTTTGAAACTCAACGGCGCCGGTGGTGAAGTGGTAAGCGTGATTACCTCTCACCCCAGCAGGCCTGGGTTCAATCCCAGTCGGCACCGCCGGGATGTTCTGAGGCATAACACCTCTGATCACGCCTTCCTTCAGATGGGAAGTAAAGCCGTTGGTCCCCGGTTCATGAGTTGATGGGTCGATAGGTAGGGTCCAGGTGTGGGAGCTGCCTTCCTGGCACGTCGGTAGCATTGGTGCTCAGCACGGAAAACAAGATCGGCGGAAAAAAACAAACCAAAGGAAAATATTTTGAAACTATTTTAATCGACCAAAGCAATCTTCAAACTATGATATAGACTTTAAACTTAGAGTGTACATTTTACAATTAATTGATTACAATAATACCTTTAATTAAATACCAGTACCA
This sequence comes from Ochlerotatus camptorhynchus, assembly GCF_037179485.1. Classification (NCBI taxonomy): domain Eukaryota; kingdom Metazoa; phylum Arthropoda; class Insecta; order Diptera; family Culicidae; genus Ochlerotatus; species Ochlerotatus camptorhynchus. Next base: position 737,850 of record NW_027040822.1, on the reverse strand, counting down.
TCCGTTCCGGTATTTCATCACTATCGGCATTGATTTATTCACACTTATTTAAAATATTACCGTGTTCTTAGCTTATACTCATTTCACGAACACGTCGCAATTTATTAAATCCAGTCTGTCAATTACGTGCGCAAATTTGACTTTTCACAATTGATACGTGCCCTCTCAGAGCCCTACACTACTCACAGGCATCAATGTCTAACCTCAACACCCTTTCTATTCACCTCAAAGATGAGCTCATAGACACTAGCAATCCTTCCCCACCTTAGTCCCATCCAAATTGGATGCATCTTTTCCCCTAGCAGATATCGTTTCTCCGAGCAAATGCAACCCTTCCCTGTGCATGTAGTGCAATTTCGAATGACACTGTCTACATAATCTGACAAACGTACAAGGAGCACACTCGCCGTTTGCATCACTGCATGCAATGCAGCTACCTACTTTCTGGCCCATCTCACCGATATCTCATCGACACGGAAGAAGTATACGACGCACAAATGGACGGTCGGACGGGCGGGCGGAAGGGATCGAGCGAGTATCGCAATTTGAACGCTCAGCTCAAAACATAAAATATTATACCTGCAGCAGCCGTCGAGCTCAAAAATGAAGCCAACTGCGTCTTCCGAAATGCAGTCGGTTGGGAGTGCATCATCATCATCACCAGCCAGCCATCCAGCCAGCCAGCATTCACAATCCGTTCGGTCAGCCAGAAATCTAAGCACCTGGGCGAAGAAAGGATGTGCGGAGGCCTCTCACATGCATAATGTTGGACGTGTTATTAGAAGCCTGGTGCGGCTATCTCGCTCTGACGTGCATGGTCAGAACAATAGGATTAACTCGGAAAAACTAATACATAAATGTAGGAAATTTATAATAAGTGATTTTGAATTTAGATTTCGGTTCTGAAATTTCCCAAAAATTTCATTTAGATATAATAAATACAGGCCAGCAGTGCGGAAAGCATCCGAGACGGTATGCAACGGGAGAACACAATTTAGCATTTCTATAAGGAGGACATCCCCATTCCTTAGGGTTGGGACGGGACATAACGGAACACATATGAGTTGTGTGAATTTTGGATAGAATAGACTCCCTTCCTTTGGACACGATACTCCAACCTGGCTGTGTATTTGGCATTTGCCGTAAGAAGAACGCTCGGACCGGAGGCTTGAGAAGAGTTGAGAATCACGACATCCTACGAAAGACGAGAGCATTAGGCAAAATTTTCGTGCTGGTTTTAGATTTGAGCCGGTCGGTGTGGGGTATCTACATAATGTAGGATTCCTCACCTCACTGGCTCGCCGGTTGATAAGTGAACTGAATGTAGGTGGAAGTATATGGGATGGACGAGATGTGCGATGATTTAGTTATATTTATGGAATTAAATGAAACATTATAATAGTTCATTTCGGAAAATCTGACTTGGGCCGGTGTGGTATGTTATATGATGCATCTACTTTCGCTCGTCCATTTCGCTGTACTGGTGCTGTGCCCTTTCTAATCCATCCACCTCTGAGGCAGCCACGAACCAACGGTGATCTCATAAACAGAATTAAATTATTTAAATTGAATAGATACAAAGTGGAGTGGTATGAAAAAATTAAAAGTTTCGCTTCCAAATGGGCTTCGGTCAAAGTACAATTGTAGTGCAGCACGGATGAATATAGCTAATTTGGTTGGAGGATTTCAAAAGTTGCGCTGGGTGAGAGTGATGATGGAGGAATTTGGTTTGCGCTTTTTAATTCGATGATTTCCTAGCATATGCAAAACATTTTGTTCTATGAATATAGAATTTGCATTGTAGAAAGCACAATCATGGTGATTTAGTTCATGTCTAGATGTACATATGCATTCTTACAAGTTGCGTGAAAATAATCCATTTCCAATGTACTGTATTCAATGAAGCATACCGGGACAAGTATAAATCTTGGATATTGTGATCCCATTTGCAGTTTCAAAGAATTCTCATTATCTAGAGTTAATATATGACTAAATTTAATAATGCAGTCATTATATCCATGAAATTCGGAAAATCAGATAAACCAGAATATTATCAAATTAAAGGGCGTAATATTTTGAAAGAGGAGAAATTTTCTTTCAAAATTAAGTTCCTCTCCTTAATAAAGCTAAATAATAATAATAATTAAGTTCCTAGAACAAAGTATATGTATTTCAAACAGAATCTAGGATCTTAGGAATGGATACCTCTAAAAATCTTGAAACTCTTGTCAAGCCATTTTAATGACTCCGAAAGTTCGGATAACCGCAAAGGTCTAACAGGGTCGTTTGGAAATTTAGTTGACAACGCACAATGAGGTGTTTGTGAAATTGGGTAGAATTGTACAACATTTTGGAAATTCGTATGTTCAGTGTGTATTTAAAAAAAACTTGTATGTCATTTAAGGTGGAAAACCTTTTTTAAAGATATGCATAAAATAATCATTCGCAACTAGTCAAAACCTTCTTGAACCAAAATTGGGAATTCAAGAAAATTTGCGGTCATATCGTGTACTCAAGCCACATTGCTAAATTTAGACATGTTTCGGTAAAGTAGCGTTTTCGACAATAGTCACAATCACCTGACAAGTTTGAAGCATTGTAAAAACGTTTTCAAACAATTTTGGAAAATTCTGTCGATTTGAATTATGCGTGTCACTTATGAAATGCTAATAGAAGCGCTGACGAGAATACGTTAAATACCCTATTTGTTATCGATTAAAACAATTGAAAAACTATGTTCGTCTATAATTTGTGTCAGTAATAAACTGTTTTAAAGCGTCCAGTTTGAAAAATTTCTGGAAAGTTAGCATATATGACAAGCTTAAGAAGAGCTCTTGAGTGTGTTATTGACACAATTACTACTACTTCTACTTGACACTGAGGATGTAAAACGCGTATCTGTCAAAAAAAAAAACAAACTGATGCAAATTCAATTTTCATTCTATGGAGGACTACCCCATTTCCTTTGCTCGAGCAGCAGAAACGAAAGCGAGTAATGGAGCTATAGACATAAGTCATAAAAGGCTAGGACAAGAATTAGTGCTCATGCCCCAACCGTCAGAAGAAAATGGAGCATCACTTAACCTTTCTAGCTTTGATGCTTCCAACGACCAACCAATCATATAATCTCCAAAATCGGAACGTACGGTACGAGATGTCCACGTTTCATCCATTTATTGGATTCAGCAGCATCGTGTTTAAATCTTCGATTTCAACAGGCCCGATGTTTCTGAATCATCTTGCCCCTTAAATGCTGCACAGTAGGCCTGGCCGTTTTGATATGTGTGACGCATCTTCGATGTGGAACATATATCAAATAGACAAGAAAAATGTTGTAGGTATATATATCATTTTCCAGGATGCTTTCAAGAACTGGCTGTGTTGGTGTTGGATTGAATTAGATTATGGAGGGGACCCCTTCTCTTCAACAATTACAGAGACACTTGAGACATGAGAGAGTTGTGCGATAGAATACTAGCTTAAATTTATTTATTTTTAGATGGTATATTTAATTTGGTCAAGATTCCATTTCACAATCGTCTTTAAAGATATATATTATTCATTTTTTTTATTTATTTAAAAAAAATCAATTTACTACAAATTAAATTGTTCATCCTCACATCCTGTGTATACGAACCAGAAGCAAATTGTTATCTGAATCCAGTACCGTATTTCTTCATGAATTGAAAACCTAACTGCATTGTCCTCCCAATGCGAGAGAAAGCAACGAAAGACGTCCTCCTGCAGGCGAAACTTTCGTTCAACATAATTGAATTAATTGAGCATAAATTATGAATTTGTACTTAAACATTCGAAAGGCATTATGCATTCATTAAAATTAAAAAGCAACTGCTTATACCGTTGACTGCTGCTGATGCTGCTTCTGTTTCCATTCTGTGTTTCAAATGATAAAAACGTATTTAAATTTCAGTTGTGTATAGTCCTCGTTGCCTCATTACGCATTCGTTTCGTCTCCAGAGCCACAGCGGACTGAAGTTTTCGTGCCACTTTATCCCATCTTTCCACCACCATCAGACTCGGTAATAAGTCAATAAATCTGCACACGAAAACGTTAAATCAAACCACCAAACGGTTTTCTGCATCCTGCTTTCCAAGCTGCTCCGGTGCGAGGAGGATGGTGAAATTGCAAAATAATGCAATATGCTAAATCATAAATAAACTAGAGTTAGCAAATAAATATCAGTTTATTTATCCGATTATTTTTTCCTTTGCACGGTCCTCCTGATGGTTGGAATAATCACCGATTTGAAGGAGAAATTTGCATGTCCAGGTCTCTGTCTCTTCCACCAAAGTCAGTCCTTTAGGTTAAGGTAAAAGCACTCTTTGTCTGATTCAAATTTTATACAAAATGATGAAAGAGCGACTTTATTCAAATGAGCTGATGACCGCGTCCAGTCTGAGCAGAAACCAACCGAGCGATTGGAAACTTAAGACTCGAAATTAACGAATAAAGAAGCGATGTCCTCTTGGCTTGACCGGGAATCGGGCGCCATTTTTGGGGGCCACACATTTTCATAATTGAAAACAAAAACAAAACGCACATGCTACGATTTACGCATTTTCCACGGAAAGTAAATAAGCATGACATGCTGATGAAATGCGTGTGGCTCTGTGTCTCTCCCGCGCGCTCGTGGAATATCATGGCTTGCTGTGTATACAAAATGAAACCTCATGCCACATTGCTGGGCACCGCTTGGTGTACATAAGCGGTTCCTGATGGCGGCGGAGCTGAGGCGGCTCTCACAGATATATATATACACATTGCTAGTTATGCTTCGTTAAGCCACCTGTTAGGAACACAAATTTGTGTCCCCGGAGAGCATAAATACATTTATGTAAACATTTGTACATTATATGCCGCCTCACCAGCGACGCGTCACAACACCAAAGAGCCGGCAAGTCAGCTGAGAAGGTGATGAATGTTTTCCGTCAACACATTTGACGCGTTTCGCCAAGAGGTGCACCTAGATGCCGTGCGGTGACAGGATATTTATGGTTCCCACAAGGAACAGTTAATTAGAATTTATTGAGCTAATTGGTTGCCATTTGTGGCGCCCTATCACTTGCATAAACAAAACGGTTGGAAATTATTACAAAGTAATGCGTTGGGTAAATGATGGCTTGAAGTAAGACGGCTTGAGGTTGCTATAGAAATGTCAAATATGAATATTAGCAAGAGATGGTTCCCCAGCGGGATGCGGACGATAATGGATTTGATTTGGTCATTTTGATCGTCACAAAACATTAGAAAAAAATCATAATTGTTAATTGAGAGCCTTCTTAGCTTGTACCTTTTCTGGATTAGTATATTGTGTGGCTTGTACAATGAAACCCTATGCCCCCTTTGTTAGTTGATTTACTTATTTGTCTGCATCAACAGGCTGAGTATAGCCCCAATGATGATTTAAGTATCTTATTAGGTAGGTCAAAGAATAAAAATTAAGAATAAAATACATAAATAAATCACACGATCATACACGGTTAACTATGCCAGGAAAATAGAAACGATGAGAAGTATCTTCTTAGCAGGACCCTCGAGGTATCTCTTCTAGTTTGGAGAGGCTCTGGATCAATCAGCTGGCAACGACTTTCAGAGCTGGGCAGATGAAATGGGTCTCTTCAAGGCAGCTTCCGAACCGAAGAAAACGGCACTCAACTCTGTCAGCACCATTGTTATAGTTTGAACTCCGGACCACAGAATTGCATTCCAGAATAGATTGCACCAAGGAACAGTACATTGACTTCAGACAGTAGATGTCGGAGAAATTCTTTGCTATCCTGAATATAAAAGCCTTGTCGACAACATGGTTCACACGTTCGATTTCAGTGCTCATAACGTCGTAGTGGTTCTTTCTTCCGAGTTAAAGTGATCATTGAACACTTAGTGGGATTAACCACCATTCTGTTAAAATTACACCAGCTGGCAACACTTCGAATTGACGTTAAAGTAAGTGAAAGTCATCAATCGAGCGGATTCGTAGGTAGATTTTAAGATCATCTGACATCGTGGGCCTTCGATGACCAAGTTCACGTCATGATACATGATGACTTTCTTGAGGTATTCCTGACGAAGCTAGATAGGTATCGGATCCGTTGTCACCAATGGCAACCATCAGTTGTCGATCACTGAGATATGAACGAAACTAACGCCATCAGAGGCAATCCGCATCGTGCTCTCTTGCCGTGCGGATCTATTTGCTTTTTGCTGAAGGAAGTGTTACTACTACCTAAAGCTACAACAAATTTAAACAGCACTTTTCAGTGCTCAACCTGTAAAAAAAAATTCTACCTTGTTCAACTCTTATTCCTCTTCGATCCTTGTTTGGACCCTACCCGAGGTAATCCTTCTTGGATATCGATTTGGAAAATTCCTCTTCGATCCTTCAGATTCTTATAGTATTCTGCTTGGAAGTCGATTTGGATAAAAATTTACTGCCGCCATGGCGCCTAAACGCAAAAGAAAGGGGCAAACTCTTGACCCCCCTTCTGATGAAATTAATTTGAGTAATCAATTTGATTTGCTCACGGATGATGAGAATGATCCATCATCCAAGAAAAATTCTAGTAAACTTTCCCGGCTTAATGCCAAGAAGGAAAAGATTCCCCCTATTGTGATAACCACTACCGATTTCCATGCTCTTCGCATGGAACTTTTGAATTTCGTGAAAGTTAAGTTTTCACTACAAATTGGACGTCGGGGTGAATGCCGTGTATTGGCTGAATCCTTGGACGGATTTAAATGTCTTCTCAAGTATCTTACTGAGAAGAAGCACAAATTTTTTACTTACGACACCAAAACTGAACGTGTGTTCAAGGTTGTCATGAAAGGACTGCCCAGTGGTGAATCCCTGGATCAGATCAAAGATGAACTGGCAAAATTACTTGGAGTTGTGCCACTACAAGTAATCAAAATGAAAATGAAATCCCGTCCTGGCGATTCGCGCAACGGGATTTCTAATGATTTTTATTTAGTTCACTTCAAGTCTAGTGAACTAAACAACCTTAAGGCCTTAGAAAAAGCTAGCCTTATGCTCCATGTCCGAGTGAAGTGGGAACACTTCAGGAAGACTGGAGGAAATTTCCAAAACCTCACTCAGTGCCGTAAGTGCCAGGGATGGGGTCACGGAACTAAAAATTGCTACATGCCAGCTAAATGCATGAATTGTGGTGATTCCTCTCACGCAAAGGACGACTGTCCTGTGAAGGAAGATCCTAAGAAATTTAAATGTTCAAATTGTTGTGAAAACCACAAATCCAATTTTTGGGAATGTAAGACTCGCAAAGCGATCCTACAATCTCGTTCTAACCGTCAGGTAGGAAACGCTCCACGTTTCCGAACAGGTACAAATTCCTCTGCTGTTAACAACGGTCAGCGAGGAACAAATTCTACATTCGTACCCGTAGGTACAAATATCACCCCTGCTTCAAATGTTTCATCTGCACCTACTCCCCTCGCTGCTAACAATGTTCAGCGAGTTAATGGAGCTACCTATGCTGCTATTGCAGCGGGTAGAAATCAAAATACTAACCAACGTTCTAATGGAAATTTTGACAATTTTGACTTAGGAAGCATTACTGCCCCCAAAATGGAATTTTTACAGAATTCATTAATTGACATGATTTCTGATATGCTTAAATCTAACTCCATGTTTGATGCTATTCAAACTGGAGTAAAATTTGCAAATAATATTGTCATGACTTTAAAATTCAGTAATGGATTTTAAAGCATTAAATATTGTAAATTGGAATGCTCGATCTCTTAAAGATAATGAAGACGAGCTATTTAACTTTTTAAGAGTTCATAACGTGCATATTGCCGTTATAACTGAAACGTTCCTTAAACCTGCCCATAAGGTTAAGAAGGACGCAAATTACTTGATTTATAGAAATGATCGTCTTGATGGACCCTGTGGTGGCGTTGCCATCATTATTCATAGACGAATCAAACATAAAATTCTTTCTTCATTTGAAACCAAAGTTTTTGAAACTTTGGGGGTTTCTGTTGAAACAAAATTTGGACAACTTACGTTTATAGCTGCCTATTTGCCATTCCAATGCGTAGGCCAGCAAAAGAATTTTCTCAAGGGTGACCTCCAGAAACTTACCCGTCATAGGCTAAATTCTTCATTATTGGTGATTTTAATGCAAAACACCGCTCATGGAATAATGCTCAAAGCAATTCCAATGGTAATATTCTGTTTGATGATTGTTCTGCAGGTTATTACACTATTCAATATCCAAACAGCCCAACATGCTTTTCTTCTGCAAGAAATCCCTCAACTATTGATTTGGTCTTAACTGATTCATGTCATCTTTGTAGCCAATTGGTTACCCATGCTGACTTCGGTTCTGATCACCTTCCAGTAATTTTTTAAATATCCCAAGAAATAATTTGTAATCCCAACAGCTCTACTTTCAAATACCATACAGCTGATTGGGAGCAGTATCGAACATTTATGGAATATAACTTCGATCCAAACATTCCTTTGCAAACCAAAGATGAAATTAATTATGCTCTTGAATCTCTGACTACTTCTATAGTTGAAGCAAGAGCTGCCTCAGTACCAAAATGCGAGGTTAAATTCGATTCAATTATAATAGACGATGATCTTCAGCTCTTGATCCGTCTTAAAAATGTCCGTAGGAGACAATATCAAAGAACACGCGATCCTGCCATGAAAGTTATCTGACGGGATTTGCAAAAACAAATTAAAAAGCGATTCTCTGCCCTGAGGAACAAAACTTTTGAAAATAATATTTCTAAATTAGACCCGAGTTCCAAACCCTTTTGGAAACTCACAAAAATTTTGAAAAAACCTCAAAAGCCTATTCCAGCGCTTAAAGAAGGTGGTAAAATTTTGATCACAAATTTGGAAAAAGCTCAGAAACTTGCTAAGCAATTCGAGAGTTCCCATAACTTCAGTTTGAGTCTTACTAGTCCTATTGAGAATCAGGTTGCTCGGGATTTTCTGAATATTTTCTCTCGGGAAAATATTTTTGATGATTCCTGGGGGACTGATTTGGACGAAGTAAGGTCTATAACTAAAAATTTTCAAAACATGAAAGCTCCAGGTGATGATGGAATTTTCTATATCCTCATCAAAAAACTCCCAGAGAGTACCTTGTCTTTCTTGGTAAAATTATTTAAAAGATGTTTCCATTTGGCATACTTTCCTGATAAATGGAAAAATGCAAAAGTTGTTCCAATTTTGAAGCCGGATAAAAATCCAGCTGAAGCTTCTAGCTACCGTCCAATAAGTTTGCTTTCTTCAATAAGTAAACTTTTTGAAAAGATAATTTTGAATAGAATGATGCTTCACATCAATACGAACTCAATTTTTGCAGATGAGCAGTTTGGATTTCGCCATGGGCATTCAACTACTCATCAACTCTTAAGAGTTAACAATTTAATTCGTTCAAACAAATCTGAAGGCCACTCAACTGGAGTTGCTCTTCTAGACATAGAAAAAGCATTCGACAGTGTTTGGCATGAAGGTTTGATTGCTAAATTGAAAAAGTTTAATTTTCCACTTTATATTATGAAATTAGTTCAAAATTATTTAACTGACAGAACTCTTCAAGTAAATTATCAAAATTCCAAATCTAATCGACTACCTGTTAGGGCAGGAGTTCCTCAGGGTAGCATTCTTGGGCCTATATTGTATAACATTTTCACTTCGGACCTCCCTGATTTGCCTCAGGGTTGCCACAAATCTTTGTTCGCTGATGACACAGGCATTTCCGCTAAAGGAAGAAGTCTACGTGTTATTTGCAGCAGACTGCAGAAAAGTTTAGATATTTTCTCTTCTTATTTACAAAAATGGAAGATTTCTCCCAACGCTTCCAAAACTCAACTTATAATATTTCCACATAAGCCCAGAGCTTCCTTTTTGAAACCTAGTAGTAGTCACATAGTCACTATGAACGGAGTTCCAATTTCCTGGTCAAACCAAGTGAAATATCTTGGATTAATACTTGACCAAAAATTAACTTTTAAAGATCACATTGAGGGCATTCAAGCCAAATGTAACAAATATATAAAATGTTTGTATCCTCTTATAAACAGGAAATCCAAACTTTGCCTGACGAATAAACTTCTAATATTTAAACAAGTTTTTAGACCGGCCATGCTTTACGCTGTACCAATATGGTCTAGTTGCTGCACTACCAGGAAAAAAGCACTTCAAAGGATTCAGAACAAAATTCTGAAAATGATTTTGAAGTTGCCTCCCTGGTACAGTACAACCGAAGTACATAGAATTTCGAATGTTGAGACTTTAGCACAAATGTCCAACAAAATAATTAATTCCCTTTATACTTAGATAAGATTTAGTTTTAGTTTTTAGTTTTAAGATATCAATTGTTATACTGACATGCAGGTTAAAAAACCTGTTTAGAATACTGAATTGCCAAGACATGAACAATGTAAAAACACTTAGATATATATCATAACAATTAAGGCTGGTACGTTACTGCAGTAACTGGAGCACCTAGGTTAAAATGAAATGTAATTTATTTTGAATTTGGAACAAATAAAGAGTTAAAAAAAAAAAAAAAAAAACGCCATCAGAGGTTGTCGCTGACCCCAAGTCTATGCAACTTGCCAATCGCGATGGCATGGTTTAGCTTATCGAAGGCAGCTGACAAGTAGGTATATATGACGTCTGTTTGAGTCCTCTCTGCCATGCTTTCCGTAAGATACGATGTCAAACGCAGCAGACTTATGGAAGTAGAACGACCGGAAGTGAAGCGATGTTGATCATCACTTATATACTGCTTACAATGAGAGAGCAGAGGCTCCATCATGACTAACTCGAATAACTTCAAAACTGCACTCAACGACGTAATTCCATGATAATTCTCCACATCCCGTTTGCTACCCCTTTTTGTGGACAGGAAACATATATGCGAAATTCTAACCGGATGGAAATGTACCACTCGAGATGGACAATCGGAATAGGTGATGCAACGGCATCAGTAAGCTGGCGATATGCTTTTTCAGGAATACGGATGGAACGCCATCGTCTGCCGGGTCCTGGATTGGAGGACGAGTTGAGTTGAGCAGTGGAAATCATCTCGACAATGACATCCATTGCACCTAGTGTTTGACCGTAGAGTGAAAAATTACTAGCTGCTAGGGTAATGTGTTCGTAAGTTAATCACTCATTCGAGAAAACACTGGCGAACTTCTCAGAAAACAAGCGACAGATACCACTCCTCAGGAAGCAACTGGTCCATTCAAGACCATTGAAGAAGGTAGGCCGGATTCCTGCTCATTTACGTAATCCCAGAATGACTTCGGGTGCGACTTGAGTTTCCTCTGAATCCCTCGTTGATATCGCGGATAGCATCGACGGCTAACTTGCTTGACCTCATAATTGAGCCTAACGTAGTGACGTTTCAGCCAAAGCGTACGATACTTAGTGAATTTTCTTAATGCGGCTCTCTTGGTCGACTTCAACCTACGCAGTTTATTCGTCTGTCAGGAAAGATGAGAAATTTTACGGTGAACTTTTTTCGGAACGTGTCTGCCAATGCCATAAGCCAAGACATGTGAAAATGTTTGCGCAGCGGTTTCAACGTTATCAGCATCGAGGATGATCTCTCAATCCATACTAGATGTTGACGATCTTGCTTTATAGCTGTGCTTTTTCTGACTAAACAAAACGAGGCTCTACGGCCCATACTAATAAAAAAATGTGTATGGACAACTGTCTAAGCAGGAGGAGGGGAGGGGGCATGAATAAAAAAAAAACTGTCTACATAGTTAATGAACAGCCCCCAATAGAAAATAATGTAGATCACCTGGTGTATAAATTCAGTTGCATCGTCTGCAAAGCGTGACAGTAAATTCAGATGCAGCGTCTGCAAATGATGCACATCCTCAGCCGAAATCTTCATAAAATTCTGCAAATTATGATGTCCTGCTCGACTTGATTCTTGATGAACACATTTCCTGGGATTCCGGAACATGTTCCGGAACCAACGGATGGTCAATGTTGAATAATATGGTCTGATGAATTCATTCATGAAATTATGCGAATTTTGAATTGAGTTGAGAAAATTACAAAATTAGCTCCTTTTTCAGGGTTTCCGGCACCTGTTTCAAGACAAAAAATGGCCAATGTTTTCCCGGACATGTTGACATGGCGTCTGATGAATCATTCATAAAATTATGCAAATTCTGAGGTGCCGCAAGGCTTGGTTCTTTGGAAGTGATAAATTGGCCTCATTTACGGGACAAACAGGTGGCGACAGTTGAGTCTCTGATAAATTTTCCCTGAAATTCTGCGAATTTTGAGGAGTCGCACGAATTGGTTCTATGAAAATTCTAAATTGGACACTTTTATGGGGTTCTCGAAAATTTTGACTCTGACCTCTGATGAATTCTTCATGAAATTCTGAAAATTTTAAGGTTCCGCACGACATGGTTCTATGAAAATTGTAAACTGGTTACATCTACAGTGTCTTCGAAACCTTTTCCGGGACCACCGGAATGTCGAATTAGACAGTACTCTGATTAATTATCCATGAAACTCTGCAAATTTGAGGTGTCATACGGAAACGTTAATAATATTTAAAAGACATCTTTGGCACAAACATTCCATTTTTAGTTCAAATCCGTTCGAAAAAGCGAGGTACGGGTTGTGCTTAGTATGACGAAAATTAGCGATTTATGAAACCACTTTTTTAATTTTCATTTATTTGAATTGCAAAAAAAGTAGGGGAATTTACGTATTCTCGTCAATCTAAGCAGTGTCCGCACTTCTATTAGCATTTTCTCATCGTCACACACATATATGACGTGTCTGTTGGTTTACATTCATCTGCTGCTTGCTTCTCTATCCATTCTAATCGACAGAATTCTTCAAAACTGTTTGAAAGCGTTTTTAAAACGCTCCAAACTTCTCAGGTGAGTGTGACTATTGTCGGCAGCCTCTTTTTCTTCGGCAACCTTCCCATTAGAACTGCGTGTTAACCAGCTGTTCTATTATCGGCAACTTGAAATCAACCCCATTTTAGAGTACGTATGCTTCATTTGAATAAAAATCTGGCATAACAGGACTGCTCAGACGTACACATACAATCAGATTGAAGCTGAAAGACTAAAGAATCGTTTGGATGCAATCAGGGAAGTGTGTTGATGGGAAAACATAGTGAAATTAACGTTTAAATTTTGGTTGCCGAAAACAGTCAATGGGTGCCGAAGCCGACATTTACCCTATCAGCTTTCTAATGGCGTGCTTATTTTCAAAATCGGTTTATGTTATGCTCATGAAAAACGTATTTTTATGAAGAAATCCAACATGGCTGCCAAATTAAATATGACCGTCGAACTTTTTTTAAATGCCAATTGAAAGCCCTATCTTTTCCATTTACTATGTTTGGTGTAGACACATTGAAGAATCTTTTGAAGATAAAATTATTTTAATGATTCAAGAATTCGCAAAAAGTGAGCACTTTTGAAAACTGTCAGAGCCCCTAATTAACAAACGGTTCATCAACTTGACCTTTTTGAATCGATTTGTTTAGTTTTTAAACTAGAACTTCTATTATGAGAACAAAAAATATGTTTTTGAGAAGTAATTACAATTCATAACTGTGCATATAGAACACTCAGTTGAGATCACACAATAAGCTAATATGCGATAAGCAATAAACTTTGAATGCGAAGCTGAAGAAGAAGAAGAACCAGCAGATGTATTCTGGAATAAAATAATTGAATGATGATTTTTTTTCCAAGTAATGAACGTTTGATAAAAAAAAAAACATATCGAAATCTGCTGCAGTTTAATCAAACTATGCTTTTGCTATAATGATTCATTAACAGAATTCATACGAGATTTTTACCGCGAGTAATTGTTCAGTCAACTGTTGAAAATCAATAAAACAAAATCGTGCCTGCGATCAGCATGGACACGACAATCTATGGATTGCCTCAGAACCATTTCTTCCTATGCAAAACTCCAAGTACAATTCCAACCTTCTAATTAATTCATAACTCTACAAATGCATCGTAATGAATTATGAATCCATCATATCTATTCGCATTCCCTATCCATCAAATCACCAGTACCATACCATCGCGACTACCGACATAGCCCTAATCCATGCAACTTTCCTCGACAACAAAAAGCAGCAAGAAACCGCACATTATAGAAATTCAAATTAGTCTAAAAGTGATACCTTGTAGCCTCATCAATGATTGACGGTTTCACGTCAAAACTACTCCGACGCGGCCAACACCCGCCTCGCTGCCACCATAAAACAAAACACAGGCACCGTCTGCAGATAAGCCAACTGCAAAGAGTCGGAACTCTCTAGGAAGAGCGCAACCACCTCACCTGGATATAAGGATACGCTCACACTCGCCTCTTCTGCGACTTGCATCGAATCGAGAGTTCCAGCCACCACAGGGTATAGTGTTTTGTTTCATAATTATCGATTGATAAACTAGTCAATGTGGGTATAGACGCATTGCTCACTGGGCCATTATTCCTCGTGAGCTTCATCCCTTCTTTCTGCGAACACTCGTCCTTTCTAGAGGCTCCGAATAATGGTGGGATGAGAGGTGGCTTGAATATTTAAATTTGTTTTCAAGACAACAACCGGAGGAGCCTTGTGTTGCGCTCTGCTGCCAATTCACAATGCACACACATATATCCCGATCAGTTCGACACAGATATCAGCATAAGCACTGACTGTTGTAGGTACCGAAGTGTGAGAGGGGGTGAGATGGGGATTCCAGGATATGTGCTTCGGGAGTGCCGGTTCTTAAATGGAGACTGTTTGGTTTAGAAATTCAGACTAAATGCATTTTAGATGTTGATTTTCGTGTTGATTAGTATTGATTTTATATGGGGTTCGTATTTATATTGCAGACCCCCACCACCCCATTTTCCCGCATTTGCATCGGATCCGATGCATTGTACTTATATATGTATATATTATAATTTTGAAAGAAGATAACAACAAGAGGAAAAAGGTTAAGTTAATGCATGTACACCTCAGACCACATCGACAACGATTTCAGCACCAACTGAGAGTCCTTACCAAATTCCCCATCCCCGCATTGTAGAGCAGTGCCGTAGGCTTCCTCCTCACGAAGCTCATTATTGCAAAGTAGAAATATTTGCTCTCTAATTGTACACGTTTCTGATGGTGTATCCTCATTCATTTGCTCCTTCTCCGACCGCCCGACCGACCTACCGACCGGCTGGGCTTAGGTGGTTGGCGGTGGACTCTTCGAGCATACTCAAGCCAGTCTAGTTTCTCTCATGCATTTGCAACTTGCACTCCACACCACCATTCGTTGACGACGCTGGGTGGTATCACACTGTGGGTGGCATCAGGCAGGAGCACATTGCATCTCCATCACCGACCCGACCGGGAATCGAAGGCAGGTTTTATCTGCGACGAAGAAGGGAGGGTGGGAGTGCGCGGTTGTTTATTCATTATATGTGTACGGACACAGGATGGATTTTCTAACTCTTCGCCTTCACGAGGCTTGAGAAGGTCCTACTTTTGCTGTTGGAGCCAAGGTCCTGTGCCCTTCCCGTCATCAACCTGGACCGTGCATGTATGAGTGTGTTTGTATGGTGGTCGCCTCTCAGAAACTGAAAACTAGACGAAATTATGTACATTTATAATTGTACCTTTATTGAATGGGAGAAGCAGGGGGGGAAGTACAGTACTAATTCCAAATTGATTGCATCGACTCCGGCACTTGCAGGCAGGCAGGCAGCAGAAGTCCTACATGCACACTGCTGCTGCTGCTGCACACGTGCACACATTATTATGGAGCCTCCGGTATGGTCTCCTTTTCGTTCGTATTATACTCTGCAGTTCAGCAGCTGGAAACGTGTTCAGCGACCAATACCTGAGCTGAACTTCTAACGAAGGCTTACTCCGGCAGATTTGGCCACTGCCGTAGACAGCGCATATAGATGGACTAATTAGCTAATATAAGAAAATAGAGTGAAGTTTGGTTGTCACCGTTGAGAAGGGGCGGAATATGTGGGATTTGATTTTTATGGATCTGCAAATGCAGGTTTTTGGCAGTGAAGGAACAGTTTCAGAAGGGTCATTACAAATAAAGAAAACGTATTAGTAAATTTCATTTAAGTATTAGTAAGTTCCATTTAACTCCAGTATTAGTACAAGACACTGAATAAATCTGCACATTGTAGACGAAATATGCGGATCTGCCCAGCAAATAAGGTAGTGAAATTAAATGGAAATTACTAATCCTTCTCTCTTTCTTTATACAGATATTCCACTATGACGCCCACATTCATCAGGATTGATGCCAAGGCCACGTAAAGTACAAATCAAAACTTTTTAGAATTCAAATATTTTGTATAAGAATTAAGCATATCGGTAGCCTGTGCCGATCTCATACAACCTAATTTAATTTTGCTTATTTACTCAAATATTTAGATAATATTATTTGAAACAACTATTGTCTAGAATCACCGGATGGGAAAAGTTCGATTGGAGCACTCACAAACGTTAAATATCACTTTTTTGATCATTCAGCCCTTATCGCTTTAAAATATTCAGTTGTTTTCAAAAACTATCAAATTATACAAAAATAAACAAAAAATGTAATGCCATCGTCAGAACGCGTTTTGATGCAATTTTTCAAATTCAAGAATTAGAAGAACAAGAGGTGAAAAAACCAGTTTAACCACTAGCCATTTTCAAAAATACAACTCTTCAGGAATAAATCAACAACTAAAGATGTTTATCCACCTAAGCCGTCCTTTGATGACAGCACCACTAAACAGAATTGTATTACTTATCCGGATGTAATCCGGAGTAAACTTTGATAAGGGCGAAACAAGGAAAATGTAAAAAATGAAGGTTTTACAACAATTAAACAGAGCAGGCAAAGATCTACTAACAAATATTCACAAACCTTTTTTTTATTGTTCCACCATCGGTAATGCAAAGCGAAAGGCGAAACAAAATTTATTTCTTAACAATTTTAAGTGGATTAGGCTCTTTCCTTTGTTTGCAATAGTACACGGTGAACTGAACTGAACTGTTAACTGAAACGTATACATGACGAAAAGTTAAGGGCGCCACTTTCAAGGAAATCAAAACAAGGCGCATAATATTAAGCGAATTGCTTATGTCATGCATGTTTAGAGCAATTTAATGAGGGAGTGTTCTTAACGTACCGCATTTAAGGGCTAAATTATAAAAATGGTGAGTTTTCAAAGGAAAACGAACAAAACGCTCAACACAAATAAAAATGGGTCAATTCTACGATCATAAATTTAATTGTATTAAAAAAAATATTGCTACTCCTTCAATTAAAAATTGAATTCATACATGCAAACTTGCTCGGTTTTTCTCCATTTGTTTACATTTGGCTAGTTTCGCCCTAATCACAATTTGCTCCGGAAGTACTCATTTTATTCATGCCGTCATAAAAATTGCCCTTTGTTCATTTTCAATACCTATATCAAATTTTCACATTACGGAACTACCAATTCTATACTTTCATCATGCTAAACAATGGGCTAAAATGGAGAGATCCATGTTTTTGAGGCATAACCAAAATCTCTGGTTACTTGGCGCAGTAGGCTCTGCCCGAGAACGGTTGGTTTTAAATTTGCTGTCACAAATTTTGTGTTTTACGCGTGCTTTTTGGCTGGTTCCAATGCAAAAAGAAATTCGTTTTCATCAATGTGAATAAATGAAGATTCTGAACAATATTCTGAATACTGCCGGACAAGAACTTGGTACAAATAGAAGTGTTGCTGTAGCGTCAAGCTAGCTGGTTTGTACTTCGGTGGGTTTTTCTTTTCGCGTGTTCGGTGCTACGCCTCCGCTTCTGGAAAAATTTTTTTTTTGGTGTTTTTGGTGTTGGAGTTCAGAACCCCCCCCCCCCCATCAAAAAACTGAGATAAATAGTGTCAAATATTGACAAATCTAATATTATCATTGTTCAATGGATAACGGTTACAATATTCAAGAAAAGATACGAAAAACATCGAAAAGTGATAGAGGAGGAGAGAGAAGAGTATTCCACTACAGATGCCTATTATTCAACAGGACTCAACGAGAATCGAGATGACAAAGATTCAGCAGCAAGGACACAATACATAAGCGGTGAGATCTAACTGATTACAGCTAGATATAAAAATATGAAATGCATCCTACTAAATACGTGCCATCTACAAAGCAGGAATTGCTTTGATGATGGAAGTGTACACGCAGTACCAATATATATTTTATATCGGTACTACGTGTATACGGATGTTGTAAGTGAAAGTAACCTCGGAATGGACGTGAGTGACCAGGCATTCAACGGAGGAGGAAAACATAAGAAACACGGGGAATAGAAGCTAAGCAGGAAGTTTAACAAATGCTCTCATTCAATCTCTCAAAGTTGAGCTCGACAAAAAAAAAATAGTTTCAATAACTACAAAAAAATAGTAAAATAGTTTCAATAATTAACTGAATTATTTTCCAATTCCGCGGTGCAATCAAACACATACACAACCAGGATCAGGAATAGATGGAAGAAAAACCGGAAGGAAGCGGGGCATCGTCATTTTGTCACAGTAGCAGCAGTCAAAGTAGTCTCTCGATCCCTCGGAATATGTCGAAGGACGTTTCGTCGAAGGACGTTTCGTCGAAGGACGTTTCGTCGAAGGACGTTTCGCCCAAGATCATTTCGCCGAAGAGCAAGCCATCTTCTACGATCTTTTAAATTTGTCGAACCCTTTATGAAGAGCTTTGAGTGGGTTGGTTTATTTCCTTTAAATTCCGTTATAATTGCTTATCTTTTGACAGATACGCGTATTTCTTCTACTACTTGCAGACTGCATCAGTTCCAAGTACCATGTTGAGTACTTGGCACTGATGAAGTCTGCAAGAAGTAGACGAAATACGCGTATCTGTCAAAAGATAAGCAATTATAACGGAATTTAAAGGAAATAAACCAACACACTCAAAGCTCTTCATCTTCGACGGTTTTGAACTTTTCTCAAAGCTCAGAAAATTTTGAAATCAGTCTTCAAAAAACAGATTGAGAAGGTTCGATTTGTTTAACCTGGCAAGCTATTCAAATGTAATGCTTCAAAATAGTTACCATATTAAAAAAAATCAAATCGTAGGTTCGATTTGTTTAACCTGGCAAGCTATTCAAATGTAATGCTTCAAAATAGTTACCATATTAAAAAAAATTAAATTCGTAATCCTTTCAACCTTTCCCCATCCTTTAATTGTAAAACTCCCTAACCGCGAGTAATTGGTTAAACCCCCTTAACTCTAGTTTTAAGATTCTTAAAGTTTATTCGACTGAGCCTGTATAAATAAACGAATAATCAAAAAAAAATGTAATGCTTCCTTCTTTTAAACATGACCAGTGCTTTCAAGTTGTGCTAGTTTCAGAAATTTTTAACTTATCAATATTTTTGATTTATAGAAATGCTTTCTTCTTTTAAACATAGGCAGTTCATTCGAGTTGTACTGATTTCGTTATTATCTAAATAATCCGTAATTTTGATTTATAGGAATAATTCCTTCTTTTAATCATGACCAGCTCTTTCAGTTTGATTGATGATTAAAATTCAGTGAAATTACCCATTCGTCGAAATGACTCATTCATGTCCTCTAGCGAAATGTCCTTCGGCGATATGTTCTTCGGCGAAATGACACCGCCTCGTGTACCACCTACTTTGCTTACTTGCGCCCAGGTCCACAGGCCCTAGAGCGAGACAAACTTCTCCAGCGCCTGGATGATACCCTGCACCTCGGCCGCCGTCAGCTACGCAATCCGGACGCCGTTGTTGTTGATCACTTTGACATTCGATCGCTTCTCGTCGATATGCTTTTACCGAACTTGTACTCCATCAGCTCGACCCGGGTGCTAATTTCGTTGATGCACTGTCGCATGAATTCCCCTTCGACCATCGAGCTACCGCCGAGCAGGTGGTTCAAAGTATACGCCACGGCCGCGTAGGTGTTGGAGAATGGAGCCAGTACCAATTGGAGCAGTATCCGGTCGCAGTGCTTCTCGACCGGCAGCAACACTCAAACCGCATCTTCCTGGGCGGTATCGTCGAAGTAGTCGTCTTCGCTGCTGCCAATTCCAGATGGGCAGCTAGGCACCGAGCTCGATTCTGATAGCAGTTCGCTGATACACAGCCTATCGAAACTCGAGATGAACTCGTACAGCCGCAGATCACAGATATCTAAACACGTGTGGCATATCTCCTGCCGTCCAATACTGACATCTTTGGTTGATTTCTATTGCTCTTGGAGCCTGTGATCCGCTTCCCGTTTGAGCAAACTGACAACAGTGATTATGATCGAATCCAGTGAAAAGGGCGGAACCAAGCTGTTCGAATATTTAGTACGCTAGATTTATCCCATTGGGAATCATCATGACGGGTTTGAGGAACAGCTGGGTGCTTTGCTTTTCCTTCGTTACGTCGTTTATCTGGGCTTGTTGTCGACCAGAGTGCGGAGCTCTTGCTCCTCCTGGACGACGTCCGTACCGAACAAGGACGACGAGGATGGTTTGAGCTGGAGGCGTCTGGCTTCCGGTCCACCAAAGTTGCCGCCGATTTCCGACTTGCGCAGCGACTTGAACAGCTCGCTCAGCGAGAACGGTTCGTTGAAATCGATCCGCGTGACGCCATAGTGGGCGTTCAGGATCTTTATGATGGCCACCACTGCCGAGGAGAAGCATTCCGGAACCTTTCTTCTGGCCCAGTTGTTCCCGCACTATGTTTACGTAGACCAGCTTTTTGTAGTTGATCGACACAGGCACTATCAGAGTGTCGGATATGCTCTTATCGTTGAAGGGGTCCACGATGACGGACAGGATTCCACTATTCGGCATGCAGGGATTTCTGTTTCTGGTGCGTCCCCCCTCGATGAAGAACTCCACATTATGCCCGGCGGTCAAAACCTTCTGCACGTACGTGTGCAAAATGGCTCGATAGACATGATCCTTCTTCCCGGTTAGTGAATCGATTTTTCGCTTAATAAAGAACGTTCCGTCATACCGATAATATTAAATGTTATTTTTTATTTTGGGATCTCTTATGAGGATCATTCGTACATAAATAACAAGTTGAAATTATCCGATTAATATATAATGATTAATTGTCATGAAAGTCCGGCTGAACAGTTACAGATCTTTTATATTTTTTAGCTGAGGCCTTTTGAGGGTGGTGTAATGGTAAGCGTGATTGTCTCTCGTCCCAAAAGGTCTGGGTTCAATCCCAATCGGTGCCGCCAGGATTTTGGGGCATAAATTTAAGCTGAAATTTAAGCTTCATGTAAATTTATATCATTTTTCGTTAAGAATTCAATTAATTTAAACTGTTTTACTGTCATGTAAAAACACGCGTGTAAAACTCAATGCAAATGAAGGGATTTTTTAATACTTTCACGTAAAATTAAAGTTCGTATTGCTGTATCTTTCAATTAAGGCCAGAAAATACATCAATGTATCATATGTATCTTTACAAAATATTTGCAGTGGATGATAGATTTTTCAAATAAGACAAACAATTTTGCTATCTCCACTATTAAGCCTTGAATTGTTAATATATTGGACCGACTGTTTTCAAGTTACAGGTAAAACCAACGATGAAGCAATGGAATTATGACTTTTACTATACTACCATTAATCGCATAACAGTTGATATGAATACGAAATCAAGCTAAGATGGGGTTAATATAGGAATAGGGATCACCACAAAAAATATCGTTTATACTTTCAGATTCCAAATTACCATCTTAGAAATTAATCTTGATAAAATTTCCAAAAATGTGTATGGACGATAGTCTACGCAGAAGGAGATGAGGTCTAAAATCATTCAAAAACTCACAGATCAATGTTAGACACTCAATATCAGATCCCTGACTACGGTATCCAAGGCAAGTTCAGCTGTGAAGCATTGAATAATAAATATGTATGTCTCTTCAACCTAACCCTCACTGGCCGGCAGAAGTATTATGGAAATCTGCTTAAAATTATCATATTAGAGGTAATTGAAAGCAGCTATAGTTCGGGAGTTGGAAGGTGATAGCTCTACTATTGATACAGGGATGCATTTCAGAATGTCTGGTAATTCACGCCCATTATGAGGTCACTTTCACAAACAATATGCTTCGCTTGTCCACACACTTAGAGTCTTGATGAAGTTTTGGAGCTTTAAACTATTGAATTTGAATGCCTGATTTTTACCCGAACAGTTCAGCTGTTAAAATTTGGGTAAAATTACCGAAGTTGGTAATCATTTCTAAGAGTGTTGAGTTCCGATATCAAATATATAATGGAACTGCAAGCACACTTTCAGATCTTGAGCAATGCTTTGAATCCAGCGTGTATTTAATTGTCAGTATAGGTTCATTGCCAGTAAAATATTATGAAAAGATCTCACCAAATTCTTTGTCGATAGATCCTGTCTTAAGGCATTAGAGTCGCCATCGTCCTCCACCTCTTGCTCATAGATGCTTCTTTCGCAGCTGCTACTGTTCACATTCTTCCATGCACACATCTCTAATCGATTCTAGATTATCATAAACGGTCTATTCAAAACAAAGGCAACTTTTTACTGTATAGCTTCAGTCATATAAATGCAATAGCTAAAATGCTTAGAAAAAAATGACAGAAGCCAACGAAAAAGCACAGCACACTTCGATGTTTCGTGATGTATTGAATAATGTTTGTGGATCAAGGGGTATTCAACTCTGCACACCTTAATCTGTGCCAAACGTTGTGCCGATCATTCCGAAGTAGGCCGAAGTGTATAAATCAAGGTGTCAATATACCATGAGTTTGGCAACCCTGCAGTTAGACTTTTGTGATTGTGTTTATATTTTCAATTTCTCTAATTCGTGACCATGGTTTATGGCAAATATTTATTAAGCTTCATTCTCATTAGAATGAGAGCGGATTGGGCAGTGGAAGAGGACCTGGAAGCAATACAACGGACGGTGAACGAAATTTTCACCAGCTGCAAGTAAAATGCTCCCCGACAAAATCAAACCCAGAACTCAGAGCTAGAAACAGTTCTGATAGACAGTTCTGATAGACGCAACCTCGAAGACATCACCCAAACCTATCGTATCGCAGATTATGATGTCTCCTACTATCACCCAAATACACACGTTCAAGCCTATCAAGTTCACGATCGTTTGCAGATGTTATATGTCCACAAGGTACCACCAATCAAAACCCATGGCCAATGTACCACCATTGAAAACCAGTAAATGTCCCCTCACTTCATATCTGTCATACCTAGGAAATGGTGCACGATCGAGATAAACTTCGCATCTGCAGTTCAACTGTACCCTGTGGTTGTTGTTGTTCATCTGCGCGCCCATGGGATCTTGCCGAACAGCACATTACTTAGTGTCGTCATGCGTCATGCACTTTCGAGATTGAGCAAAGCCTTATAATTGATTGATTGGTAGGACACGCACCGGGTCCTTTTGAGACGAAATAGTGCAACAGAAAAGTGCAGATTGGATCGTTGATGATGGGTCACGGATTAGAATGTAAATGCATTTTTTGAAATACTATACTGTTTCGCTAAGGAATTCATCCAGATCTGATGGAATATTTGGGGTTAATACGTATCGACATCCCCCAATAAGTACTGGGACTTGTATGGACATCCATATAAAGTCCTGTGGATTTCCAATCGAAGTCCATACCAACTGAAACCAATGACTGGCAAGGATACCTGAGGAAAACGATAAAATTTTCATCCCGGAAGACCCTTGGCAAGACCGGGAATCACACCTGGCCGAAATACAAAACTCATCAACCAAACCCCTTATGATGTGGTTTTTTGTATCGTTCGTTCTGCATAGCAACCTTGTAAAACAAAAGAAAAATCCTCCGCAGCTGGCACAATATTGTCGTCGTTCAGAGGATCCATTCAGTTCGCCGATTGTATTTTGCACCGTACCGTCGTATTGGACGATATTATAGACATTTGACCAACCGTTGCTGAAGGGAACCCATTTTGGCCATCTTGAGTGTCATATCGACCCTCTCGACTGACCATGGTGTGGAAGAACTCTGTTGGTGAGAAACTATTCTGGACGAAACCACGAGCCGCTGGAATTTTCGCTACGAATCGGATGAGATAAACTTAGTTTCAAGGTGCAGACAGGTGCAGGAAATACTCACAGCATTTTTCCCTGGAATCAGAACCCAATGTGAAGCCCACTGCAGTAAACAAAGAAGTCAACCTTAGCAACGATTGGCAAAACGTCAACTCTCGACAGTGATGCCGTTTAATATTATGTTGATTGTATTCTACTTGTCAACGTTTGTCCTAAAGTGCTGAATAGTGTGCCATGTTGTGTTTCGGCACAGTGTGCAGAGTTGATTACCCCTTGATATGGATGAAAATGAATTTCAAAAGCAACCCATCTTTCGAAAAGGTACATAACACAGAGGAGCACATTGATCTAGGTAATTTCAAATAATGCTTTTAATTATCATCAGAATATTCTTTGATTGCTATTTAGGATGCTATTAGAACCCACTTGTTAGAGATGAACTAGCCTAAGGCTAAAAATCTCTTAAATAAAGAATTAAAAAAAAAAAAAAGAACCCACTTGAATGTTTTATTAGAATAATTTTTAAAATTAATTCCCATATTTCTATAGAATGTTCTTTAAAACAAACCTGGAAATCATCCCAAAGCTTCCTTGACATTATTCTTAAGATTCACAAGGACTTAGATGTTTCTCAGAATTACCTTAGAAGCAATCCTTAGATTTCGCTTGAAGTTCACCTCACAATCACCTTTGAAGTCCTCAGATCTAATATGGATTTCCACTGAGAGCGCCTAAGAAATTCGATGAATAGTTCGGGAAATCCAAGGGGATTTTTGATTTTCTAGTTGTGTGTTTCATATCCATACTATACTCTTTATATTCGCCCCAAAAGTCTTCCGAAATTTTCACCATAGTCTCACAAAAATGTTTCCAGATCTCCATTAGTTCGTGTTAAAAATTTCTAAAACACTGGGGGCGACCCCAGCGTAGTGGTTAACATCCATTCCTCTCACGCCAAAGTCACTAGTTCAAATCTCACCACCGGACAAGTCGCGACTGACCCAAGAGTGTTAAAGCGACTATAATAAAAAAAATGTTCAGTTTCAAAATCAAATCTTTTTTTTTTATTCATCCTGTAACTCAGAAGAATTTCAAATATCAGAAAAAATTTATCTTCCACATGTAAAAATATCCTTCAATAGACGTCTAGAAAAAACTGCATGACAATAGTGGTCAATTTAATATAATAGATATTTTTGTCAACGATGAAGTAAAAATTATATTCACTGTCCGCAACTGGGGGACGTTCCTTCGTTAGCCGCTAGTGCTTGGAAGCATTGTTCGGTACTTTGGCATGTTAGCAGATCATAATGCGATTCATTTTTCCTCAAATCATCAACTACGGGGTACTCAGGTACCAAGCTTCCATTTGAATAACATGGTGTAGAAAATTGCAAAAAATTCCTCACGCAGTTATTTCTGACTTATATTTCGATTAGTTATTTCCATTTAATTCCACTATCTTAATTGCATGGTGCGTTTTGCATGTCTATACCACTACCATAACATTAGATGTTCTTTAAAGTAACAATTATTTAATTATTCAGTAACCAAAGCCTAATCACATAAGTATTTTCCTACAGAAAAGTTAAAAGTCCCGCAACTTCTAAGCCAACATGAACAAAGGTCAAGAAAATTGCACAAATTACCCAATAATTTATCAAATGCTGCAAAATTCATCGAGCGTCCTTAATTATCGCTGAAACACGTGCGAACAACAGAGCGAAGAAAGAAAAAAAACTTTTATTTGCGGTTGTAATGTTTATTATTGGAAAACTTATTTCCTTCCCATTCGACAATCACCCTCTGCAGGCTGCCGTATGCAAACGCAATATGCATATACAGATACAATTATATGCACACACCACGTTTTGCCCTTTCCCGCAGAAACAATGTGTGTGCACATAACCTCACACTAAAATAATGAAAGCAGCCCTGAACCTAGTGTTTGCAAGGAAACATCGTCCAAAGGAGCTTTATGCTAATTTTTGATGCACACAGAACCACCCACCATCACCTAGTCAGCCAAACGGCGGTTGATGGGCAAGGGCAAGGAAAAGCAAAAGGGGATTCATGATGACCAAAAGATAACCTCTTCCCACCCACCCGCATACTCAGACACGTAAACATGTGCAGCATACGCACGCATACAAAAATACACTCACGTTTGGAGAATGAGAAACGAGCGGTTCGATTCTTCCGTCGTCGTTCCAAAATGACTTTTGAGTAAGTATCAATATTTCTGGCCCTCCCTTGGCTGAACTGTGCACTCTAACAAACTTCCGAAAAAACCACCCTTGAAACCCACTCCACGTCGGTTGGGGTAGTATTTATATCTAGTGACGGTCGAGTTTTGCGATCGGTGCGCTAGTCTGGGGATTTTTTGATGAAATTGGTTGATTATTCAAATTATGTGATATGCATATTGATTTTCGAATAAACGTGTTGAAGATTTTTCACCCAGTTATGAAAAGGTTAACGAATTACGCACCGCGCCATTTCCACCCAGCATGATCGAAACACATACAAACGATTCAGTCCTAGAAAAACGATAGACAATTCCATTCCGTCTCCATCGAAGCTACCCTGGGGTAGCAGCGCATTAGAATATCCCCTACCAACAACCACAGCAAGCCGTGCATACGTGGTGCAGCAGACATCTTTTCCCAGTCCGAACGGTCGAACGGTCCAACCGTCCGACCCGAACGACTCCAGATATAATATTGAACAAGTTTAATAAGCTTGTTTTCTAAACATAATTAATGCATTATAATTTATATCGTATTTCCATCGTACACATGCATCACATGCAGGTCCACAACGTGCGAGAGAGCGAACGAGAAACGCGGGAGACAGAGGGAGAGCGTAGCTTCCACTCACAGTTGCATATGCAGTTGGTATGTAAGCTTGAGTATCGGAAAAGGATTCGTTCGTCCAGTTCCGGACCAAAAGAGAAGGACTTCTTCCACAGTCTTGCTCTACTGCCTGTGAGTACATGCAAAGTCGATGCCCACCACCAGCGTCACCCTCCTCAGCAGCGTAAAGTGGGTGGCTGTGTTAGACGGAGGTGAAAATTGAAAATTGAGAGAAATTAGATGACTCGATGGGGGCAAGGAAGAGAAACCGAAAGTGAGCAGCAGAAGGATTTGAGGAAATTGGTAAAGTAAGTTCAGCAGACAAGACGGCAACATCAACCAACACAGAGTAGGCAGCGCAACGATAGCAATATCATCAACGGACGGCCTGAACGCACGTAGAGGCAGTAGGCTGGACGGGAAAGTTCTATGTCCTGCCTGCTGCTTACCGGAGCCTACTTTGTTTGCATGTGTGCGGATCCGGAAAAGATATGCGGGTGCCTGGCAAATGTGATTAGTCAACAAATGTACTGCCCATAAAAGCATAACTGTCTCAAATTTTGCTTCGTAGTGCACTGTATGGGTAAATGTGATAAACTTACGACATAAACGATTTTCTAACGATCAAATGTCAGCTTGTTTATGATGGATTCCAAGATGTACAAACCTGAAATGGAGAAAAAGAAACATTGTGTTATTTTTTTAATCTTATGTTATAAAATCATTATCGATCATATTTCAAAACATTCAACCCACCCTTGCGGAGAAAAGCGTACTGAATTGCATTAGTTTCCTTCGGCCGCTTTATCCCTTGACTTGGCCAAAGGATCACCAAAGTAGATGCGCCTCGCCACCTTCAACTCGACGCTCACTGACCAACATAATAACGTACCTCTACCTATATGCATATAATCTGCTCACCCAGAAGAGTAGATGCATCCACCTACACCACCCCTTCCCACATTTCACCGGTTGTTGTTATTTTCATCATCGGGCATCAGACATCCCAACAGGCAACCACCCGCTCGCTCCTTGATCTCAACTCAACCCGCCGATTGCGACGGGAAATTGAGAGTTGAGAGTCGCACACTGACTACTGCTTCGCTCGTTCTAGCAGATCCATCAATATGTGGGTATGTGTGTACGCGTAAGCATGCAGAAATTATATACAGAAAATACATTATAACTAACGATAATCTTACGGCCCATCGAGCCCACTCGGCGTTTCCAGTCTCACCTTACCCCCACTCCCTACCATCTGACACACGGTATTTTGAAATGTGTATGCATTTTCGGCGGTTCGTTACCGTTTTATAAGAAGGATATGCGGTTCGGTTCGTTCGACTCATTTAGAAGGGGTGCTGCTGCATTCGGAGCAAATGCATTTGCGCTTTCGTACCGTACCGTGCCGTGTTCCAGAAGCTATAGCTAATAACAAGCCTGTCCGACGCCCGTCACAAGAAGGTTGTTATTACCGGCCGCCGGGTCGGTCGTCGGACGGTGGCCGAGTCTATGTACGGAACAGTACCCAAGCCATTGGTTTCTGCGAGGTCTGTTCTATTTTTATCCTGACATTAGGTGCGTTGTCGTTATTTTGAAATATTTCGTTTAAAAGTGGGATTCTACTCAGAATATGAAGTGATTTTTATTTATATGAGAATGGTTTAATAGTTATAATGTGTTGATATGTCCAAACGCAAAACAAACAATTAATCGATTTAAATATGATATTCAAAGCAAATGATGCCTTATCAAGTCTAATGCTGATAGGGTTGAGAATTGAGCAGGTCTTGGCAGTATGAATTAGAAGCTCATATTTCAGAGAAAAGTTAGGCCAGATCATGTATATCAGTGTAGCCACTGAATTTTAAAGATTAAATTCCTGGTTTGAAACAAAAATGTTATGACAAACAAATTTTAAGAATGTTTGAAATCTTATTAGATTTCAAGATCCCAAAAAATTGTCAAATTATGTACAGCAACTCCTTCATATATGTGGTGGGTGGTAGCATCCATCCGACGCTGTTCTTGGCTGCCCTTCAACCAATTACGCTGATGTTTTGTGTATGAAGAAGAAGAATCAAGAATCAGAATCAGATTGACCGCCCACGGTTGCTGCTCTGTTATTACCAGATCAGCTGCAATTACACAGAGAACCAACAGATGATGTTTGGGACTAACATTCATCCTCAATGTGTAAGAACTGAAGATCTAATATTTAGCAATACCAGCGCCGGCCGTGTCCGAATGCAGGTCAACTAGGGAATGGGAAGGAATGTGTTGACGTGGTACTCGCTGTGAAGGAAACCGAGAAATCCTCTGCGCTTCCACGAGAAATCACTGGGATGTTGGATGTGGGGAAAGGTTTAACGGACACGCAGGGATCGTTTTTGGTAGAGCGATTATAATACACAAACACACACACACACACACACACACACATGCGCGCGCACTCATCCAATTTCTATTTTTAGATCAGGACCCACACTGTGGTAAGTGATGCGATCGGTGTTAAAGAAGAATTTGTTTTCATTAAAATCTAGTGGGTATAGAATAAGGCAAAGTGAAAAATTGCAAGGAAGGGGACGGGCCTGGGATTGAACTCCCGACCTTCTGCTCAATAAGCAGAAACGGTAACCACTGAGCTACCGAGCCTCGTCACTGATGTTTTGTGTATGATCAGTGTCAACTATAAACTAGTTATCTTCCAAAAAATCAGCTCAATTGGTTGAAGGACAGCCGAGAAATCATGTCAAAAATATGGTGTAATATTACTTGCCAAAAACGGCAACATTCTCATTAATACAGTGCATGAACTGACATTACACTGATTTTATTGCTTGTTTATTTTTGTGGCTATAAAAACTACATGTGATTTTCGACATAATTGAAGTGCATCCTCTTGGATGTAATATTAAAATTTATTTTTTGCTGTGTATGGAGAAACAATGAGATCTATAGAATAACATTTTAATTCTCGTATTCTGAAATTTTTAAAAGAATTCAAAAGAACTTTTTGAAGATTATAAGGTAAGGCCAGCTTTTTATTTTCTTCTGACATTTTTACAATACGAGATTTCTGAGTTCAAATAGGTGAGATGCACCAATTATGGCACTACTTTTTGGCATATACCAGTCATGTCTTATGTGATTTAAAAAGGTACAGCAACTGGTACCATTGCGTATATATTTGGGATTGTACCATAACTGGCTCACTTGTCCAAGGGCGTATTTTAAAGGTCTCAGACTAAAAAAATAAAATCATAGCTCTTGGCCTTGGACAAAACTTTAGGATTTGTTAGAACATTTAAGTATTGACTAAATAATCGAGCAGTTCCACGCAAAATGGCGAATCCCTTGGATTTTGAAGTGGGATTACGTCTTTTGGCAACATATTGGGGTGAAATTAAAAAAAAACCAAAAATGACCGCATAACGAAAAGTGGTTAGGTTTTGACCACATGTAACTCTGTCAATAGTGGATGAATTTTAATTCTAAACATGCCAATCGATTAGAAATTTGGCTACAAATCTGCTAAATTGAACACTTTAATAATTTTCAATTGGTCACAACTAAAATTACACAAATGTCCAACTGTTGTAATAGTGATCAAAATTATCACCAATTGCTTGCAAACAGCGCATTCCCTAACACAGATTTAAAAATCGAATTCGATCCTGTCTCCCTGAACTTTGCTTATTCAATCACCGTGTGTGGTGGTGTCCGGTCGGTGGTCCCTTCGACGCGTAGCGTTGAACATTTTATACAACGAAAGGCTGTCCACAAACAGCGATTTGCAGCTCACATCGTCGTGAGTCACTATGGGCCATCTATGCCAATCACGTCACCCTCGTTCCAAAAAACATACACGGATAGAAATTTCCTTTTGGCAAATTTCTATTGCTGTTTATTAATAACATGTATAAGTCAAATAATAAGCAGACGCCTTGCAAAAAGTTAATGAAGATCATGTTTCAAATGAAATGGTTAAGTGGTTACACATACCTTTTATGCATTCTTATAGGACCTATGTGGTTTGTCTTATGGAATGTATAAGGCTGATGTTTTGGCAAAAATGTATAAATGAAACACATGAATAAAATAATTGATTTTCGTTTCGTGTACAGCTCGCCAGTCTCATCCGTGTTGAACACCCTAATAGTTCAGCATTACTCAACTATCACGACAAAATGGTAATAGGAATAATGGACCATAAATTAGATAAAGAGTCTTTTTTGGACATTTCAAGCAGAACATTGCGATTCTCTTCGCTGAGTTTCTCTTTCGTTAATAACTTGAGCACATAACCGTTAACCGTTCTTTCTTAGCCGGCGCCGGTGGTGTAGTGGTAAGCGTGACTGCTTTCTAACACCCCAATGGGTCTGGGTTCAATCCCAGCCGAGGTCGGTGGGATTTTTCTGAGGCATAAAAATCTCTGGTCACGTCTTCCTTCGGAAGGGAAGTAAAGCCGTTGGTCCTGGCCCATGTGTGTTGTGAATGGGTGCGATATCCTACGCAGGTGTGGAAGTTGCCTTCCTGCACATTCGGTTGCCGTCAATGGATGGCAATCAATGTCCGTCGGTGATTAGCACTAGATTGCGGAACAGAGACCGACGTTAAATAAAGGAAAAAAAATAACCGTTTTTTTTTGTGTTTGTTGTAATAGATGCTAGATAAAAGCTTCTTATATCTATCAGTGTGCTGAAAATACCTGAGGATGTCAATGTCGCTTAGGACCTAATGCAAAGTTCAGATTGATTTGTCAAGGTTCCCATATGTTCGATCGAATGTCAGTTCCCATATGTTTAAATCTAACATACCATATATTTTTAAGGCAACATTGGGGGTGCAATTTCAGAATCCAAAGTCGGTCGCGGCATGAAAGTGGTCTGATTTTGATCCAGAGATGATTGATTTTAATTTTGAATACGCAAATCGATAGAAAATTTTTCTACAAATCTGTAAATTAGGGATAATACCTAACGATTGAAAATTTCACGAGTGTGTGCAAGTGTTGCTATGATCATAAAATGGTCACCGATTTCCTGCAAAAAGCGCTTTCCCTAGCACAGATTTCAAAATTGAATTCGATCCGGTCTCACCGAACGCTGTACTTTCAATCACCGCGTGTGGTGAGTGGTGGTGTTCTCCAGTACACAACGAAAGGCTTCCCGCAAGCAGCTAGCTACCAAAACTGGCCTCAACCGCTGATCGGATTCAGTTCCAATCACCGTTTGTGGTGGTGTCCGGTCGTTGGCATCAGCTGCAGCAGTGCTTTCGGCGCGTGAGATTGAACATTGTTCTCCAGTACACAACGAAAGGCTGCCTGCAAGCAGCGAGCTGCAGCCCACATGAGCAATCATAGAAGGAGGAAGAAACCGCACCGCTATTGATCGGAATCAGAAGCTCTTCGTGAGTTGCTGTGGGCCATCTATGTCAAGCGCTTCATACTACAGAGTATAAATAGAGAAAACCCCGGTCAAATTCCTATTCCTACACAAAACACAAGCTTGTGCTGCAGTTAATAAATAAGATTTATTATATAAGACCACGTATTCCTAAGTCACCATTGCGTACAACCCCATAGGGCTGCCCTTGTAGTTTTTTATTAACTTTACACAGTTTGAATAAACACCGTTTGGTGAGACCGGATGGAATTCAACTTTGAAATCTGTGTTAGGGAAATCTCTTTTCGCAGGAAATTGGTGATACTTGTAATTATCAAAGCAACAATTGCACAATCATGCAATTTTTAACTATAAAAACTTGAAAAATGATAAAGTATTTAATTTAACAGATGCGTAAAAACATATCTGATCGATTGGTGGTAAAAATTTGGAAATTGGTCGAGGGGCAGCTCAGTTATTAACGTTCAAAATCTTTCATAATTTTGTTACTTGTTCCATTTTTAGTTTTCACAAAGTATACCCCCATATAGAAATCACAGCTGTAGTCCTACGTCAAAAACTGTAAGATCTGCTATGTTCGCCTTCCTTTTCACTAAGGAACGACCGAAGCACACTTTATCACCTACCGGCTAAGTCTCCCGGTAGTTTGGGACTTATAAAAATCCTCCGACGAATGCTCGTCACACAACAGAAACACTAATAACCTGAATTAGCACAACCACACGCGGCGGACACCGAGCTCGGTCAACCAGACAATTTTTCGGATCGAGTGGAGAGTGGAACGTTTTTCGATCGCACGTCTTTAATGATCGAGTTGCTGATCGAGACTGAAGGACAAATTAGTAGTAGTAGTAAAATTTACGTTTATTTGATGTTTTTTTAAGTTTCAACATTTGGTTTTACATTTCAATTGGTTAGCCTTTGGTTCTTCTACTTTGTTCTAGTTAATTGGTTATTCTTATGAGATGCTAATTTACTGGATACACTGTTAAGGGCTTGTTTTCGTTTGAATTTAAAAATTTGATAACCTACCTACTTGAGCACAGAATGATCTGGTGGTTTTATCGCAGGCAGGCGACTCTAAACCTTTCCAGCGTGTTTGAAGACCGGCCAGGTGGTGAATCTCAGAATTACGAGTTCGCGGTGGACTGTTAAGGATCATTCTGAAGATCTTCTTTTGGATCCTCTGAAGCTTTAGGTGGTGGCACTTAGCACAACTCTCCCAGGTTGGCATACCATACTCAACAGCCGGCAGAATGATCTGCTTGTGGACAGCAAGCATGTTTTTGAGGGACAAGTTGGACTTCCTGTTTATCAGAGTGTAGAGAGACCTGATCAAGATGTTACACTTGGTGGATATCTTGTCCACATGGGATCGGAATAGCAATTTGCTATCGAAGGTGAGACCACGGTAGACTACTTCACTCCACCATTCAATGGGAGTGAAGGACAAATTGAACTAGGTACACCTTTTATCTCTTCTCTTAATACTGTATATGTGTGTATATGTTTCGAGTGATCTCTGCGATAGATGATCGTTGGTTGTAGAGTCTACCTATGTATCGCATTGGCAAATCGCACTATAAGTATATAATAAATTAGATGACATTTATTTCATTTGGGGTTGGCTGCATATAGTGGACAGAAAATAGAAATAGGTAAAGTGAATTTAATTTAGAATAACAATTTCAACTGTATCGCAGATTAAGCAAATGTTTAGTTAAGTATTTCTAGTGTAATCATAACTCCTAATTTTAGTTTGTTTTAGTCCCTAACATGATCCTCAAACATTAACTTCAATAAATTTCCAAAGCCATGTAATTATGGACACCTCGAGATATACAGACTAATTTTTTTTTCTGAATTATTGTTATAAGACTGAAATCTGGAAAATGAACTTTGAAAGTTTAGAAGAGTTTCAAAGAATTTAAGATGAATGGCTAAATTTTAGCTCAAATGTGAATGATTGACCATAACAAATAATTATGCAAAGATTCATGCAAATCGGAGAAGGTCGTAGCAGATAGATTCGTCATTTGGCGTGAAACTGCTCATGAGCTGATGGATAAATAAAAATATCAACAAATTGCTTTCGATATACTTCTAAGCTAAAAAGTTAATCAATGATCAATTTAATCATTCTATGAATTTACTGCAATTTTCCAAATAGAGTGTCAACCACAAGGATCCCATCTGAAAAAAAAAATCATCTTAGAGACTTGTGACGTAGAGAATACATTGTATAATTCCCCTTTGTATTTTGAATCACTCCTTCTAGGGATTACATAAAAATCCCATCACTACAACCCAGTATCCCACAAGTGTGCACACATGAGGCGATGCATGCATGCATTCATGTTCGTTTGAGGGCGCCCAAAACTTCAGAGAGTCGCACAGCCATACCGGCGAAATGAGAGAAGCTTCTTGTATTATGATGCGAGTCCTTCCACTCCACGAGCAAACAACAAACGAGCAGGAGCGGCCAAGCCGGACGAACGACGACACAAAGGACACCATAAGAACCGGATCCAGTGTCGTAACAAACCCATCGTCCAAAGTGGACCGAGAAGAGTGGCCCCAAGTGAGGCACCGCACTGACTGGTGTAATAAGTGTATGTATGTTTTGCTACCGACCGACGATCGACGAGAACTGAAACAACGGAAGGACATGATTGGGAAGGAGGAAGCGACATGAACACGGGAAGAACACGAGGGAGCATTAATATTTCGAAATGAAGCTCATTTGCATTTAAATAAGGTGCCAGGGAAAGCCACGACCGAGTGCACCATGCACGTAAATGAGAAGCAGGCGAGCCGAGTTGGGCGTAAGTGTGAGTATGAGAAACGGAGTGTGAGAGAAAGAGTGTGCGAGCGAGAGTGTGGGTTCTTATGAGCCCTCTTGGCTTGGCCTGCTTTATTTGTCTCGGTCGAGGGCGAAAGGAACGGAAAAGGGTAGACTAATTACTGTAACTAGATGAAATTCAACGAGTGCAATTCTGCTATGACGAGGAAGAAGCAGAGCCGTAAGATATGGAAACACAGACAAGGAGCTGAACTGAACATGGACGGTCATAACTAGCCCCCCCAATTGATATGATGCGGTGGGTGTAGGCAGAAAGTTGGTGTGGGAGGTGAACTGCAAGATGAAACGTACGAAGAAATTGCAACATCTCACTCTACTACTTCTTCTAATATGAATGCAGTTTGCCTCGGCTTAAGTTGGCTGGGTGGTGGTACTCATTACTGGCCACAAACACATAACAACAACAACGTGGAGGTAAAGCACACACAGAGAGCAGTCATGGGTGGTCGTGGTAGATTGTAATCGAAAACTTGCAGGACTGGCAGTTTTTCGGGGGAGGAAGTCTTAATGCAATAGCGTGTAGATGCACACAGAAGGATGGGTTGGCTGGTTAGTTGGATCATTATGCATTGTACTTCGCTCTTGGTTGGTCGTCGAATCGAATCGATTTGCAATTTCTGTTACCGATAACCTTGCACAGTTCAGTTTAATATGGTCCCGACATAATGGTGTAATGGATTCCGATGAAAAGTTTACTTTGTAAATTATGAACGGGAAGCACAGTTTAGAGCCAATTTGTTCACGATTGGATTGAATGGCTATTATAATTTTTTGATGTGAAATGGATCAAAATAAGTAAACAGTGAAATATTTGCTTTGAAAATGTTGATTCTTGATACTGTACAAGCTGGGGCAAGGGGTTCGAATTCCGGACCGGTCTAGAAAATGTTTCGGGTTGGAAATTTTCTCCACTTCCCTTGTGCTTACCACGCAATAAAGCTCTTCATTAACAACTGTGAAAGTGCTTCAAAGAACACTAAGTTGAGAGCATGCGTAATCTCGTTTAAGATCGTCAAGAACTCTGTCATAGAGCGGTGATTTCATGGCTAAATACAATTTTATTTGGAGCCCCTTTCATCAGTCTCCAAAAAAAAATCAAAGTTGTGCTTTCGAGATGAATGCCATAAAACAACAACAAACTACACCGCTAACCGTCGCCTACTGAGAGCCATCGTCCTCGTTGTCTTCATCGTTGAAGGAAGACAAATATGCACGACGGAGGCAACGAAAGCTCGTGTCACATGCAAATTCCTTATACCTATAGATCTACCGAATGGCAGCAGGCGAGCCCGGACGACGAAGACAAACGAGCAACATCAGCCAACTACGATTCCCACTAAGTGAGTATATTTTCAAGCAACAGCAGCAGCAGCAGATCGAACAGGAGAAGTTTTTAAAATTTTAATTAGTTCATTTAAAATTCAATAAAATTGATTATTCTTCTCAAACATAATGAAGAATGAATGGGATGAATTGAACGAAAACTTTGTTGATTTTTTTGTCGTTCGCTAGCTTTGCCACCACCCAGCAACTCTTCCACTCTTCTTTCGAACCACTGTGTACGTAGGTATACGGTAGTTGTCATCGTCATTCGAAAACCAAAACCTCCATCAGTTGCTATAAATCGTCGTCTTGTATATTTGGAACTGATTCTCTCTGGATATCCTCCGTATGGCGAGTTACGAATTGGGACAGACCATGGAGGGCGAGGAAGGGACTCATTTGAATGTTTAAATTTTAAAATCATTGTTGTACATACTGCCTCTGACTACGGTGAGGACGACGACGACAAACGGCTGCTGCAGCTCCATTGACTGACGCGATTCTTGGCGGGCGCGAAATTGAAGATGATCGCCGTCATGACTGACTGTTGCGATGGGGAGGTCTACGGGAAGATACACTCGCACCCCACCTCGCTCGCTACTGCTTCGCTCAATAGTCGGATGGTTGGTGAAGCAACACTTGGCATCGACATCGAAGTAGGCTCCGCTCTGCGCTTCAATGAGGTTGGGGTAGCAACAGCGGAGAAGCAAACAGAAAGATGAATCTAAATGACAGACGGTGGTACCAACGATTTATCGATGGGTTTTTGAGGTTAACCCGGTGATTCCCGGGAGGCAAATGAAGCGTGATTTCTTGCGAAGTTGGAAGTTACATTAATTGAAGGAGGAAATTGAGGCAAACTGACTAATTTTAGGTTTTATACTCACACCTTTATTTGAATAAGATTCAAACCAAATACCAACCTGAAAAAGAAAAGAGAAAAAAATATGTCAGTTAAACTCAGGAATACATATATTATGATGGAATAAGATCTATCGAAGCAGGCGTTAACATCGATCAGCGCCGCCATGTGCGATTGTGGTGGGCTCATTTATCCCTAAGCTGGCCGTGGTCGCAAAACGACCGTGAAGAATCAAAACAGAGACCGAAAAGTAGCAAATGAAGGTGCAAAAAGGATGACGGCGGCGGCGGCGGTGGCGAAAGTTTGTCCCAGATGGTGCCCGCTCTGGTGTCTTAGTATGTGTGACTATGTTTACACCTTTTCAGGCGAGTCTTGCCATACATAGTAGAGCTTCCTTCCGTCGATGGATGGGCGGTCAAAGGTGGGTAAACACAGAAATAGCATTTGCCGTTTGGTCCTCCGGAGAGAACCAAGTCGTAGTTGGCCGAGCATAATTTATTTCCACTATCCGTTGACACACATGCACACATACACATACGAACGTAAATTTATAGTGCAGGGCTCACCGAGATTGAATTGATAATGAAATTGTTATTCATGAAGTTAATTAAAAATTTAAATAGGAACTTAATAAACATACACACATGGACGGTGAGTGTATGGATGGTAGGCACAGAAGGCACTGAAACAACTGTCAAAGCCACAGCAGTGTTCAGTTATCCACTTAAGCGATGAGGAAGTCAAGACGGAGCATGAAATACGTACGGGTCAAAATTGGACACCGGTCAGGATTGTGTCCTTCTTGACGTTGGTACAATTATATGATAAGTCACATTATAGAAAATATCAAACTGGAAAAGTGGATTTCTCAGTGAAACTTTTCTAATCTAAACTTGTAATATGGTTGGCCAACATTTCAAAAGCTCGACGACTATTGTTTTTTTTTTTAATATCCAAGGTATTCTCCAGAAAATTATTCAAGATGATCAGCTACATATTTTAAACAAGAAAAAAAAACAGATTTGTTAATTGCAAATTTAAGCCAACCAAAAAACATTCATTGACCGGCGACCATGTGAGCATTCATGCATCTCACACTGAAGGTCATGAGTTCAAATCTCATCTCCGAACAGGTCACGGATGACCTAAAATGTCATAAAGAGCAGTTCCTGGCGAAGTCAAAAAAATTATGAATTTTTAAGTCGACC
Source organism: Ochlerotatus camptorhynchus (assembly GCF_037179485.1). Classification (NCBI taxonomy): domain Eukaryota; kingdom Metazoa; phylum Arthropoda; class Insecta; order Diptera; family Culicidae; genus Ochlerotatus; species Ochlerotatus camptorhynchus. The sequence continues at coordinate 699,196 of NW_027040822.1, read as the reverse complement.
CGCTCCTATTTGTATAAAACTTTCCAAAAATTTGTGTCATTATAATTTGGTTTTGGTTAAATTTTTGAACATTTAAGATTTTTAGGACATCATCTTAATATGTATTAATACTTAAAACATTTTTTAAAACGTATTTTTTTTTTCTATAACTTTGTCTCAGACGTTATTTTCCAAATGTTGTTTACGTGCTACAATTTTTGGAAACTTATTAAAAACGTTATTGCAAGATCCAAAATTATCGAATTTTAACTAATAAAAATATGAATTATTGCCCTTAACAAACAATTATGCAAAGTTTCATGCAAATCGGAGATGTTCGAGCTTTCCCGAACCGTCATTTGGTGAGGAGCGAACAACAAGTTGTCGCCTATAGTAAACAAAAAGTTGAGCAAATCTCTTTTTTCACTACATTATCTTGTACAAGTCACAGCACCGAAAATATGAAGTTCAGATGTTTCAAAAAAATATATAAAAATAATGTCGAAAATCTTATTAAAATCAGTTCCTCATATTTTTAAGAGAGGAGTAGCAGAAGTGCACCAGTATTGGCCATAGATTTCTAAGTTGGCCACACCTCAGAAACCGATTAAATTACCATATTCGTGCATTTTGTCGTCAACATGTTTATTAGACTGATGCAAAATTTGAAATTTCCTTCCCAAAATTGGAACTCATTTGGTTAGAAACTGACTTGACACAAACCATTTGAATTTTATATGGAAATTACTATGAGAAAACTAAACTTGATGTTCATTGTCTTCTAGAATTTCTCCATACTGTACTGTTAAAAAATTCTAGAGCTATTCTTATGGTAAATTTTCTCAGCTACAACTTTGATCTTTGATCAGCCAAACGTCAAATTAAATAGTTATTAATTGTTTAAGAGATTGATAATTTTATGGCATGAACAAGCAGCTTTTAAGTGGGCAACAGTGTTGGCAAAATTTCAAAAAATCAAAGCTCACCAACGCTCAAGATCATGCTTGATTTTCGTAGACAAAAATCAACAAGCAAAAAATGCGGTTGATTTTACAAGCTGTGAGTGATATCGCAGCTCGGAACATCAAGCTAACAAAACTCACCAACTGCAAATCTCACCAAACTGTGGTGAGATTGACTTTAATGATTATTGCTTTACACCCGAATGCAATCGAAACTTCCATAACGGCTTACAACAGTCCCTTCGTGTCTGCCATCGGTGAAGATAAAAAAGAGATAGCAAACTATGCTTTCTCTTTCTAAAAAAACGATGTGCAATGGAATCATTTTTGTGTCCAGTCAACTCTCGGCTTGATTTTTGCACGTTGTGAATAGTCTCGCAATATCAAAGGTGCTTGCAAAATCAATATCAAGCATGATATTTTGTTCCAATATCACGCGTGATATTGCGAGCGCATTAGAGCGGAAAAATATCAATTTATTTCTGATTTTGCCAACACTGGTGGGCAACACTGTATTCTACAGTATGACATAGTAACCATGATTTTTGTGATCTATTCTTCGTGCCTTAAACATCAAGGTTGCCTGCTGAACTGTTGAATGAGCATAATCATAAGACATCAGTGACTTGAATTATTAATAACTTTTGTTCCTTACATTTGATCGAAAAGTGGGCTGTATCAAAGCTGAGAAAATTTCCTTCGAGCACAGCTATCATTTTTTTAAAGCAAAGGCGATATGGTGAAAAATGGTTGTAATTTCCTTATAAACTTCAAATTGTTTGTGCTAAGTCAGTTTCGTACTAAATAATTTCAATTTTTTTGAGGCTAATTAAGGAACCGTTTGAGCACTGTGCAGTGAAAATTTCAAATTTTGCGTAAGTCTTATGTTTATGTACACCGATGAATATGATTTGTACCAACAAACTGAAAGCAACTGAACATCTCAAAATTGTAAACAACGTGAAATATTGACAAAAGGTGGCCAAAGTAGGAAAATGGTCAATACTGGAGCGTTACCCCTATATATTATTATACAATACAATCAAACGGGTCGAAATTAATAACTCCGAAACGAAGCATTTTCATAGCTAGCTGTCTTCAGCAATGTTTCTCATTACAATAAGGACCATCTGTTGACTTAAGCCGATAGTTGCCAAAATCAAACTTCGATAACTAAACTAAACTAAGTGTGATGCAAGCACATATCGCAATTCTAATCAATTGTTTTCAACTCATTCTACAACCCATCACAGCACAACACAAAATCCTAGCCCACCAGCATGTCCTTTCTCCGATTCAAATGAAGAAGCTCCACTCATCATTGCCAGCGTCGTCATTATTTTACCCTTCCCTCCCCTCGATTCCCTAGTCGATCTTCGGCAATGATATGCTGTTCATCTTTTCCGAAGGACAGCTTTCCTACCTTGTACTCCTTCCATAAAACAAACGGGAAGACAGCATTCAACTCTGCGGAGCCCAATCTTAACTGTTGTGAATCTCATTTGAATGTTGAAGTGTAGGCAGGGGTGGAGATGATGTGCCATCACCCTCTTCCGCCTATCCTGCCTTCAAGGTGGGACACTGTCCAGCAAGACCATTCTTACTCATTTCCCATTCCAATTTCTTGCCCCACCACCCGCTCCTGGCAACTCATGCACTCCATCGCCTTTCGTTTCAATTTTATCTAATTTCCAGATTTGCTTTCTCCCCGCTCCCCGAGCACGCCAACCATTCTCGGACCAACCCTTTCCGTAATAATAATATGTAAATCTGTTTATGGGTGTTTTCCTCCTACTACCAACGATGGATCGCTTTTTCGTCATCTCCTTGCCGGTTCTAACAAGGAGAGCTAGAGAGAGAGAGAGCGCGCGCAAGAAGAGAGATGCAAATTCGTAGTCTTTGTAGGAGTGGAGGAGTAGTTATGGAGAAGAGGTTCTTGCATCTAATACATTCCAAATTGCCTGGTTGGCACCGGATCGGATCGGGTCCGGTGGAGTCGGGGTGCTGGGACGAGGAAGTTGGCCCCGCGTCTATTCTTCATCCTGTGTGCTGTTGCGGTTCAAGGCAGCCAGCCTGCATTCCGAATAACTATCACCTAAGAAGACGACTGCGTTCGGATCCTCCCGGTGACTTTGAGAAGTTTGGGCTAGCTTAAGCTGATGGAGTGGGGGCCCGGCGTGTGGAAATCTATGAAATGCGGGTTGGAAAGTTTTGCCCTTCCCTTACCTGCGATCCCCGAACCCGATCGTATTGAGCTCTACATAAAATGTTGTATATTTCGGAATAACGTCGTCGTCGTCGGTCAGAAACCGAATACCTATTAGCATCCTGTATTATTTAAAACTGGTAAACTACTTTACTGCTTGGTGAATGTTAAATTATCTGTAGGTTGTTGGCCTGTTCGTCCGTTTTTCACTTTTTGGGGTGGTTGAACGGGAGCTGCCGTGAGACGTAAGAAATTTAGTTATAGAATTACGTTTTAATTGAAACGCATGAACCATCTTTGATTGCTGTTCAAGTTGTTGTTCAAGGGATTACAGATCCTTAGAACGGAATTCGACTTCTTTTTTGTCAAAGCAATTAATTCAGATCACCAAGGTTGGAAGAATGTTACCTTGTTTTTTCAACAGCAGGTCAAGTCGCTAAAATTTTCAAATGTCCGTTACACGTGAGAAATCAATAAAATTGACAAATTTTATTTATTAAATTTAAATAGGATAAACTGAACAAAGTCTGCACAAGTTCGGAATAAATTTACTAATTGTAAAATTTTGAACTGATTTTTTTAAATTTTTAATGAATTTTCCAAACGGCATAGGCCTAGTTTAGTGTGTTAATTCTGTAAAAACGACTCAAAACGAACAGAAGGGGATCTAGCTCACCTTTGGTTTTATGCACATTATTTTTGAGGAGTTCATATGTTCACTAATTTTTTATGTTTTGTGCTAACGTAAGAACTACCCGACACTCACAAGACGCGACGCGAGACAAGACAAAACACTTATCGTTCTTACAACGTTAAAATAAATTAAAATTTCGCGTCGCGTCTTGTGAGAGTTCATATGTTTTTAATAATATTTATCATAGAATGCATAAGAATTGTGAATGGTGAAAACATATGACCACATCTCATGTCATAAAAAATCAAATCCTAGGGACATCCCTAGCCTAGTGGTTAACATCCATACCTCTCACGCCAAAGTCATTAGTTCAAATCTTATCACCCGGGAAAGTCACGAATGACAGAACCAGTCGTAATAATATTTTAAAAAAATAGAGCAAATTCAGCCAAATATGCCAGTGTCTCAGTTTCGAACCATTCAGGTTTCCACAAAACTTAGCCTTATTGTTTATTATGGGGAATTATTCAAATTTTTAAGGTGTGCTGTGTTGACTCTAGCTGAATTTTTCATTAAATCATAGTTTGAAAGCACATCTTCTAAACTCAAATACCCTTAAAATAAAAGGAAAGGAAACCATTCAACAACAATTTCTGCTTATTAACCCTCCGTTACTCGCGCCAACTTTTGTAACACGAGTACTCGCGCGTTGTACTTTGTACAACAGTGTGAGTTTTCCATTGCCATTTTGCAGCCGAGCTACCAATCGATATGAAACCAACTGGTATTCCTTAAAAAACTTGTATATAACTAAACAAGCTAAATTTTTATCACAGTTAACCCCCAAAAAATGCGGATAATAGAGAAAATGTGAAAAGAAACCGCGTAAACGGTGTCCGTATTACGTGGGATTTGACTTAATTGGTTACAACTTAAAAAATCTCGAGATCCTGACCAGATCGAACGTTATTGCCTTACCTATTGGCAAAGTTGTTCTAAAGATCATAACCTTTTCGCTGGTGGAGAGTAGTTCAGAATTTTCTCACTACCAAGCGCTAGAATACATGTGAAATTATCGCATGTGATATATCTCGAGAGCATGACCAGATAGAAAGTTACTGTCGTCGACAAAGTTGTTGATGAGATCAAAGCCTATTTCTTGGTGCACAATAGTTCAAAATTTTCTCAATACGCGGCGCTAGTATACACGTGAAATTCTCATATAAAATATCTCGAGATCCTGACCAGATAGAAAGTTACTGTCTTAGGCAAAGCTGTTCAGAAGATCATAGATCTTCTCACTAGGTAATGCTCGTATACATTTACAGCTCTCGCATGTGATACATCACTAGATCCTGACCACATAGAGAGTAAATGTGTTATATCGCATGCGAGAATTTCTCATGTATACTAGCACTACGTAGTGAAAAAATTCTGAACTACTGTCCACCAGCGACAAGGCTATGATCTCCTGAACAACTTTGTCTGAGACAGTTGCTTTCTATCTGGTCAGGATTGTTACCGTTTGTAACATTTGTTGATGTATTTCTGTATGTTTATCGTATTCTGCATGTCCATTTAAATTTGAATAATAATTGCCAATTTGATACCCCTAGTTTTAGTACACAATACACTACCACAGTTTACTATCAACTACTGGAATAGATGATGAGCCAACAAATTGAGTTCAGTGGAACATAGGAGAATGGGTACGAGAAGTACAGAGAAAGGGAACGGCGAGTAGCACCGAAACTTCTTCCGCCACTTGCCAAGTAAACTCAAACAAGAGCAGTTGCATAAGCTAAAATCCGTTAAAAGTTTATTGAAGAAGAGTAAGAGTGTCGTAGTAGCAGGAGTGGATAGAGAGAGAGAGAGAGAGAGAGAGAGAGAGAGAGAGAGAGAGAGAGAGAGAGAGAGAGAGAGAGAGAGAGAGAGAGAGAGAGAGAGAGAGAGAGAGAGAGAGAGAGAGAGAGAGAGAGAGAGAGAGAGAGAGAGAGAGAGAGAGAGAGAGAGAGAGAGAGAGAGAGTCAGGTATGAAACAAGGATTAAAGAAGGTCACATGTGACAATCGGGCCTAAGACCGTTTCTTTTGTGCCCTTTAGGACCCGTTAGTTGTGAGGGTAGCTTTTGGTGGAGAACTGGCCTCTCGACGATACCGAGGTTGGACTCGGTAAGATTAGGATTTGGGTTCCACCCCAAATGGTACCGAGTAGGTCTCCACACACCCATGAAATCCAAGTCTGCCATCTCCAAGCCTGGAACCACAGACTCTCAGCATAGCCAACATTTGTTCGCCAGAGTCCGCCATTGTGCCAACCGACCGACGTCACCAAACGCTTTCACCGAGTCTTCATCAGCCTCACTGTTTCCCGCCATCAAGCTAGCCACCGTCATCGAGACCACCACCACCAGCACCATCACCCCCACCAGTAAATTCCAGCAGCCACCGGCCGGTCAGGTATTACACCCCCCCCCCCCCCACACACACACACACGATGTTAAGTTAGGGAAATAAATGGTAAAATTGTATTTCACCAGCTTCTTTTTACCACACCTTATCCGAGGTCTGATTTGCCGAGTAAAGTACACCAGCCGACCTTGAGAATCAGAAATAGTTCTCCAGCTCTGCTAGCCATTAAAAGAGGTTGTTGTATAACCTACCCTCACTGGTAGGCCATTGCTTTGCCAAGCCCGCCGAGGTGTTTGTCCTGGTAGCCCCCTAGGTACCCCACCCTAGCAGCAACAGGATCTCGATATATTCCATGTAATCAATTTAGTCAAATCCCACGTAGTATGGTCACAGTTTACGCGGCTTCCATTTACATTTTCCCTATTATTCGCATTTTTCAGGTGTTTACTGTAATCAAAGCTTAGCTTGTTTAGATCAAAACAAGTTTTCTGAGGAATACTCGTTGGTTTCAGATCGATTGGTAACTCAACAACAAAATGGCAATGGAAAACTCATGTGTATTGTACAAAGTACAACAGCGCGAGTAACGGAGGGTTAAGGTAGCAGAGTCCATTTTCCCATCACACCTCACAATTTCAAGAGCACACAACTCAAGATCTACGAGGTTTATACATTTGCAAATTTCAGACATTGCTTGCTTCTCCGCAGCATACAACAAGTAGTAGTATCAGCTAAGTGCATTCACAGAAACCTTATTATTTTTACATGTGAAATTGCGATGTGTAACACGAAAAAGGATGCTACAGGGAATCACCTTAAAGGAAATTAACAGTCTACTACCTTCATATTCAGTTCCTCGTGTGCTACTGATCTATTTTCCTTGCTACTCGTGTTCATGAACTTCATAAGTATTTGGACTACCAAGAACATATTATCCACACAAAAATTGAACATAAATGATGCGCATAGACTTTATGAATCTAAGGAAATATTGAACTTCGAGGGCCAAAAAAGGATGTGGTCTCCAGAATTGATTTGGGATTACCCTTAGAATTATATTTGTAACTCTCGATAGGCTCTTCTCAGCATTCCCTACTAATTATCCTCGATTTTTTTTGAGTGAATTAAATGAAATTAATTAAATGAATGTGTGAACTATTTTACAGCTACATCCAACCGGAAGAAGTACGATCCTTTTACAGATTTGCATAACCTACTTAAATTATAGTGCTTCGCTGTCTAAACAGATTCTGTAGTATGGTCGTCGGAAGGATTTTAAATAATTCTGCAAATTTCTATGATAAATTTTCGAACAAATATTTTTTAACTCTTTATTTGTTCCAAATTCAAAATAAATTACATTTCAATTTAACCTAGGTGCTCCAGCTACTACAGTAACTTTTTCTGCTTCTTGTTCGCATTTCAAGCTTATTGCTAAGCGAATATTAGCTTATTGCGTGCTCTCAACTTAGTGTTCTAAATGCACTTCCACAGTTATTAATTGAGAGCTTTCGATGTCAATACCAATGCATGAATTTGTATATTGTGTGGCAAGCACAACGATACTCTTTGCCCAGGGAAGTCGAGAAAATTTCCAACCCGAAAGATTCCCTCGACCGGACCGGGAATCGAACCCGCCGCCTACGGCGCGGTAATACCATGCCTTTACTGCTGACTACGCTATGAGGCCCCTTACTACAGTAACTTACCAACCTTAATTGTTATGATATATATATCTAAGTGTTTTTACATTGTTCCTGCCTTGAAAATTCAGTATTTTAAATAAACAGGTTTTCTAAACTTGCATGTCAGCATGCTTGGCATGCACAGTTGTACACACCAACTGCTCATTTGTTAACACTCCGAATACGGCGGGTAAAAAACTTTACGCCGACTACGAAGCCTCCGAAAAACGTGTAACGACTAGTTTGCAATGGCACAACTTAGCCATTTCTTAATGAATTTCAAAAATTGTGGTACCTTTAGAATTCCTAGGGCTTCTAGATGATTTTAATTGCAAAAAACTTGAAAATAGAGTCGTCTACTTTTTTAAAAAGCGAAAAGAGTTGTTACACGTTTTTTTGAAAGGTGTGTTTGTAGGGTTTTGCAAGTGGCCCAAGATCTGTAATTTAGATTAATGGGCACAAATGTTCACAATTAGCAAGAATACAGTCATGGTTCCTAAATATGGATCCTGGAGACAACGGAACGGCCCTCGAAAAATCCGGAACATCCGTAAAAATGGTCAATCCATGATCCTGATCCTAGAAAACATTAGGAACTGTGATATAAACAAAATTTGGGGTCGTGACATAAAATGTACCTGGATGGCCATGGGACCGTCCTCCGGAAGATCCGGAACATCCGTAAAAGTGGACAATCCATGAAACTGATCCTAGAGCTCCGTGTTTTTTAACATTAGGATCTGTGATATAAGAATGAATTTGGGCCATGGGACCGTCCTCCGGAAGATTCGGAACATCCGTAAAAGTAGTAAATCCACGATCCTGATCCTAGAGCTCTGCGTTTTTTTTATAAACATTAGGAACTGTGATGATGGAAAGAATTTGGGCTTGTGACATAAACATGAACCTGGATGTCCATAGGACCGTCCTCCGGAAGATCCGGAACATCCGTAAAAGTGATCAATCCATGAAACTGATCCTAGAGCTACGCGTTTTTTTTAACATTAGGATCTGTGATATAAGAATGAATTTGGGTCATGGACCAAGATGGCCATCGGACCGCCAGCAGAAGATCCGGAACATCAGTGAAAGTAGTAAATCCACGATCCTGATCCTAGAGCTCCGTTGTTTTCTTGAAAACATTAGGAACTGTGATGATAGAAAGAATTTGGGCTTGTGACATAAACATGAACCTGGATGTCCATAGTACCGTCCTCCGAAAGATCCGGAACATCCGTGAAAGTGGAAAATTCACGAAACTGATCCGAGAGCTCCGTGTTTTTCGTGAAAACGTTAGGAACTGTGATATTAGAATGAATTTGTGATCGTGACATAAACATGGACCCAGATGACCATCGGACCGTCCTCCGCAAGATCCGAAAATTCCGTAAAAGTGGTTATTGTATGATACTGACCCTAGAGCTCCACGTTTTTTTCGAAATCAATTGGAACTGTTATACATAAATTAATTTGCGGTCGTGACATAAACATGTACCTAGAAGGCCGTGGGACCATCCTCCGCAAGATCTAGAACATCTTTTAAAATGGTCAATCCTTGAAACTGATCCTAGAGTTCTACGGTTTTTTCGAAAGCATGTGGAACTGCGATATAAGAAAGAATTCGGGGTCACGACATAAACACGTACCGGAGACGAAACAGCCTAAAGCTGAAAGTCTCCTTAATAAAGGTAAAAAAACACGGACCTGGATGGCCATAGGACCGTCCTCCGGAAGATACGGAACATCCGTAAAAGTGATCCAGAGGTTTCTTATATCACAGTGTTTTAAAAAGAACTGCAGAGCTCTAGGATCAGTTTCACAGTATGATAAATTTACGGATGTTCCGGATCTTTTGGAGGACAGTCTCATGGCCATCCGTGTTTATGTCACGATCCTAAATTCTCGCAAATCGAATTCTCGAAAAATCGCAGTTCCAAGAGTTTTCGAAAAAAAAAAAAACACGGCTTTTTCACAGTTTCATCGATGATCCACTTTTACGGTTGATCAGGATCTTCTGGAGGACGTTCCAATGGCCATCCAGTTTCATTTTTACGGATCGTCCGGAGGACTGTCCCATGGTCATTCGGTTCCATGTTTATGTTAAGACTCCAAATTCATTCTAATATCACAGTTCCACGGCTTTTCGTTCTTGGATCAATTTTATGGCTTGCAATCGGGCTAAGGCCTTGTTGTCCTCTGCTGTCCGAAGAAGTCGTCTCCACTCTACTCGATCCATGGCCAGACTTTGCCAGCCTCGTAGTCTGCGAAGGGTCCCCAGGTCGCCTTCTACTTGGTCGATCCACCTTGCCCGCTGCGCGCCTCTTCTTCTTGTTCCTGTTCGGGCGCTTTCGAGAACCATTTTCACTGCGTCGTCGTGCGACATTCTTACGACATGCCCAGCCTACCGTAGTCGTACATTTTTTGCAATGTGAACGATGGATGGTTCTCCCAACAGCTGGTGCAATTCTTGGTTCATTCGCTTCCTCCACGTTCCGTCATCCAAGGGCGCGTCTGTCCTCCACGAGCATTGTCACGGTCTCGTAGCAGTAGACGACCACCGGTATAATCAGCGACTTTTAGATAGTCAACTTCGTGGCAAATTTTATTCGACCGGAGCGTCCTCCGGAGTCCAAAGTAGGCACGATTCCCTGCCATAATGCGTCTTTGAAATTCTCTGCTGGTATCATTTTCGACGGTCACCAGTGAGCCCAAATACACGAACTCATCGACCACCTCGATTTCGTCACCGTCAATCTGAACTCGGGGTGGGAGGCTAACATTGTCTTCCCTAGAACCTTCTTCCTTTCATGTATTTTGTGTTTAATGCGTTGATGGCAAGTCCAATCCACCTAGCTTCAGCCTTCAGTCTGATGTACGTTTCCACCTTCGTCTCAAAGTTCCGTACCATGATGTCGATGTCATCGGTGAAGCCAAGAAGCTGTCTTGATACTCGTGTCTATCCCAACTCTTCTGATCACACCTTCTAACGCGATGTTGAATAGCAGACACGAAAGTCCATCACCTTGCCGTAACCCCTTTCGAGATTCAAAGGGACTCGAGAGTGTCCCCGAAACTCGAACAACGCACATCACTCGATCCATCGTTGCCTTGACCAATCGCGTCAGTTTATCTGGAAATCCGTACTCGTGCATAATCTGCCGTAGCTGATCAAGATCGATTGTATCGTATGCGGATTTGAAATCGATGAACAAATGATGTGTAAGCAAGTTGTATTTGTGGCATTTCTGCAGAACCTGCCGAATCGCGAATATGAACCCATGAATTCCTGCTGGTATTGCCCAAGAAATCTCTTGCAAATGGTGACAGGCGGCGACGTATAATTTGGGAGAGTACCTTGTAAGCGGCGCTCAGCAGTGTGATCGCGCGGTAGTTGCAGCAATCCAACTTGTCGCCCTTTTTGTAGATTGGGCATACAACACCTTGCTTCACTCCTTCGGTAATATCCCCTCCTCCCAAATCTTGGCAATTACCCAGTGCAGCGCTCTAGCCAGTGCTTCACCACCGTATTTTAATAGCTCACTTGGTAGTTGATCTACACCAGTTGCTTTGTTGTTCTTCAGTCGACCGATCTCCTCCTCAACTTCTTGAAGATCAGGGCCTGTAGTAGCCTGTCGTCTCCTGCACGTGCTCCAAGGTCTGTTGCCGTGCCACTTTCGTTTTCTGCTGCATCACCGTTGAGGTGCTCGTCATAGTAATGCTTCCACCTCTCAATTTTATGGAGTGACCATTTTACGGATGTTGTTGATCTTCCGGACGACGGTCCCATGGCTATCTAGGTACGTTTAAGTCACGATCACAAATTCATTCTTATATCACAGTTCCTAATGTTTTTGAAAAAAAAAACTACGGAGCTCTAGGATCAGTTTCATTGATTAACCTCTTTTACAGATGTTCTGGACTTACCAGAGGATGGCCCCATGGCCATTTGGGTCCATCTTTATGTCATGACCCCAAAATATTTCTTATATCGCAGTTCCACATGCTTTCGAAAAAACCGTAGAACTCTAGGATCAGGTTCGAGGGTTGACCATTTCTAAAGATGTTCTAGATCTTGCGGAGGACGGTCCCATAGCCTTCCGGGTACATGTTTATGTCACAACTGCAAATTAATTTATATATGACAGTTCCAAGCGATTTCGAAAAAAACCGTGGAGCTCTAGGATCAGTTCCATACATTGACCACTTTTACGGATTTTTCGGATCTTCCGGAGGACGTTCCGATGGCCATCTGGGTCCATGTTTATGTCACGATCCCAAAATCATTCTAATATCATAGTTCTTAACGTTTTCAAGAAAACCACGGAGCTCTCGGATCAGTTTCGAGAATTTTCCACTTTCACGGATGTTCCGGATCTTCCAGAGGACGGTCTTATGGCCATCAAGGTCCATGTTTAGGTCACGACCCCAAATTCTTTCTATCACCACAGTTCTTAATATTTTCAAGAAAACCACGGAGCTCTACGATCAGGATCGTGGATTTACCACTTTCACGGATGTTCCGGATCTTCCGGAGGACGGTCCTATGGACATCCAGGTTCATGTTTATGTCACAAGCCCAAATTTTTTCTATCATCACAGTTCCTAATGTTTATAAAAAATAACGGAGCTCTAGGATCAGGATCGTGGATTTACCACTTTCACGGATGTTTCGGATCTTCCGCTGGACGGTCCGATGGCCATCTTGGTCCATGACCCAAATTCATTCTTATATCACAGATCCTAATGTTAAAAAAAACGCGTAGCTCTAGGATCAGTTTCATGGATTTATCACTTTTACGGATGTTCCGGATCTTTCGGAGGACGGTCCCATGGCCATTCAGGTTCATTTTATGTCACGACCCCAAATATTTGTATATATCACAGTTCCTAAAGTTTTCAAAAAAAACCGCAGAGCTCTAGGATCAGGATCATGGATTGACCATTTTTACGGATGCTCTGGATTTTTCGAGGACCGTTCCGTTGTCTCCAGGATCCATATTTAGGAACCATGACTGTATTCTAGTTGATTGTGAACATTTGTGCCCATTAATCTAAATTACAGATCTTGCGCCACTTGCAAAACCCTACAAACACACCTTTCAAAAAAACGTGTAACAACTCTTTTCGCTTTTAAAAAAAGTAGACGACTCTATTTTCAAGTTTTTTGCAATTAAAATCATCTAGAAACCCTAGGAATTCTAAAAGTACCACAATTTTTGAAATTCATTAAGAAATGGCTAAGTTGTGCCATTGCAAACTTGCCGTTACACGTTTTTCGGAGGCATCGTATTCGGAGTGTTAATAAGTTTTCACTCAGTTGTTGAAATTTGTTTTTCTTTAAAGTAATTGATAGGTTTGGATCGTAGCTTACTATAGATATGCAAAGAGTAGATAAATCTTAACATTTGAATCAGCACCAATGAATTTTTACACTTTAAGTCCGAGATGTGCAGCGAGCATTTCTCATTTCATTTTTACAACGCAAAAACGAATACAGTTTATTACTAGAATTAAAATTTGATTTTGTTCTACGTATCTAAAACAAGCTTAAAATCTATTCTATCTAGGGGTTAGAGGGGCATAGTGAGCATCCCGTGCATCAGCTTGGGCTTTCGGCCGTTCGGAACAAATTTATTGGTGGTAGGATCAATATCATAATGATATTGATCCTACTACCAGCTGATTTGTTTCATGCAGCTAGAGATCCAGGACCAAACTGCGGGATGCTCACTATGCCCCACCTGTTCCCTATGCCCCTCCTCCCCTACCTGCTTCAAAAAGAACTGTGTTTCCTCAACTGTGTGCAAAGCTAATAGCAAATGAGCAGTTCGTGATCAAAACCAAACCAAACAATTGACATTTTAAAACTACAACCTAAAACTAAATCTTATCTATGTATTTAAAACACGAATTCTACCCCACCCACAGTGGTGCCAAGGGTATCAAAACACGCGCATTTTATTTACGCTGAAATGGTTGATTAAAGGTACTAGGTGTCTTCTGAGAAGTTTCTCAGGTTACAACGCTCCTTCTTATGGTAATAGAAAATTAAAGATTAATCCACCTTAAAGTGAGATGCAAAATTTATTTTTTTAACATAATAAGATACAAAATAATTGTATTCGGCAATGCTGTAGGGAACATTACTGTGAACAACTTTGCTCAAGACTATAACTTTCTAGCTCCTATAACTTCTGTTATATAAAGGGAACCTTTCGCAATTAATTTCGTTTGACGTTTTTATCCCGAGTCATTTTGTTAGTCATTAGAAATAACCCAGGTTGCTTGGTTATCCATTTGTATGCTTCTTTTCACACATACTCGATAGCAGTCCCGTAGTTTCACAAAATCGTTATTTCAAATTCTGAAAAGTGACAAGTTTTAATGCAAGTATTTTGGTTAAGGGTCAAGTGGGGGCGGTCTGGTTTCTTCACCATTTTATTGCATTTTCTTGAATTTTTAATTGTTAAAAGAATGGCCTGCTCGTTTTTGCCCGTTTAGGAGCTATTGGCATTGGAAGTTAGGTAATTTTCAAACAAACAATGTAAATAACTTTTCAAATATTGATGATAACAATTTGCAATCTTTTGAAAAGATTACATATCTTTGATATTTCTAACATCTTTGTAGAACATACCAGACATGTAGAAATATTGTAGAAAAAGTTACAAATACAAAACTTATTTTAACGATGGCTCCACAAAAAAAAACCTTTATATCTCAGCAGTTATAGGAGCTAGAAAGTTATAGTCTTCAGTAAAGTTGTTCACAGTAATGTTCCCTGCAGCTTTGCAGAACACAATTATTTTGTATCTTATTATATTGAAAAAAATAATTTTGTATCTCACTTTTAGGTGGATTAATCTTTAATTTTCTGTTACCATAAGAAGGAGTGTTGTAACCCGAGAAACTTCTCACAATACACTTAGTACCTTTAATCAACCATTTCAGCGTAAATAAAAAAGCGCGTGTTTTGATACCCTTGGAACCACTGTGCCACCGTGTGCTTCTGTTGACGTCTGTATGCAGCGCGCATAGCACACTTGATTGCCGGATGGAGTGATGGTATGATAAGTGTGACCAAGAAGAGTCACTCCACGTGGCGATCGAGTGTGCTAACGTGCAAACAGTAACACACGGTGGGGTTGAATCCGTGTTTTATGCAACCGCTAATTAACGACCAAATATGATGTGTTTAGAACAAAATTTAAACAAATCCAAACTAGATAGAAAGTTGGTGTCAAGAAGAGAGTGGTAGAACGCTTTAAGAGGCATCTTTTGATTGGACAAAATAGCACACTTTATCACGAATCCTTTGAATAATAATGTGAAACACATTAAAAAAACACCAATTTTAAACATATTTATCTCTTAACTGTAACTAAATTGCAGCTTAATTTAAGTAGAAACGACACTAGTGAGTAGGGACTTTTTTAATCTATCCAATAAATTCTATAATGTTGTGCTAAGTGGCATATTTTTCGAGTTAGAGCTAATGTAGAGCAACCAAAGATAAAAAACAGAAAAAGTTTAATAATCTTTGAGATTTTATCATATGCGTAGAGCAATGCTTGACATCAAATATGATCTTCTATCGACCCTTAAAATATTTGCACTAAGGAACCGAACAGCCTGTATAAGATTTTGATTAATTGGTACCAGCACTGAATATCCATTTAGAAGGTTACTGTTGTCTTCTGCAAACTTGTTTATGGGATCAAGTTCATTTGATTGATGCACAGTAGACTGATGCAAAATTTGAAATTTTCGCTCCACAGTGCTCAATCGGTTGCAAACCAGGTCCTGATTAGCCTCCCAAAATTTGAACTTATTTGGCAAGAAACTGACTTGGCACAAACCATTTGAAGTTTATATTGAAATAACTATGGGAAAACCAAACTTTGTAACGATAGAGAGAGTCGATGAAGATAATCGATCAATGTAGATTGGCCTATTTGAAAAGCGACTTTTTTGGCAGGGTTTCCATTGAGGAAGAGCCCTCTACATCCCGCAGTCGTTTAATAATTCGTCCGGCAGCGTCACATAAAATTCCCAGAATCTGGGAATAACTATGCGCAATCACTGTCGGGATCAATGGCACAAAAATATTCATAGCCGGTGATCTTGCAGCACTGCTGCGCTATGTTCATGAAACTTTTAAGCCTCTTCCTTTGACGAAGAAGAATTCCCGGAACCACTGTTTCCGTCATTAGATAACAACTAAGCACAACAAAACGACAACCGAAACGATGAGATGAAGAAAAATAACAGTCAGTGATGATCTTAACATGTAATTAACAATTTGCCGGACTACTTTGTCTGTCAAAATGTATTGACGAAGCAAAGCAACGCCCGTCGTGTTGTATCGGTATTTTGTCGGTCAGCTTTTGAACTGGCAAATCAAAGCAAAGCCGACCTAGTTTTAAGATCCGCAATAACAAAAATGATGATGTAACGGATGTTCAATAAAAAAAGAGAATTTTTTCAGTCATATTGCTAGTAAAAAAAAACTTTTTTTTTCAACGAATTCAGTATTTTTAATTAAAAACATAATGTTTATTCTTCAAAAAAACGTCAATGAATATTGCTGCTCTCACAAGAGCGCTGGACGGCACTGAAATCATTCTCATTTTTTTATTGAACTCCCGTTACTAAAAAACATGTCATGCAATTTGACAGATATCAAAACGTCAACATTTTCAGTCACTCGCTATCTGTGAGTCAATCGTCACTTTGATTCTTCAATAGGGGTTTAGTCAGTGATAATCGAGAAATGTTGCACGTCAGTTGTCACGTGATATTGATGAAATAATGCAGCACTGATCATTTGGTATCACTGATTTGAATTACTAATAACTTTTGTTTCTTAAATTTTACCAGGAAGTGGTCTTTAACAGAGTTGTAGTTGTATTTCCAACAATCACAGCTATCATTCTTCAAAGCAGAGCTATATGATAGATCGATAATTAGATATTAACACAAAAAAAAAGTTTTACCATATTAATTTCCATATAAACTTCACATAGTTTGTGCCAAGTCAGTTTCTTAATAAATAAGATAAAAATTTGGAAGGCTAATCAGGACCCATTTTGGGACCGTATGAGCACTGTGGAGGCTGGTAAACGGCTGGACAATGCGTATTATTGATTGGGGTACGAGTAACCATAGGGAAGATCGGGTAACCAACCCCGGTGGGACCTTGTTCGTATGCTGACAGGAAAGGGGGGAACTCCTCTCTCCGAGCGAATGTTCACCATGAAGGTGCGGCTCAAAACGGCATCTGTTCTCCATGTTAGGAGCGGCTGATCAACGTTCTGGTGCCAGCATGGGACTCTAAACAGTGCTGTGCACGTTGCCCCCCCTCCCTCTGGCGAGACAATGGGGGTTGGTGCAGGCCCTACAAGCCAGCCGTAAAAAAAAAACAAAAGTACAAGAAGCAAGCAAGGTAAATACGGACCGGAACAATCGGCATAGACCCAAGCAACGGAAACGGACTAACGATTGGAAACTCGGAACATGGAACTGCAAGTCTCTCAATTTCTTGGGAAGTACCCGCATTCTTTCCGATTTATTGAGGGTCCGCAAGTTCGACATCGTAGCGCTGCAGGAGGTTTGCTGGAAGGGATCGTCGGTACATACGTATAGGGATGGTTATCCAGCATTTTACGAGCGCTGATGGCCGCCCCAATCCAGCTGAGTTTCTGGTAGGGAACATTCGATTTAATGTTTGAGTTAGGTCGTTTGACGAATAAACGATCAAATTTGACCGTTTAAAGATCAAACGGCACAAGCCAAACTTCAAATCATATATTCCCTACAAGAAACTCAACCAGATTGTGGCGGCCATGAGCGCTCGTAAAATGCTGGATACCATCTACCAGAGCTGCAGCAATACACATGAGCTGGGTACAGCTTTCATCGTGATGGGCGAATTGCAGAAGCGCGTGATTGGGTGGTGGCCAATCGATAGCAGAATGTGCAAGTTGAGGATCAAAGGCCGTTTCTTCAATGCCAGCATAATCAACGTGCACAGCCCTCGCTTAGCAAGTGATGATGGCGATAAAGACGCTTTTTACGCGCATCTGGAATGGGAATACGACAGCTGCCCAAGCCTCGACGTCAAAATCGTCATCGGAGATCTTAACGCTAAGGTCGGCCAGGAGGAGGAATTCAGACCGGTTATAGGAAAGTTCAGCGCCCACCAGCTAACGAACGCCAACGGCCTTAGACTCATCGATTTCGCCGCCTCTAAGAACATGGCCATACGTAGTACCTACTTCCAGCATAGCCTCCCATATCGGTACACCTGGAGATCATCGCAGCAAACAGAATCGCAAATCGACCACTTTTTGATCGACGGAAGGCACTTCTCGGACATTATCGACGTCAGGACCTATCGCGGCGCAAATATCGATTCGGACCACTACCTTCTAATGGTCAAGGTGCACCAAAAACTTTCCGTTGCCAACAACATTCGGTACCGACGCCCGCCACGGTACAATCTGGAGCAACTGAAGCTGCCCGAAGTCGCAACTGAGTACGTTCAATGCCTCGACGCAGCGTTGCTGATTGAGGGAGAGCTCACCGAAGCCCCTCTTGGGAACTGCTGGAGCAACGTGAAAGCAGCCATTAACCAAGGTTGCAAAGACTCATTTCAGCTAAAACAATGTTTTTCTAAATTATGAAATAATTAGATGCCATGATCAAATTTTGAATTGGTAGGATACAAGAAGAGGTTGCAAAGAATGTGTTTGACATATTAAACCTGTTTATTTCACTTCATGAGAGTCACAATCAGCGATTTTTCACAAACTCACTCACTCACTCACTCACTCACTCAGCGATCAGCAAATCGCTGATTGTGACTCATAGAAAGCAAAATTTACAAGTTTTATGTTTCCAACGCATACTTTGTAACCTCTTCTTGTAAGTTACAAGTAAAACATGCCATCATACCATCTTTTGGTTTTATTATTCCGAAAAACATTATTTTAGCTGAAATGAGTCTTTGCAACCTTGCCATTAACAGCGCTGCTGGGTTCGTGGAGCAGAATCGACAGAACGATTGGTTCGACGAAGAGTGTCAGACGGTTTTGGACGAGAAGAATGCAGCGCGGGCTGTGATGCTGCAGCAAGGAACCTGTCATAATGTGGAGCGATATAAACAGAAGCGAAGACAGCAAACCCATCTTTTCCGGGATAAGAAGCGCCGCCTGGAAGAGCTGGAGTGTGAAGAAATGGAACAGCTGTATCGTTCTCAAGAAACACGCAAGTTCTACAAGAAACTCAACGCATCCCGCCAAGAGGTATCTTAACGGACGAACGTGAGGTGATTGAAAGGTGTAAGCAGCACTACGATGAACATCTGAACGGCGCAGAGGCGGAGGACCAAGGTGGCAGGAAGAATGGCTTCGTCGGAACTTATCAAAATGGGCCCGGATAAATTGGTCACTTGTCTGCACCGAGTGATAGTCAGGATCTGCGATACAGAACAGCTATCGGAGGAGTGGAAAGAGGGAGTAATATGCCCAGTAAATAAAAAAGGCGAGCGATCACTATTCTTAACGCGGCCTACAAAGTGCTTTCCCAGATCATCTTTAGCCGTTTATCTCCTCTAGCAAGCAGATTTGAGGGAAGTTATCAAGCCGGTTTTGAGGACGGGTGATCGATAACGGACCAGATCTTTACGTTACGGCAGATCCTCCAAAAGTGTCGTGAATATCAAGTCCCTACGCACCTATTCATCGATTTCAAGGCTGCCTATGATATTGACCGTGAAGAGCTATGGCAGATTATGGACGGCAACAGTTTTCCCGGGAAGCTGACCAGACTGATCAGGGCTACGATGGATGGTGTACAGTGCTGCGTGAAGATATCGGGTGCGTTATCGGACTCGTTTGAAACTCGCAAAGGACTTCGACACGGACTTCGGAAGAACGTTTCAAGCCGTGGCGGAGCAGTACACCAGGCTGAAACGTGAAGCAGAGAAGGTTGGATTAAAGGTGAATACGTCAAAGCCAAAGTATCTGTTAGCTGGAGGAACCGAGCGGAATAAGGCTCGCATAGGCAGAAGCGTGACAATCGACAGGGATGAGTTCGAGGTGGCGGATGAATTTGTGTACCTCGGATCATTGGTGACATCGGATAACAACTGCAGCAGAGAAATTCGTCGGCGTATTATTGCTGGAAGTCAGGCTTAATACGGACTCCACAAGTCGCTGAGGTCGGGTCAACTGTACAAGACACTGATAAGAGTTCTCTACGGGCACAATACGTGGACGATGCTCGAGGAGTGTGCTTAGGACGATCTTCGGCGGTGTGCATTCTCGGTGAGTGGCGGCGAAGAATGAACCACGAGCTCGCTGCACTCTACGGCGAACCCTGTGTCCAGTAAGTTGCGAAAGCTGGACGGGTACGATGGGCGGGACACGTTTTAAGAATGCCGGACAACAATCCCGCAAAAATGGTGTTTGCCTCGAATCCGGCCGGTACAAGACGAAGAGGAGCAAGGTGGTTAGACCAAATGGAACAGGATCTTGGAAGTGAGGGACGGTCAAGAAATTGAAGACAAGTAGCCACGGACCGAGTAAATTGGCGTAACATTGTGATGCAGGTGCAATCCTGAGGGATGTCGGACCTGTATAAGTAAGTAAGTATGAGCACTGTAGATCAAATATTTCAAATTGTGCATCAGTTTAAAGCACAGCTGTGTAGAATTTACTCAATACGTCAGACACGGACACGGACAAAGGCTGAATGTCTCTATAATAAAGAAATCAATCAAACAATCTCAATACGTGGCGATAGTGTGCATGTAAAGTTCATGTACACTCATATTTTTTTTTTTTAATTTCAGCATTTTTGATATTATATGTTCTGTGAATTTATGTTTTTGATTTTTTTAAACAATTTGCTCTAAATTTCGTTCCAATTTAAGATCAATATAAGGTTTTATTGTAGTGTACGGTTTGCTGTATTTATAAGATATTTAAATTAGGGTTGCCTGCAGCAATTTTGTTTTAACTCAAAAATAATTACTAAATTACGTTAAGTTAAATATTTTTTTTAATGATATAAGAAAGCAATAATTTTCAAAAATTAGGATAATCAATATTTTCCAAAATCTATCTACTACGAAGTTCCAGAGAATTCCACATTTTTGCAGTCAATTTGCTTATTCTAAAAAGAACCACCCCCTAGTTTTAGGAGCACTTGTTTTATAGTAGTCGATCAAACTATTTTTTTTTTTGTGTTCCATCCAAGGCGCAATTGCCTTTTCCAAACACACATACCCCTCCGTGTCCGTTTTTTGATTTTAGCCACACACATCCTGATGCGTACACCTACCAACACGTGATCTTGCACACGGGTGCTTAGAGTGGGTGTGAGGTGAGAGCATTTTTTTCCCTCGTCCTCCCTCCCACGGCAATCGACTAGGAAGAGTTAAAACAATACCAAGGACGCAAAAATGCGCTCGCTGGGTGCGTTTGGCCGTGTCCGGTCGCTTGGCTAAGCCGGTTCGGGTGGCAAACGTGTACACACATAAACTTTTTCGCGATGGTCAGCCCCTACTTTGGGGGGGGGGAATGAGCACGTGGCAGGGGAACGATTTATGTACATATTTTCGTGATGCTGCTGCCGCTGCTACTGGTGTTGGATTGTCCTGTGCGATGGTCGTTAGATTGCAAGTGCTTGCGCGAGATTTTTTTTTATCCTCGGCCTCTTTTTCCATCCAGCCACCCACCCACAAGCAATCTATCGCGACGAGCGAACAGTGAGATTCTGCTGGTGGTGTGGCGATGGTGCTTCTTTTGATTGCACACGGCGACGCAGGAACACAAACTCGACTCCAGCACACAGAGCTACCGCCGCACCGATGCGATGTGGCATGCGAGAGGGAGAAGTGAAAAATTGCAAAAATCAACGACTCAAGTTGGGAAAAAATGAGCTGAAAAAATTAATGCCTAGATTTTCCAATTAAAACGCGGACATTACACTATACGCGTCCAGGCTTGGTCGATCCCGTGATGGGGCGGATGGTTGGTGTATGTCGTGGCCAGAGTTCTGGAGTGTCGATCCGATGGCCGTTGGCCGGCTTCGACGGATGGACGGACGCTCGTTCGCTCAGGAGAAGAATGTGTGTATGTTATGACTCTTTTTTTTTTTTGCAGCGCTGCCGTTGTACCTCATTCAGTCATTTCAATCTCTTGCCCCGCTCCGGACCGGCAGCAACGGGAGATGATGGCCACCAGCGACATACGCGAACGACCATTTGGCCGAGGATTGTGATGGAAAGTTATATTGAGTTTTGCAATTTTGGACCATTCAAATGATTTTTATGGCCGATGGGTGGTGGTGGGGAGGATGAGTTCGAGCAGTGTAATTGTTAGCTGGATGGAATAGACGTTTTTCGCGGATCTCTACGCCATTTGGAGCAGTGTTTGGGTGTAATTTGGAAATTTTTATTAGCGAAGCTCATAACATGAATATTTAGAAACATTTATTTGCAAATATAGATGAAATATAACGGTAATTATAATTTTCCAATCTTCACTCGGATGTGTTTGTTAGGCGACAAATAACAGTTTTGGTGCACCTTTTATCTTAATAGAGTAAACTTAGTGGCTTTTCATGTGGTTATGGTTCATAAGTTTTTTTTTTTAATATCTTAATGGAATTTATTAGTCTGATTACAATAAGACTTCGAAACGATATTTTACCTCCGTTCCATAGGTAGTAAAATTGAAGCTGCTCGCCAAATTAGATATTTGAGCAGTTTCATGCCAAATGACGAATCAATCAGACTCGTTTTTCTCCTATTTGTATTCAAAATTGCATAATTGTTTGTTATGGGCAATCGTTCACATTTATGCTAAAATACAGCTAATCATTTTTATTTATTTTTTTCAAAAATAATGTCTTATTCTTCTTCGCATTTCAACCATATTGCCTATCGCATATTAGATTGTTGCATGCTCTCAACTTAGTTTTTTTCACTAGATACACTTCCAGAGTTATTAATTGAGAGCTTTCGATGCCCGTACCATTTTTGCATAATTGTATGGCAAGTACAATCTACTCTATGTCGAGAAATTCTCCAATCAGAAAAATTCCTAGACCCGGCTGGGAATCGAACCCGGCCACCTCCAGCATGGTCTTGCTTTGTAGATCCGCCTTTACCGACTGAAGAAATACTCTGCCTATTTTTGTTTTCCCTACAACGTTGCCTCTGCCGTTAGTTCGATTAGAATTGACGATGTCGTGCTACGATTTATTGAAGAATGACCTTATCTCAGTCGGTAAAGGCGGATCTACAAAGCATGACCATGCTGGAGGTGGCCGGGTAATTTTTTTTTTGTAAGTAGGAGAAAAAGTTCGAAAATGTGATAAAACATTTATTATAAAAAAATCTATTATCAATATATTAGATTATTTTTTTAAAAAGCCTATGAAAATGCAATTTTGTGAAATACTGTAAACAGTTCAAAAATACCAAAAATCGTAGAACAGCGTTGTTCAACTTTTTGCACTTTTTTTCAGGCAATATTTTTGGTAACTTCAGCACAGAAAATAATTTAAAAGATAATTAATGTTGTTGTCTACGCAAAAATTATATGAAATTACTTTTGAAATTTTCTAATAGTTAAATAAAATAATTTGGATATACTTTTTGAGATAACACTTTTCTGTAATTTTTACTATAGCTATCAAAAATACCGTGTATATTTACCCAGAAAGACTTTACTATTCTCAACAACTTTGACTCAATTTGTTCGGGGAATATCCGACAAGAATCCGAGAATAATTGCCTGTTTGGATCAATTTTAGGTTAAGTTCAGCATAGAAATAGAATAATCAATTTATAGCTTACGTTTAGAGATTAGGAAGTTCTGTATGTAAATAATAACTAGTATTAGGAATTCACTTGTTGAATAATTAATTTTAACAAATTTTAGAGGTATTTTTCCAATTAAATTAACGTTTTTGTATATGAGGCACCAGTCCAGCAGTGAATCCACTTCAGTTCGCCGTTCACACGAGCTTTTTCCTTTTCCTCCTATTACCTGTCATTCGTCACTCCTGTCATTGGCCGCCACTGTCAAGGTTCACCGGTGCTATCGGTTAGATGACCAGCGTTGCTAGTTAGCGTAGCAACATTCTCGCCCCCGTAACACTGCGTATCAGGAGTAGTTTTACCTGTATCGTTGACGTCCAATACGGCCAGCTTGCTGACTGGTCTTCGTAAGAATCCTGAGCTCGTCTGAACGGTGGCTCGTCGTATCCGGCCGTCGGGTCCCGGCTGCACTTCCACTATTCGCCCCCGTATCCAGTTGTTCCGTTTGCAGCTATCCGCAATCACCACTAGGTCTCCTACTTCTATTTGCTTCGTATCGCTGAACCATTTCGTCCGTCTACAAATCGTTGGTAGATACTCTCTCAGCCAACGACGCCAGAAGATGTCTAACTGATGTCGGATCTGATTCCAGCTGCTTACGACTGCCTCCCGGTGATTTGTGGGATTTGCGACTGGTTGCTTGACCCCACTGGAGCTCCCAAGCAGAAAGTGATTTGGCGTTAGGGCTTCTTGCTCTTCAGACTCCACAGGCAGATAGGTTAACGGTCTAGAATTGACCATACTTTCCGCTTCGACTAGCAATGTTTGGAATCCTTCGTCGTCAAGCTTTCTTCCAGTGTCGATACTTTCTATGGCGGATTTTATAGAGCGGACCATCCTCTCCCAAGATCCACCCATATGTGGAGCTGAGGGTGGGTTGAACAACCATTTGGTATTTGCATTGGTAAATGTTTCTGACAGGCCGTTGCAGATCTGTTCTCTAAGCACTCTCTCAGCACCTTGGAAGTTGGTGCCGTTGTCGCTGTACACTTCCAAGGGGGCTCCACGCCGCCCGACGAATCGGCGCAACTTCAAGGTGAACTGCGCGAGTCGTCAGACACGTAAACAATGACACCCAGCGCTTTGCGTGGGTGCGCCCAATCTTCACGAGCATTGGGCCGAAATAGTCCACTCCAACATATGAGAAAGGACGTTCAAAAGATTGAATTAATGCTGTATAACAGTGTACAATGCTGAATAAAACAGGATGTCGAATTATGTGCTGAAAAAGCTCATTGAGATCGATAGATGCGCCTTTATTCCGCCGTTTGCTCTGATATGATTAATTTCCTTATTAAAAACTTTATAAAGGTTGACTGTCTTCCTGATTAAGAAACAGAAGTTTGATCTAATAACAAACTGAATAAGTGTAATTTGCACGTACATTATCGCTTTAATTCGACTGTTTTCAATTGTTTTAATAAAATTCTTTATTAAACGTCTTATAAATGTTTTCTATCTCCATTATTAGATTTCATTACATTGCTTTACAATATTGCTGTTTAAAGGTGAATACAGTCAGCAAAATAGCTCTTATAGCACCCAACAAACAATTCAGAGTAACAAATAAGCATATATATTGAATAAATGCTGTACAACAGTGTACAATGCTGAACAAAAAGAGTTGTCGAATTATGTGCTGAAGAAGCGCATTGAGATCGATAGATGCACATTTATACCACTGTTTGCTCTGATCTGATTAATTTACTCATTAAAAGCTGTTAAAGTGTCAAATGTCTTCCCAATTCAACGTCAGAAGTTTGATCTAATAACAAACTGAATAAGTGTAATTTGTACATACATTGACACTTTAATTCGACTGTTTTCAATTGATTTAATAAGATGCTTATTAGACGTCTAATAAATGTTCTCTAGCTCCATTATTAGATTTCATTGCATTACTTTACACTATTGCTGAATAAAGGTGAATACAGTCAGCATAATTGCTCTTATACCACTATGCGTCCATGTTGTAATCACATGATTTGTAAATGCTTTATAAACGAGGTATTAGATTCATTACTCGACAACACTGATTCAGTCTTACAACAAGGTGAAATCAGTAGAGTAGTGGTTACCGTTTCCAATTTCTAATTAGAAGGTCGTGAGTTCAATCCCAAGCTCAACCTTTTTTTTATTTGCATTCTACGTCTAGTTAATTTAAATCGACATCGATCTCATGACTCACGACAATGAATGCATTGATCTAGTTTAAAATATAACCGAGCATCCTTTCTTTCGACATGGAGAAGTGAAGAGGCAACATTGGTCTCATTTAAAACAACGATTAATGAGTTAATCATTCTCACAGGTCCTTGAAGGAGCTAGAGTTGCGATCGGGAGTGCTGATAGGTATTTACTTTCAAGCAAGCTTTTATATGATGAATTCTAGGATAGCTCAGATGACAAGGCAAGTGGCTGCCCAACAAACAATTCAAAGTCACAAATAAGCATACACATTGAATAAAGTCTGAATAACAGTGTACAATGCTGAATAAAAAAGGATGTTGAATTATGTGCTGAAAAAAGCTCATTGAGATCGATTGATGCGCCTTTATTCCGCCGTTTGCTCTGATATGATTAATTTACTTATTAAAAGCTTTATTTTTGATTCAGAACCAGAGGTTTGATCTAATAACAAACTGAATAAGTGCAATTTGCGCATACATTGTCGCTTTAATTCGACTGTTTTCAATTGATTTAATAAAATGCTTCGTCTTATGACTGTTTTCTAGCCCCATTATTAGATTCCATTGCATTGCTTTACAATATTGCTGTATAAAGGTGAATACAGTCAGCAAAATAGCTCTTATACCACTATGCGTCCATGTTACAATTTCATGCTTTGTAAATGCTTTACAAACGGCGTATTCATTAATTATTCCACAACACTGCTTCAGGCTAACAACAAAACGAAATTGGTAGCATAGTGGTTACCGTTTCCGCTTTCCAAGTTGAAGGTCGCGAGTTCAATCCCAACCTCAACCCTTTTTTATTTATTTTCTACGCCTAATCAATTTAAATCGTAATCATAGATCGTATCTCTCACGACAACCAATTCATAGATGTATTGAAAAGAATAGCATCCTTTCCATCGAAATCAGATAGATGGAGAGGTAACGTTGGTCTCATGTTAAACAACTATGAATGAATTCATCATTCTCACATCTCCTTGAATTAGCTAGAATTACGACTGGGAGTGCTGATAGGTTTTCAAATTTAAACCTTTAATACTTATTTAGCTGCCTATTTGATGTATTCTAGGATAGCTCAGATGGCAAGGCAAGCGGCTGGTGATCGGAAGGTCATGTTTCGAATCCCATCCAACGGACATGTGTGTATGTAATAAATTTTCTTGGTCTATGTGCGTGCTTCGACAAAAGTAATGACACAACAATCACTAACGAGAGAGAAACAAAACCCTGCTCTGCCACGTTCTTATTTTCGGATTAATTATCCCGTAGTTGAATAATCGTTTAATAAATGTATAATAGTGTCTAATTAAACATTATTTCACATGAGAATCAAGCGTCTATATACACCTTTGTACCATCGATGTTTAAGGAAGTAATGATGTCTAATAAACGCTGAATAATCGAAAATTTGATCGAATAAGCCTCTGTTACAACTTTTGTAAGTCGAATAAAAGCTTTTCGACATACCTTATTCTCAACACCAAATATTTCCATGTTGTGGTTGAATAAATTCTCCAGATTTGTGTGAACAAAGCCTAAACAGAAGTTATTATTAAAAATAGTACAAGTATTATTAAGCATGAAGTGGAAGCCGTTTCTTCAATAGTCAATTGTTTGTTGGGTGATGATCGGAAGGTACATGGTTCGAATCCCATGCAACGACGACATGTATGAGTACTTTATAAATTTTCTAATATCTGTGTGGTGCGAGCAACGTCTGAAATAATGAATACAATACACTTAAGAAACACACCCTTCCCTGTCCGTCCCCGTCCCTCTTGTGTAATGTCTAATTAAACGTTACTTCACATGAGAATCAAGCGTGTACAGAGCATCACTGTTTCAATGAGAAGCAGTGATGTCTAATAAACGCTGAATAATCAAAAATTGTATCGTATAAACTCTGTTACAACTCATACAAGTCGAATAAAAGCTTCTCGACATAACTTTTACAACACCAAGTAGTTCAATGTTGTGGTTGAATAAATTCTCCAGATTTGTGTGAACAAAGCCTGAACAGAAGTTATTATTAAAAATAGTACAAGTACTATTAAGCATGCAGTTGAATAAAATGGCCAAGAAGTCGCTTCTTCAATAGACGATTGTTTGTTGGGAATGCATTTGATCGTCGATTTGGCGTAACTGGTAGCTCGCCCACGCATGCTAAACTACCACCAGATCAGATCAGAAATCTACCCTTACCTGATAGTGGTGTGAGTATGCGTAGGCGAGTTTTTAATTCATGGGTAGGTCTTTTTCAACTGTTTTCAAATTGGCATAGTTAAAAATAAGTTAAAGTTCAGTAAAAGAAAGAAAAAGAAAAGTTAAGTTAACTAGTTAAAGTTACGTTAAAGATTGGCAAAATAAAAATAGAGTTTAAATAAAGTCAAAGTTAAGTTAAAGTGTTTTGAAAAAGTTAAGTTACATTTAAGTTAAAGATATGTTAAAGCTAAGCTAAAGTTAACATAAAGTTCAGTGATACTTTAGTTGATGTTTAAATGAAGCCGGATCCCAGCAGATAGAACGAAGCCAGATCTTAACAGCGAGCCTAAAACCGGATTCCAGCAGACAGTCCAAAGCCGGATCTCTAAAAATAAGGTTACATTTAAGTTAATGTTTAGTTAAAGTTAAGCTAAAGTTAAGTTACAATTAAATTAAAGTTAATTTAAAGTTAGGTTAAAGTTAAGTTAATGTTAAGATTAGTTAAAGTTAAGTTAAATTTGTTGATCAGTAAAAGTTTAGTAAAAATTAAGTTAAAGTTTTATTAATAAGATGAATTGAAGTTAAGTTAAAAATAAATTAATGTTATGTTAATAAAATAATGTTTATTTAAAGTTAAGTTAGAGTTAGGCTACTGTAAATTTAAATTAATTTAAAGATAAGTTAAATTATTTAATTATTAAATTAGCAAATGTTAAGTAAAAATCAAGCTGTGGTTCTATTGAAGATGAAATCAAGTTAAGATAAAATTTATTAAAGGTTAATGGTATGTTAAAGTTAAGTTAAGTTATTTTGTTAAATACTTGGTTAAAGATAAGTTATACTTAAAATTATATTATGTTAATAAGATAAAGTTTGGTTAAAGTTAAGCTAAAGATATGTTAAAGATTAGTTAAAATATGTTTAACGTTATATTAAAGTTATTTCCAGAGATTTATTTTTATTTGTTTATTTATTTATTTCGTCAAGCAAAAGTAGACTACATGCAATGGTTACAATGTTTTACTTACATACTATGCATTATTTATATTATGTTTTAGTCGGGTTAAAATTTCTTCTTTTGACATAGTGATGCTAATGATTTCACAGTGTAGATTATACTGTCACATCATTCGATTGAAGGGGCCATTTTTTGCGTAATTTTTTCTGTATGATTTTTTCTGAGAATGATTTTTGTGTTCTTAGATGCCGACAGGGTGTGTAAAAGTTTAATTGTGAAAGTTTATCTGATGATTCTATACGATGTGAAACAATGTCATTGATGAAGAAAAGCATTGCATATTCGCGGCGTTCTTCGAGTGTTTGTAAGTTGATTAGCATTCAGCGTGCTTCATATGATGGAAGAGGAAATGCGGTCCAATTCAACTTGCGAAGGGCATATAAAAGGCATTGTTTTTGAAAGGATTCTATGCGTTTCTCGTGCACGGCAATGTACGGATTCCATACTAGATTAAAGTGTTCCAGCATAGGTCTTACGGATGTAATATATCATAATTTAATAATGCATGGGTCTTGAAAATTATAGCTGAACCTCTTAATAAAGTCCATCATACTATTTGCTTTCGTTAAGATTGTATTATAAAATAAAAAAAAATGAGTTTTGAGTCTAGGATTACACCTACGTAAGTCACTTACAATTTTACATTTTTCTACTTTTTAGTTGCCTAAAAATATTTCAAAAAGAGGTGTTTCTATTTTTCTGCTCAATACAATTGCGTTGCATTTTTTACATTGAGTTGGAGAAGACTCTTACTACACCAAGTGCTAAATAAGTCGTTTCATGCTGGAATTCTTCTGTGTCGCTAGAATTACTTATTTCCATGAAGAGCTGCATGTCGTCTGCATATACAAGCAGTTTTATTTTTTAAAGTATGTAGGAAATGACGTTTATGTACAAAATAAAAAGAAGTGGGTCTAAATGAGAACCCTGGGGCACCCCAGAGGTGACCAAAATAGGTTCTGAAAGTTTATTCTGAAAACGAACTATTTGTTTGGGTTGTGTTAAATATGATTGCCAAGGTTGCAAATACTCATTTCAGCTAAAACAATGGTTTTTTTAATTGTGAAATAATTAGATGCTATGATTATATTTTGAATAGGTAAGAATGTGTTTGACATATTAAACCTCAGAGTTGGTTGGAAATGCTAACATGAAGCTTTAGTGTGATGATTTATTAGCTAGAGAATGATCTTTAGAAGAGGGTAGGTGGATAGTTCCGTTAGAGTACGGCAGTATGAAAATTGAATAGAAGTTGAAAATGAGCGAAGGGCCATTAATGCGACAGTTTTTCAAGATAGACGCACATTTTTGCCTAACCCGTACGATGTACGCGGGGACTTGAAGTATGTCTCCAAGTCCACAGGCAAAAATGAGCGTCCTCTTTTTGCTCTAACGGAACTATCCACCTACCCTCTTCTAAAGATCATTCTCTAGCTAATAAATCATCACACTAAAGCTTCATGTTAGCATTTCCAACCAACTCTGAAAATCGTTAACTTCGCGTATGAAGTAACATAAAAACACTTTGAATATTAAACCTGTTTATTTCACTTCATGAGAGTCACAATCAGCGATTTTTCAAACACACACTCACTGACTCACTCACTGACTCACTCACTCACTCACTCACTCACTCACTCACTCACTCACTCACTCACTCACTCACTCACTCACTCACTCACTCACTCACTCACTCACTCACTCACTCACTCACTCACTCACTCATTCACTCACTCACTCACTCACTCATTCACTCACTCACTCAGCGATCAGCAAATCGCTGATTGTGACTCATAGAAAGCAAAATTTACATGTTTATGTTTCAAACGCATACTTTGTAACCTCCTCTTGTAAGTTACAAGTAAAACATGTCATCATACCATCTTTTGGTTTTATTATTCCGAAAAAAACATTATTTTAGCTGAAATGAGTATTTGCAACTTTGAATTGATTGGAGCCAATTCAGAAGTTTAGATTCCATTCCATTTTTTTTTGCAATTTAACACTTCGAGCACGATTCCTCCGGTAAAATGTGTAACGGCTAATTTGCAATGTTTGAAAAATCATTACTCAGAAATTCAGTGATAGATGATTTTAAATCTATTGATACCGTATAAATCTTTTAAGTATGTAGTTAAAATTTGAAATTTGTCTGTAAATGGCTGAGCTATGTTTTTTTCAAACAGTGGAAGTTTGCCGTTACACATTTTACCGGAAGCATCGTGTACGGAGTGTTATGTCGATTCGGTCAAATGCTTTACTGAAGTCAGTATAAAGAGCTTCCACGTACTTGCCATTGTCCATTGCGTTTAGAATGAATGTTACAAATTCAAGAAGATTAGAGGTAGCTGAGTGACCTTTAAAAAAGCCGTGCTGTTTTTTTATAATTTGATTTTTACCTCTTGGAGGCTCATGCATCTTTTTGGATTTTTTGAAAGTTTTTGGATGTTTTTGGAGCTCTTCGATACTAAGTTAATTATAACTAACTAGTTAAACATAAAAGCAAGTTAAGCTTACATTGAATCAACGTTTAGTTAAAGTTAAGCAAGGGTTTAGTTAAAGTTAGGTTAAAGTTAAGTCAGAGTTAAATAAATGATATTTATATTGATAAACTCAAGTTAAGTAAAAAAACAAGTCTAAGTTAAGCCCTGATGAATGTGGGCGTCTTAGTGGAATACCTGTATAATGAGAGAGAGAGAGAGAGAGAGAGAGAGAGAGAGAGAGAGAGAAGGATTAGTATTTTCCATTTAATTCCAGTACTTTATTTGCTTATCCTTGACAGATACGCGACGTAGACGAAATACGCGTATCTGTCAAGGATAAGCAAATAAAGTACTGGAATTAAATGGAAAATACTAATCCTTCTCTCTCTCTCTCTCATTATCTAAGTTAAGGAAAATTTTAGTGTAGGTTAAGTTAAAGTAAAGTGAAAGTTAAGTTAAAGATATGTTAAATGTTTGTTAAAGATAAGATAAAGTAATGTAAAACTTACGATAAAGTTTAGCTAAAGGTATGATAAATTTATTTTCAGGGAACTTCAGAAAAACTTCAGTTCATGGAACTTCTTAGAGGTTGTTGAAAGCTTTTGGAATGTATTGAATGTTTTAGAATTTTTTAGAAGTTCTTGGTACTTCTTGGATGTGTTTGGAACTTCTTGAAACTTCGGAGAGTGTCAAGAAATTGCTTGGCACTTCACTTTAATGTTCTTGATATGTTAAAATCAAGTCAAAGTTAACTTAATGTTATGCTAACGTTAAGTTGAAGTTAAAGCAATGTTAAGTTTATATGCTTAAGATCAGTTAAAGTTAAGTTGATGTTTGACTAAATACCACATTAATCAACTGCGTCTGCGGAGGTTCGGTCGAACACATCGTCAACGGGGTTCCACCGAATAACGTCAATATCAGACTTAAAGTGAACATTGTATACGATAGATGAGGAGATGAAAGTATAGTATTGACAGTTCCGTAATAGTACAGCAATGGAAAAATTGTATATAGAAAGTAGAAAGCGTGCAAAGGACAATTTTGAGGAAGGTATGAATCGTGTCGAGCATCTCCTATCCCAAACTCATGCATTGATGAGGGGTAGCGAGGGGTGTTTCCCCTCGCCACCATTGGCAGAAAGGACGATCGCCTATTCGCTCCTGGTGTGTGGAAACAGTTCTATCGATTGTTTTACACTCAAATCGCCTCTGATGGCGTCATCTGATATTTTGTCAAGACAGCATGTTGAACAGTTAGTATTTACAAGACCTTCAGCTGACCAAATATACACACTTAGAAAAGTTCATGTACATTTAGGTGACATATACGAGCTTCAATTTTGACATAAATTTGAGTCATAACAAACGCGAAGTTTAGCTTAATCAAACGTACTTTTCGTCGAGCACCGAACTTTTCAGTCTCAGAACAATTAATATTACTTTTTGTTTTCTTGATTTGTTTTCCGTCAATCTTTTTTTCCATTCTGAGCACCAATGTTACCGACGCCAGGGAGGCGGCTCCCTCACCTGGCCCCTACCTATCCACCCATCAACTCATGAACCAGGGACCAACGGCTTTACTTCCCTTCCGAAGGATATTATCCCAAGAAAACAATTTCATTAGGAAGTGTTCAAAAGATCTTCCGCTAATGGATGATCTCAGTGTAGTCCGGAGGAGATTCAGGTCGACCAAGTATTATTTTTAAATAAAACGGATTTTGTTTACATTATTCAATATCAACAAGGACAACTGAGGAAAATGAGTAGGCTCTGCGCGTGGTCAGTTGGCATTTTATGGAGATGTTACGATTTTTTCTGTAGTGGTTTTGGTACGGTTGTTCGGTTGATGCTAAGAGGAAGAGGAGACAATACGGGGCGAAAACGAACCCGTTTTCTGTCAAACGTGAACCAGCTCGTGATTGGCCGATTTGAAGTGCGTATGATAGAGATAGAGATAGATATAGATATAGATAGAGATAGATATAGATAGAGATAGATATAGATAGAGATAGATATAGATAGAGATAGATATAGATAGAGATAGATATAGATAGAGATAAAGATTAAAGAGCACCATTAGGGAGCATTAGATTTGATTAAACTATTCGCAGTTCTATTTGTCCAACGCTACCAGTTGGGGGAGGAGTAGAGCATGCCACACACAATTTATTCAAACTCAACATTTTCTAAAAAAACTTAAATATAAAGCCAAAATCTTCATTGAGGGGGCGACCCCGGCGTAGTGGTTAACATCCATACCTCTCACGCCAAAGTCACGAGTTCAAATCTCACCCCCGGACAAGTCACGAATGACCCAAGAGTGTTAAAGTGACTATAATAAAAAAAAAAAAAAAAAAAAAAAAAAAAAAAAAAAAAAAAAAAATTATTGATAAAATGTCTGCTTAAAATCCAAAAAGGCTTTTGAGTCTTCTTCAGTTTCAGCATGACAAAACAAGAAATGTTTTTAAAAAAGTCCACAGGTTAACACTCCGAAATTGACAGTTTTTGTAAAATCATTGTTCACCAGTTTACCGATTGATTGTAAATCTATTGATACCGAACAATTTTTTAAAGTTTGTCGTTTCAAATGGCGAAAATAGATTTGAAATTCGTCAATTAGTGGCTGGGATATGATTTTTCAAACACTGCAAGTTTGCCATTACACATTTTACCGAAAGCGTCGTTGAATTGTTGAAATTTCTTTACAAAATTTAAAATCTAGCGTTGCTCGTGATAATATAAATACGAATGCTCAGCACATTCAGTTTTAGATTTACGTACTTCAAATCTTGCAGATTTGCAATAACACATGTTCCTGATTAATTTCATTTCATTCCAGAGCTAGGTGAAGCCTTTGCATAAAAAATACCCTTAAACACATAGCCGGATGGAACTGAAAGCATGCAACCCACCATAAAGCATCATAACGCACAGACAACTATCAAATAAGACAAATGCAAGTCAAGTTTGCTCCCACTACATATAACCAAACAAATCGAAATGAAAGCGATCAAATTCTCAACACTGCACTCCGAATCATCATCATCATCATCATCATCAACAACATCGCATTGCAACGGCAGGAACAAAACGATCAAAAAGGAAACCCCATCCAAATGGGGCCCTCTCGCGAGTGCAATTTCGGCGATTGATTGATTTTTATCGCAAATGAAATAAACGCGAATAAAAATTCCTCATTCCCCCTCGCAACCACCCACCACTATCTCACGTCTGTCTCCCTAGGAGCGATTGTGGCTGGCAGGCCGGTCAGTCCAGGGAGGCTTTTATTCCTTTTTCGTGATGCTTCTTTTTTTCCAGACTACTACGTCTGTTTGAATTGGTTCGCGGATGCTTCGCTCTTTTCTCCTCTTTCGAACTGGAGTCGGCTATCCGGAATATATGAGGAGAAAAAAATATATCGCGTAATGGAAAAAATCAACACGAAAATTATCGCAGAGTATATTGGGTCCCGGTGTTTGCTCAGGCTTTTCCATTTCCATTTCCCAAGTGTGCGTGCGTCGGTAGGAACGTACATGTGCGATGCTCCTGTTCATCGTGGCCGCGAGTGGGTGGGTGGTTGGCTCACTGAGGCTGCATCAGCATCGCAGAATTTTTCGATAGGTACCTACGGAGCATCAAGTGAGTGAGAGAATGAGAAACTGCACTGTCAGAAAATGTACTGCCATTTCCTGCGTTTTTCTCTGCGGGTTTGTGTGTCTGTGGCGATCAAGTAGGTCCGTGTGTGGGGAGCTGACTTCAGTAGGCTTATTTTTTTTTCTGTATCCCGTTCTCGCTCTTCATCAGGGGTTGTGGGTAGAATGCATCACCCTCGGCGACGAGATTGAGGATTCCGTAGCCTACTGCTGCTGCTGCTGTGAGGATAAAATTCGGTTTGTTTATAAATGAAGTACTCCCCTACTCCTCCGAGGTTCGGAAGGGAGTTTTACGTTCGCGGGCGCATTTTTGTATGTTCCGGAAAAAACGAATGCGGTGTGTGCCGATCGTGAGGAACGGGAACCCAACTAAGAGCACATGACACAAGCTGGTGCTCCTGGAGGAATGGGAATGGCCACTCTGCCATTCGTCGTGGCACATGTGGTGCGTCCAAAACTCCCGCGCGACCGTGGTTCCTAGCCCTGCTGGGAAGAGGTACGGTCCACGTCTATAGAAAAGTAGATTTTTTTTTCGAGAATGTAAATTTGTATGCCAGCGTTTTAATTTTATTCCATTCTCTGGCTGTATTTTTTCGGCTGATGTTGTCGTCGTTGTTGGTGTACTTTATTCCATTTTCGCATTAAACATATTTGTTCTTCTTTTTATGTGTGCGCCAGTCTTTTTTGGCAGCAGCAGTTTCCCCCTTTCGAAGCGACAGGACTGTTTTTAAGTTATTTTTCGTGGTCTTTTTTCGTCTGTGACTTATGCGATTGTACGATTGAACACCGAAGCGCGCTCTGTTTGTTGATGCATTCATCTAGTAGGCGTTGATTGGAAATTTTTAGGAAAGTTACAGACCAATCGTAGCAATCTGGAAATGTCCAATCTTAATGCAATTATAGTCTTTCCAGCCATCTTGAGAACAGGATCGTTCAATCATCCCGCTCCTGATGCAACCATATCGAGCAATTCCAGAATCATCTTCTCTGACATATGATTCTGATTTACAGTGTCCGTACGGGCAGTGAAACAAGAAATAAGTTATATCCCGCTCACTTGTCTCCCTGGCATCCTGGACGGTGTAATATTCAAAACACCACCCACCGAGAAGCTCACCCATCCCGTATGGCATCGTTCTTCATTGTAGAGGACAACATTAGCACAAATCAGCTCAAATATCTTATCTCCGATGGTAGAAGAGCTCCCATGATGCTGTTGCTGCTGCTATTATTATTGAATGCAAAATCACACTTTCACATAAGACATTCTCGGAAAATGTCCCCCCTCTGCAGTACCCCTTTTGTCAACTACCAGTATACTTTTGAATAAGCTCCACTTCTCCACTGTATGTAGACGATTGCACATAGCTGAACGGGGATGAGAATGGAGAGAGTCGGTCGGTCGTAGTCATAGTCGTCGTCCTCGTCCTCGTCCTCGTCGCTTTGGCACAAACTATAAATTTATACGAAATCAAATTATACCAAACAGAAGAAAGGAAATTTTAGGGATTAGTATTTCTCATTAATGCAAACTATGGCTTAATTGGAACTCGTGTGCAATATTTTAACACCCAGCCATGTCTGAGTGTGAGTGTGGTCGTACATACAAGTAGGGCGGAGAGAGGTGGGCCAAGAGGGAAGAAGAGAACAGAATTGTCTGCCCAGGTTCCTATGATTCAGGTTTCTTCTTGTTGTGGAACGATAACTCACACCCAGCGTGTTCTATTTAAAATATAGTGCTTCGACTCCTTATCATTATTTTCATTAGTGCTATTTACCTACCTAGTTGGAAATCTTCAAGAGGGACCTAAGCAAAGCAAGGATGCAAAGAGATGTAAGAATTGCACATTGTATGCGTTAAATTATTAGTAATTTCTTCATTTATTGAAAAAATAAGGAGAGCATAGAAATTTGAGTGAAATCTTAACATTATCATTAATTGTCAATCAAACAGACGCTCATGTAGAATACTGCTTTCGGTGGATAAAGCTAGCATCATATTGAAATATCGAAGTAGGCCGCGCTGCAAAAATGACGTGTTTTGTTTTGCTGCGTCGTTTTCGTTCTTGTGAAAATGTAATATATTTTCAATTTCGATTTGAAAAAGTTTTAATCAAAAGTAATCAGACCTAATGCTACATATCAATGTTTTCGCTCCGATTCCCGGGCAATATTTTTCCCTATTTCTTTGTTATTTGAGCTAACAAATGTCATCCGTCGTTCTGAGACCAAAAAACAAATGGACTCGCAAATGGGTTTTCAAAATGAAAAACATTAAGATGAATTATAATAATTGATCGCCTCCCATTGATCTTTGGGTTATTAGCGGAATGCTTAAATAAAACAGCAAAAAAGAAGGTTATCTTCCATTTAATTCCACTGCTGTTTTACTTAGGCATTCCGCTAACAACCCAATTTCATTACTTCATACTAGCCTTTGGGTTGTTTTTCCTTATCAGAGTTTTGAATCGATTTTTCTTCTTAACATTACTTAAATCTTTGGTTATTATTAGTTAGGTAGTTTCCGATTCTACTCGTTGTAGTTTCATTGAGAGGGATGAGATTAGGGCGTTATGTTTTGATAAGTCTTTAGTGGGAATGACACAGATGAAAACTGCACATTGCACACTGGGCCAGGAATGCAATCAAGCGGAGCAAAATTAATAACTCCGAAACTAAGCATTTTCGCGACTTGGTGTCTTGGGAAAATTTTCTCATCATAATAAGGACAATCGATTGACATAAATAAATAGTTCAAAACTTTTCCGCAAAGATGGCACCACAATTTAACTTCTTTCTTTGACGTTTTGGAGACTTGATGTCTTGTGGCAAAGTTGTTTATCTTGACAAAATAAACAACTCTTTTGAAGGCGTAAAATTTCCATGGTTTTTTCTTTCGGTTTCGGTTTTTTGCTATAACCATATAATCACAGACAAACAGACGTAACTCTTCATTGTGTATCTTCGTTCATACATTTAACGGTTGATTTGAATATTGTCAGTTCCGCGAACTACTCGCCGCAGCGCTGGCATCGGATCACTTTGACGTTTCTATATATTCTATAGAAATTTTATGCAATATTGTTTACGAGTTAGCGAGCAAGCTTGTTTTCCGCGAGAAGCCAGATAGATGTCGTTACTGAGGTTATATGTTTTGAGATACTATGTTTTCAAGAACAAGTTTTTCAAAGAGTTACGTCTGTTTGTCTGTGATATAATGTTATATTTATCTCTTATGCAAATGCATTGAATGAATAACTTTTGTAAAGAAACATACTGGTTTTTTTAAAGATATTGTTTTTAATCCCAACCTGACATTTTCAGCAAAAATTAAGCAATGCTCGATGCACAAAATATCAAAATTTTAGAGAGGTATACTTTGGTGTTTCTGAGACTTCTTCATTTCAGTTGAAAATGTATTTTTTTTTTTTTTTGACGTAGGACTACATCTGTGATTTTTATATGGAGGTACACTTTGTGAAAACCGAAACTAAAACATGTAACAAAATGATGAACGGTTTTGAACGTTAATAACTCCGCCGCCGCTGGACCAATTTCAATAATTTTATCACCAATCGATCAGAAATGTTTCTACACATCAAAAACAATGCTTTTGACTGTTTGACAAGAAACTATTGAAAAAGTGGTAAATGTCAAGCATTGTCAAATGTACAAATAAAAAGTGATAATGTTATCACTGTCTTCATGAAATAAACATTCTTCCCAAACCCAGTCGTCATAATCGAGTACCATATAATTCTGCTTGAAACTGAGAAGATTTAAAAAAAAGCGCTGCTGTCTAGCCTCAACTCATTTTCGCTTCGGACGGCGTGGTGACCAGGCAGCAGAAGCAGTAATAGCAGCAGTAGGAAGTTGGTGGCAGGCTAGGTAGTCCTCTTACTCTTAGTATTCTTCTACCTACCTAATCAACAATGACTGGTCGTGGCAAATGAGAAAAAGATCTTGGTAAAGGAGGCGCCAAGCGCCATCGCAAGGTTCTTCGTGATAACATCCAGGGTATTACCAAAGCCCGCCATCTGGCTTCTGGCTCGCCGTGGAGGTGTCAAACGTATCTCCGGTCTGATCTACGAGGAAAGCCAAGGTTTGCTGAAGGTATTCCTGGAAAACGTGATCCGTGATGCTGTCACCTACACTGAACACGCCAAGCGTAAGACCGTCATGGCCATTACTGTCGCCTACGCTTTAAAGCGACAGGGAAGCACTCTGTATGGTTTCGGGACCATCAAGCTTATTACAGTAAAGAGTTGGAATAGAATTTATTTGTCCATATTCAGAACTACACAAAATGCTCTCCACAGTTGTACTCTTGTAACCAAACTTGGAAGCAGGGGTGCAAGTGATTTTGATCGGTTCTCTGCATCGACTTCCTGTTTCGTTAAGAACTCGTTAATTGCCCTTTGCTTTCTAGGTAATTCTGGTTCAAAATGACGCTACTGTAGGGGCAAGAAGGTCATCCGGGGCAAGAGTGTTACCCCGCAACATATTTTTAATTACACTGCAACTGTTGCTATGATAATTAAAATTATCACCGATTGCCAGCAAAAAGCGATTTCTCTAACACAGATTTCAAAATTGAATTCCATCCGATCTCACCAAACGGTGTTAATTCAATCATCGCGTGGTGAGTGATGGTGTTCTCGAAAACACCACGAACGGCAACCCGCAAGCTGCTAGCTATCAAGGCTGCCCACAACCGCTGATCGGATTCAGTTCCAATCACCGTGTGTGGTGGTGTCCGGTCATCGGCATCAGCAGCAGCAGTGCTTTTGGCGTGTAGCGTTGAACATTATTCTCCAGTACACAACGAAAGGCTACCTGCAAGCAGTGCAAATTCATATTCCTACACAAAACACAAGCTCCTGGTGCAGATAAAAAATAACAATTATCACGTAGTTCTACGTCACCAGGGCTGTCCCTTGTAGTTTTTTCAATAACTTTTTTAATGCATTGAAATGGCGTATTGAAGACTTGATGCCTTAGCCAATTTTTTTTTTTTTTTTTTTTTCCTTTATTTACAAGGCTTTCAGCCATTGGCTGGTTCGCCTTGGGGCTTAGGCAAAGTTGTTTTGACTTTTTAAGAAGAGTTGTTTATTTTATCAAGTCAAGTTAGGCAAAGTTGTTTAACTTGATAAAATAAACAACCCTTCTTAAAAAGTCAAAACTCCACAGCCTACTGTTTGTTTATGTCAATAGATGGTCCTTATTATGATGAGAAACTTTGCCCAAGACACCAAGTCGCGGAAATGCTTCGTTTCGGAGTTATTAATATAGCAGTCGCGTTATTAATATAGGCCCAGTGTGCATTGTTGTCGAAATACGTATCTATCATGGATACCAAAATTAATTTAGTGTTGTTAATGGAAGATAATCTTGTTTTCTGTTTTATTTAAGCATTCCGCTAACAACCCAATTTCATTACTTCATTACCAATTAATAATTGATTACAAATTTAAAATACTCACGCCTTTGCCATCTACTCTATCTCCTCAAGTCTTTAAGCAAGAGCAGCTGCAAGATAATGTAGTAACGCTTTGTGTTGGTGAGCACAATTGAATTTAGTTTCAAAATAAAAAAGGTTTACTCAACGCCTCTCAATCGCACTCGCTTTCTTCAATCTTCTGGGTCATGCAGATATTGACGTAAGCTGAGGGTGTTAATTTATAACGTAATTTGCTAAAATTCTCAAATATGACGGTATATCAGTATTGCATTTACCAATTTGGTACTTACCCAAGTAACCAAAAGTTCTGATAAAAAGCTATTTAAGGCTTAAGCAGTTTGGTTGAAGGTGGCCTATAGCATTCTAAGCAGCCTCATTTTTAAGTCGTTATAAGAACTTGAATGTTCCAGTTCCATACATGAATAGCATTCTAAGCAGCTTCTGGCGGAAATGTTTGTCCTCCAAACCCATTTCATATTTAATACGCATTTTTTATGAAAGTTATTTCTAAATAGAGTGTCATTTATGATAGATGATTATGTTAAAGATTTATTAGAATTAGTATTTTAGCTGTTTGAAAATAGAACCCAGTCCTTCTGCGTGTGAGCCCTGACATGAACCGCTACGCATTCTGAAATATACTTAAGTGAGCTGTTGTCCCGACTACTGTTGGATTTTGCAGTGCTGTCTGACTGATTTGAGCACGAAACACAACACCTTGATGAATTTCAAATTGGTTTTTTCCCACATAGAATCCAAACACACCTGTGGCGCAGCCTAGTTCTAGATTTTTAAACGATAGGACGTAATTGAAAAACTTATGTTTGGTCGGTAAATGCTGAGTAATGCGCAATACAGTTCCCATTGAGATCACTAGTTTCTTCCCAGCAACTCCTATCCCTACCTCCCCGTGGTACCGGCCGGGAACTGTGAGCAACCTTAGGGAAGATTGGGTAACCAACCCCGGTGGGAACTTTGGTCATAGGCTGACAGGGAAGGGGGGTTTGCTTCGGCAAGCCTGAAAGTCTGTTCTCCAGGAGAAGCGGCTCACAACAGCGTCTGTTCCCCATGTTAGGGGCGGCTGATCTACGTCCGAGTGCCAGTGAAGGACTCTAAGCACAACTGTGCACCCTGGTCCTCCGGAAAGTTGGAGGGGTTAGTGTCAGGCCCGGCGAGCCAGCCGTAAAAAAAAGCATTGCAATGGAAAATCAGCAACAGAGGAATACGAACCGAGACCAACGGCAACGACCCAAGCGACGAAATAGGACTTGCGATTGGGAACTCGGCACGTGGAACTGTCGATCTCTCAATTTCATCGGGAGCACCCGAATACTCGCAAATCTACTGAAGGACCGCGGATTCGGCATCGCAGGTGTGTTGGACAGGATCCATGGTGCGAACGTTTAGAGGTAATCATACCATCTACCAGAGTTGCGGCAACACACGCTAGCTGGGCACAGCTTTCATCGTGATGGGCGAAATGCAGAAGTGCGTGGTGGCCGATCGACGAAAGAATGTGCAGTAGACTGATGCAAAATTTGACTTTTTTGCTCCACAGTGCTTAAATGGTTTCAAATCGGGTCCTGATTAGCCTCCCAAAGTTACAACTCATTTGGTTAGAAACAGACTTCGCACAAGCCATTTGAATTTTACATGTAAATTACTACAGGAAATCTCAACTTTTTGTTCATTGCCTTCAAGTCTTTTTCCTTATCAAACTGCGAAACAGTTCGATAGCGATTCTTATAGAAAATTTTCTCAGCTACAACTTTGCAGAAGATCGTTTCTATGTAAAACGAGACAGGAAAAAGTTATTAATTATTTAAGAGATTGGTAAACTTATGACATGATCAATCAGCTACTCTGTAGGCAACACTGTATTTTGCAGTGTGACATAGTAGCCATGATTTTTCTGTCCTATTCAACGCCCCAGAAACACCAATGTTGCCTGCTGAGCAGTTGATTGAGCATGATCATAAGACATCAGCGCATTGAACCATTGATAACATTCGATCCTTGCATTTAATCAAAAAGTGGTCTTGAGCAAAAGCTGTAGCTGGGAAAATTTTCTACAAGTAAAATTGAAAGTTTTTGAAGCAGATCGATATGGTGAATTATTAGATAGACAAGAACAAAAATCTTGCAGGTTGAGGATCAAGGGCCGATTCTTCAACTTTACCATAATCAACGTGCACATCCCTCGCTCCGGAAGCACTGATGATGACAAGGACGCATTTTACGCGCAGCTCGACCGCGAGTACGATCGCTGCCCAAGCCACGACGTCAAGATCATCATAGGAGACCTAAACGCTCAGGTAGGCCAGGAGGACGACCGACGATTGGAAAGTTCAGCGCCCACCAGCTGACGAACGGGAACGGCCTACGACTCATAGATTTCACCGCCTCCAAGAACATGGCCATACGTAGCACCTTTTTCCAACACAGCCTCCCTTATCGTTACACCTGGAGATCACCACAGCAGACGGAATCGCAAATCGACCACGTTCTGATTGATGGACGGCACTTCTCCGACATTGCCGACGTCAGGACCTATCGTGGCGCTAACATCGACTCTGGCCACTACCTGGTGATGGTCAAACTGCGCCCAAACTTTCCGTCTTCAACAATGTACGGTACCGACGCCCGCCACGGTACAACCTAGAGCGACTGAAGCAACCGGATGTCGCCTTAGCATACGCGCAGAATCTCGAGGCAGCGTTGCCAGAGGAGGGCGAGCTCGATGTGCCCCCTCTAGAGGACTGCTGGAGTACAGACAAAGCAGCAATCACCGACGCAGCCGAGAGCACCAACGGGTAGGTGGAAAGAAGTCGACGGAATGAATGGTTCGACGAGTTCTCTACCAGAGTTCTACCAGAAGCTCAACGCATCCCGCAACGGACGGGAGCCTCTTGACGGGCGGATGTGAGGTTATTGAAAGGTGGAAGCAGCACTTCAATGCGCTCCTGAATGGCGAGGAGAACGTAGGCACGGGAGACCAGCGCAATAGGGGAAACGACTACGAAACTTCCACGCTGAGGGAAGTTAAGGATGCCATTCAGCAGCTCAAAAACAACAAGGGATGGTATCGCAGCCGAGCT
Organism: Ochlerotatus camptorhynchus; assembly: GCF_037179485.1. Lineage (NCBI taxonomy): Eukaryota > Metazoa > Arthropoda > Insecta > Diptera > Culicidae > Ochlerotatus > Ochlerotatus camptorhynchus. The sequence goes on along the minus strand of NW_027040822.1, from coordinate 655,313 downwards.
CATCAAGATGGGCCCAGAAAAGTTGGCCACCTGCCTGCACCGGATGATAGTCAGCATCTGGGAAACAGAACAGCTATCGGAGGAGTGGAAGGAGGGGGTAATCTGCCCCATTCACAAGAAAGCCAACCATTTGGAATGTGAGAACTTCAGAGCGATCACCATTTTCAATGCCGCCTACAAAGTGCTATCCCAGATGATCTTCCGTCGTTTTATAACTGATGTAAGAACTCAGCCCCCTAGTGGCGCCGGTGGTGTAGTGGTAAGCGTGATTACCTCTCACCCCAGCAGGCCTGGGTTCAATCCCAGTCGGCGCCGCCGGGATGTTCTGAGGCATAACATCTCTGATCACGCCTTCCTTCGGATGGGAAGTAAAGCCGTTGGTCCCCGGTTCATGAGTTGATGGGTCGATAGGTAGGGTCCAGGTGTGGGAGCTGCCTCTCTGGCGTCGGTAGCATTGGTGTTCAGCACGGAAAACAAGATCGACGGAAAACAAATCAAAGGAAAAAAAAAAAAAAAAAAAAGAACTCAGCCCTCACCAACTACCTACTTGAAGATCAAACATACAGCACCCGGTCGACTCAGGCGACAAGAGCAAGCTCCGGAACACCCAGGGTCGGCTAGCTACCGGGTAATCAGAAGGTTTTCGCGATACAAAAACGAAGAACTTTCACTTTTCTTTAAACGCATTTATTTGCCACTTTCTGTATTATGTGCGTGTTGCTCTGTGTTCATAATTTCGTGTAATATGTGTCGTGTAGCCTAATCGCGTGGTTTGCTGTACCGGTACATACCGCTGCTGCCGTTGATGGTGAATCGGGATGGCTGACACAGTGACTCCTGTCCTACTGTGCGGCCGGAACTCTCGCCAGATTGGCGAAGCGAGCGGATGACGGGCCAGCGGGCGTTGCTGGACGATGGGATGGCAGGCGTCGTCCTTCGTTGACACGATCGGCCGACGGTGGCAAGGCCACCTTGGTCAAGCCGAGAAGCGAAAACTTCTTAGCGATTATAGCCTACGTTTGACCAGATAGTAGTGTTTCGGTCCTTAACAATTAGGCTCGAAAACTGTTTCCAATATTTCTCGAGCCGGCCGTGTGCTGACGGATGACCTTTTTAAGGTCCAATACGAATACGTAAATAATCTACGGTTTTTGGTGCAGGGTTACCTGAACATTAAATTTCCCTAGCGCAAACTAGCTGCTGCTAGGGGGGGGGGGAGGGGTCTCCTGGTTATCGTTCAAAACACCAACTATTGCACTTAGCTAATTGAAATGCGTCTTAGCACACGGACGCCTGATATTGAAAGAGGCCGATTTTGGGCAATGACCGTTCTTTCTCCCAATTTTCCTGCATCCCGTCAGCCTTGTTTTGTATAGTTGTTTGTAGCTCTATGGTGGACATAACGTAACGGCACAACATTTTCACAGCGGTACAGAACCCTATCACTTCTGTGGTATACTGCTGTTTTTGCACAAGAAACGTGAAGGTTCTGAATATATAACATAAATGACAAAAACCTATGAATTTGTGACCAAACGGTTACAGTTTATCACCTAAAATGACCGAGTTCGTGGGAAGTTATCAAGCTGGCTTCATCGACGGACCAGATCTTCACCGTACGGGAAATCCTCCAGACTGATCAAAGCAACGATGGACGGTGTGCAAAACTGCGTAAGAGTTTCGGGTGAACTATCCAGTTCATTCGAATCTCGCCGAGGACTGCGACAAGTTGACGGACTCTCATGCCTACTCTTCAACATCGATCTAGAAGGTGTAATGCGACGAGCCGGGTTCAACAACCGGGGTACGATTTTCACGAAATCCGGTCTATTTGTGTGCTTTGCGGACGACATGGACATTATCGCAAGAACATTTGGAACGGTGGCAGAATTATACACCCGCCTGAAATACGAAGCAGCAAAGGTCGGACTGGTGGTGAGTGCGTCAAAAACAAAGTACATGCTAGTAGGCGGAACCGAACATGACAGGATTCGTCTAGGAAGTAATGTCACGATAGACGGGGATACTTTCGAAGTAGTGGAGGAATTCGTTTACCTTGGATTCTTACTGACAGCTGACAACAATGTGAGTCGTGAAATACGAAGACGCATCATCAGTGGAAGTCGTACCGACTACGGGCTCCAGAAGAAACTACGCTCAAAAAAGATTCACCCCCGCACCAAATGTACCATGTACAGAACGCTAATAAGACTTATGGACACAGGACATGGATTATGCTCGAGGAGGACCTGCAAGCACTCGGAGTTTTCGAGCGACGTGTGCTAAGGATGATCTTCGGCGATGTGCAGGAGAACGGTGAGTGGCGTCGAAGAATGAACCACGAGCTCGCTGCACTCTACGGCGAACCTAGCATCGAGAAGGTGGCCAAAGCCGGAAGGATACGGTGGGCAGGGCATGTTGCAAAAATGCCGGACAACAACCCTGCAAAGTTGGTGTTCGCTACTGATCCGGTTGGCACAAGAAAGCGTGGAGTGCAGAGAGCACGATGGGCGGACCAGGTAGAGCGTGATCTAACAATCATTGGGCATGACCGAGGATGGAGAGCGGCAGCCGCAAACCGAGTATTGTGGCGTACTATTGTTGATTATGTCTTATCTTAAATGTGATGTTGTACAAATAAATGTATGTATGTTTACATAAAATCCTTTTCAAAATCTAAATTTTTATTTTCGAAAGACAGAGTAAGGCATCAGTAATATGATCTCCGCTAGCGTTCCATCTATAAAAAAAACCAACACAGTTTTAATCAACCTATGATGGCTGATTCTAAGCTTCTACATTCCACTGCGAACCAGCATTCCTATATACCCCACGCGTTGCTGACAAATTCCTAGTATTCATGTCCCGTCAACATATCAACAGGCAGTCCACCCCACCACCACCACCACCTCCGGCGCCTTTATTGCATTGTGGGAGCAAGTCCTGATTCATTAGCCAACTATTCCGACCTATTTGCTATCGAGTGCAGCCTCAAAAAAAAAATCATCACATGAACGCGTGACTCAAATGACGGATTAACCAAACTGGACTCGCCCTGATCCGTGCTCAAGACACACCAGATGGCCAACGAAATGGCATGCATGTATGTTCCCGACAACGACAACGACGACAATCGACTACCATCAGGCAGCAGCAGCTACTCTACAACCCAATGTATGTATGTGTCTTAATTGCATGTCAGAAGTCTCTGTCCCCAGTCTCCATCGTCAGCATCGAGGGCAGCCCAAGTGTTTCGCGTTACTAAATTATTTCACGGCGGCGATAATTCGAATTCCATCAAGCGCCAATATTTACGTTCGGAATATTGTATGTCTATGTAAAGGCTCGTTTTGACGTCGATGCCTCGTTTCTGCCTACCGCCCCATACCTCCCCCAATTCTCAGCATACAGAGTGGATGTTTAACACAAAAGGAATAAAAATTAAAATTATCATACTTGAAGCGCTTTTTCTGCATTCTGCTTCGCGCCTTCGTAGATCCTTCCCCTTCTACTCCACCAAAGCCCTTCGCGACACACATATGTTCCTCCTCACGGTTGATTTCATTTAAACAAAAATGTAGGTATACGTAAATGCAACCACGTTTCATCTACTGTTTATACCTTCGAGAATGAGATGCAATTCCCCCCCCCCCTCCCCCCTCGCTGTACAATCCCACAGGGCGCGAAACAAAAACAAAACGTAAACGAGAATGAAACATATTAAATAATTAATTTTCTAGAAGCAATAAATAATTTTCGAAAAAAAAAATTCGCCTGTCAAACATCGGTATGCGTGCCACGCCTTATGACATTCAGAGTCCACTCGCGCTGAAGTATGAATTTAAGTCAGGCTCTGTGCTTTGCCCGGTTTTCTCCGCCGACCGCCTCGAACCGGCACCGTCCTGCCATCATCGCCACCAACCCGTCATCATAATAATAATCAAACTCGAACTGTGTGAAGGGTTCTTGGCGTGTTCTTTCTGTCTCTCTGTCCCGGCCGTGCAAATCGAGCTGGAGCTCACGTCTTGTGAAATTTATTTAATTAATGCTTATAAAATTTTGTAATAATTGCTAATTATATTAAGCTGCCTTCCAGGAAATTCATTCTCATTTGTTGTCTGCATTGTATAGGTTCATGAGAGATTTCGGGGCGAGGTTTCCGAAATGCATAATTCCGAAGGTCTGGATGGGAGGCTGCAAGACACACAGTCTGCTTAGACCTCGGGGATAATAAATGATTGATTTTGCGCTGATTTTCGGGGATTGGTCGTGCGGAGATATAAGGATCATACCTTTGAAGATTCGATCGACTCCGTTTCTCATGATTTAACTTATCTTCGAATACGATACGAGACTTTTTTGGGTTTAAACTATAGATACGTTTTTAACCTTTTAGGGCTCATAATGTTTGTAACTTTAAAAAATGGATGGCACACCGTGGCAAGTGTAACCGCGGAGTAACTTACGTACTAACTTAACGATCCTGCGCACCTCCAGGGGTGCAAAGGGCCTTTGTGAAAGATGTCCAATTCCATCCTGGGCGATTACTAGCTTTGGCCTTGACCTGTGCCCAAGTCAAATTTCGGCAACGTTCTTAATTTCACTGTTTAGGCTCCGCCGCCACGAGCCTCTGGGTCTGCCTCTGCTGCAATGTCCTGCTGGGTTCCAGTCCAGTGCTTGCTTGCAGATTTTGTTTCCGCTCCGTCGTAGTGTGTGGCTGACCCACCTCCACTTCCGTTCATGAATTACTGTCTCTATCGGCTTCTGATGGCACAAACGATGAAGCTCGGAATTTGAGATCCAATTGTTGGGCCACTAGTCACGAATTATGTACCGTACCGTATAATGTTTTTTATTTTTTTTTTTTGCTGGACATTTGTTCTAAAGTCTCAACATTCAAAATTCTATGTATTTCGCAAGTACTGTACCAGAAAGGAAACTTTAAAATCACTTTGTAGAAACTTTGTTCTGAATGCTTTGAAATGCTTTTTTCCTGGTAGTGCAACAACTAGCCATATTGGCACAGCATAAAGCAGGGCCGGTCTAAAACTCGTTTAAATATTAGACGTTTATTCTTCAGGCAACGTTTGGGTTTCCTGTTAATAAGAGGACGCAAACATTTTATATATTTATAACATTTGGCTTGAATGCCCTCAACGTGATCTTAAAAAGTTAATTTTCGGTCTAGTACTAATTCAAGATATTTCACTTGGTATGACCAGAAATTTGGAATTCCGTTCATAGTGACTATGTGACTACTAGTAGGTTTCAAAAATGAAAAATGAAGGCTCATGTGGAGATATTATAAGTTAAGTTTTGAAAGCGTTGGAAGAAATCTTCCATTTTTGTAAATAAGAAGAGGAAATGTCTAAACTTTTCTGCAGTCTGCTGCAAATAACACGAAGACTTCTTCCTTTAGCGGAAATGCCTGTGTCATCAGCGAACAAAGATTTGTGCCAACCCTGAGAAAAATCAAAGAGGTCCAAAGTGAAAATGTTATACAATATAGGCCCAAGAATGCTACCTTGAAGACTCCTGCTCTAACAGGTACTCGTTCAAATTAGTTAGTTTGTTAGTTAGTTATCTTTATTAAGTAGACTTTCAGCCGAACGCTGGTTTTTCTCCGGGAACCCCCAGTCGTTCAAATTTTGAATTTGATAATTTACCGTCACCCTCTGCAATATTTTCGAACAGGAAGATCTGGTCATTTAAATGATGGTGGCCCAACTTTTTTCAACGGTTGGCACACCATCGCCATTGACGTGTCTACAGCCAGCCGTTCTCTGGCGGGCAAAGTGCTCTGGTCGATTAACCCGGATATGTGTAGCAGCGACCACTATCCGGTACAGATTTGGTTATCCGCCGCATTCACCGAAGACCGCGGTGGCGCTACGGGGAAGCTGATTGGGAGGGTTTTCAGCACACTTACCGAGCCCTCGCGCAGAACCAGGAACCCACGAACATCCCAAGCATCACGGAAATCATCTATAAAGCCGCTAGCACCAGTATACCCAAAACTAGCTGTGTCCCCGGGCCAAAAGGGCAGTAAAAGCCAGGCGAAAAGCACTCTGGAAGGTCAAACGGAGCTATGGAGTCGCATTAACGCCCTTAGCGGCAAGCGGTGATCATCTCCGCTTCAGATTCGAACAGACACCGTCACCATCACTGATCCAACTGTCATAGCAGACGAACTGGGCAAATACTTCGCCAAACTCTCCGGCATCTCGGAGTACAGCGAAAGCTTCCGACAGCGAGTCCGCCCCTATCTGTCCTCTGAGTCTACCTTCGGAATTCCTCCAGACAACGACGACCTACTGATCAACAGCCCACTCTCCTGAGCAACGGGAATTCGGCCGGACCGGACGAAATCGGCTACCCGCTGCAAAAGCACCTTCCACCCGACGGCAAAACGAAACTTCTCGACCTTTACAACCAACTGTGGACCGCTGGAGAATACCCGGAAAACTGGAGAGAAAGCCTCGTTATACCGTTACCGAAAACCAATGTCGGGACCAAGGACATCACTGGGTTCCGTCCCATTGCACTGACCTGCTGCATGGCCAAAGTCCTGGAACGGGTGGTCAACAGGAGGCTGAAGCAATATCTTGAGGCCAAGGGGCTGCTTGACCATCGGCAGCACGCCTTCAGGTAAGGGTATGGCACCTCCACCTACTTCACCACTCTTTGGTATGTCCTGAAGAAGGCAAAGGACCAAGGTCATCACGCGGAGATCGTCTCGCTGGACAACTCCAAAGCGTTCAACCGAACATGGACACCAGCTGTATTGAAGAAGCTTGCTGATTGGGGCCTGAAAGGACACATCCTTCACTTCGTCCGGAACTTTCTGACCGACCGATCTTTTCGGGTTTTGGTCGGAAACGTGCAATCCGGAAGTTTCAGTGAGGAAACCGGAGTGCCACAGGGTTCGGTGATCGCGGTCACCCTCTTCCTGGTGGCCATGAATGGGGTCTTTGACCAACTACCCAAGAACGTTTAAGCTCTGTCTACGCGGATGACGTCCTCATTGTAACGGTGGGTCCCACCCTGCAGAGGACGAAACTGAGAGCGCAAGCAGCAGTATCCTCGGTGGTCAGATGGGCTGACTCTGTAGGTTTCCAGCTTTCCGCCGGCAAGAGCGTGCGCTGCCATATATGTACCACCAGGCATCGCAACAACGGACAGCACATCATGATTAAACAACAAGCAATACCGACCAAAAACACCGTGAGGGTCCTGGGAGTGCTCCTCGATCGGAATTTATGCTTTGAGCCGCACTTCCAACAAGTAAAGAAGGACTGTCGCAGTCGGTCCAAGCTGATTAAGACCATCTCCCGCCCACGGTTCGGTACACGGTCAACGGCTCCAACCATGATCTCGTCGATTACGATGAGGAACAGTAGTGGTGATAATATACATCCTTGCCTCACACCCGCGATTACCCTAATCGGGTCAGACAAAGCTCCGTTGTGCAACACTCTGCATGAGAAAGCCTCGTACTGCGCTTCGATGAGGTTGACGATCTTATCAGGGACTCCCTTGCGTCTCAGAGCGCCCCCAAGTTTTCATGGTTTAGTCGGTCGAAAGCTTTTTCGTAGTCAATGAATACCAAGTACAGGGACTCTTGGATCTCATTGACCTGCTCCAAGATGATGCGGAGCGTGACAATATGGTCCACACAGGATCTACCTGCTGTCGTCGGAGAGTCGCGTCGATCTTCTCCTGTATCCGATTGAGGATAACTTTACACAGAACTTTGAGTTGTTGTCACCAGTTGGATCCCCCTTCTTGGGGACTTTTACCAAGACGCCCTGCATCCAGTCGGCTGGAAAATTCGCGGTGTCCCAGATATTGTCGAATAGTTGATGCAACATTTGAGAGGATAGCATGAGGTCAGCTTTGAGCATCTCTGCTGATATGCGATCGACCCCCGGGGCTCCACGTTTCATCGGTGATCCACTCCTTCCTCTGAGTGCGCAGCTCACCCAGGTTGTTCTCGCTTGTTTCAATAAAGACATTCTTGATGCTCGTCCACTGTTCTTCTACGCTGCCACCTTCCGGAATATTAGCAGCGCGAGCCTCGAGTTCTTCGACGAAAGATCTCTTCACTGCTGGGTCTTTCAGTCGGCGTGTGTTGAATCGTCGCCCGAGTCTCTCCTCCCACCGTTGAACCCGCGCAATGCGTAGGCGGATCTCACCGACCAGGAGATGATGGTCAGACGCGATGTCAGCGCTGCGTTTATTCCGAACATCAAGAAGGCTCCGTCTTCATTTTCGGCTGATGCAGATGTGGTCGATTTGGTTCTCTGTATATCCATCACGGGAGACCCATGTGACTTTATGCACTGGGCCAACCTCCGATCACCATGTCGTTGTTGCCACAAAACTCTGCAAGCAGCTCGCCGTTCTCGCTCATATCTCCGAGACCTTGGCGTCCCATAATGCACTCATAGTCCGAGTTATCGGAGCCGATCTTCGCATTGTAGTCGCCTGTGTAGATCTTGATATCACCTCTTGGAGTGCTGCAATTCGGCAGCGTCGGTTGGCGCATAAAATTGAATTATGGTAAGGTTTCGGACCCGTGTTCTGAATCTGGCAACGATTATTCTCTCATTGATAGGTTCCCACTTGATGAGCGCAGCCTGTGCTTGGGCGCTAAGCAGAAAGTCAACTCCACGATGTCGCGGAGCGTTTTCACCTCACATACCAGAATTTAAAAGTACTTGGCCCGAAGGCAGCTTGTGTTCTCCAAAGTTCGGCCAGCGGACTTCACTAAGTCCCAGGATTTCTAGCTTCATACGGCGGGCCTCACTGGCGAGTTGTGCCAGTTTACCCTGTTGGGCTAGCGTCAGTACATTCCATGTTCCAATTCTTGTCCATTGTTTAGCGCTAAAAATCAGTTCGTAATCTTTCACCATAGGTTTCTGTAACAATTTGATGGTTTCGGAGACAGTAGGTGGTTGGCCTAAGGTCTCCTATCCGCCGTGATGGGACTGCCATCTTGGGAATAGCTTTCGGGGAGAAGCATTTCGTATTCAGCCGCTGGATGCCAGTCAGACGATGTTTGAGCCGCCCCTAACATGGAGAACAGACGCTCGAGTTTTGTAAGCCACATCCTCCGAAAAGGATGCAGCTCCCCCTTCCCTGTCAGCATACGACCAAAGTTCCCACCGGGGTTGGTTACCCGATCTTCCCTAAGGTTACTTGTACCCCAGCCGGCGCCGCGGGGAGGAAGGGATAGGAGTTACTGGGCAAGAGACTAAGGAGTACTTTCACTTGCGTGATGGGTCTATTTTATAACCTTCAAGTACGCGAAGTACCGGTGGTACGCATTATCCCAGTCATTTGCCAGTCAGCCGGCAATTTCGAAAACTGAATGCTTAAGTGTGGGAGCGATAAAACGAGAAACTCTATATGCCGTCATTACGCTATTTCAAAAGTACCCAAATTTGGGTAGAATCCACCCGGATCGGTCAAAACCGATCCTACCCGAAAATGGGTAAACCATGTTGGGGTGATACATGTTTCATCTTACATAATATGTGTAGAGAAGGGGGGTGTTAGATTCTGTGACATGCAATGAATTAGATACAACCTCGATATAACGTAACTGTCACTTTTGACTTCCATCGCCGATTTTTCGTACAGGATCATTCAAACAAGCAAATTCACCATCGGACAGATGAGATAATCCCCCATCTATTGGTAATATTAATTTGTATGATTCAATCGTCATTAGCGAGATATTGACGATGGAAGTCAAAAGTGACAGTTACGTTATATCGAGGCATACCTGTATAAGAAAAACGTGACATAGGGGGGAGGACAGTAGTTGGTGTTTGAAAAAAAAAACTTCTGTTTTGCCTTTATCTGCTTCAAAATGTTCAGCTTTTCACTCTCGAAACAAACAGTCATTGCATGCATCCTTCGTTTGGCCAGCTGGACCTGAAGTTCATCAAAGCTGTTGTTCCTTTTTGGCTTGGAAGATTGAGACAATCCAAGAATTGCAGAGTCGCATGAAACCAAATATATGCCAACTGCCAGTGCGGTCCATTGTCGGGCCTCATAGCCTAGTCAGTAAAGGCACGGTATTTCCAAGCCGGAGGCGGCGGGTTCGATTCCCGGTCCGGTCGAGGGAATCTTTCGGGTTGGAAATTTTCTCGACTTCCCTGGGCATAGAGTATCATTGCGCTTGCCACACAAAATACAAATTCATGCATTGGTATTGGCATCGAAAGCTCTCAATTAATAACTGTGGAAGTGCATTTAGAACACTAAGTTGAGAGCACGCAATAAACTAATATGCGCTAAGCAATAAGCTTAAAAAAGCGAATAAGAAGAAGAAGCAGTGCGGTCCATGGTCAACGATGTTTTCATCGGTTTTCCCTCACAGCTCCAAATTGGGCATACTACTTCGGCACGGTATTTATCGCCTTGATTCCTGAACACTCGAGTTTTCAGGTCCTTTAGCTGTCCAAGGAAATAATCATAAAAAATATCCAGGAGTTTCTGAAAAAGGATTGCGATATCCTCACTAATTAATTGTTTTGTTAGAGTTACTGGGAAGTAGAATGCATCAGTATTTTTTTTTTTCAAATAGTGGAAGCTCTTTATACCTCGACTTCCTATGATTGCTGCCAAATCTAGCAGGCACATCACTTTCCCTTTCAGAAACTCGAACTTCTGGGGCAGCTTAGTACACAACGGCCCATATAGCTCATAGAGGGGATCCCCTCCTTCAGCTGCTGCTGCGATGTAGTGATCAGCCTTACTACGCATATCCTCAGCAATCTTACCTATCGATTCCCTCGTTAGGTTTGTCAGGGACTGGAACAATCAAATTTTAAAATTCTAGGATCAATCACTGTTTTCACCAGTATTGACGGATATTTTCATTTTGAGAAAACAAACCTCGGGTAAATCGATTAGAAAAAAATCAGCGCTCAACAGTGTTGCCGTTTAATGTAATATATAATTTGTGTCATACGTATCAGCGTTTGCCTTAACGTGCCGAACAGTGTGTCATGCTGTGTTTCGGCACAGTGTGCAGAGTTGATTCATCCTTGGTAAAACTATTGGTTTTACCATTTCCTCTTAATAAATTCATTCTCAAAATATTTGAAACACTGTACATAAACAAAAGTTATAGATTAAGATTCCTTGTCTGATTTTTTTTTATTAAAACAATATCTAATGCAATTTGTAGCTTCATTTGATCCGGTGATATGAACAAAAGAAAGTAGTGCTTTCTAAAGAATCACGAAAAATGAAACAGGTGCCCTTTGACCGAGGGGTGCTCCGATTAGCATACAACTTTGGATTTTTTAAATTTGAACTTAAATAAACATTCCCTCTAAATTTGGTACAAATCGGAAGAGGTCAATTGCATGTGCTGTGTACACTTGGTGCGGAATGAATATAAGTGACACATGCTTCAATTGGCAACTTTCCATACGGTCAGAATGCCTATATAAACTACGTAGCGAGAGAACATTGCAATAATTTCTCTACCATCCGGAAGGACTTGCTCATTACCTCAAAGCTAATACAAAAAAATCCCTTAAAGATGGTCAAGATAAAACCTCTACAGGAACTTCACAATCACCGCATAGTGAAAAAAATCTGAACTGCAGACCACCATGTAAATAGACGTGAACACCTGAACATGTTTTGAAAATTTTACTATCTACTGAGCACTTATGTGCTAGCATGTCACGTTTTCTCAATACAGCTCTATTTTGGGAAAAAATTGATATTTTTCAAGTTACCCCTACACCTACCCCTAGCACAAACTTATACCCCTACACTTCACTGCTTAGCAATAGCTCAATAATAATATATTACTTGAAAACGATGAGTAACATAATCAAACAAATACATTTTCACTACACTGATTCTAATTCAGTCCCCTCCATTCCATAAAACGAATAATTTCCACCTTACCCCCGCAATGCAACAACTCCGGCACACAACTCTTTACACATAATTTCGCACTCATTTCCGACGGTGTGCAATCTCATTCAAACTTAATTTTCAATCCCTCCTCAATTTGTGCTGGAAAAGGTTTTGCTAAGCAAAACAAAAAAAAATCCCAAAAAAAAAGTATAGACGCGAACCCCTTCTATTCCGAATCCAACTGCAGTGCCTACGCCTCCCCAGTTTAAATCCAAGCAAGCGACGCAACAAAATTAAATACAGGCACCTCTCGGCATGTTGCATGTTCGATTCTTCCTTCCTCCTTCCTTACTGCCTTCCTTCGATCAGAGTGACCATTGGTATCTGACACGGCAACGACGGCGGCGACGACGACGACGTGGCGTAAAAGTGAATTTTTCACCCCTTTTTCCCAGTTTCCCTCGGGGCTGCGACTACGGCTACGATAGCGACGATTCATAATTCGATATTTTAATTTGAATTTCTAATAATGAGGGTGACGTCACTCCGTAATTATGAAAATTAAATTTCAACGTCGTTTATGTACTTAATGATGGTCCGCGAGAGGAAGAATTATTCGCCGAGGGGACGGGTTGCTGAAATGAGCACGAACATCATCATCATCAGCAGCAGTAGAGCACCATCACTCACTACCACCAGCGTAGTAGGCGTTGGAAAGAATGTAATTATAATGTTGCGTTGTTTTTTGCGTTATATTCTTACGGCGGGAATACAGCTGCATGATAGGGGTAGGTTTAGTTTGTTTGCTTCTTAACCGTGAATGGTGAACAACTGTTCGATTTTACTAATTATAGTTTTATTACTGAGTAGAAAAAAAAAATGTTGCAAGTAGAATTCACGGTTCACGACTTGAACTGACACAACCTTCTTCGTCTAATGACAATTTCATTAAAATTAATCAAATAATTAAGCTTCATTGGCCTGTTTGTGCGTGTGTTCCTCTGCTTTATCGATGGTACTCACACCACCGACGATGTTCTTATAATTGTGGCAATCAATATGATGACAATAATTCACTGCCATGGCGAATTGGTTCGAACGCTAAAGTGTATGACTGCGGCTTCAATGATGGTGGAGGAATCGCAATGACGATGATGTCGTGCCGTGCTCTCAAGCCAGAGTCTTATTATTCCACGCGGAGTACCGCAACAGCTGACAGAGAATAGCAAGTTATGCTTTGTCTCTGATGTGGATGTGACTACCGCTGTGCTCTTCGTATTATGATCAATAATAATTTAATATGGGTGCGCTAGACGTTGTTTTATTGCATTGCTTGCCTCGTACGCGACTGGAAACTAATTAAGCATTACAACTGCAATGATTAAATATTGAAACAATTGTGACTCTACAAAAAACCAAAACTTTCCACTTATTTCAGAATGCAAATTTCATCCTTCTATTTGTGCTGGCAAAACTGTCACTTCCTAGTATTAACTCCCAGGAGAGAATTAAGTACTTTCCTGCGAAAGAGTATCAACCGAATAAAAAAAAAACATCTTCAAACATTTCCACAATTCCCCGTTCGTATTCACCTATCGAATAGATGACTATGATGGCAAAGTTCGCTTTTCGCCTGATCCACACGAAAAACAAATTATTCCATTTTTTACCGTCGTACCAAGCTCGTCCAACAAAGTTGCCCGATCCTGTTTAGGGATTTCGTTCGATTTTTTCCTCGCCTACTGTTCGCGAACTCGCCCACCACTTCTTCAATTTCCCATATGTTCTCTTTCTCTCTCTCTCTCGTTGTGCTACCTTCCTTCTATCACATGCCCGACAGAATGCACACAATACACCTCCCCAACGTCCCCCATCGAACGAGATGAGATCGCGCATAGGTCCACATACGCGCGCGAGATATCCCATCAGGTCCACAACAATGGCACACGCGGACGACAACAGGACGAGAAAAAAAGAAACTCCGTTTGCTCAGCCACGTCGCCATCGGAAAAAGGAAAAATCGACAGCACTCCCCCGTTCTTCCTCTTCCCGTACCAAACGAGAAGCAAGGCAGGGATAAAAGTCAACCCCTTTTTATTTTATATAAATTGGAAAAATACACATACACGGCGAGGACGTTGGTGCGATTCCGATATTCCGCGATTGAGCGCTCGAAAAATAAAAGGCAAAGAAGAGTGGAAAAGCGAAATGAGGAAAAATCGCATCCAAGTTGGCTGCAACACCCGACCGTTCGAGTGGCACGGGATTGTCCGGGTTGCTTTGGTTCTTCATCCCCATCGCGCCCCCACCACCACCAATAAGTATTATCGGACGATGGAATATAAAGGGAAAAGTCATAGTGAGCGGGTTGATCGCAGGACTGGAGCAGTGTGTGCTAGGTATACACCTACTGCTGCATCGCCAGGGGCACGGGTGATGGGATCTGATAAGAGAAATGTTAAAGCGTACAGGAGAAGAAGTTGCTTTGATCGACTGCCTTAGCAGGTTGATAGGGTATGAATAGTTTTATCGAAGAAATTTTGAATAACCTATTAACGAAGCCAAACGATAATTAGTGTTCAAACAAGAAAATATGAAAGTATGACAAAATTTTAAAGTTAGAATTTTGCTTAATTTTCTATATTTTAAGCGTTATGGATTAGGTATTAGGGTGGTTCAACATATAGATTTTGCTCCACCCAGCTCAATCGATTTTAAATCAGGTTATGACCATTTCCCCAAAAGTTGAGCATTGATCTTGGTTGTGAGCTCATACTGCACTGACCCTTTGAAAATTACTATGGGAAAAGTGAACTTGTTGTCATCATTGTCCTAGCCCTTTTCCATAATGATTCGCTATCTGTTATTATGTGAAATTTCATTAGCTACAATTTTATTTTATTTTAAGTATAGAGCATTTCCACGCCAACTGGCGAATCAATCATATTCGACCGTCTCCAATTTCCATTAAACTTTGCATCTAAAATTGGACAAAAATATGCTATGGCATTAACCTTCCTAATGGATAAAGAAAAATTTACACAGTGATTCCAGGCCAAAAGTTATTTAAATTCACTATGAAGATATATCCCATAGCCACTATTGAAATATTGCTTGACATTTCAAGAGGCGAAAACATCAACATTTTTGGCACTTCAGGTGTTTGACGTAGGACTACGTCTGTGATTTCTATATGGGGGTACACTTTGTGAAAACCGAAAATGGAACATGTAACGAGATTATGAAAGATTTTGAACGTTAATAACTCAGCTGCCCCTGGACCAATTTCAATAATTTTATCGCCAATCGATCAGAAATATTTTTAACAAGAAACTATTGAAAAAGTGGTAAATATCAAGCATTGTCCAAAAGCGTCGAAATAACTAACAAATCCACCAATTACGTGCATGCATATGCTGCTTCACCAACACAGTCATCAGAGAATCGTTTCTAGACGAAACATGTCGATGTGGCATCGCTGCTTCCCCAACACTGTCATCAGAGAGTCGTTAGTAGACGAAACAAGTCGAAGTGGCATTCGCCTCCAATCTTCGGGCATGTGCGAATAGGGGCGATGCAATTGCGTAACATTTTGCACACTCATCGCCATATTCAGAACCAAACGCCCCCAACGACCACACAAAATGCTCTCCAGAGTTGTAATCTTGTAACCAAACATGGAAGCAGGGGTGCAAGTGATTTTGATCGATTCTCTTCATCGACTTTCTGTTTCGTTAATAACTTGTCGGCAAACACATTCATTGATACTTTTGTTGTTCTGGATGATAGAAGAGCATAGCAGAAATAGTGCGAAATAGGTTAGTGAAGCCATGGTCGTCAAAAGACTTTCTCCCCTCTGATTCTAAGCCTCTTAATTCAGTCGTTGTCATAGCAATGAAAACTAGCATCGCACCGCTTTTGGTTCTTGGGTTACACAGGAGAGTTGTGTGCAGGAGAGTTGGACGAACTTCCTCGACAGTATCGATGCTTCCCAGTCCTCAGCAGATCTTTGGAGCCGTGTAAACGCTCTTAGTGGAAAAAGACGTTCGGCCCCGCTGCAGATGCAGTCCGGAGGCATCACCGTATCCGAGCCAATAGCCACACCGGCCTCCATAGGCAATTTCCACGTACCGACCGACAACGATAACACCAGGATAAATGGGATTTTTTCGTGGGAGGAATTACGATTCGCACTCGGCAAGAGCAAGGGCAAATCGGCGGGGCCCGACGAACTCGGGTACCCCCTATTAATGCACCTGCCGATCAAAGGGCAAGTCCGTATGCTTGACCTCTTCAATGAACTTTGGACCACCGACTCCTATCCAGCATCGTGGAGGGAGAGCCTGGTCATCCCAATCCCGAAGACAAACGAAACCACGAAGGACGTGACGAAATTCCGGCCCATTGCCCTCACTTCCTGCATGAGTAAGGTTTTCGACCGGATGGTGAACCGCAGGCTGAAGACATTCCTGGAGACTAACAACCTGCTCGATAATCGGCAACACGCCTTTCGACAAGGATGCGGCACCTCGACTTATTTCGCCACACTGGGAGACGTGCTGAAAGACGCCTTTGACCAGGGGCACCACACCGAAATAGTCTCACTGGACATCTCCAAGGCATTCAACAGAACCTGGACTCCGGCCGTACTTGCCAAACTCGTCAGTTGGGGACTCAAGGGGCACATTGTCCATTTTGTTCGGAATTTTCTTATCGACCGCACTTTCCGTGTTGCCATCGGAAATATCAAATCCAGCAGCTTTCAGGAGGAAACAGGGGTTCCCCAAGGATCTGTGATCTCTGTTACGCTTTTCCTTATCGCAATGAACGAAATCTTCAGCCAGTTGCCAAAGAGCGTACGCATCTTTGTGTACGCCGACGATGTGCTCATCGTGGTAACCGGGTCCACCTCAACACGCACCAGGAACCTCACGCAAGCCGCAATCACAGCCGTCGTAAAATGGGTTGAAGCTGCTGGTTTTTAGCTCTCAGCCAGGAAAAGCGTTAGATGCCACGACACAGGGTTAGCGGGGCTGTCATCAAAATTGCCGATCAAGCTATACCCGTCAAGAATTCCGTTCGGATCCTGGGTGTACTTGTAGACCGCACGCTTTCTTTCGTGCCCCACTTCAATCAGGTGAAGAAGGATTGTCGAAGCAGGGTCAATCCAGGCCCCATCGTTCCAACAATCGGGCAGTTCGCTTTCGAGTAGCGCAAGTTATCATCGATAGCCGGCTGTTGTAGGGAACTGAGCTAACGTGCATCAACTCGGAGAAGCAGGTTGAGATTCTCGGCCCAACTTTCAACAGCAGCATCAGGATCATATCAGGCCTCCTACCTTCCACCCCCGCAGATTCTGCGTGTGTCGAAGCAGGGGTTCTACCTTTCGGTTACCGCATTATCAATGCCACCATCTTCAAAGCCACATATTTCACCGCCAAGACAGCAAGAAATGGCAGAATCTTCCTCCTCGATGAGGGGGATAGAATTCTGCAGACGATCGACAGCATCGACCTCCCCCCGGTGGCTAGGACCCACTGGCACGGAGAGAAGAGATGGCTCTCTTCCAGTATCAGAGTCGATCATCGCATAAATAACCGTTTTAGAGCAGGAGACAGCTCCGCGGCCCTCCGTCGCACAGTAGCAGAGTTGATTAGATCCGATTACGCCGAACATACTCACCGGTACATAGATGGTTCCCGATCCAACGCGGGCGTTGGCATCGGAGTATCCGGAAGTGGCATACTCGCCAGCAACAGCCTATCGCCGCAGTGCTCCATCTACTCGGCAGAAACGGCCGCAATTTTTCATGCGGCCACGTCACCAGCTAATCAACCAATTCTTATCTTGACAGATTCCTTCAGTGCTATTCAGGAACTATGTTCCGCAACTCCCACCCACCCGTGGATTCAGGCTACCATAGAGTACGCCCCGAGCAGCAACGTTTTCGCATGGATACCCGGTCACTGCGGAATACCCGGAAACGAGGCAGCCGATCAACTCGCTGGAACTGGACCGTCGGGTCCCAGATTCACGGACAAAGTTCCCCTCCAAGATCTCCGACGATGTATAAAGACAACCGTGCAGAAGGCTTGGACCGACCAGTGGTTCAGCACCCGAGAGCCTTTCATCCGGAAGATTAAGGGAACCACGGAGACATGGACGGACCTCCGAAACCTACCGGATCAGAGAGTGCTTTCGAGGCTGAGGACTGGACACTGCCGGTTGTACTACAATTTTGGCGGAGGACCCTTCCGCAAGAGCTGCGTAATCTGCCACGTCCCGGCGACCGTCGAACACGTCCTCTGTGTTTGCCCCGAATTCCAGGATCTCAGGGAGACTTACGGAATCACCTCCAGCATCCGGAACCTGCTCGGAGAAGATTCGCCTGCTGCAAACGCCCTCCTAGTCTTTCTTAGGGAGGCTAACTTGTACCACGAAATCTAGTCAGATTATGTTTTTTAGCTTCGTTTGTATGTTAATTTTTTCTTTCGGCTGTCGAGGTGGCACCGCACGGGATGAGCCTTTGGACCTCATCACGGTGTCGTCTTGTTCAGATTATTGTTGCTTGTTTTTAACTTGTTCTGTTTTCACGAAGAGCCAGGAAAGCTGTTACCCCACCGCTTTAGTAGCCGGAGGGGCATCACATGGGATTAGTCGTTTGGCCCTCATGATGGTGTCCATTTCAGACAACCAGAAGTCGTATAACGATGTAGAGACAGTATCGTAAATAACTACAGTTTAAGTCAACATTGCATATAAGTATGATATACCTCGCATTGTGTTTAAGTTAAATCGTATAAAATGCAAATTTCCGACTAATATGCGATGAATCATTTTTCCATCGTACTGTACCACAAATTAAATCGGATTACATCGTAAGACTTTTCAAATTGAATTTGTTATGACAGATTAAATCGTATATGATGTCAAATCAACTCGTTTAATAAGAAATTAAAATTTGCACGTATATGGCCTCCACTTTTGTAGGTATAAGCCCTTTGTTTGCATTATATACGATCTGATTGTGTGTAAATATGTTTGTATATCACAGAAACAACTTTGAATATACGTGCATTCTGGTTGTCTGGGATCCCAGGTATAGTCAGGAAACGTTGTAAGTGTTATGCTAAGATCACTTTGTCAAACCACTCTGTAGGAGGTTCTCCTTCTGAGGCCTCACCTTCTGACCAAAGAGATGAACTAGCCTCAGGCTAAAAATCTCTTAAATAAAGTTAAAAAAAAAAGAAAAAAAAATCTTGGGTTACACTTGCTGGTTGCAATTCTGCCTGTCGCAGACACCAGTTCAACCCCTGTCCAGAAGCAGACGGGCCGAGACTCTTGCGGGTGCCCAATCATTGAACCGAAGAATCTTCTAAAGACTTTAATCCTGTACTAACATCGGCCCTTTTCAGGGCCAGCAATATTTTCCAAAAGAGTTAAATTTCTGAACATGTCCCAACTAAAATTCATATCAAACAGTTATTTTCAGGGCAATCAAAGTCATACTAAAAAGATTATAAACAGAAAGAACCCCGCTCACTTTCCTATTCCTACGCAAAACACAAGGTAAGCACACTTATATAAGGCCCCGTAGTCCTACGTCACCATTGCGTACAACCCCACAGGGCCTGTCCCTTGTAGTTTTTTCTTTTTGTTTCATGAATCATTTCTAAGATTTTTTTCCTTTTTTAAAACATGACCTTGACCAATTCTTTCGAATATTTAATATTATTATGTTGGTTTTTGGCACTTTGCGTTTTTCATGATTTATTTCTACAGTGCACCTGACTCATGATTAATATACGCTCCAACTGTTTTATTTAACAAAGCATAGTGAACGTAACATCTTTATAAGTCAGGTAACACAGTAGGAGTAACGTACTTCAGCCTAATGACCCAGAACCCTTGATTTGACAGGTGACAAATGTGGGAACAGGCCCGGGATAGAACTCACGACCATCTGATCAGTAACCAGGAACGGTAATCACTAAGCTATCGAGCTTAGTTAGAGAAAATAAAACATCTTCATGCTAATAATTTAATGTTCCTGATTTTTTCTTAGACTAATGCGCCAATGTCCAATGTTGGCTCTTAGACCGACATTAGGGACCCTTCGCAATGTATGCAGTGGTTGAATTTGGGCTGGTGTTTTTGGTAACTGGTTTTGAAATCCACGTTAGGGCTATCGGCTCATCTGTCTATCTACACTCATTATACATCGAAAGCAACCACGCACAGTGGGGCAGTGAACCCGGTAGCGTGGTCAAAACCTCTAGCGCCGTGGCTATGCATTCTACAGATTTGCAGTCTTCGACAAAGGTGTGTTGTCAAAGACATCAAAGACCTAAAGTAAGGCATCGGCCTACTAAGAAAACTCGCCGTAAAAAGGCGCTTTCGTTCATTGTTATAGTATTCTAACTGAGTGTTCCCGTCCTTGCTCGGGATTCAGTACTAGCTTGAGTTTATGCACCAATTAAATAAAAAACATGCATATATCGTACGTATCTCCCCCCCCCCTGTTATCTAAGGGGCTAACTCATATGACCTCCACATACCAAATTTGGGTCCATTTGCTTGATTAGTTCTCGAGTTATGCAGAAATTTCTGTTTCATTTGTATGGGAGCATATCCCCCTTACAGAGGGGGAGGGGTCTGGTCAATGAGTCACATCATACGAACCTTTCCCTGCCCCAAAAATCCCTGCATGAAAATTTTCACGCCGATCGGTTCAGTAGTTTCAGAGTCTATTAGGGTCAGACAGACAGACAGACAGAAATTCATTTTTATATAAAGGGCAAATGGATGTAATGTCGGCCTAAATGCCCCTAAATCGACTAAATTTTGAATAACGAAAATATCCATTAGTACCGTCCCAATTACGCGTTCATAAAGATAAATAGCAGATTTTAAGCGATGGGCCCAATCTGAGATCCATAGGGGTATTGATCCATAACATTAGGGCCATTTCACCTATATAGATGCCAAAATTGGTAGTCTCATGGTACAGTACATTGTCAAAATTATAGAAATTATCCATATCCCTCATGCTTTAAATGTATTAATTTTCAATAATTTTTGTAAAATTATTTACACATTTTTTCCAAAATACTTGAGTATACAAATGTCAATAACTAAAATTATAGCAAAAGGAAGCAAGATTTTTTCTGCGAGTGGTTAGTGTAGACCTAGTTAGATTTTTTTTCCTTTATTTACAACGCTTTCAGCCATTGGCTGGTTCACCTTGGGAACTCCAGATGGGAGTTCCAAAAGGTTTGTAAGAGCTGCTACAGTGTTTGTATAACCATTAACTCCATTAACATAAAACACAAATCAGTATAAACATAAAGGACATATTAAAATAAGAACTGGCGTGGTACATCTGCGTTAACTCAGTTGGATTTCCAATTGGATTGCGGTAAGTTGTCATCAGGGTTCAGGGTTGAAACGTATCGTGGTGTATGCCGGTATTTGGAGCTACTCATTGAGGGTTGCGTGGGTCGATTAACTTAAATAATATTGAAGAGTCCGGTTTCCTTCAGGAAAATGAACAGCGTAGCAGTCCGAACGGGATCATCGGAGAGGACATCCCGAATGCTGCCGGACATGTCGTAGCTTCTCCTGGTTCCATCGTATTTCGGGCATATGCAGATGAAGTGCTCGACGGTCTGTGGGATGTGGCAGTTGTCGCATATCCTCCGGAAGGGTCCGTC
Organism: Ochlerotatus camptorhynchus; assembly: GCF_037179485.1. Classification (NCBI taxonomy): domain Eukaryota; kingdom Metazoa; phylum Arthropoda; class Insecta; order Diptera; family Culicidae; genus Ochlerotatus; species Ochlerotatus camptorhynchus. Next base: position 633,708 of record NW_027040822.1, on the reverse strand, counting down.
CCCCTTATAGTTGTGGGAGACGTTTGTGTGGCCGGACCGGAGTCGCGATAAAACGACCTGCTCACGGTGGAGGGGTGGATCCTCCCATCTGCTGGTGTCCCCTTTTATCTTCCGTATAAACAGTATACTTCCGGCGAGCCAGTCCCGGCTCCAGGATTGGTCTACGGCCTTGGTGACCCACTTCTTCAGATCCTGCCCGGGGAACTTCCGGGTTTATTTGGTCATACGACGGCCTGATCCGGCGAGATGATCAGCTTCCTCATTCCCTTTTACACCACAATGTCCAGGCAACCAAATGAATACCGTGTTGGGTGGCGCGTACTCTTGGATGGCCTGTATCCAGGGGTGCCTGCTGGTTGCGGATTCAAGTGCAGTGACTACACTAGCAGAGTCTGTGAAAAGTGCGATTGGCCGTGTATCCGGGGTAGTAACTGCGATAAAAGCTGCGGCTGCCTCGGCGGAAAAAATAGAGCACTCATCCGGGAGCCTGTGACACTCCTTTAGGTGGTCACCGGAGATGCCGATGCCCATCCTTTTCTGGGCTACGGAACCGTCCGAGTAACGGATGGCGTATCCAGCGTACTTCCCTCTCTGCAAATCCAATACCGCCTGATTTACCGCAGAGGGATTGGAACCAGCCTTGAAGTGTCGTTTGATGGTGTGGTCGGTCTTGATTGGCGGTTTGTTCCAGCCTCTGGCTCCAACCCAATGTGTCTTGCACACTGGGGGGATAGCTCGGTTGGAGATTTCCCTGAGGAACTTGTTGGCCTTCTTTAGGAGGGAACCTTCCTCGTCTGTACCTGACGTTATCTCACGTCCGATGGCGCGTTTGCATATAGTCCCGGTAATCAGGCGGTCGAAGGGGAGTACTCCTCTCTCAATGCAGGCGGCGATCCCGGGGTACCAGGAAGGAGTCCGGAAGAAATCCGAAGTGCTTGCTGGTAGACTGGTGTAAGCCTTTCCACCAGGCACGGTTTGGCAAGGTACGTAGCCTCGATGCCATAGGTCAGCCGCGAGTTTACTATAGCCTTCGCAACATTGAAACGTGAGGTCCGGTTGGCGTTAGGATGTCGGCCTGCTAGTGTCCTCAGGTTGTTTAGGCGCTGTTTGCAGGTACTCTTTACCTCGTTCAGGTGCGTGTTGAATGTAAGAGAGCGGTCGAAATGCACACCAAGTATCCGAAGGGTTTTTCTGAACGGAATTACCTCGTCCTGGATGCTGATGTTCGTGCTGAGGATCCGGTGATTCGACGGACAAACATGAGTGTACCCGATTTTTGCTGCGGACACATGGAATCCCGCGTTTGATGCCCAATTCGAGATGTAGGCCGTGGCTTGAATAATTTTTCTTCGAAGCGCTTTGACAGTCTCCTTAATTGCCATAAGGACGATGTCGTCTGCATACACGAAAATGAATATTCCGACCGGCAACCTCGTGAAATTCATCCTAACAAGAAAGAGGGTGACCGCTATCACCGACCCTTATGGTACGCCAGTCTCCTCGTCGAAAATCTTGGATCGGCAGTTTCCCAGGACAACCTGGAAGGTTCGGTGCGAGAGGAAGTTCTGGATGAACTTCAACACGTGTCCTTTTAGACCCCAGGCTATCAACTGGTCCAAAACATCTGGCGTCTATGCCCGGTTGTAGGCCTTCGATAGGTCAAGCGCAACCAATTCAGCGTGATGGTTATTTGCGGACATTGACGATAAAGCTTCGCTGAGGGAGCCGAGCCATCCATTCCTGGTTCACCAACTCTAGCATCCTAGCCTGCTCCCCGATAGGAAGGTATCGAAAGAAAGGATATCCCACTTCATCAGGTCCAGCAGATGCGCCTCTAGCTTTAGATGAAGCAAGGGCGAGTTCATCCATGCGGAAGAGTTGATTGATGTCCAGGTTGTCGCTGTCATTCGAGATCGGGATGTTTCCTATCGAGTGGATAGTCGGGAAATTCTTCCGGCGGAATGCTGGGTCGTACCTGTCGATCGATGACAGCGACGCGAAGTAGCTGCCGAGGATGTCAACGGTTTCAGCTGGATTTCGTGTGTTCGTTCCGTGGACTCGATGGCAATACCATTGGCTCTCCTTTTACCGCTTATCGCACCTAGTTAGATATTTTAAATGGGCATAACACAATAGACAACAGCAGAGCTTTTTTATAAAAGCTCATTTCAATATATTTTTCAAATTTTACATATTCTAATGAAGGTTCATAAACATGTTTGCTGATCCCCGTTGTGCTTTGCATATTCGAATGACCAACTAGGTCTACATTAATAACTGTAATTAAATTTGTTCATTCATTTCTGTCCTAAATTGAGTAAATGGCGTTTTCATACATCACTGTTTCAATCATTAAAAAAATAATATATTAGATGCCTCAAAATCTGTAACAATTGGGAATATTTAAGCATATTGCTAAAGTACTTCTGGACTAAAACGTTAAAAAATGTTATAGTTAGGTTCCTGAGGAAATTTTATGAAAGCCGATATCAATGAGTCTGAGGTCTTTGATGTCTTCGGCAACATTTCTCAAAACTATAAAATACATATCGTTACCGAAAAAAAAACATCCTTGTAGGAAGCTCCATTTAAAAGATAGATTCGAGCACGAAACGAATACGAACTAATCTGACTCAGCGCTAGAGATTTTGGCCACGCTACTGGGATCGTTGCTCAACTGTGGCACGTGATGGATTGATTTTGCCCAAAATTTTTGTTCAATGTTTAAATAGTATTACATCAAATCAATTTTTATCATTTCATCAATGCTAAATATCAAGAGAAAATGCCAATAACTTCAAACCAACCTTTGAGCCCCTCCAAATCGGCGCCACTGCTGAAGGAGTTTCCCTATTGACCTTCTCAATTGTCCTTCCCGTCAGCGTTCGGTGCGTGCCGAACTTCTTTGGGGCAGTCAGTGGGGTTTCACTGCATTTCGCAAATCCCTCTTCAACCCCATTTGTTAGCACATGTGACATCCGTTTTTGTTTCCAACTCTACCCAGTACGGTATCGTATTTCCTACGAGCGCCACTAATCGGTTGGAGTGAGCAGCGAAAGCTAACCATCCCCATTTTCCGAAAGAGTCGATTCTCCCACTTTCCAAACGACGACGATGTACGTCCAGTATGACCAATCTACTTTTCTATTTTTACCGATAGATTTTAATCAGCATCATTGAATGTATTGTTAGACGTCATTTAAATTTTAAATAAGCTTAAGAACGCTTTACATACGGTTCGGTCCGGTATAAATTAATCGAAGTATGCGATGGTTTCTTGTCTGGTTGAGTGTGTGTGTGTGTGAGTGAGTGTCTGTGTATGTGTGTCCATGTCCGTGTCTCTGGTACATACAAGCGAAACACATTCGAACTTATCTGCATATTATCTCTTATGTCCTCTTCGCTTCATATTAGCTTGGAATCACACACTCCTTGCATCGATTCCGCTCCAGCCACCGTTCCGTCTCCCATCATCGAGCAGGACGATGTCCGACTTTGGGTAGGAGTAGAATTTATGTAGCTTTTCCTAGAGGAGGACACTCGCTTCTCTCACTCATTCAGTCACCACCGTCCAACCGACTCACCATCATCGTATCGTAGCAGGCGTCGTCATCGTCCCATAGTTGGCTCTGGAGATGCGGTGCTTATAAGCGAAACATTCAAATCACCCGTCGTCGAGTTGAACATGTTCGAATCCTCTTCCCTGGCTGTCGGCCGAGGCGCATACAAATACCACCCACCCACAGTGTGGTTGTGCTCGTCGGCGACTGACATCGCGGCCTACTCCCACCCACAGCTACTGCAGCCATGTGCCGAGTGAGGAAGAGTTACTCACACACTTGCTTCTACTCGCATAGGAGACACAGCAGTGAGTCCTGAGTGTGATATGATAACTCCCGTGTCCATTCTCACCCCGTCGATCGAAGCAGGCTGATTTGACTTCGATTGTTTATGCTCGCTGCAAATATAAAATATCGCCTTGGCCGCTTGCTATTGTGCGTCCGTCATTGAGAAATGAGAAAAAACAGCATCTGATTAGATAGGAAGGAAAACCATTTGTTCGGGATTTGTAGATCGATACTTATTGCTTACTATTTAACTTATTGTGTCGATATCGAAATTGACTGCGTTTTTCTAATTAATCGAAAATTTTGCAGTTCGATTGAACAAAAGCTTTATGAGAATTAAAAATTCAATTGTCATTTATCATTGGAGAAGCAAGAGCGACAAAAATCTAGAAAGAGTCAGACTCACATATAGAAACAGCCAAACGCACAAATCCACACTAGAAAAAAAATCGCGAATAGAACCACTCTTCATTCTATATGCATACGATCTGCCCTCCCTTCCTCCCCAAAAGGCAAAGCACACTCATCGAGAAGCATAGCCACGTTGAGCCATTAGGCTATTGAGCACAGTGAGCGTGTTGGTTGACCAGGACATTGCTGAATGCCGCACTCGGACCAGAAAACAAAAGGAACAAATGAAATTTGAACAAAAATTGAGAAAAGTGAACGCGAAAAAAATTATATTAAAACCCTAATTTATTTCGCCCAGTCGATGTGTTTTTGCTCTTGTATCCTCTGGTCGCGAACGCGAGGGGCTTTTGCACAAAAATTGCACCGACCAGCCAGTCACAACCATTCACCCACGCTCTTCGCCGCCTGTTCATCTCTTTCTAACGCTTTCGTCTCCATTGTTTTTGTTAATTAATGTTTAATCAGCACGGAAAGCGAAATGGGGGGCTTAGAGAGCGAAATTGGCGGCACTAGAGACTGGAAAGGATTTGCAATCTTTTTTTTTTTTTGTTGAAAAAATACTCCCGGTAGAACTCTCTTAGAGAGGGTGGTATCGATTCGGGGGAAGTGTTGGCCTTTTTTTATTTTCTTGTTGGAATTTTCTCTCTCATGCAAGGGTGGATGCGATCCTTAATATGCACAAAATACGTTCACACTCGCGCACTGAGGAGTTCTGTGCATGCATTTGAATTTTCGCTCGCTTGCTTCGATCTTTCTTTTTTTTTGTAACTCACTTCGGTGTCAGTCAACAGCGAGTTTGATGGTGATTAGTGCGTGGTCTGTTTTTGAAAGGTATTGTATTTGAAATGATAGGAGGAGGGGAACAGATTCAATCGTAAACATGATAATTTGTCCAAAGTCATAGGTAACAGTTTGACACATAGATCCGAGAGAATTCATGAATCTCATATTTGAGCAAATCTACGCCAACTGACAGATCGGTTTTATTTTAACCTCTCCGAATTCTATGAAATTCCCTAGGGGCAAAGAACCAAGTTTAAGCTAGGATTTTGACAATATTACTCTCGCATAATTGTTCAAAATGGCGTATTCGATGTTTTTCAATAAATCGTAGCACGAAAATGGCTCAGCTAATTGAAATGATGCCTGAGACAAAATTGTAGGAAACTCAAATGGAACAAAGCTGTTAACATCAATAGCAAAAAAGTACATTTCTAAATTTTTTTAAACTTATTTGAAAGTTAATCAAAAATGCTAACTTTTCTGATATTGGACACAATGGACACTCAGAAATTTTTCTACCAGAAATCGTTTTCTATGCACAAATTACCTAAATATTGCGTAAAAATAAGTTCAAACATTAGGCAAAAAATTAACGACTCAAGTAAGCTATCTCATATTAACTTGTTATACATTAATGCATTGTAAAGTAATGGTAGTTGGCAATAGAATTGCAATGTATAACTCAATTTCACCAAAAACACTATTGAGACAGTTATGCCGATCAGGGCAGAGTAACGACCTAACATAAATTTTCATAGTTGGTTGTAAATGCTATCTAACATGAAGCTTAAGTGTGATATTTTATTAGCTAGAGAAAGGTCTGAAGAGGGTAGGTTGCTAGTTCCGTTAGAGTACGACAGTATGATAATTGAATAGAAGCTGAAAATGAGCTAAGGGCCATTAATGCGACAGTACACTAGTAGACGCACACTTCTTTACCTATCTAATACAATGAATGAGGAGATTTGAAGTATTTCTTCAAATCTAAAGGCAAAAAAGTGCATGTTTGGCAAAAAAGTGCATGTTTGGCTTGCTCATATGTCTGCGGCTGTGAAATAGTTCTGTCAAATAGATTGGTAAAGAAGAATTGCATTATAACACACCATCGACTGGAAATGCTTTCAGAAACGTGGGGCTTTAGGTAGGGATGAAGCTGGAGGGTGACCTTTAAGGAATTAAACACTATTTTCAAAATTAAGCACTCTATTGGACAGTTATCAAGTGCACCGGTTCTCAAACAAGTGTGCTGCGGAGTCTGTATTGGGTGTATTGTGTTGAATTGACTGATTACAAATCATGATCCGTGCTTTTCATTTTAAAATGACCGTTGGACGTAAGAAGCACCCACATAAAGTTCAATATTCTCCTCCTCAAATATGTTTATCATTGTGTTTTTATAGCTCATAATCTATATGCTCATGATCCATAAATAATATGTCATTAGACAGTGGAATAGTATTATGATAAGACATATCTCCAAATTTAGCCAAATTAAGATAGAAGATTGCAGTTATTTACAAAGTTCTTGAACCAGACCTATTGAATGCAGGACAGCTCAGTTGAGAATACTTTCACGGCTCTTGTGTAAAATCTATTTGTCTTCGGCAAAGATGATCAGATGGACAACAGCTATTGATAGATAGTTAGAAATCCCTCGCCAAACGGCACTATGAATAATTGTGATTCTAATTTCACGCTTTAACTTGACATCTCGGCCAGATAGAAGCTTATTGTCTTCTGTAAATTTGTTAAGATGGACAAAATCTATTGGCCAGCGAATAGCTCAGTTGGGTCGGAGATGAACCAGCCTGTGGCTGAAATCTCCTAATTAGAAAAAAAAAATATGTAGCTTAGTTGAAAATTCTAACAGGTAATACTGCGTCATTTGAATTATATTTGAATGTTCTAACTTGACACCGTTAGTGCGCGTTTCAACTTATGATTATTCGATAACTTGATTAGTTATTCCGTTACCGTTTTTCACCGTCACTTGTAGAAATATAACGAAATAACGTGTTCAACGGAATAGTAAAAAATATTAAAATGGTACGGATAAGTCTGCAAATTCTAATAGCACTGTCTGGTGCTAAACTTAAACTTTCAATTTTATTTTATAACACATTTTATTACTCTGAAACTATAAATTCTGAAACATCAAAATATCAGATCTAGATACAGCTGGAATTAGGGCCTAACAGCTTTTGTAAACAATTACTTCTCTCGATTATTTCTAGGAATTCAAGCCACGCCCACGCAAACCACTATAACCATCGATTAGTGGAAGACTTCCCCTACCTGCTGATGACATTGATTTGCTTGAGCGAGCCTTGAGTTTCTAGAAATCATCGAGAGAAGTCATTGTTTACAAAAGCTGTTACGCCCTAATTCCAGCTCTATCTAGAGATGCACTTCGATGCATTTTAAGCGCATTTGACCACCTGTTTGTTACATGAAATGAATTTCAGCTAGCGAATGTCACGAACGTTGAATTTCTATGTTTGATACTTATTGGCACCTTGACGAGAACATTAATCGATTCATTCCTTCGAATGTCTATACTGATACTGAGCTGTATTTTACAGAAGCAATGATTGCCAACGGCTTGAGGCAGATTAATAGTTTTGTCAACACAAATGACAGACTGCTGGACCTATAAATCTACCGGAATATCTTGATCTGATTGCACCAACTTCTCCGCTGTTGCCTGTTGATAACCATCACACATCAGTAATTTTACTAATTGACGAGAGTGACGAACCAACACTACTTGACGATCATGATCAATGTTTCAAATTCGAATATTCGGCATGCGACTTTGACTTGTTGAACTCTATTTTTGTGGATAACGATTATCGAATAATGGTACGGTACATCAGATGCTATCAGCTTTTTACGAATCTAATACAATCATCGATATCTGTTTTCAACAAACCGTGGTGGACTCCTGAGCTACGTAGCCTTCGTAACAATCTACGTAAGGTGCGCAACCGATATTTCCTTACAAAAAATCACTAGACTCCGTGAGCTTGAGTTGCTCAGTATTCAGTATTCAGTATGCAGAGCTATTTCCTCAGTATTCAGTCAACCATCAAGCAAAATCCTTCACGCTTCTGGGACTCCTTTAAGAAACTGATAATGACATCCCTAGCTCGGTAATTTTCGTGGAACTACTTCTCACTCAGGCTCAGAAGCAGGCAATCTCTCAGTCCATCTTCCAGAGCGTGTTTAGTAAAGCATCGCCCGTACAACGCCAATGCTGCAGATACCTTCCCATAACATTAATCTACCATGTACACAGTTTTCTCCAGACGAAGTTCAGAAAGCCCTCGAAGATCTCGATTCAACGAAAGGAACCGGAACACCCAAGTAATATAAGGCTAATACGCGGCTAATATAAAGCTAAGCATGCCCTATGTTAGCCGTGCAACAGCCTTATATTGCAAAAAGGAGAATTAGCGGGCTTATTGGTTACTTGGGCAGACAGCTTACCTTCTGTGTTTTGAATAACGGCGCCGCTACGCTTGCGACGCCCATCGCAGCTGTTTTCAACCGTTAGCTCCAAGCAACGACGTTCCCAAATGCATAGAAAATGGCGTCCATAGTACCGATCGTTAAGTCCGGAAGCTACAAGTGTGTCGCCAATTATCCATGTGTATCCATACTTTGTAGTATCTGTAAGGTATTTGAAAAACTGATCCACACAGATTTGAACAGACTTACGGCACCGATCATGCACGGCTTTATGGAGCATCGTTCAACAACATCGAACTCAATGTGTGATGTGTATCAGCGATATCACGTGACTTAGAATCGAAGCAACAAGTGGATTCGGTTTATGTAGATATTGCAAAAGCCATATTGGATTTCCGACATGGATCACTGCGTGGCTCTATTCATACCTTTCTGATCGCAATGCTTTCGTGATGGGGAATTCCATGAGTTCCAGGACTTTCAACATACCATTTGGCGTGCCAGAAGGTAGTGTTCTCGGTCCTCTTATTCTTATCATTTATGTTAATGACCTGGGTGACCTGCCCTCTTCATACAAACTTTCTTTTGCTAATGATCTAAAAATGTTCCGTGTTTCTCCCGCTGACTGTGTCGCGGTGCAAGAAGATATAAATCGGTCTGGTGCGGTGAAAACGGCATGCGCGTAAACAGCAAAAACTGCAAAGTAATATCCTTCACCCGCTGCAACAACGTTATCAACCATCAATATTACACGGAACCGCATTCTCTAGAACGAGCAAATTCGATCTGTGACAGTGCTGATAAAAGTCATTCCATCTAGACTAACTTAGTTGAAAATGAAGACAACCTGAACAGATAGACCAACTATCTGCATGCATTTGAATTTTGACATAAAAAGATTCTCTTGATCAAGGCAACCTTTGAGTATCGAAGTCGACGTTTGTTTTTGTTCATTCGTGGCTATATCTTCATTATCGCCTGTGTTGCTGGCAATATTAATATTCGTCTTCATCTTGGTGGGGATGGTTTTGAGGATCAATTGGAAAATGATTATTTTCCTTTTACACACATAAAGCGCTGTAAAACGTGTTGTGTTGGTTTTTACACACAGATCGATGCAAAATTATTGCCTCATGCTGAATTGAGGTTATAGGATCTGGGGTCGAAAATATTCGAAATAATCATATTGCCCAAAATGAATTTGATTATTTTGCTTTTGAGGATCGCTCCTGATTTTGAAAATTTTGGGTTGGATAATCAAGCACTGGTGAATATCAACAAATTCGTATTTGTTGGTGTATTTTGAACTCATTTGTTCGTTTGCTCGTACGTGACACCGAAGATACTCAAAACGAACACAATTCACCTACACTATGTTGAAGCGCTACTCCTTGCGTGTGATGGTTAATGATAAAAACAGACACTGCTCTGTGATCTAGGTGTTACGATCTATTCAAAGCCAAGGTTTAACGGACACATAAGCATTATAACTGCTAAAGCATATACTGTACTTGGTTTTATTAGTCGTCATGCTTCTGGTTTCACCGATGTTAATTGTCTCAAGACGCTATCCTGCTCGCATTTTAGAATATGCTTCCCCGGTTTGGTCTCCATTTTACGTTACGCATATCCTTGAGATTGAACGGATTCAGAAAAGTTTTACAAGGTTTGGCTTGCGTCAGCTCCCCTGGAATGATCCAATCAATCTTCCTAGTTCTCCCGAGCGATGCAAGTTGATTGATTTAGAATCCCTCTCTGCCAGGCACCTCAAATTGGACCGACTTTTATTTTCATAAAAGGTAACGTGAACTGATTCCGTGGTATACTCTTCCTCGGCGATTTCGTAATTCCCCGTTACTGGCAATTCCATTTCACATAACGAACTTTGGATTCAATAATTGCTTTAATTCTTGTTTACGTTCATTTAATGATGCTTGTAACGAATTTGACTTTATTTTGACCAAAAAACCAGTAGAGAACTACTTCGGCCTAATCGCCCATTTTGGACCTATCGAGCAGAAAACTTCAAATAAATCGATGATTTCAGAGTTAACAAGTCAATTATGCGTTTGGTACGATACTTTAGTAAATACGCTACCGAACGAAGTCAATTATAACGCTTGATATGAAGGTTTCATCCCATTATTTCCAAAAATAAAAGACTTCGACCGAATAAATTTGTATCTTCATCCGATAGGCCATAGTGAATTCATTGGCGTTTCAATGGCATTTCAATGCGTTAGGCCGAGTTAAGAATCCGTAGGCCGAGTTTGGCGTCAAGAAGCAGTGTAAGAATTTTGAAAATATCTCAACGATTGGTTTCTCTTTATCAAATCGGAAAGATAAATTTGGAAGCCATCAGTAATAATAACATTCCGTTTGGTGCTAAACTGTGGTAGATTATGAAAGAGTAAGTGCGGGTTGTGCTTAATAGGCTGGAAATGGGTAGTTAACCCTATATATTATACTTATAAAGTTAACTTTCATACACTGTCAATAATGGTGTCGTCAATAAAAAGCTCGTATCTCAGACACAACTCTAACTTTTTTTTTAACAATTAATTCATTCTGACTCATTGTGGAGTTGACGCATTAATGTGACAAAAAAAAGATTTTCTTTCATTTAACATTAAAAAAAAAGCACACTGTTACAGAACATTCAAACAAAAAAAAACAGTCATCATTCGCTTGTTGGGATGCAACCTCATCCCACCAACCAAATGCCATTCGGTAGTTAGAACTAGTTAACAAACTATTGTTTTCTATGTAAAACAGCTCACTAGAATATTTCCATGAATTAAAAATTAAATTGCAAGGCTAAGTTACCCCAATTTTCAAACCCAGAATTGCTTTTAGAAAGGACGAACCCAATCAGTGATCTTATAATTAAAAATCAAACCAACGTGAAAAACTATCTCCTTAAAAAGGCAATTAGGGACATGAGCTTCACGATCCTTGCCCCCATAAAACGGCACTTCATATTGTACTACCAGAAACATCCAATTTGACGTTGACGACTCCATCCCAACCGAAGTAGGCTGCGAAACATTCATCACACAAATGCAAACCATCGTTTCCTTTCCAGCTGTTCCTTACCAGTCAACCCGATTTAAAGTAGAGCAATAATCCCCCTGCCTGCCGCTGACATACGCAAAAAGAATAAATACTCCCAACACAATTATCTCTACTTTCCACAAAGAAAAAATAACGAACCGAATCGCAAATCACCCCCTTTCGGAATTACATAAGCATGCAAAAATGCACGCGTAAAATAAATAAGATCAGCACCCTTTTTCCTTCTTGCAAATTTCGTACTGCAAGGCCGCAGGGGAGAGGGTAAGCCTCGAAGGCCACACGCAATAAATTGTGTGAATTTGAAATTCAAACGTTTTCACCCAAAAAGTAAAAACAGCAAACGATTCCGCGTCCCGTCAGAGAACCCCACAGAACAAAATAATGCGTGCGAGAGCGTGAAAAAGTAGCAAACCCTTATCGCTCGTGCCACTGCCGCCGCCACCGACGAGGGGTTGTTTCAACGCCTGGAAGTTTATTTAAAATTTTAACTCCCCCTCTTCTTCCCAGGATAGACGAACGGACGACGTGAGCGCGCACAGCCTGCTGTGTTACATCAACTCACATTTCACACACGTTCCTACGGACCGGAGCGAAGGAACAGTTGTTGCTCTCGGAGTCAAATCGAAGAAGGTAGGTGTGGAAAGTCAGTCAATGTGGATGATACTCTACTTTTTTTTGTTGCCGTCCTTCATCGCATCTTCCAAAGCCTTGGGATTATATGGGATAGTCCCAACCAAACGAACGACCGTCAGTTGTACGTGACAATGACCCCATATCAACAAACACGAGTCACTCGCCGCTCTTTCCTCGCCTTGCAATGTATAATTCTAAAATAATTTAATGTGCCATTTAATTCATTACTCACTTATTATTTATTATCTTTTTTCGAATCGAGATCGCACAACAGTTATTATACACGTTTCATTACGTTTTCCTCCAACAGCGTTCGTCTGCCCGGCCGACCATCGTGCTTTTTGTCGTCCCGAGCATGCGGTGGGGCCAGGCCCAGTAATACTCTCGACTCGACTTGACTCTGAGCGGCGGACTGTTCCAACATATAAATTAGTATTGCAATGTATGGTACACCGGGGTCCTCCGTAGCTAATTCGGACCATCGCGGTCGGGATATGAGTGCAATCGGCACAATGTGTATGGAGGGGTGGACGGCAGAGAGAACAGCGTGAATAGTTCCTTGGAGCTGAAGGCAATGCTGTTGGACATTGGCATAGTGTGGCTTGTTAATTGATATGGAAAGCAGCAGAAGCTGATGAATAGCCTACACTTTAAACTGAGAGGTTAAATTTCAATGAAAAATCATTTCCTATCCAGTCATCTGCCTTCTGCTTTATTGGTTGAGTTAAAAAGAGTTCGATCACTTAGTACTAATGTGCATCATCAAACGCAAATAGGAATAGTACCTAGGTTAGTATAATAATAATGTTTGTTTTGTTTTGTCACAGTCATTTCAACACTCTTGGGTCATCAGTGGATGAGATTTGAACTCCTGACATTGGCGTGAGAGGTATGGATGTTAACCACTATGCCGGGGCCATATTTCAAGTAATTTCGAGACTACAGTCTTCTTCTTCTTCGCATTTCATTCTTATTACTTATCGCATACTAGCTTATTGCGTCCTCTCAACTTAGTGTTCCATATGCCCTTCCACAGAAGTTATCAATTGAGAGCTGTTGATGCCTGTACCAATTTTGCATTTTTGTGTGTCAAGCACAATCATCCTCTATGCCCAGGGAAGTCGAGAAATATTCCAAACCGAAAAATTACTAAACTGGACCAGAAATAAAAGCCACCTCCAGCATGTCCTTGCTTTTTAGTTGGGCATTTACCGACTGTGCTAAAAGAGGCCCAGACTACAGTAAGGTTTCAATATGAGCAACACACTTCCACTGGTTTTAATTTGCTTGTGCACTATAGAACATACTGTTTTATTATTTCAAGAACAACAATTGAAAAAGCATCCATTCCATTTTGTAAACAAACATTGTAAGGCCATTTTGTCGCGAACCTAAGTCCGCCAAAGAAAACCAATAAGGGGTAGGAGTAGTTCTCATCAACGCGGTTGTGTTTTAGTTTTGCGAATGTAAGCTTCGGTTCGCTAGTTCGTTTATATACTAGGCCCAGTCTTATGTAGCACTTTGCGGAGCCAAAAATCTGTAATTTTTGAATTAACATTAACAGCAGTAAATATAGGTTAGTATTGGGTACTCGTGGCGGGCTCGAGGTTAATGGGTAACAATTTCGATTGGAAGGAGCTAGGTAGGAAACAGGTTTCTGAAGCCTCCTTCAGATACTACTCTCGAACGGTTTACCAAATGCTGGCTGGACAGGGGCAAGTAGCACAGAAACAGGTGGATAATAAGACTCGGACACGATGGCTGGAAAATGTGTGGAAAGGAGGGGATGGCTACATTAAACTCTAACATCAGACAAACAAAGGAATTCGTAGATTGCCTGCATGTAGGGAAGATCACGGGTTCCTAATATATTTCTTACTACACGTGCTCTGGAGACGTCATTACCCGGCAATGCCAAACTGCGTGATCGATGTAATCATAGCCGGTTCTGCACCTACATATATTACTGTCAACGAGGTTTATTCTGTAGAGATGTGCGTCTAGCGAGTAGTGGTTGGACATAAGTCTTGACATCACGCGAATGAACCACCGACTTACATCCAGACCATTGAACCACGCTCTCGAAGAAACATTTGGAGTAATGGAATGTAACCACCGCCCAGGAGAACTACTTGTCCAATCGTTTTGCCAACTAAGAAGGACACTGTAAACGTATCGAAATCAATATTGGTAATTCTAATGCTAGTTCTGACCATACGGAAAACAAAACATTTTTTCAATATTGCTAAAAAACTGTGATTCTCGGTAGGAAAAGTAAAAAATCGGTAGTTTTTAACTTTTCATCTGTAAATCGGTAGGCATCCTGAAAATCGGTGGGACTACCGATAAATCGGTAGGTCTGGCCACCCTGGGTTTGGAGAGCTTGGTATTACTGTATTGTATTTGTTGGTTTCCTATAGATTTAGAATTTGAACGAAGAAGTTTCCCTGATTATGAGAAGGTCTCAGAATAGGAGTTTGCCGTATGTCTCTACTTCGTGAGTAAATTTTATGAACTTGTGAATGTTGATTATGGCTTTCAAAATTTTTGAAAAATTTTCCTATCTTGGGCAACAAATTTCTTTCCTCCAGAATATTTTCTAGATTAGCTATGAAAAATTCACATAGAAATTGGGTAAGCGGATTGTTTGTTTATGAAAATTTCCTCTGAAAATGAAATAATTCTCCTCCATACAAAGACGAGTAAGCTTGAGATATGACCGAATTTTGTTTTTCCAAGTAGAATCCTCACGTTGCTTCAGAAGTCAAACTGAACCGGTGCTTTGACATCAAATGAAACCATGACTTCATCTTCCCGAATCTCTCCTGATACCTGAAGTTGATTTACGAATTCCTGTGTGCGAGTTAACTGAGCGAGTGGCAAAGGGGTTAGGCATATTTTGAAATTCCTTTACTAGCTATTTGGGAAGCTTATGAGTGTGGGATCCTTCAGCCGAGATAATCTCCCGCATTTGAATTCCTGGTTTGTGAATCTTTGGTAAAACTTTGATCCTAGGTAGAATAGGATTTGAAACTTTCAATTGAATCCTAGTGTTGCCAATAAACGCCTTGCACTCTTTCATGGGACGGGGTCAATCCTCAACTCCCTGTTTGAGACGTTAGAAATGTTTTCCGTCATCCGATTGTCAATTGAGAATTAGAATCTCCTCTTTTTCGGTTTTACTAAGTTTTATATTGTCTCTGAAATAATATTCCTGGTAGTCTCGTGTAATTGAATAGGAAGTGTGTGAGTGATTGCAGTCTTTATGTCAACGATGGCCTCTTCCACATCAGGTTTTGAGGAGATCACATATCCTAATCCCTTGTTGAGAAGTCCGGGGTGATTTGAGATTTGGGCGTAATTGCTTTTGAAAACAAACAAAATATACCAAATGATGGAGGAATCATTCCTCTACCTCAAAGTGTTATTACTTTTAGAGATTGAGCTTTTATTCGCGAGAAATCGGTGATTGACGTGTTTGTTTACAAATGCAATTACGCCCAAATCTCAAATCACTCCGGAAGTGTCAATTAATCATTTTGTTCGACGATTTTCCACAGAGATGGTGCTGTTCCACTGGTAGGAAGTGATAAAAATCCCCATATAGAAATTGAGATAAGTGGGAATAATTCGCTTTCGGTGCATATTCAGGTCAAAAAAAGTGAACGACAACTTAAAGAAATTAATCAGGTACTTTGTAGTCACTCGATTTGTGATTTCCCTTTCACAGATTACAAAATAGAGTACCTGACACTACAAAACATGTATGGTACCTCTATACATGCATTTGCTTTAACATTTGAAGTCCCTCCTTTTTTACATATTCTGCGCAAAAGATACTTTATGCCCCGCCCCATACATAAAATTCGGTGTGAAATTCTGTGAGGGGTGAGCTATTTTGTGTGCAGAATGTGTAAAAAAGGAGGGACTTCGAATAATAATCTAAATGCATATATAGAGGTACCAGACATGTTTTGCACTGCAGTGTCCTCTGTGAAAAATTATAGGAAAACAGATTGTGTGTAGTTTCCGATCGATGTCACCGCAAACAACAGCTGTGACATCTGATGGAACATGAATGCAGAAGCTTGACAAAATGATCAATTGTTCTTCGGAGATCTGCTGTGTCGAGCGATTTTCCACAATAGATATTCAGATAATCCCAAGTTACCTGATTCTCAATAGTACTTGTAAGACCCAAACTGAAATCATGGGCACGCTCAAACTGCTTGGCAAAGTTTCTGAGCTGTTTCGGCAATAGTTAATAAAATGATACCATCTTCTTAAGGCGCAGAAATAGAATTTTTGCAGATTTTCAAAGGGGTTTGGAGCTCGGGTCTAATTTTGACATATTATTTTCAAAAATGGTTTTGCTCAGGGCGGAGAATCGGTTTTCAATTTATTATTATAAATCCCTCCAGATACTATTAAAGAGTGATTTTTATTTTTTAAAAAATCCCTCAACTAGAATAAAACCCTTTTTTACAATTTTTCATAAAACTACACATACATAGAAGGCTCAAATCTACCGATAATTTCTATGACAAGGTGCCTCGATCAGAAATTGTATTGGTAGTCTCGAAATGAGAAGATACATCATCTCTTAGCGGCGCCGGTGATGTAGTGGTAAGCGTGATTACCTCTCACCCCAGCAGGCCTGGGTTCAATCCCAGTCGGCGCCGCCGGGATGTTCTGAGGCAAAACATCTCTGATCACGCCTTCCTTCGGGAAAGGGAAGTAAAGCCGTTGGTCCCCGGTTCATGAGTTGATGGGTCGATAAGTAAAGTCCAGGTGTGGAAGCTGCCTCCCTGGCGTCAGTAGCATTGGTGCGCAGCACGGAAAACAAGATCGACGGAAAACAAATCAAGGGAAAAAAAGTAATCTCTTTCAAACGGTGAAGGTTTCGGGAATGCCGGATTTCTTTAGGTAGAATCAGGGTTGCAGCCATTCGTTTGCTATACAAACATGTTTTCCAAATTATGAAATCATTAGATGTTATGATGAAATTTTTCATTTGTAAGTTACAATCAGAGATTGAAATGTCACATGAAGAGTTAAAATTATGACTCTCTGAGAGCGAAATCGACAGATTTCATGAGTCAAATACCTACTTTACAATCTCATTTTGTAACTTATAAGTGTAAAATATCATCATAACATCATAACAATGATTTCATAATTCAAACAAAAAAATAAAGCAAACGAATGGCCGCAATCATCAAAGTTGGCACTATAGCATACTGCGATTGAAAATAAACTGATCAATAACAACGTTCTTTCAGTATTACTGATCATTAGTTATTCAAGCTAAATGAAGCCTCACTCGCGAGTCTGAAATGAGCCAAGCGTATCATTTTTTCTTAGGAGAAGAATTTCTAGTCACAAATCATTCCTCTGAGCATCACAGGAGTGCCACAAAATTGAGCGGTTTTTCACTCAAAATCACAAAAACGTACACCATTCAGTAAATTTTTTAACGCTTTCCCAAAAAAATCAATATGAGGAAAATCGACGAAAAACATACTCAGTCTAGGAATACACTAATAGACTGAGTGAAACCTCTCTCGGTTTTCCTCATTTATTCGAAAAAAAATTCCTGAAAAATCGAGGAAAATTTCACTTAGTCTATGAGTAACCTTCGTTTTTGAAAATGAGTGATAAAATTTCAAATTTGTGTTGGGTTAATCAGCCGTGTGATGTTTGCGGGTATTTAGGGCCTGAACTTAAAAAAATGCACCAGACAAAAGTATTCGCCAAAAAATTATTTTTAGTCGGATTTTCTTGAAACTTTCAGGGAATGAACTAATACATATGGATTATGATTCGGCATAATTACTTTATTCAATTTCCTTTCCATCGCTGAAAGCCCGCACCTTTCCCTTAAGACCCCTCATTACATTTTGTGCAATGGTGGAGCCGACCTTTTTGCTCACTTTAATCCATTCTTTCTTCAACTCCAGCTCGTTCTTAGACACCTTGGACGATTTTCGAACTTTGGCCTTCATTATGGCCCAAAATCTTTCCACCGGACGAATATCTGGTGAATTTGGGGGTTGGCGTTATTGTCTCTTTACCAATCCAACGTCGATCGCGCGTAATGGCATGATGCTAGGTCCGGCCAAAATAATGGCTCGCCTCCGTGGGACCACAGGAAGGGCAACAGACGCTTCTGGAGGCACTCGGTGCGGTAAATTTCGCTGTTGATGGTACCCATTGTGATGTACGGTTTACTCAGTTTACCGCATTGGCATATGGCCTGCCATAGCAAGTATTTTTTCTGGTGAATTTGTCCACTTTCTTCTTCCTTATGTCTTCCGGAACATCAAACCGTGATTTGGCAACGTAGAACTCCAGCCCCGGTATCTGCTTTGCGTCTGCCTTGATGTAGGTTTCGTCATCCATAACCACACACATCGGTTTCGTTAACCACTCTCGATACAGCTTCCTTTCGCGGGATTTGGCCGCCGTGTTTTGTTGATCACGCCGGTTCGGTGCCTTCCAGTCCTTGAATACACGAAGCCCAGCTCGTTTCATGGTTTGCTGAACGAACCAGGCGGAACACTTTGCCTTCAGAACCACGTCGCGAATCGAAAGGTTCGGATTACGCTTGAAATAATCCAACACCTTCCGGGCCATCACAGGGTCAGCTGTCTTCGATTTTCTTCCACTTCCAGGACGCCACTCGGTCGTCTGGGACTCCTTAAACGATTTTACCACCCGAGACACAGTTGTATGGGTGATTCCCAGTTGTCTTCCAATCCATCTCATGGTCGCAGTCGGATTTTCCATGACGACGCGCAAAATTCTCCGGCGATTTTCTTCTTGTTTCGATAACATCTCAATAACCACTGAACTGATTGTTATGAAATTTTTCACATGTAAACAATTCACTCTAAACTAGTTATACCCAGATTTTCATCAATTTTTACCCACGGATAAAAAAGTTACACACGGATAAAAATGGTGCATTTTTTTCGAGTACAAGCCTTACTTATCCTTTGTGAACTCTGCGCTTCTTGCCACGAACAAAAAAGTCATGCGGAGCCTCAAAAAGCGTAACTCACGGCAAATCATCCTCTCGCTTGAGATAGCTCTCCCTCTCTCTAGGGGAGTTTTTGTTTATATTCTCCACACCAGGGCTATGCATTTTCGAAACAAAGAAAATAAAATTAACTCTCCGCTGAATTGCTTCATTTGGAGCAATATTATTTTTGTGTAAGTCTTTGTTTATCTTGTTATCGAGTCACGATGAACATTTCTCCTTTCAAACATGACTTGACTATCACATGTTTCGTTCGTCAAGTGCTTCAGTTGAAGCAAAGACTTGTTTCAATTGACGCAATGAATGACTCGAAAACTGCTTCCTTCGTTTTTTCCACTTTCACTTCAATTCGGGCTCATTCGACTTGTCACGCATCGCGTCATCAAGCATAAAAATATAGTATCCGCACAATATCGGTTGCCGATAAGGATGGCATCCGGATTATATGTAGCAATAATATATTATTTTATGTTAAACGAAAATTAAATTAACGGGGCCATTCTGGAGTCCAAGATGGCGGCCATCGGGGTCAGGAAAAGTCTCAAATACCCTACAATATGGCTATTCAAGGAACGGAGACAACGTGTAGATGCCGAAAATCGGTATCATATACCATTTTAGAATCCAATATGACAGCCATCAGGGTTCAGAAAGCGTCAAATACCCTAAATATGAGTATTTTCGGAACGGGGACAACGTGTAGATGCCGAAAATCGATATCCGATGCCATTTTGAAATCCAATATGGCGGCCTTCAGGTTTCATAAAAAGTGTCAAATACCCTAATATCATGGTATTTTTCGGAACGGATACCTTTCCGATTACCACGACGTGTAGATGCTGAAAATCGATATTCTTGAATCAGCAGCCACCATCTTGAATTTCAAGATGGTGTCGGACATCGATTTTGATGACCCCCGATTCCAAAAGACCAACATTGATCGGTATTTGACAGTATTTCACAGTTTCTCTGAACCAAAGCCGCCATCTTGGATTTAAATACAGTGTGAAATCGATTTTCGGCATCATTGTCTCATCTCCATTCTGAAAATAACCATATTTTAGGGTATCTGACACTTTTCCGCAAATCGGAAGTCCCCGTCTTGGATTTCGAAATGGCGTCGGATATCGATTTCCGGCCTCTATACGCCATCCCGATTCCAAAATACCTATATTTATGGGTATTTGACAGTATTTCCCATATGTTCTGAAATAGGAAGCCGCCATCTTGGATTTCAAAATGGCGTCGCATATCAATTTTCGATCTATAGACTTCATACTGATTACAAAAATGTCAATATTGACGTGTATTTGTCTGTATTTCCACTTTTTCTTAAGTCGAAAGCCGCCATCTTCGATTTCAAAATCGCGTCGGATATCGATTTTTATCCTCTAGACATCATCAAGATTCCAAAAATACCTTTATTGATAGGTATTTGACAGTATTTCTCAATTTTTTATTAAACTGGAGCCGCCATCTTGGATTTAAAAATGGCGATTTTCGGTCTCTAGATTAAAAAATACCCATATTGATGGGTAAACAAACCACCCGACAGTGATAAATTTGATACCCACGAGCATAGATCTATGCGCATACGCTTAAATGAACCGAGTGAACGATCAACAAAGGTCATAAAAACTGCGCGAATTTGGAACGAACAGCTTCGCTTCAATGCAAAAGTAAGTTCATTTGACTATGAAAGAAAAAATTAACACGAGTCAAGCCAAAACAAACTGAAAACTGATCGAAAGTGGTTCTGTTGATGTTGACGGGAATCTGCTCGAAGAGAAGACAGAATGACTTTCAATTGAAAGTGACTTTGTGGGGCCCTGCTCCACACTTATGCCGCTACTCACTTGAGACGAGGGCTACATAAACTCACAGGACAAGAGTATTTGAAAACCTCCGGTTAGTTGGAGGAATTTAATCCAGCCTGTAGTTATTAATGCACATGGTGTCTTAGACAATACCTCGTTTATACAATAATCTATAAAAAAAAATATTAGAGTCAGTCAACGATGAACCTAATTGGGTTCTTTGCCTTAAGTAGCACCTTTTTCTGACCATAGTATATTGTTTTAAAGTGATTGATAATAAGGTACACCGGGGCAAGCTAATGCGTTCCATAATTTTCTACCAAATCCAGGGCTCAGATAAGTGTAAACTGACATGCTGAGAGAATTTCCTGCTTCAAAGCTGTATGTACTTATACTCAGAGATTTGTTTGTACAAAATCTGTATTGAACCGAATGAGTTCAAATTTTGCAAAAACATCAGGGCCGGATTGAGCACCCAGCGGGTTACATTTTCAATATTTGAATCAGTCTAATGTCCAAATTAACCCATCATTTTGACCACAGTAGTCCTCATCAATTACCCTCTGTGCTCGGATCAGAGTGAGTGCGTATAGTCACCCGCCCTCCACTTTGGATGCACAGCTCGCTGCTGCATGGAAAGCATAAAAATTATTTAGTGGATGAATTAAAATTATACACACACACACACACTTCTGTAAAAATGCATAAACGAGAACGGCCACCTCGCGCAGCTCAGTTCCTTGGTACTTTTCTGTCGCTTCCTTGTCTCACCTCGTCCGTTACCCTCACCTTACTTCAATGCAACAACGAGAACCGCAGAAAAAGGTTGTAGTGTAAAATTTATTGAAGAAACGTAGGCGTATGTAATTTGTAATTAATTATTAATGAGATGCATATGACGTTTGTTGTTGGGTAAAGGGAAAAAGTAATATTAAAACGCTCTTTCTCTTCGCAACACAAGCAGGAGGCACACCAGCATTACCAATAATAACCCCGCTCGCTAACCGCGCCATGGCAACCAGAGCACATGTCTCGGACGGATAAATTAAATACGAAAACGACAGTATTTCGCATTTCCAGGGCGTTGCAGGCCCTGTTGCAGTTGTTGCTATTAAATGTTGCTCCTCACACATACAGGAGAATGAGAAGGCAATGCTAACGCGTAGAGCCTCTCATTCATTTGTGACTGAAGGCTCCTTAGTAGTAGCAGTTGCCAGTTCAGATCTCGTGAAAATGATCTTCGCTCGAGAAACTCGTTCCATTTCTGCCTGGCGAGTCGAGTCGAGTCGAGTCAGGCGGAGAAAGGAGGGGTCGAAACCAATTATCGAAATGATCAGTTCGCAGTCGCAGATCAATAAATCAGCACCGCGGCCGGCGCGAACTTACCTCCTCTCAGCGATGCAACGGTGGCGGAAATTCCACTAGCGAAGGCGATGGTCCAGATTGATCCTCCTCGGACCGTTTGCTCTCTTTCACTTAGGAGAACGGACTGTGAAGCAGACACACAGCACAGATAAACTCAATCACTGCCGAAATCGCTCGGCTCTAAACGGTACAATCAATATCAACAAAAACAACAGTCAACCGAACCCGTCTACCGAAGGAGCAGTGAGGTTAAGCATCCTTCCGTGATTAACATTGGCAGAGAACTGGAGGATGGTCGCTTTCGAGGGAAAGCATCGGATTTACCCTTATCACTTTGATTGCAGCATTGAAGGGTGGCGAGGGAGGATGTTGGGAGAGTGAATGGGTTTTTCTTTGATTTTGCATATTTTTTACATTTTTTTTTTTCGTGGGTGAAGATTGATGGAGGTTTAGGGGTTGGAAAATGCATGTGGGTAAACATATGAGAGTGCGCACATACTAACAAGAGAAATGCCTAAATCGGCATGAGGAACGGAAGTGAAAAAGGAAGTGCGATATAATTCATGATCAATTTTAAGGAAACTCGGGGTTTCAAAGACAGTTGTAGTTTAATACGACTAAAAGTCCAGAGACAGAAAATTGAAATAACAAAAATCAATTTCTATCTGTTGATCTCCTTCGTTGGAATATGGAACGATTTTTCAATTAACCACTTCATTCGAGCACTTTAAATGACGTTTACTACCACTCAAACTTTGAAATAAAACATTATTTTGAGATGTTTTATTCTACACAGATAAAAATTCTGAATTTTAATTGTGATGTAAGCATTCATTCACGTAGACTTGTATTTCATTTCACGCAACCGAGCAACTTGCAAACAATGTTGTTTACAAAGATGGGCTTTTGTATACAATATTTGCTACATTGTATGAAATGTGTCAGAACTTTACATGATATATAATGTAAACGTATATGATATGTGACGCTCCATTTATGTGCATCATATTTAACAGAAATTTACACTACTTTTCGAACTGTGTAGGACCTCGGTAAAAGCAGCCAATATTTGTGCGTTTTATAAATAAAAAATAGAAATTAGTTGGTCCAGTTTTGTGAAATCGCTGGTAGAAAGTCACGCCAAAACTGCTTGACAAAGTGGTCAATTAACTTTTTTGAAATGTTAGTATCCGTTCAAATATTACATAATTCATGCACTTATCCTATTCTTACTTCTATATATTAGCTTAAGAGGAAATCGACCGCCCAGGAAATATTTTTTTTCGGCATTTTTTTATTTTTCTAAAAATATTGGGATTTTTTTTCAAAAATCAAAAAAAAACAGTTTTTTACTTAGATTGTTTAGAAAATTAACATGTAAATATATATGTTCTACCTCATCATGAAAAACTACAAGGAATAGTCCGATGGGATTTTACGCAATGGTCTCGTAAGACTACGTAGTCTTATATAATAAATATTTTATAGTTGAAGATGCTAATTTCAAATAACAGACTAAAGTGGTAATTTTTATACGATAGATGAGGAGATGAAAGTATAGAATTGACAGTTCCGTTAGAGTACGGCAGTGTGAAAATTGCATATAGAGAGTAGAAAGCGAGCTAAGACAACTTTACCAAACTCCCCCGTTAGAGAGGGATGGTGAGGGATATTCCCCCCCCCCCCCCCCCCCGCAACCACTGGCAAAAAGAAATGATCGCCGACTCGCTCATGTACCGACGATGTGTTTGAAACAGTTAAAAAACTACAATTAATAAATGTTATTTGTTAACTGCAGCAGGAGCTTGTGTTTTGTGTAGGAATAGGAATTTGAGCAAAGTTCTCTCTGTTTATACTCTTTAGTATGACTATGATTGCCCTGAAAAGAACCTTTTGATAAGGATTTTAGTTAGGACATGTTCTGAAATTTAACTCTTCTGGAAAATATTGATGGCCCTGAAAAGGGCCGATGGCAGTACAAGCTTAAAGCCTTTGGAAGATAATGATGACTTACAAGGAGCTGGATCAGCAAATCGGACCGGACAATCCCATATTCTAAGGTTCAATGATTGGGCACTCGTCTGCTGCTGGACAGGGATGGAACTGGTGTCTGCGACAGGTTGGAAGGCCGCAGAATATCAGTGTCCACCCCGCTAAAGCTCCTGTCCTTTTTAGTTTTTCTCGTTAAACACCTTTTCTCTCTCAAAAAGTGGGTAAATCTTAGCCTTCAGCAGAAAGACGCTTAACACTTATTTCGGCAAATTTATTAGTACTTTTATTTAGTTTTGCTACTGCACGAAATCAAACAAATAGAAATAAGAAAGGATGTTCGCTATGCGCTCCAATAATTGAAAATGCGGAAAATATTCAATCGATTAGCTGGAAAAATCTTTACGATTCATCTATAATCGAATAATTGGAATCTTAGGCATCCCTAGAAAAAAGTGTAATTTCATGTTTTTTGGAGGTCCTTCGAAAATGTCGAACAGAATTGCAACCAGCAAGTGAAATCCAAGTACGACGACTGAATTAAGGAGCTTAGAAGCAAAGGGGTGAAAGTCAATTCTCTTCATCGATTTCCTCTTTTGATGATCATGGCTTCACTAACATATTTCGCATTATTTCTGCTATGCTCTTCTATTATCCAGAACAACAAACGTATCAATGAATGTGTTTGCCGTCAAGTTATAAACAAAACAGAAAGTCGATGAAGAGAATCGATCAATCCCTGCTTCCCCAAAGTTTGATTACAAGATTACAACTCTAGAGAGCATTTTGTGTGTTCGTTGGGGGCGTGTGGTTCTGAATATGGCAATGAGAGTGCAATATGTTACGTAATTGCATTGCGAATGCCACTTCGACTTGTTTCGTCTACTAACGACTCTCTGGTGACAGTATTGGGGAAGCAACAATGTTACATCGACATGTTTGGTCTAGAAACGATTCTCTGATGACTGGTTGGGGAAGCAGCATATGCATGTACGTGGTGGATTTGTTAGCTAGTTAGACGCTTTTGGACAATTCTTGACATTTACCCATTTTTCAATGGTTTTTTTTGTTGAAAATCAACAGACAAAAGCATTGTTATCGATGCGTAGAAATATTTCTGATCGATTGGTGATAAAATTATTGAATTTTTTTCAGAGGCAGCTGAGTTATAAACGTTCAAAATCTTTCATAATTTCGTTCAAAGTGTACCCCCATATAGACGTACCCCAGACGTACTCCTACGACAAAAATAGGACCTTCAGCAAAACCAGAAGCTCGATGTTTTGTGGTTTTTTGAGTCGAACTTTATGCCTTGATTACTTACAAAAAATTTTTTTGTACGTGCTTCCCGGAAAGCCCGTGTTCCGCTGGATAGACATACGATTTCAGCAATGACAGCGGGGATCGACCAGATTTGTGATTTTTGACCTGATTTTGGAAATGTGATGTATCAAATGTGCACTTTACGAATCTGTAATTCATTTTTAACGTACCTCTTAATTTCACTTAAATGTTTATACTAAAATGTTTAACCAGTTTATATATGACATCTGACCACGGAATTAGATTTCTCGAAAAATGTTAGCCCGATTTCATGCAAAAAACATTATACTTAAGTGCATTCTAGCCAATTTGAAAACCAAAAACATTTTTTTTTGCATTGGAAAACTCCATCATAAGAAATCCCTTGAACACTTTCTGATTGGTCATGACCAACGTGCCTAATTGGAATTTTCTTCCCTATAGAACTTATCAGTGATTTAAATAAAAAAATAATATTATTTTAAAAGGGTAGATAAGACCTTAAGAGAAAACCTGATCAAATGATCAGATATCGTTCACAAAATATTCCTGGGCATTCTTCGAATACTTTCTGATGATAAACACCAGCGTACCTAACTGAAATTTTCTTTCTGATAAAACTTACCATTAATTTAAACTAAAAATAATATTATTATGAAAAATTCCATTTTACCGAAGGTACATTAGAGAAAACCTGACCAAATGATCAGATATCTTTCAGAAAATATTCCTGGATATCTCTGGAACACTGGGAGTTATTCCGAGAGTCGAAGTGACTTTTGTCACTGGTGAAGTGAGAAAAGTCACGTCGTAGTGACGTGACTCTCTGTGCAAATCAAATGGAGAGTCACGTCACCACGACGTGAGTTTTCTCACTTCACTAGTGACAAAAGTCACTTCGACTCTCGGAATAACCCCCACTTTCTGATTGGTCATAACCAACGGACCTAACTGAAATCCATTTTCTGGTAGAACTTCCCAATGAGTTTAATTAAAACTAATATTATTTTCAAAAATTTAATATTATTTTAATATGAATTTTATTTAAATTTTGAAAATCAAATGGAAAAATTTTAGCTCAAATATCAATTATTAGCCATAACAAAAAATTATGTACAGTTTCACGCAAATCGAAGACGACGGTTCCAGATAGACAGTATACAATTTCAAGATAATTTCTAGAAAATACCAAAACGGTCGTATCATGACGTAAATTAAAAAAAAAACAAATCTTGGGAAAATCTACAATTAAGGAGGATAATGTGACATAAAGTTCAAAAACAAATCTGAAAAGAATTTCAAAGGAATCTTATTCTCAGGATGGTTTCAAACATGTTCAAAAGAGATGTTAAATGAAATTTTTATGATATTTTCAAATGAATTTCAGGGTAATCATGTGGCGAGTTGCAAAACAATTGTCTCAAAATGTTGAGAAGAGTTCCATGATGATTATGAGTAGAATTCAAAGGAAATTCTGAGTAGAATTGCATTTTCATTTTCATTTCAAACCGGCAGAAAAATCTATCGGTAATTTTTCAGTAAATGTCTGGATTTTCCAAGATTCTGTTTCTTAAATATTTTCCTAATGTAAATTACATCTGGATTGGAGTAGATAAGACGATCCGTACTATTGTTGAGTAATATAAATATCCAGTAGTCACGCTGGTGCACTGAGAGCACGCACAAAAAGGACTTGGATATTTGTACATCACTAGAAAGGCAAAGAGATGACCTCAAGATACCATTCAAACTCGAATCTTTTACAGTAAAATTTTCTTTTTTATTCGCTTGCAAATATATCACTCATTTTTTTTTTAACGTGACTGCTCTTGGGTTCATATATGCTCTACGCTTTACTCTCAAACATCAGAACTTTATTTTTTATTATTCATTTATTATTAAATGAATTGTTTCGACATTAACTTTTTAATCGTCAAGTCTTTCTTTTGGTAAAGACTCTCTCTGTTTAACTAATTGATTCTGAAATTCTGGTGTAGACATTTCTTTATTTATTTAATATATAATATTGTATTAGTTACTTTCATGGCTTTCCCGGTTCACTGGCCACCCTGTGCACCGAAGGAGTGTTATCGATGTAAATTATAAGGTTTCCCGGTTGGTTTATATCGCTGGTAACTATGCAAATAAACCCACTACCTGGGGTTCAAAACTTTCCCAAACTAATCGAATGCCACTTAAAGTTTCCTCCGCCCCATCTTCATCATCGTCAGCATCTAGCTCGAAATCAATAAACAAAAATCATGCCTGACATCACCGGACCCGTGTTTGTGCAGATTGCTGGCTAATTTTTCGATACCATCAAAGTTCAGTTTTTCCTTATCGAAGCAAACGACCTCCACCACCCAAAGTGTTACGCCACTACCTTCTACCACTGCTGCAGCGACTGGTATTGCTATTGTTATTATTGATTCGAAACTTTGTGATATATAAAGTTTATCTTTCAACATTTTGAAGTATAGAATAACATTTGCCGTTTTAATTATAAATCAATTGCTTTTTGTTCTGCTCATTCGGTTGTGCAACTGTGTGCATAAATGTGTGTATATCGACGAACGAAGCCAACTGCCTTATGCTTGAATGGTGGCCCAAGTATGGAGAAAGTTCAAGTTTTCCAAACCATGTAGAGATGCATACATGCAGGCGAACAGTTTCAGCAGCGGCAGCCAAAGAAGCATCCATGCATGGTGCAAAATTTCCTTATATTAGTTTCATTCTTGCTCTTATTATTGTATAAATGAAAAATATTTACTCTTATTTATAGGCACACCAA
The DNA here is from genome assembly GCF_037179485.1 of Ochlerotatus camptorhynchus. NCBI lineage: Eukaryota > Metazoa > Arthropoda > Insecta > Diptera > Culicidae > Ochlerotatus > Ochlerotatus camptorhynchus. Next base: position 605,181 of record NW_027040822.1, on the reverse strand, counting down.
GAAAAGCTTCCAGAACCAGAGAAGAGGAGGAAAAAACTCCATCACCTCTGTGCCGGTGCAGATGGTACTAATAATGCAAAGTCTTGTTGTTCGTTGAGGCGAGTGAGATGCGGTGTGTGCGATATGGGCAGAATCCGTCCCGAAGAGTCCTTGCCATTCTTTGTACGTGTGTGTGTGTGTGTGTATGGGTGGAAGATGGGAAACTTAATTTAAATATGAATTTTCTATTATGTTTAAATTATAAATTTTGACCATTACATATTAAGACGTTGGGGTTTTCCGTGCAGGAAGTAAGAGAAATGGGATGGGTGTATTATAAACTTTCGGACCGAACTTGGCCGGACCACTGAAGAAGAAGTAGGTACCCCTCTCCCATTGTATAGATAGGCGGCAAAAGCTATTGCTAACACAACATAGTTGGAGTGTATTTGAAGGAGGATGTGGTTTTTGAAGATGGGTTTCGTTTTTCAACTTTCAGGTGGTCAAGAAGAGTTGTTTTGCTAAGAGTTTTTTTGCTTTGTAAAATTTTCAGTCTTTGTTTATTGTTGGCTAATGAGAGGAAATTTTTGCAGTGATTTTCAAGTGCTATTGGAAAAACATGCCACATGATGCAGAACAAGGATTTTTACGCTATAAAGGTAGATAACTAATATAGATTAGTCAAGCTATTTGTCGTTTACGGATTTATTGTCTGATGATTCTTCTGCGATCCTTCTTAGGGAATGATCATAAACTACGTAGACACTTATGATATATAAATGATATAAAGAAGGAATCAACTCCGAAAGAGAAATAACTTTTGAACATTTACAGATTGATTTTGTTTAAATGTAAGGGGCCCAAGTAACAATTTGGGTTTTATGAGGGTTCTGTAGACCATGATTTAGACTTGTAGTATGCTATAAAACCTCAATAAAACTTGCAATGTTGCTTGGGGGGTCAACTCAAAGAATGAAATTAGTTTTGAGCACTTCAGAGTTTTCTGAAAAAAAAATAGCAAGGAACACCTCATGATATGAGTATGACCATGATTGACCGCCCATGGTGTCTAGGCAAACGAGCTCCATTTCCATCGAGTTGCTGTTATTACCATATAGTCTTATTAACAAATAAAACGAACGACGAATCTTGAACGTGAATGGACCTGAGATTAGACTCATGATGTTTTGCTCAGTAAGCAAAAACGGTCGCTCTAAGGCCACCGAGCCTCTCATATTACATCATACCGTTACTCGAGTTGATGTAACCATTCAAGCCCGGTACTGACGACGACGACAAGCGTCGGAAAATATAGGATAAACAAGCGATTTGATCATAATTCTTCTTCATACGATAGGACCTGGGACCGCGTTTTTCTGCTCAGTAAGCAAACCACTGCAACCGACGATCTTTCAAATCCGAAAACTAAAAACTACGAAAGAGTATTAAGGCTTTCATTAAGTTTCACTTTCACGCAACGTTCAATGTTTCGATTTGCTCTTTACGCATTGTTCAGGCTATTATAACAAGCTATGACCGACGTCACAATGTTCAAGCCCTGGTTAAACAAACTATTCAAATGAAATTACGTTCCCAAAACCGCAAAATAGATCACGCGCGATCGAGGTTATCCCGGCAGGAAACAAACGGATTGTTTTTAACTGGAACAAGCTCACCGAATACAATCACCAACCTTCAATAAATTTTGGAAAATGTCGAAAAGAAAGAAAAGGGAAAAATACACACAACCACATAAAACGGAACATGGCACTTCTTAATACAAACCCAACCACCATAAACCGAACTCTTTGAATACAGATTATATACAGCGAAATTATCTGCAAGCATCAAATTTATAATACAACTTTTCTTTTTCTTGCCGGACGCGTACATAGCATATTACAAAATACGATTAGGCACAAGTCAATTTGATACGCAGCTTGCTGCCGAGTTCATGAAGAAAAGTCAGCAACAACCACTTTTACATTACTCTAAAGTAGATAAGCGTTGAGAAATTTACCCAGTGAAGCAGTAAAAGAATCCCTTCTTTCAAGAATTTTTAATTTTAATTTTAAATTTGATTAAAATTAATTTCACAATTCAACAGGCATTGTGACTACTTCTCTGAGTCTTGTCCTTATAAACAAAGCATATAAAGTAACAAGGACTAAAATGTGTTCCTTTGATTACCGAAAAATCTTACAACCCCACGTTTGAAGATGTCAGGAATAGGGTTCGGAGGTAGATCTTATACCAGTAACGCACCACGAAAAGGTGATCTACCAGCGTTACTGGTTGGCAAGGAACAGTTCATGGTATAAAGAAGAAACCAAGAGATAATTTTTGGATTGATTTTTTGTACACTGTTACCAGTCAAGGAACAAGTCATGACGTAAATAAATGGTTTGAGAGTTTATCAGCTCGATTTTTCATAAGATTTCACTTCTCAACTACACGAAACAAGTAACTGTTGAGTATTTCTGGATTGCTATTTTAAACACTTTTACTTGTCAAAAAATAGCTCATGATACCAAGAAGGAATCAGCTCAAAGAGATGAACGATTTGTGAGTATTTCAGATGAATTTTTCAATAGCTTTTATACGCCAAAGAATGGTTCATGATGAATGACATATTTTAGGTTTTTTAAACAAAAACCTGGTTAAGAACAGCTGACGATATAAAGAAGGAGTCAACTACAAGAGAAAAATAACTTTCGGGCATTTACGATTTGATTTTAGAAAATCTTTAACCTGTCAAAGAATAGCTCATGATGCAAAGAGTCTACTCCATGTGATATTGTATCTGTCAATGAATAGCTCATAATAATGAAAAAGTGTAGCTGCGCCGGTGGTTTAGTGGTAAGCGTGATTGCCTCTCACCCCAGCAAGCCTGGGGCATGAAGTAGTTCGCCTCCTCGTGGTGTGCCCTGGAAACGTTAATTATCGAACCCAAGGGAGAGATATTGCGGCTAAACGAACTACAGCAGAGTAAGGACGCTGGAACCCCATGCAGCTCGTCCCAGGAGGTTGAGAAGCCCTGCACAAACCCTCGTTGTGCAAAGGCAGGAGTGACGCCGGGTTCTTAGAGTGCTTAGCACACGCAGCTGGTAAGCGGTCACATCTGTCCTAAGCTGCCGTGTTGGACAGTTGGCTGGCTATCACGTCTGCTCTAGAACTCGGGCGAACAACGAACAGCGAACAACAAGAGGAAGGCCCTACACAGCTGCTCACTGTGCAGTAGCGAGTGTCACGTCGGACACAACACCAAGTGATGCGCCATAGCGCAACCGGCCCCCTCCCACGACGTAATGCTTTCGGGCGGTTCCGGGGAGGGCACGGGTCTAGAGCACAGGGTAAGGTTTAGTGGGTTGGGAGAGCTATTTCTCCCATCCCCACACCCTGAGTTATCTTCTCAGGAGTCTGGGAGCAGATTCCCCCCTGTATAAAAAAGGGAAGTAAAGCCATTGGTCACCGGTTCATGAGTTGATGGGTCGATAGGTAGGGTCCAGGTGTGGGAGCTGCCTCCCTGGCGTCGGTAGCATTGGTGCTCAGCACGGAAAACAAGATCGACGGAAAACAAATCAAGGAAAAAAAATGAAGAAGTCATCTCCTAGAGATTGGGATGCTTTTTGAACATGTTTGTACTTCGATTGTTTATTCTTCGGCAAATACAGCTGTTCTTAAATAGATATTCTACATACATAGATAACATTCACGATGCTCAAAAATGTATCAACTCAATGAAAATTTCTAAATGATAAACAAAAGAACAATTTAATCATTAATGGTATATCTATAATGAATTACAACAATTAAAATTGACAATAAATAAAGGGTGTCCACAATTAAATTTAATCACTTTCAAAAAGCTGTAACATTTTACCTTTTGGGTTAATTTTGGGTGAGATAGCCTCAGCGTGTATTGTTAACACACCGTAAGTTTCATTGTGAAATTTCTAGTAGTTTTGAAAATGTAGTCGAAGGAACAGCACGTGCGTGAGAAAATTTTGCACACTCACCTTAACAACCCACATCTTTCTCACCGAGCCACCGTAAAGATGTTGGGACTCCATCAATCTACTGTTTCTCGTGTCATAAAACGTAAGCTGTACACACAAATGTTGACAAAAGCACACTGCTGCATCATGGACGATGAAACATACGTAAAAGCGGACTTCAAACAAATTCCGGAAAACCAGTATGTGACTGTGAAAGACAAGTTCGATGTTTCAGAGTCCCTCAGAAAACAGCAAGTATCGAAGCTCCCCAAGAAGTTCATGATTTGGCAGACGATTTGTTCGTGCGGAAAACGGAGCAAGCCTTTCGTAACAACTACAACCGTAAATGGCCATGTCTACATGAATAAGTGCCTGAAGAAACGACTGCTTCCATTTCTCAAATCACACAACGTTCCTACATTTTTTTTTGTTGGCTGGATCTAGCCGCTTTCCACTACTCCAAGGACGTTCTGGAGTGGTACAAGAAGAAATGGGGTCAATTTGTTGCCGAAAGATATCAATCCCCCAAACACACACGAAGTTGCGGTCGATCGAAAGATACTGGGCTATAATGAAGCACGAACTCCTTAAGCATCCGAAAGTTGTCACTACGGAGCAGGAAATGTTGAAATAATGGTTGAAAGCAGAAAATTTTTTTGATTCAACCGTTATACAAACCTTATGGGTGGAATTAAGAAAAAAAGATCGGAATTTGGATTTGGTGAAGGAATAGAGTGAAATAAAGATACGTAAACCAAGCTTATATATAGTATTACATTCCCTGAAAATTTCATGACATTCGGTTGAGAGACTTATTTTTTGTGGGTACTTCTAAGTGATGCAATTTAACTGTGGACACCCTGTAGCTCAAACATAAGCAATCAGAAATGAAGTAATAATTGTGATTTGATACATACTATGAGAAGAAGTTAGTTGAATTCGAAACAAGTCAGCTGTAGCCTTTCTCAATTAAAAACTTAATTCTTGTTATGAAAATATGCCACAAGTACATTAGTTCGATATTATGGCGAAGAAAAAAAATGCGCATCACTTCAGACATCATATTCTCTGTAAATTCTACGCATGACATACAAAATATTGAATATGGTAATGTACATTTAGTTTTCCTCTCTACAAAGTTGTTTTTATGGTACTAAACCAGGGAAGAACTGATCATTGTCAGTGTATATTTTGTTTCAAATTGCCCTCAAAATAACTATGAACAAGGCAGTGCTTTTTAATATTAATATAAAGAATAAGTATAGCTAACTTCCAGTGTATTGAAAAAAGATTTTTTTCAAACTTCAGTACAGTATCAAGTAATTTTAAATCAACTATCTTGCTAGCTCTAGCTAGCTGTCTAGCTCTATAGTTGGTTAATGAGCATTTTAGTAGAATAATTATATACCTGATTACGTTGTTTTTTTTTTCTTTTAATTGCACTTCTATTGTTTTGTATTTCACTATTAACTCTCACTATCACTTTTAAAAATCTACTTATAGATTTTAGGTTATAGGTTTTATATGGGCTGTGTCAGTTTGCAGAAGACAAGAGGGGGTCACTCTACACACTTATTTTGCACCAACTTTTTTTCTCAGTTTGTCTCAGTGTGCCGCAGCTGTGCCGGAAGTGCCAAGCATTAGTACAAAACATAAACAAATAAGGTAGTGGAATTAAATGGAAATTACTAACCCTTCTCTCTCTTTCTCATTATAATGCCGAGAAGTCGTTGAACTGACTTTTGTTTGCTTGTTAATAATGCCTTGTTTGGCAACCCGGTATTTTAACAGCGCTTGTTTTTGTTTTCTTTTTCGAAACCTGAGATGACCCGGGAGTAGGAAGAACATTTTCGTTCTGAAATATGGACCTTTCGGGTGGAGTTTCACCTAGTACGAGTCTACGTTGAGTGAGGAAAAGTGTCAGGTCTTTCAACAGCGGATATTATCGTAGGATGTACTAAGTGATAAGTAAAGTATAATGAGGTGTCGGTTTTTCTCAACCCTTCCCTCCTCTTTGCTTGCCTGTGTGTGCTAGTAAACAAAGCTCAATATCAATGATCATGGCGTTCAACGGAAACGGTGCCGGAGCTGGCCAGGACGGGCCGCACAACAAGCGCCTCTGTACCGGCCAGGTGATAAACAAGACGGTTCCGCTCAATAGCCGGAACAATAACAACATCAACGTAACAGATGAGCCTCGGCGACAGCGCGAGGTAACGACCCGGCCCAACCATATCCTGCTGTTGAGCATCATTAATCCAGTGTATCCTATTACAGTGGACGTTCTACACACCATCTGCTCACCCAACGAACAAGTGCAACGTAGCAAGATATTCAAGAAGAATTGAGTCCAAACTATGGTTGCCATCAGAGCCCGCTATGTGACATCTACTCCGGTTGCTGCATACTGAAGATCGACTATGTCAAGCCATAAAAACTCAATGTTTACAAAAACGACACGGACTCCAGTTGGGACTACGCATTGGAAGCAGCCCCGTTGCTAAACGATCGTACCATCTTGGGCAGAAGGCCCACACGGTACAACGATTAGTCGATACAATCATTAGTCAAGCATGGTCCTAAACCAGCCCTTCTGGGATCCGGCGGAGGAAACGGATTTGCACCGAATTTTTCACCGCCCGAGTTTCATCCGTCGAAAAACTGGAAACCAACTCTGGCCGGAACACAAGTCGAACTGATGAAGGAAGCACTGCTGACCCTAAACGGACCAGCTAACTTCATTCAGCTACGGACTCGATAACAACACAGCCATCATGGCTGTTCAATCTGTTCTGCCTGTACGGACATGTTGTCAGGATAAAGTTCCTGAAAACCGTAGAGTATCCAGCACTTGAACAACATTCCAATCGGAAATGATGGTAGCAAAACTCAGATTGAATTTTTCAAGCAGAATTACTTGTCAAAGTCCACCAACCCCTACACCCTGCCATACAATTCAATCAGCTTCAAGGACTACAGCGCCTCCAAGAACAATCGCTTCCATTCCCGAACAAGATTCTCCACTTCTTCAATTCCCCACCCGGTATGTCCGAAAATCTGCTGCTGACTGTATTTATCACCAAGAACTGCCATCCGTCGCATGTGCGAAAGTTCCCACTGAAATCGGAACGTTCCTCCTCCGGATTGGTCGAGCTCCCGAAAGTGTGCTTCTCCTCGTCCAAGACGATGAACGGTGCGTGAAGCCAGGAGAACATCGAAAACATGGGCATGGACATAGCACCAGCACCTGGCAACCCAATGTCTGAAGTGGCCTTGATAGCCTCCGCCGTGGCAGCAGCGTTCAGTGGTGTAACGCCCATTTCGGTGACGAGCGACTGTCTCAAATCCGAACACGATGAACCAATGTAAGATGGAGCCCATATCCTTAGAAGCTAAGCAAAAGCAACGACGAGACTTGGTGGAGAGTCACTGTTGTGTTTTGAAAAAAATTTGATTATATTGTAGCAACATCAATAACAAATGTTGACACATGCACACTGCGCAGGCAAAGAAAAAGTTCAATCTTGCCAGTAATCCGAAAAATTGTAACCATGGGTGCCAAACAGTGCCAATGACAGTGCCCAGGTGTGCCCAAGCTTGGCAGAAGAACATTTCATCGGTCATGTCGCCATATGGATCAGTTCACCGAACTTTAATCATGAATCAATATACAATTAAAATTAATTTGGAACGCATTTAAATAATAGATATAAGTTGATTAATTATAAAATAACAGAATCAGCACAACTCGAAAGAACTAGTCATGTTTAAGTGAAGGAATCGCTCATATAAATAAAAAATATTAATTGTTTAGAAGATAACGAAATCATTACAACTCGACAGAACTAGTTATGTTTAAAAGAGGCAAACATTTCTAAAAATGTAAAACATTGATTGTTTAAAAATTTCCGAAATTAGTACAACTTTAAGGAGGGGGTACACTTTGATTTTTCAAAAAAATGCATTTTTTTTGGCTTAAAATGTTCCTTGGAATGTATACTTTAATTTAGAAAGACTCCAAGTCCGCCAGAATATTCCTTACTGCCTAACGAAGCGATTTCCTAAAACATGTACCGGCGCGCTGAGAGAGCAATTTTATCTTTAAACGCGTTTATCTCGAAACGCGGTTTTTCAAACTGGCGTGGGAAATAACTCTTACCAGTTATCATCAAATTTGGATATCGCCTAGGTTTTCTTAATCAGAATTAAGTTCTACTTAGAAATACGAATCCACATTTTCGATTTAGTCAAAAATGGATTTTTAATCCACGATTTTGTAAGCATTTTTAGGGGGATTTTTTTTCCTAAAGCCACAACTTTTGAAAAAATTTATTTAAAAAAAATCGGAATACGTATTTCTAACCCAAATTTCATTACAAATCAGGATTTTTGTTCGATTCATGTTCCAGGATCACATGGAAAGGAGTATTTTCCCACGCCGTTTTCCGACTTCCGCGCGAGGACGCCCGCGCGACCTGGTGCACCGGCCACGGGGAGACGCCAATCGAGTTCAAAAAAATACAAATTGTAGTTCGGAGGATGACTAATAAATGGGTTATAACAAATTTGCCCTCCCTGAGTGTTTTATTGCTTAAAAAAATTAACGAAAATTCCTTACTTTTTGGACGTTCAAAGTGTACTACCCCCTTAAAGAACTGCTTATGTTCAAAAGAAGCACGCATTACGTTTGAATAGCCTGCCACGTTGAAAAGATCCTTCTTAATCTTTTTTCGAGACTGATTTCAAAATTTACTGAGCTTTGAGAAAAGTTCAAAACCCGAGAAAATGACTTGCTTTTCGGTGAAATTACTCATTCGGCGAAATGACCTTCGGCGAAATAATGTTCGGCGAAATAATGTTCGGCGAAATAATGTTCGGCGAAATAATGTTCGGCGAAATGTCCCGCTCCCGTTTTATATATAGTATTACAAAGTATTTCATATACACAGTTATTCCATAGAAAAAAGTTATAGTGCGCCTCAAAATTCAAGTTTTTACTTTCTAGAAAAGTGTGGAATTCAAACCAAGAAACCCACCCGTGTAGCCCTTAGTGAACACACAAATTTGCAGCAACTGGTTTATGACTGAAATAAGTCGCATAGAAGATTCTAAAACCGATTAGTGACAAGCGTGCTACTAGACCATACAGGGTAAGTGCACCAGGTCTTGGCCTTAATGGTCATCTAATTGGCCCAGTCTTAAATTTCAAATTTGTTCATGCTTTACAAAATTTATTTCGATCCAATGTTAGAACGTATAGGTATTTTGCAAATCCTCTGCGCAAGTTGATGGTGATTTTTTTTTAAGCTTATCCATTTTGGAGTTTTGACCATTGGCTATTTTATCACTGTAGATGGAAATTTATTTATACCCTAGGGCCAAAACTGATGCATTACAGCCATAACTGGAACACTTAACCTAGTTGTGTTCTATAGAAACCTTCGCCAGTTAAAATAATGGCAGTTTTACGAAATCATATCTAAATTAAAATATTACACCGATATGGGTACCCAAGCAACATTACAAGTTTTATTTTTTTTTTCAAAGCATCCTATAAGTCTAAATTATGGACTAAAAAACCTTCATAAAACCTAAATTGTTACTTGGGTAGTATCGTAAAAGTTAAAAACTTTCTAATCTTGCACAGGTTTTGCATTCTAATACATATGGATTGTGCGTTCAACGTAATAATATACTATGCCAACAGAATCGAATCCACCACATTTAACATGACCTTACTGCACCTTTACTGACAGATCTAACAAATACCCCAGCAGTAGCATTGAGCAGACAATGCAAAGCCCCCTTTTTGATAATCTTTTCTAATGTTCTTCAAAACCCATACGCGTTTTCAGTGGTCTTATTGCACCAAAGTATACCTTAAACGTCCATCTTAAAGAGAAAGATTTGGGATTACGGTCATGTGGAATTTTTTAACGATAAAAGTCTGATGCGTGGAGGGGCTGACAAAACCGAGTCATTACTGAATAGCTTTCATCGAACGAAATATGATTTTCCCCGAACCATCGTTGTCATAGGATAATTTTTAAAAACACGCTCAGTGCATGTCATCTGCGAGTCGACCACAAATGACGTCAACAGGAATTCTACCGCACCGAATCATGGCAAATATTAGAATAATTAATTGAAGCCCAGCGCCGACGTTAAGCAGTTACGAGACCCTGCGGTTGTCAACGCGGCTAACAAATCGTCCAACTATATGAGACTTAATTAAACCCGACCAGTATGCAGAATAGCCAGCCGTGCACACGAAAGATGGACGCAAGAAACTGGTATTGTACATAGCGGACAATAATTGATTCATACGCATACGGCATGATCGCAGTGAACAAACGCAAATGCAAACGATCTCCTTTCGAGATGTATCGCTGACCAGCCTACTACTGCTGCCGTTGTTTTCGTCCGATTTTTTGTGTTGTTTGTTCCAGCACTTCGAGAAATAATACATTTTAAATTAGCCCTAGCGACTCTATATATGATCTACCACCAGCTTGGGCCCTAGAATCGATCGATATAATTTATGCACAATAATTTCAATTTGTTAAGAGATTATAACGTCCCCCTCTACCCGCGAGTAGTTGCTGTTGTTATGGATCCAAGTGAGCCCTGGCTGCTTCTACTGCGACTTGCGAGCGCGCTTGCCAGCTAGTGATTCCAAGAGAACTACGAAATAAGGGTATAATTATAAATCAATGCTTGATTTATATTAATGATTGTGTTCGGTGTAAAAGAAAATGTCCATGTGCTGAATTATACACATACCCACCCGATCTCAAATGAGACACATGAAGGAATTTTACTGCGTGTAGGGACCAACCGGTTAGTGCGGAGCGCGGGGCATGATTGAGAACATTAATATGATTTCTGGCGTTCAATTAAAGGCAATTGTCGTCAATCAATGAGAATGTGTGTATCGATAGATATGCTAAAGGCGTTCCTCCCCATCCACCAGCTCCAGCTCCTGCCTTTAGTTATGGAGGTATGCGTTTTGAAATTATAATGCTTCGCTCTCAACTGTGGTGGTTGTGGTTGTGGATTCATTCTACGTGGGAATCGATGTGGCTGATTTACGTTCTAAATATTTGAGTATAAGTGGTGTAAATATTATCAATTGGGTGCAATCAATGCTGAAATCGATTTACAGTTTAATTATCTGAAAAATGAATCGACACCGAGATGGCTTCGATAGATCGTTTATGTCATCGGAAAGTCCCCCTCAGCACAACCGCCTGGATCCCAGATTGTGATGATTCAAATAATTGATGTCAACTCACCTCAATTTTGAAGCTCCCAACACGATGATGGTGGTGATCCCGGTCGTTCTTTTCCGCCAGGCTCGCAGTGTAGTGGGACGCGATCGAGTTGGCGAATTCTAGCTCTTTCCGGACGTTGCTGAAATCATGGCCTGCCGCTTCACAGGGCATGTTGATACCGAGCATTCCACAAAGTTTATTGTTGTTGTTGATTATGGCACTGTGGCTGCTGCTACTGTTGCCGATATTATTGTTGTCTAAAAGTGCTGTCCCTGTTGATGGTGGTGGTGGTGCTCCTTCCGCCATATTCCAACATCGGACACTCAGCAACAACAACAACCAAGCATGGTGCGTTTGTTTTTTGGAATTTTTTGAGCTACCAGGGTCTCGAGTGGGTGTCGACTTGGGCGGTTTTTAGCTAACGAGAGAGGAATGAATAAGATAAATTAAGATTGTTTCGTGTGTCAGTTTGCTACAAATGAAAACAATCTAATTAAGATGTCAGTTTATGTGAAATTCCTACGCAACGAGGGGCGCATGGTGACTGAAATGTAGTTGGCCTAGTAAAAAATAACCTCTACAGAAAGGGATTTAAAATTACACGGATTGCTTTGATTTCCTGATGACTCATAGGTCCAACGACATTATTATTGTCCGATACCCCTTGCTTGCGGAAAAATCTAGGGAAAGTGGCAGGTCAGAAAAGCCGGTCGCGTGAAATTATAACAACTGAGTCAAAAAAAAACAAAAACAAACACACAACCTCAACCTTCCCCGACCCGGCGGCCCTCGTAGGACTACGAACGTCGTCGTACAGAGCGACTGCTAATGGACACCCAAGTGTGCGATGCGAGGGAGAACGAGCGGAACGCAACATGAAGTGATATATAACTCCAGTGTTTTTAAAATTAAATCACATTATAACATTATACCAACGAGCTCGCAACGCCGAGGAACTCTGCCGCGAATTGCGTGGGCAGTGAAATGAATTGAGAATTTTTCGTCGAACCCCCACAACCCACCGTACATACGTCCAAAATGCACAAACTTGCCCCATTCATGCAGCACAATTTTACTACCAACACACACGCACTCGCCTCATATGACTTGTTGTGCGAAAAAGGCCATCTCCCTCCGTGCAAGGGTTCAGCTCATCACAGCATGCGACGACGACGACGACGGCGGTGGCGGCGGAGACGGTCCAAAAGTCAGCCTGCGTGTGGCAATGGCAAAGACATTGTGCGGAGCGGGAGGGGCGGGTCCTCCATAAAACGCAAATTAAATTAAGAGGAAAGAAATTTTACAATGGAAATAATTAAGAGATTTTAATGCAGCTGGGGCGCGAAGGATGAAAGTGTCAAGCGAACGACCGGGGCCGATGGCGAGCGATCGTGGCCAACTGGGACAAATTTGCCGTTTTTTTTTTTGCTTCTTCGAAGTGGCAGCAAGCGGTGATGATCGCATTTTCCGTAACGACGATCGTAGTGTGCTGACTTATTCTAAGCTCGTTGAGTGGGTCAATGATTTTCGTGGAATGATTTGAAAAATTGCAGGGGGCGTGAGGGCTACATTCGTATCACCCTCTAGGGTGCATGCGGTGTAGTTCATGGTGGTTTGAGCCCCTTTAACAAACCATGTGAGAATCAGTATTTTTAAGTGTGTAGCGAACCGCACACGAATCAATATATTGATGAATACAGAATTATTGTCAATACCGATGTATTGACGTCAATATAGAATGAATTGACAATACGATTATTGGTCCACTTGGTCCTCTACAAGCAAGTACAATCAATATATTGATCAAATCATAGCAATTCTGACTATGTTAGTCATTGTGATGATGCCTCTGTAACTCCTAATGCTGGAAACCCGGAACGCGCCGTATAAAGTGCCATGGAAGCCCCCCATCCCTCCGTCTCAGTCCTGCGCCATCAGCAGCCTTCGTTCATCATAGTCGTTCCGGACCTGCTGTCGGATGTGGAGAGGGGGTCTTCCAACCCACTCACTATGGCGAGTATCCAATGAGACTTGATGATGGTCAGTTATTGCCTGATGCATCTGTGATTTCCAGGGAGAGCAGTCGTTCGATTCCTTGCCGCAAGCAGGACGTCGTGATCTTCTACCAAAACGCCGGTGGAATGAATTCTGATGTTGAAGAGTACCGCCTAGCTGTATCGGATCGTTATTATTGTCCTGTGCGAAACGTGGCTCGATTATCGATTTCCAATCAAGTCTTCGGTCCTGACTACGAGGTCTTTCGTTGCGATCGGAATCCTAACAACAGTCGTAAATCTACAGGTGGAGGTGTCCTTGTAGCTGTCCGTAGCGGGTTGGAGGCAAAGGCCATCGAGAACGATTCATGAAACTATGTGGAGCAGGTTTGGACAGCCATCAATCTGGGTGATGGCACACTATTTCTATACGCTCTGTACATTCCACCTGATCGAGTCCGCGACAATGAACTCATCGATACTCACTGTCGGTCAGTTTTCACAGTTGTCAAAAGTGCCACTCTAGTTGATGAGATATTCATTTTTGATGACTTCAATCTGCCAGGCGTTTCGTGGAGTCCATCTCATAGCGGATTCCTGTACCCAGATCCTGATAGCTCTACATTTCACGCAGGAGCTATTAGCCTTCTCGACAACTACAGCGCAGCGACGCTTTCGCAAATTAACCATGTAGTTAACGAAAATGGTCGTAGCTTGGACCTCTGCTTCGTGAGCACGCAGGACAGGGCTCCATCAATTTCCTCGGCTCCTTGTGCACTAACCAAGCTAGTTCCACATCACCCTCCTCTAATTGTCAATTTTGAGGAAAAACACGGGCGTGATTTTGAAGACTATCCTGCTACGGTTTCTTATGACCTCCGTAAAGCTGACCACCGTAGCATCATAGATATATTATCTAGCATGGTATGGGAGAACATCCTTGATCCAGATGACGTTGAGGCTGCAGCGCAAACCTTTTCACATGTCTTGGCATATGTCATTGACAGACACGTCCCGAAAAGAACTCATCACAAAGTGTCTCACCCTCCCTGGCAGACGAGAGAGCTACGTAGGTTGAAGTCAATCAAGAGAGCAGCATTGAGAAGATATACGAAGTATCGCACGCTTCCTCTGAAACTACATTATGTGAGGCTGAATCACATGTATCAGCGAGTCAGTCGTGAATGCTTGTCAAGTTTCCAACGAGGAATCCAGCGCACACTTAAGCTACACCCGAAATCCTTTTGGAACTACGTGGACGAGCAACGCAGGGAATCCGGCCTCCCATCGTCTGTGGAATTCAACGGAGAAGTTGCTGCCACTGTTCAAGATATATGCCACCTTTTTTTCCGAAAATTTTGCCAGTGTATTCACTAATGAGATACTAACTGACGACCATATTAACCTGGCTGCCAGGAACGTTCCAGTAAACGATCAAACGCTGGGTGCAATTGATGTTAATGCAGAAATGATTTCTAATGCCACGACTCTGCTCAGTCATCCTTCAATCCTGGACCTGGACCTGAAGGAGTTCCATCTGTATTTTTGAAGAGACATATTGCTAGATTGTTAATTCCGCTTCTTCGCCTGTTCTCTCAGGTGGCATATTTCCATCTTGCTGGAAATTTGCGCACATGTTACCCGTCCAAAAAAAAGGAAGGAAACGGGCTGTGGATAGCTATCGAGGAATTACATCGTTAAGTGCCGTTTCGAAGCTATTCGAGCTAGTGATTATGGAACCGTTGCTGTCCCATTGCAAGCAGTATTTGAGTGCTGATCAACATGGGTTTACTGTCGGCTGCTCTACAACCACCAATATGCTGTGTCTCACATCGTATGTAACCGAAAGCATGTCGGATCGGGTTCAAACGGACGTTATTTATTCAGACCTATCCGCAGCATTCGATAAGTTGAACCATGCTATTGCGATTGCTAAACTCGGCAGGCTCGGTATATGCGGTAATCTTCTGAGTTGGTTTCGATTATATCTTACCAGTCGGCAACTAGAGGTTGCCATAGGAAATTGCAGATCAGCTAGCTTCTTCACCACGTCAGGTATACCTCAGGTATACCATACATAAGGTAAGCCACATGGGACCGTTAATTTTATACAGTACTTCAACGACGTGCATCTGATCATCGAAGCTCCTCGGTTATCATATGCAGATGACCTCAAAATCTTCCTAAGAATATGCTCCATTGCTGACTGTCACTTTCTTCAACGTCAGCTGAATGTATTCGCTAGTTGGTGCAGGTTAAACAGAATGGTAGTGAACCCAGCCAAATGCTCCGCTATTACGTTCTCACGAAAACAACAACCGATAATATTTAGCTTTGACCTGCTTGGCTCGACAATTGAGACGCGTGAATCAGGTGAAAGACTTGGGTGTGATCTTGAATTCGCAGCTTGCATATGTTGTTGATAAGGCGTCAAGAACTTTAGGGTTCATTTTTAGGATAGCTAAAAACTTCACTGATATCTACTGTCTAAAATCTCTCTATTGTTCGCTTGTTCGATCGAGGCCTGAGTATTGTTCAAACTACAACAACGGTGCCGAGAGAATTGAATCTGTTCAACGTCGCCTTCTTCGTTTTGCGTTGTGTAGATTGCCTTGGAATTATCCGTTTCGATTACCCAGTTACGAAAGCCGTTGTCAACTTATCGACCTAGAACTTCTCCGGACTAGAAGAGACACAAGCAGAGCCCTAACTGTGGCCGATATCCTGCAAGGAAGGACAGATTGCGAGGCTATCCTGAGGCAAATTGACCTGAATGTTCAACTCCGACCGCTTCGTAATAACCTAATGCTAAGACTGCCTCTACGTCGCACAAATTATGGAGCGTACCATAGTTGATAAGGTTGGGGCTTCATCCAGCCTGTTGATGTAAAACAACAATAAAACAACAATAAATCCTCTGTATCATAGAAGGCAAACTCCCCAAGTAACCACCTAGCACGCTAACTACCCGATAATCACCCTTTTTGCGATATAAGGCAAATATAGGGTTTTCGAACTTTATATCAGTCGTACATCAGCCTTATAATGCAAAAAGGGCAATTAGCGGGCTTGTTGATTACTTGGGTCTTGTTTAATAAATGTTGTCAAACTGTTTGCTGCCGTTGACGCTGAGCTAGTTCTGAAAACTGCAAACTTCTTGAACAATCAATCAAATTTTTTCTTCACGGTCAAACCATCGTTGTCTACATCAGCTGTATCATCCAGTCGAATCAGTTTCTCTCTTCACTCGGCTGTCTTTCAAATCAGGGACACTCCCAGTGATGCTTTCAATTTTTCGATTACCTTGGTTACAGTAGACCTCGTCGAATCCGCCATCAAGAAGCTGAAATTTTCTAATGCTGCTGGCCCTGACGGGATCCCCTCAAGCATCCTGATTTTTTTTTCTTTTTTTTTTTTTTTAATTCTTTATTAAAGAGATTTTTAGCCTTAGGCTAGACAAGCATCCTGAAGCGATGCTGTTCAGAGCTTACAACACCGCTTTCGAAGCTGTTCAATATTTCATTACAGCAGGGGGAGTTCCCTACGCGTTGGAAATCGTCATTCATGTTCCCGATCTACAAGAAAGGAGACAAGAGAAACGTCGAAAATTACCGAGGGATCACATCACTCAGTGCCTGCTCTAAAGTTTTCAAAATCATCATCAACGACGCATTATTCTCTAACTGCAGAAATTACATTTCTCCTGACCAACACGGTTTTTGACGTAGGACTACGTCTGTTATTTCTATATGGGGATACACTTTGTGAAAACCAAAAATGGAACATGTAACAACATTATGAAAGATTTTGAACGTTAATAACTCAGCTGCCCCTGGATCTATTTCAATAATTCAATCACCAATCGACCAGAAATATTTCTACGCATCTTTTGAATCTTGGACTTAACCATTTTTCAAAATGTCTTTGTTGAAAATTGCACGAATTAGCAAATGTTGTTATGATAATTAAAATTATCACCGATTGCCTGCGAAAAACGATTTCCCTAACACAGATTTCAAAGTTGAGTTCCATCCGGTCTCACCAAACGGTGTTTATTCAATCACAGCGTGATGAGTGGTGGTGTTCTCCTGTACACAACGAAAGGCTCCCCGCAAGCAGTTAGCTATCAAGGCTGGCCTCAACCGCTCATCGGATTCAGTTGCAATCACCATGTGTGGAGGTGTCCGGTCGTCAGAATCAGCAGCAGCAGCAGGAGTGCTTTCGGTGCGTGGCGTTGAACATTGTTCTCCAGTACACAACGAAAGGCTGCCTGCAAGCAGCTAGCTGAAGCCCACAGGAGCATCCATAGAAGGAGGAAGAATCTGCACCGCTATTGCTCTGAATCAGTAGCTCTTCGTGAGTCGCTGTGGGCCATCTATGCCAAGCGCATCATACTAAAGAGTATAAACAGAGAGAGCCCCGCTCAAATTCCTATTCATACACAAAACACAAGCTCCTGCTGCAGTTAACAAATAAGATTTATTATATGAGTCCACGTAGTGCTACGTCACAATTGCGTACAACCCCGTAGGGATGTCCTTTGTAGTTTTATCCCAAGATATCAGTTTCAATAAATCTAGCTCCGTTCATTTCTTTATGTCTTCGGAGTATGGAAGCTGGAACGCAGGCGGACGTTGTATATACAGATCTTAAGGCTGCATTCGACCGGGTTGACCACTCCATACTGCTAGCTAAACTTGAAAAACTCGGTGTATCCTCGAGTTTAACTCGTTGGTTCAAGTCCTATCTGACCAATCGGGAACTTTGTGTTAGAATCGGATCAGAGCAATCGAACTATTTTACAAACAGCTCCGGTGTTCCTCAAGGTAGCAAATTGGGACCATTGCTATTCTCGATTTTTGTGAATGAGGCCGGACTGATCCTCCCAACTGGTTGCCGATCGTTCTACGCGGATGATGTGAAGACCTATGTGATTGTTCGTAGCTTCGCCGATTGCTTGCGGCTTCAGAACCTAATCAAGTGGTGCTCAAAAAACTATCTCACGTTGAATGTACAAAAATGTAATATTATCTCATTTCATCGCAAGCTGAAACCAGTGGCATTCAACTATACGATAAATCACCAACTTCTGCAACGTGTGGACAATGTTCGTGACCTAGGAATCACGCTGGACTGCGCCTTAACATTCAAGCTTCATTACTCGGGCATCGTTGCGAAAGCTAACAGGCAACTTGGGTTCATTTTCAAGATCGCTGACGAGTTTCGCGATCCTGCCTGTCTAAAAGCTCTATACAGCTCTCTAGTGCGATCGATCATGGAATTCAGCTCGGTAGTATGGTGCCCGTATCAAGCAGTTTGGATAGCGAGGATTGAATCTGTTCAAAGGAGATTTGTTCGGTATGCCTTTTGTCACCTTCTTTGGAATGACCCTGTGAACCTTCCGCCGTACGAAGATCGTTGTCAACTCCTGGGTCTTGAAACACTAGAACATAGGCGGACGATTAGTCAGGCCGTGTTCGCAGCGAAAGTACTTATTGGTGATATCGACTCTACAGGAATCTTGGCTGAATTCGAAATCTACGCACCCGAACGAGTTCTTCGGTCGAGGAGTTTCTTGCATCTTGGACCTCGTGCAGCGAACTACAGCTTGCATGACCCAATACGGTTCATGTCTGGGCGTTTCAACGAGTTTTACGAGTTTTTCGACTTTAACTGTGCAGCGGAAACCTTTCGTCACCGTATTCAACGCAGACTCCTGAGAAGATGAGTAGCTGTCCATTTAATGTACACATGAAGGATTGTGCTACCTGTTTATTTTTTGTTTCCGGTTCAACTGCATGACGAGGACTTCTACCTGTTTCACGGACAACTCTATGCCATAGAAGGATAACTTTTTTATGCTATAGACTTGATTAATGTTCGTTGTAATTGTATTGTATTATTGTGATTCATGTATTTCGAAAAGATATGGGGTTTTTACGCCTTTTCTAGGCTTTTCCCCATCAGGCTTCATTTAGACAAGTTAAGTCCGATGAAGAAAAACAAAATAAACAAATAAATAAAATCAATCAAACTACGTATAATTTCAAGTGAATGCTTTATCAAAGTAGTCCGCGATGTTTTGAAGAATGCTTCATTTGTCATTGTCGGTTTGTAAAAAACAATGAAGAATGCTTGAAAAATCCCACAAAAATACCGAAAATACCGGTTTTTAGCGTAAAAAACGGTATTTCGGTATTGTAAAATAGCACGCGTAATACCGGTAAAACCGGTTAATCAACCCTAGGTACAATCCTTTAATCCATGGCCCACTTAGTAATGGAACATACTCCTTTGCTTATTACAGCGCTACTAGTGAACGTTTTCGGAAGCTTTTGACGTCTATTTGTTGACAACAACAATAACAGTGTATTTTTTTCAGTTCATAAAACGCTCTTGTTTTGGAGACAGTCACCATGCAAGAGGACTCAAAGTAAACGCCGGAGTGGAACCGCCAACCGTCAGCTCCATGGAAAGAGGTCCGGTAAAGGCCCAGCTACAAAGCAAGACCATGCTGGAGGTGGCGGTTCGATTCCCGGGCCGGTTTGGGAATTTTTCGGGTTGAAAATTTCCTGACTTCCCTGGACATAGAGTATGATTGTACTTGCCACACAATTATTCTAATGCAAAAATTGTTCAGGCATCGAAAGCTCTTAATTAATAAGTGTGGAAGGGCATCTAGTAGAACACTAAGTTGAGAACACGCAAATAAGTTAATATGCTATAAGCAATAAGCTTGAAATGCGAAGAATAAGAAGAAAAAGAAGATATATTGAAGAGATCCTGAACTAGGAAATCTAAATCATGATCTGAGACTTGGAAAAAAACCGGGATTCTGCATACATCGAAAACAGTTCCCAATCTTGGAACTTTGTGGAAAAATTGCTGATCAAAACTTTATGCACAACTCTTGATCCGATGTCTGTTTTATAATAAGGATACTGTTTATGTTCCAATAGCGCTATAATTATAACCAGGCTACTAAATAACACCCACTCAAAAAATTCAGCACACAATTTGCGAAGGAATGGAATTCCGTTGCCTCGTCTGATCATTTTGATCCATTACCGTCGTCATCATTGTCGACGCGCTCCAAGAGTGCAGTAATTTTTATTTTAATATATTTATAAATCATTATAAGCGAGCTGATTAATAAATCACCCCGTTAATCGTTTACTACGCCCGCTTTAGAGAGTGAGCACTCGGAAACAATGTTGAGCCGAGTGTGGCGAGGCAGAGTAGGTGATGGTGGTTAAGCAAGCCAGCATTTAGTTAGTCGCCTCTCCGGACGAGCGCGAGTGTGAGTGCGAGAACGCAGAAGGCTCCCTCCGACGACGATGTTGCGACTCTGACTGTAAGGGGGGACAAGTAAATATATCAAGGTGCACGATATGAAAATGAAACTTATTGTCACCCTGCTGCGTTGGGGACTCCACCCTCTCACCTCCTCCCGACAGCGACTCCGGCTTGGTCCTTCTTCTTATCGTCGAGTTGCCCTTTGGTGGTCGCCTGCCCGGGTGCTCTTGTACGGTGTGTCTAGATAATTAGCTGGACTTTTAATGAATTCAGCTAATATGGGTAGGGTAATTCAGCTAATTACGTTTTACTGCTGCTGTTACAGCTGCTGCTGCTGCCGACCGCCGACGTCGTTGCCGAGCCAGTTGTCACGATCACATACAATTAGAAGCCCGAGGAACCAGTTTTGATTAAGCATCGGTGGAGAATTTTTATATTCCAGTCCATATGACGGTTGGTTAAAGCTGTTATGTACTTATCATTTATTAATAGTATTAATATCGAGTATCACACGCGCTCGGTTTTGCCTCGTCTGACTTAATTTTTCTTATTTTGGTCGCGTCACACCCACATGTTTCTACGGGCAGTGGATCACATGATCGAAACGGGTAGCTTAATCGGTGGTGTCAACGCGATAGTCTCGAAAGCAGCCCAGGGTTGGGAGGGCCAAACGATCAATAATAATGCTCATTTAATATGTACCGGTTGTCGCATAAAACACGCACTTAAGTAATATCACTAACTCACTCAATCTACGGCTGGTCGCCTCACCTCGTCAAGATTCGATGAGAGAAAGAGAGTTGTGTGACAATGTTGCGACAAGGTGTGTGCTCTGAGCCTAAACACATGTGCGTAGCATACCACGTTCGGTAAGCACTTGGGCGGCACGGAGGCGGCGGCAAGGGATTAATTCATTCCCGATCGCTAGGGGACAGCGGGTGGAGACGCGCGGTGAGACACGCCACGGTGGCGGGCTTAATTGAACCGGTTTCTAATAGTTAGTAAGTGCCACTATGCCTATTACAAACACGTTGGTATGTGGAAAGCAATCGCTCCGATATTAGCGAGCGAATTAAACCCGTTGTAACCTATATTTGCCGGTGAACTGGCTTGGTCGGGTGCGAAGGCGAGAATTATGATTATGTCTCAATTTGTCCAGGGTATATATCTAAGGAGAGATCGATTGAGGAAATTCGTAGGTGATTCATTCTATGGGTTTAAATTTTCCGTACAAAGCAATCATTGTAGGAAACTGATTGGAACCAAACATCTCGGTACCTGATGATGGTATGGATTCCCGAGCAAAGTCGAGCATCACAATTAAAGCAATTCAATATAAACACAATGACAATGAGAATCAGTGTCATGAATTACTAAATATTAAACTATTATAAGAGGTTCCTTTATTGAAAGTACTGTTGTTATTCCCAACGTTGGAAAAATTTAAATTAACCAGCATCCAAAATTAATTTAATATCTAATATTTTGAATTGCTTTCAATATGAGTAATCTTTATCTTAAGAAAATAAGGGCTGTCCAAAAACCAAGTTCAGAGATCTATTCACGCGGGGAGAAGGGAAAGGTCATAATATCTCTGTGTACAACGTAAGGTAACGCTCTTCAAGGATATTATAAAACATGAAAATTCCTATCTTAAAATGTGGAGTGTATTAGTGATTGAAATGATTCATGTTCAAAAAATTAGAAAAAAAAAGTTGCCAACACGAACGTCGCGATTATCAGACCTGTGCTTTCTCCAATGATAGGCTAAAGGCGAGCTAATAAGAAACGCTCCTTTCCTCTCATACTCGATTTCGTATGCTTTTTCTGCTGAACGGGAATTGGTGAAAATCGTGGCATGTGTGTGCGCCGTTCTACAAAAATTCTTGTTTGTATAGTCGAAAGCGTAGGCAGACCATGAAATAATAAAGATACAAAAGGGTTGTGTTCCCAGCACGACCGCATTATTGACGAAGGACTACGATATTGTTTTGTTTTTTTACTAAGCAAATTAATTAATAATTACAAAATTATTCTAAAATAAATAAACATTCAATTCACAGTTATGAAATAAGGTGACATTCAATATCCTGAAATGAATTAAATTTTCATATTTCAAAATTCAATTCCTATCCCATTCAAAATTAAGTACCTACTGAATAAAGTTTATTTACGGTAACCGAAGTGAAAATTCGCTTTTTCGCATTCCCGCAGCGCCGGTGGTGTAGTGGTAAGCGTGATTACCTCTCACCCCAGCAGGCCTGGGTTCAATCCCAGTCGGCGCCACCGGGATGTTCTGAGGCATAACATCTCTAATCACGCCATCCTTCGGAAGGGAAGTAAAGCCGTTGGTCCCAGGTTCATGAGTTGATGGGTCGATAGGTAGGGTCCAGGTGTCGGTAGCATTGGTGCTCAGCAAACAAATAAATCAAGGAAAAAATGCATTTCATATAACAAACCGGTTCATAATACATATAAGTAAGTTACACCATATTATTACATTTTAATGTTTCAAAATTATGCCAGATCAACAGAGTCTCATTTGAGTTTGTCTTTTAGCTTTATTCGAACTAAACTATCAAATAGCGAACGTTGTAATTCAATAAATTTAACGTCAATCAAATTGATTCATATTAACATATTTTTGTGAATTTGAACTGATCTATTCTCGTTTACACAAGGCATAGGCCTGTATTTAAATTTGCAGACATTATGGTAGCTTTTTGATAAGTCTTTGTTCGGCTTTGTTTCGCTGATGTATGCCATGAAAAATGCAAATCGTATACTTTCAAATCAATATATTACAAGCTAATACGTTACATTCGTAAAATCTTCATTTCAGAACTAGCGACGGCAGTCCCAAAACAGCAGATGAAATGAAATTTGAAGATAAAATCAAACTTCCAGTTGGGCCGTAATAAGAAGAATTTATCAAAATTTCGATTTAAAGAATTACTATTTCAAAGGCACCTTTACGTCCCTGGTGACACAATTCTGAACTAAACTTCGCACCATCCAATAGGTCAAGTCAGATCGTACACTGGTGAAGAAATTTTCAACTAAACTGGCCACCATACACTAGGTCTTATAAATCTGATCAACTTTGTCGAAGAAACAGCAACCATCTATCTAGTTGAGCTTTCAATTATAAGTCAAATCGTATAATCACCGGGTCTGGTGTGAGAATTTAGAACTGACCTGCCCACTATACAAAAGGTTATGTAGATAACAACCTTATCGGCACTGGTGGTGGAGTGCTTATCGTGATTATCTCTCACCCCAGCAGGCTTTGGTTCAATCCCAGTCGGCGCCTCCGGGATGTTCTGAGGCATAACATCTCTGATCACGCCAAAGCGAGGTAAAGCCGTTGATAGGTAGGGTCCAGGTGTGAGAGCTGCCTCCCTGGCGTCGGTAGCATTGGTGCTCAGCACGGAAAACAAAATCGACGGAAAACAAATCAAGAGAAAAAAAATAGATAGCAACCTTCTATCTAGTCGAGATATCGACTGAAGCATTCATAGTATCAAAGGGCAGTGTTTGGGAAAATATCAAAACATCTCACCAACGCCCAAAATCACGCTTGATTTTCGTAGAAAAAAATCAACAAGCAAACAACTGCGTTTGATTTTGCAAGCTGTGATATCGCAGCTCAGAATATCAAGCTAACAAAACTCACCAGCTGCAAATCTCAACAAACTGTGGTGTGATTGAGTTTCGCGATTTTTGCTTTATACCCGAACGCAACCGAAACTTCCATACGGCTGGCAGCAGTCACTTCGTGTCTGCCATCGATGAATAGTAAAAAGAGATAGCAAACTATACCTTCTCTTTCTAAGAAAACGATGTGCAACGGAATCATTTTTGTGTTGAGTCAACTCTCAGCTTGATTTTTGCACGTTGTGAATAGTCTCGCAATTTCAAAGGAGCTTGTAAAATCAATATCAAGCCTGATATTTTGTTCCAATATCACGCGTGATATTGAGAGCGTATGAGAGTGGAAAAATATCAATTGATTGATGATTTTGCCAACACTGCAAATGGCACCAGTGGGAAAATATGTTTTCGAGTGAGATACGTTAGGTCTTGTCATTCAGAACTGACGACAGCAAACTTCTATCTAGTCGTACTGTCAAGTTAACGCAAGCAATAAGATGTCAAATTACAAACTAGCGTGACATGGTGAGTGAAATCTAAACTGAGCTGTCCATCATCCAATAGGTCTTATTCATCCGAACAACTTTGTCCGAGACAGCTACCTGCTATATAGTCGAAGTCGCAAGTTAAAGCAATAAGAAGTTTAAAAGTATAGTAGTGTGATGTCTTCTTCTTCTTCTTCGCATTTCAAGCTTATTGTATATCGCATATTAGCTTATAGCATGCTCTCAACTTAGTGTTCTAGATGCACTTCCACAGTTATTAATTGAGAGCTTTCGATGCCTGTACCATTTTTGCATTAGTATAATTGTGTGGCAAGCACCATTATACCCTATGTCCAGGGAAGTCGAGAAATTTTCCAAGCAGAAAAATTCCTAGACTAGACCAGGAATCGAACCCAGCCACCTCCAGCATAGTCTTGCTTTGTAGCTGCGCCATTACCGACTGAGCTAAGGTAGGCCCCACTTGTGTGATGTACACCATCCAATAAGTCTCTTTCACTTGAAAACTTTTCCAAAAACAGAAACCTTCAATCTAGTCAAGGTAAGCAAATAATTTATTTGTGCCACCTGGAAGACGAATTCTGAACTCAACTGTTCCTCTTCCAATAGGCATTATGCATCTGAACAGCTTTGATGAAGACCGCAACCCAGTGATGTCATGCTAAATATGGAACTGGTTACTTATTTAGAATTACCCTTTGTGCCCTTTAAGAAAGATAGATATATTGATTTCAATAACTGGTTACTGTGGACTATCACCAGTTCTAACCAACATGACATCACTGAACATTTAAATTAAAATCGTGAAAGTCCGGTAACTGAAGGAGTCAAACTTTCCACAAAAAATCTGCTCGAATAAAGACTGGAACGCGCAAAAATTGGTCGACAAAAAAATCGGTTCTTCCAGTCAAAACTCATATCACAAAAATCTTCTTATTTTTCTTTTGGTAGTTCAATTCATATATTTAAAGGAAAAAATTAAAGGGTTGTGTCCTAGACACGACCGCAGTATGACGTAGAACCACGCAAAATTGATGTTTGCCATGCATTTTTGACTATTATACAAGAATCCAAAAAAAAGCTGTCTACGTAGTTGATGAACAGCCCCTAATTGTGGTTTGCTTAAAATTTATTGCCCGGAAAAAAGTGATCGTCAAAGTCCATGTCTTTTTTGGGTTGTTATTAAGGGGAGGATAGGTTGTTGTTAAGGGGGAGGGGGTTTTACATACATAATTTTCCAAGTCTCATTCCTCATTGTGGTGGTCATGGTCACGCCGTGATCCACCTTTAGCCGCTGACTTGGTCCTGCTTGCTGTAGGACCTAGTGCCACGCCGTCCGAGTCAGAGTCAGGAAAGCAGCGCTGTTTTATATCTTTTCAAGCAGAATGATGTGCAACCAAGTGGTATTCGTTTATGATGACTGGGTTTAGGGAAAACGTTTAGTTCATGAAAACAGTGATAAAATTATCATTTCGCATTTTCAAAAGTTTTTTGATTAAAAATTGGAAAAGTGTTTATTTCAGCAGATTTGTTAAGTAATATTCTATCGATTGGTGTATTTAGATTTTAATTACATCGATAAATGATAAAGTTACAAGCGTTCAAAACCTAACACTATTTTACTACACATATTTTCTGATTTGTACCCCAATATAGTCGACAAAGACGTAGTTCTACGTCAAAAAATTTCGTTTATTCTTTTGGTTTGCCAAATCCGAACTGCCGTGCCTTCAGCTTAACTTCTCATGGATTTATTAGTTTTTTTTAGATTCCATTTGACCAAGGCCCAATACCGTTCGATAGGGTGGAGTTCTGGGCTGTTGGGAGGGTTGTGGTCTTTGGGTACCACAACCACGTTGTTCGCATCGTACCAATCGATTGCCTTTTTTTTTTCGCAAAGTGGCAGCTCGCCAAGTCCGGCCAGAACAGCACAGGTCTATTATGTTGCTTTAGGAATGGTAGCAGCCGCTTTTTCAGGCACTCCTGGACGTAGATCTCTTGATTGATGGTTCCCGTAGTAATGAAAATGCCACTTTTTAGACCACACGTGCATATGGCCTGCCAGACGAGATATTTTTTTCGGGAACTTCGATAGTTTGATGGTTTTGAAAATTTCAGCCACCTTCCCTTTTCCTGATGCGGTATAACACTCCTGTCCCGGAAGCTGCTTGCAATCCGCCTTCACATAAGTTTCGTCGTCCATGACGACACAGTCGAACTTTGTGAGATTCGTTTACAGCTTTCGGGACCGCTGCTTTGCCGAGGCGTTTCTTTTGTCGACAACCCGGCTCGTTTCTTGGCCCGCTGCACAGTAGTATAGGAGAGATAGAGCTTGCCAGCGACGTCCCGGATGGAGAGGTTAGGATTCCGCTTTTAATTCACCGCCACCTTCTTCGTCGTCGCAGCCACGTCCGATTGCCGCCGCTTCCAGGCTTCCTCCCCGAACACTTTTAAAACGTTTGTCACGGTCGATTTGGCCACATCCAGCAATTTTGCCAACTTTGCAATTTTGACATGCTGCTCCTCTTGCTTGGACGTCATTGTGAAAACTGGAGAGCAAACGGTGAAAACTCATCATAGCAACCAACATCCAAATGCAGCATTTCAGGTTTTTTATGCATTTTTAACAGAAATACACCAATTTGAAGTTGATCAATTTTTGCGCTTTCCAGACTTTATGACGAAAATCTAAAAATAAAAATACCCAGTCTACAAGGCCGATGGAAGTAACTCAATACATGAGTAGAGTTCAATTCACAATTGCATTACATTGCGTAGCACGATTGAGTATCCGTTAAACAAATTCAAAGTGAACGCCGTTTAAATGTAATTATAGCTATTCATTATAGATAGAAAATCGAGGGAAAACACACTCATTCTCTAAGTAACCCATTGTTTAGCTAATTTTAAGTTATAAGACACTTTTAGGCCCCGGAACCGCTAGGAACCAAGCTGTCGGTATAAGCCTACGACAGCTCCCGGGATGGGAACTCACGGCCTCTGATAGTTCCGGGTCTCAAGGCGTACGGGCGTGGGAGAGTTTTTGGACAAGGGATCCTATCAAACGCTACGGTAACCGTTGACGATTGATTGATTGATGGCAAACAAACCTGGCTGGGCTTTGGTGGTGACGGTTGGAGGTTGGGTGATGGTCGGGTGGCAGTAGGATGGCGTCCGGTAGGCGACCAGGTGGTGGCCGGGTGGTGTCCGGGAAGCGGCCGGATGGTCGCCGGTAGCAGCCCGATGGCGCTCGGACGACGGCCGGGTATACAGCCTGATGAAGGCGAGTTCGGGCTGAGTGCGACCGGATGAAGACCGAGTTGCGGCCGGGTTGTCAGCCGGATGGAAGCGAGTTCGATTGGAGAGGACGGCTGAGTGCGGCCGGATGAAGACCGAGTTACTTGCAGTGACTGACCGCGGGACGACACACGAGCACACGTCTTGCTACTTAGGTGGTTGTCTACTGACTTCTCCAGCCCCCGTTATCTGCTCACTCTCCTCCATCGTGGGCTCAGTCAGGGAGAGTTACCGCCCACACTCTCTTCGAGTTCAGTGGATATTGCCACCACCCACCTGCACTCACCGTTTAGCTGTTCGATCGTCTGACCACGAATTTAAATTGACCGTTGCCGATTAAACTATCTCCCTAATATAAACATTATGAAAACAATGTTACCGGCCGGTAACGAAATCAAATTCTACTCAATTTTGAGTTAATTTCATTGGCCGTGTACTAGCGTACTCATAGACTTAAAAGACGTAAAAAATTTCTTTTCATCAAGCAAATTTTTGAGGAAAATTTTACTAACTTTCTACTATTATGAGATAAATCCTACTCAATTTTGAGCTAGTCTCATCGACAGTGTACGGCGTCTAACTATGTGACAGCCGTCACATCCCCAGACGGTCTGAAGCAAAACCTACAGGTAATCTCTTTTATAGCCTCGCAACCGCTCGTCTCTCTTTGTTCTCTCGATAGTCAAAGCAAGCGAGCACGTGATTGGTTGATTGCGGCCTAAGAATTTGATCAATTTTCAATAGTTAACTAATGATATGTTTGTATAATCTATATACAAATTAAATATTATATCAATTCTGAATCAAAGGGTGTGAAACAAATTCAAATCCATCCCTAAATGGCCTAGTTATAAGCTATAAAAACCTAACACTATTTTGTTACACAATTTTTTGATTTACACCCCAGTACAGTCCTCAAAAATGTAGTCCTACGTCAAAAATCATTACATCGTCTGCAAGGTCAACTTATATAATGGGGCATTCGCTGCGGAGGATAATAGGAAATGCAACTAACATTCAATGTAACACATAGGGGAATTTACGTATTCTCGTCAATCTAAGCAGCGTCCGAACTTCTATTAGCGATTTCTCAGCGTCACACACATACATGACAGGTTTGTTTGTTGACATTTATCTGCTGCTTGCTGTTCTACCAATTCCAATCGACAGAATTGATCAAAACGGGTTGAACATGTTTTTACAATGCTCCAAACTTCTCAGGTGAGTGTGACTATTGTCGGCAGTCTCTTTTTCTTCGGCACCCTTTCCATTTGAACTGCGTGTTAACCAGCTGTTCTATTATCGGCAACTCGAAATCAGCCGTATTTTGTAGTGTGTATATTTAATTTAAAGAAAAATATGGCATAACGGGATTGCACAGTCGTAAAAATGTAATCAGATTGAAGCTGAAAAGGTAAGGAATCGGCTTTATACATTCAGCGAAGAGTTTTGATGGGAAAATACAGTGAAATTAACGTTTCAATTTCGGTTGCCGAAAACAGTCAATGGGTGCCGAAGCCATAATTTACCCTATTTGGTTTGCGCGCAGACGTAAGCAATTAAGGTAGTGGAATTAAATGAAAATTACTAACCCTCCTCTCTTCCTTTATGATAAGTGTTCATTTGTATGCTGTAGTATAGTTGAAAGAGTAAGGAGTGAAACCCGAATCATTCACCCAGGCACGCTACCCCATTGCTTCTAGTGGAAGCTTTTGAATATGTCTCAAACTATGCAATCTAACTCTACGGTCGCAGAATGTTTTCCATATCCTATTTTTTTTTTTTTTAAGTTTAAGGTATTTTAATGTGCAAGTTACTGCAACTGATTTTCTTGGATTCCTTAAAATATTTACATGCAGCAGGCCTGGGTTCAATTGAAGTCGGTGCCGCCGGGATGTTCTGAAGCATAACATCTCTGATCATGCCTTCCTTCGGAAGTAAAGCCGTTGGTTCCCGGTTCATGAGTTGATGGGTCAATAAGTAGGGCGTCGGTAGCATTGGTGCTCAGCACGGAAAAGAAGATCGACGAAAAACAAAATCTAGGAAAAGAAATATAATTTCTCTAACAAATATTTAGAGGTAATTTTTTGCAATGTTCACACTGCCGTACTCTAAACGGAACTATCAATTCTATACTTTCATCTCCTCATCTATCGTATAAAAATTACAACTTTAGTCTGTTATTTGAAATAAGCATCTTCAACTATGTAAATCGTTGACTTCACGCAGAAGTAATACTAAACATATAGTCAAAGTACTATTTAAGTTGTCTACTCCCTTGGAGGATTCTCAGAGATTTTTGGGGCGAATATTAAAGAATTCTAAGGAAAGGGATTCAAAACCAAAATCCCCTTTGACATGACCATGCACTTATTACGTAAGATTAAAAAAAAAAAAAAAACATTTTCTTACAAGGGAGGCAGGAAATCTCAGAAATACCTTACGAAATCATGAAGAATACAGAACATGTAAATGTTCGATATTTGATCTTATTTAGGGGGAGCTGGTATAGAAAAATCCCTACAATAATCTTACGTCATAAGGTCCCTTACTGGAATTCCAAATTAGTTCTGAGGGATTAGCACCAAGGAAGTTAATTTGGAAGAGAATTCTAAACAAATTTGGCGGAAAGTTTCAAATTAATTCTAGTGTGAAGTCCTAAGTGAATCTGAGCAGAATGGTAAGAATGTTCTCAGAGTATTTTATTATAGGTATATTATTATAGAGATAATTCAACGGATTCTTTGAACCAAAAAATCTGTGGATAATTTGCGATTTTTGAGAAGGCTTTCATCTTTACGACTTAAACTGCTGAAAAATGTTCCTCCAACTAACTACGGTCAGGAACGTTTGTTTCCAGTTTTTAAGATTTTGCAAACTTAGTCAAATCATCCAGCTCAATATGCTTCTCTGTGTTTAGCACCGATTCTCACAACATGACCTGCCCACTATTCTCTTCCATGCTTTGGCGACTATTTCAATACAAGGAAATGTCGAGGGGAGCATGGAAGAAATTCAACGAGAGTTCGAAGCATGATTCCAAGGAAATTTCATAACAAAATACTGCGTGAATTTGATGTCAAATTAAGTCTTAAAAGAATTCCAAGGTTGTCTTGACTAGAACTCCAGTGCAGTTATGAGAATTATGAACTGAAGAGAGAACCTTTGGTGAATAATAATTAGAAATTCAAGACATTCTGTAGTAAAATTCCCGAGAAATTCTGGCAAATACACAATGAAAATTGATGTTGACCAATCAATTTGCCCAATCGATATCAAGGGCAACATGCCTTTGACTTCCGTGAATGAGTGGATTTAACACTGTGTACAAATACATTTCCGAATCACGTAAATACACGTGAGCTTCTGTTTGCCACGCCACGCCGAGCAAGTAACTATCCGCGATTGTCCTTTTCCGGGACATGGCCGATTCTCTGCACTATCACATTTCTCTTTGAAACAAACGCATCATAACACGAACGACACCGGCCGTCCGTGGTGGCAGCGACGACGACGACGACGACGACCCATTGCCACACGTTACGGCATTCTGTTTCTTCCTGTGACAAACAGCACCACACCACCCACACGAGGGGCTCAGGACAAAAACGCAGAGATTTATTGGTGATAATATTATACGACGCATTGCAACCTCCGGAACGTCTGTGTTGTATTATTACAACAAGCACGATGCTTCACAACAACGCGAGCTATGCAATTTGCTTTTCGGGGGGCGCCAAAATTGTTTATTTTTAAACCCATTATAGCATTGCACTTGTAGGTAGGAAGGTGGAGGCCAATGCGCGACGCTCTTTCAGCTTTTGGAATGCGAATACTATGTTGCTTTTGCCTTACTTGTTCGAGAAAGGTGCCACGACCACCGCGCTACACTCATTGCAAGGCGGCTTTTCCCTGCCGAACTGGATCCCGCCCTGCTACGCTGAGAGGAACGATGGAATGTCCGAATGCCGGTGGTCGGGATTTAATAAATTTCCTCCTATTGAATGTAATTATCAATTAAACAGTAAACAGATAGGACAATACCAAAACGGGTTCGAGGCTCGGGTTGGGCAGTATACGGGTTCGATAAAAGACGCGAAAAGTTTAAATGGAAACTGAAACGGACCGATTGTAATTATAATTTCTCGCACAATAATGCGCTCTGATCTGATTAAACAATTTGCAACGTCTGTTTGCTGGAAACAAAATTAACATACGGAAACGGTTCATTGTTTGCGGTGCCCAAGTGCCCTTTCGATTAACGGTCTTTCAATCGACACGATCCGAACTGTGGAGTGCGAGTTAACATAATAAAACTCCAAATCTTATCAATGGGAAACCGTGTACATTCTCTCGCACATCCTTCGGCAATCTTTTGGGGCCACCAACCGCCAAACTACCTACAGCACTCTAAATTGGCAACCACTACCGAAGTGCAGCTGCCGTGTGGCGTTTGATGACCGCTCCGATAGAACAATACATAAGCTCGATCGGCTTCGAGTCAGGAGCACTGCAAAAGTGCAGAAGGGTATCTCTCTCACCGGTAAGCGGAGTGTGCAAAATTCCTCTGAAAGGAGCAGTTTTAACGTCCAACGGCAGCCAGAATGGTATCGTGTCGAAAATGCGATATCCAATACACACATTTCTCGCCCTACTTCTTCCGCCCACGAGGAAGGAACCCTCTGCACTCGCTCACTCACTCATTCGTTCGCTTGCGATTGAGGATGCCCGGCCGAACTGCCAAAACCAAAGCATGCGATGCTTTGCGAACCGAGGGCTACTGCGAGAAGAAGAGTGAGTGAGTGAGTGAGAAATGTGCCTCACGGGCGCACGGGCTAGGCCCAATCTATATCTAATCGCAGGTACAACCGAACCTTTTACATTTATATGTATCAAAATTATAAAATGCATCAGCATTAATTTCAATTTCATGTTACGGTAGACAAAGCGGTCACAGGGTTATCCAAATCTTGGAATTATATACCTACAATAAAATTGGCAGAGCAAGTTAATGAAAGCCTTTACAAATGAATCATTTTATTTACCCCGACGGACGACGTGTTTGGGGGTACGGTCCAGCTTTGGGACGAGAGAACCACTGAGGAATGGCGCCGGTAGGTCAGGGCCACGAAAGAGAATGAGCAAGGAGCTACCTTTTCGGGATGTTTGGGATCTCTGCACCTTTTGGAGTAGGGTGAGCTTTATGTACATTATACCTTGTGGATCGGAATAATGCAGTGCTGTTGTGGATTGGCGGCGGCTGGGCGGTAGGTTTCGATTACTGGAGATGAAAATGAATTCTTCCCGACAGTTGTTGGGGGGGGGGGGCTTGCTACCGATGATAGCGATGATGCCTGATGGTTGAGCTGGCTACACTGCGTTACATTATCGGGAGTCGTGTTCTGGAACGTTTTTGGAAGGTGCCACTGATGAAGTTTGATGGACACCCGGAGTTCATTAGGGTGGATGTATAGTGATTATAATGTTAAAATAGGGGTGTTTTGTAACGTTAATAGTGTTTAAAAGTTTTCTGCTGCCCATTTTGGTAATTGGGATGAGCCTCAATTTTTCCATTGTTTAAGAAACACTTCTGAGTTTGAAGTTTGAGTTTCCCGAAGATGAACTGGCGTCTGGCTGAAAATATCCATAATAACGACAACCAACCAGAATGAAGTCCTAATTGATTCAAAGAGTCATGGACCTTGAGGAGTTTAGCAAGTCCTCTAATTTTAGTTTAGTAGTAGGTGCTAACATCAGCAAATGTAGCCCGAATATCCAACGACGCATCAAAACTCTGTACGCTGCACGAAAGACGGTACAACTTTATATCCCCTGAAGAAGACCAAGTCCAAAGGCCGAAACGTCGGACATAAAACTTAGTAGCGTTTTGATCCATCGTGTACCTGAAAAATCATTCCTAGTTGCAGACGATTCCCAATTAGAACTTCTTCCAACTCCAACTTCAACCTCTACTCCGACTCTGGCCCAACATTATTGCATTTACATTTCGGGCTACGTTATTACAGAAGACCACCAGCTAAATCAAAGACATGCGTAATGAGGGTCTAGGACATGCAGTAAACAAAGGACATTTTTAAATTTCTACTAGCCGAAAATGGCAGCCCATTTATTGTACTAATCAGGGCCGGTAAATGTCATTTTTAATGAAAGATCTCACGAGAGATACTTATGTCACAATCATTGGATGAGAAAATAACTATAGAGATTGTCTTCAAAATGTCATCGATTTTTTTGTCATGACAGAACGTGACAATTTTGTGAATATCGATGGATGGCAATCGATGTCCGTCGGTGATTGACACTAGATTGTGGAACAGAGACCGACGTTAAATAAAGGAAAAAGAAGAATTATAAAATGTACTGAAAAAACGCAAAACAGATTTCTCTTACATCCAATGTAAGGTTAGACTTATGACATCCTCTGCATATGTCTCATACAGCAAATGTAATGTCTTTTCTTTTCAATGGACTTCAGCGTACTAGCAAGTTTTCCAGAATGGATATTTTTGTAAAAAAAACCTTCACGAGATGATTTTTTAGACACAATGCATTTAGGGAAACAAACTTTGTTTGAAAAATAAGCTCACACTAAAATTGCATAGTTATTTTAAAAACCTTCCGACAGCCACATGACAGAATCTGTTTACGTCGCGAAACATTGCAAATGCTGCATACACACTAAAAAAATCTGAATTTTACTGGTGATGTAAACATCTATGCATGCAAACATTCATGCATGTAAACTTCCTTTTCACGTAAACTAGCAGCTTGCAAGAAATGTTGCAAACAAAAGTGGAAAGTTGCATACAATATATGGAATATTGCATGACATATGTCGATTTATAATGTAAATTTGTATGATTTATGACGCTCCATTTATGTGCATCATAGTAACGAAAATTTACACTACTTTTTTTTACCTGTGTACTTTTCAAGAAAATATGTAATAGAGTCTGTTTCGGGAAACTACATACTTGCCGGATAGAATGGCAAGTCACACCGATAATTTTAACGCGATGGGAGAGCAAATATGGTTTTCGGACTAGCACAGAAACGTGTTATCGATTTGCTGGTCACTTATCAACTGACTGTATTTCACCTATCGGTTACACTTCTTGTGTGCATGAGCGAGATTGCGTGTATGATTGAGAGTGAGTGCTATTTAGTGTATGTGTTAAACAGTATAAGTATGGTAAGTATGGTTTGTTGAAGGTTGAACATTTAGGTACTACACTTTATTTAATTGATTTCACTTGCGGCAACATGCCGGCCCCCGTTGGCAACGTTCAGTTTCAACAAGCATCTTGGTCCTTCGTTGTAGCTTCTTCGTCCTGATCGGTTGGAAGAACCGACGCTTCAGTCACGGCTCGCTTGTAGCGGCCGCCAGTAGTCTTCATGACGACCACTCGAATTCGGCCGTCTTTGCCCGGAATGGTCTCGACGATACGCCCCAAAGGCCAGTGGAGCGGTGGCGTATTCTTCTTCAGAAGGACTAGTTGACCTGGTTGTAGATCGGTTTTTTTGCTTCCTCCACTTCGTCCGTTGGTGAAGCTGGCTCACATAGTCACGTGACCATCGAGTCCAAAGGTCCTGCAGCGTTTTCTTCATATCCTGTAGGCGACTGAGCCGTCCAGGATTGATGTAGCTCAGATCTGGTTCCAGGATTGCGACGAGTGGTTCCCCGACCAGGAAATGTCCTGGCGTCAGAGCCGCCAAATCATCGGGAGAATCGGTGAGCGGCGACAGGGGGCGGGAATTGAGCACTGCTTCAACTTGCGTGACGACGGTGTGGAACTGATCCACCGAGAATGCTTTCAGTCCCATGATGCGACGGAAATGGTATTTGAATGATTTGATTCCCGCCTCCCAAATGCCACCGAAGTGTGGTGAGCGGGCGGGGATAAACCGGAACTTGATCCCGTTGTCCAAGCAATGGTTTCGCCATTCGTCTCCCTTGAACTGCTGCAGGAACTCTTTACGCGACGCGATGAGCTCACGATCCGCCCCGACGAAAGCGGTCGCATTATCGCAATGTAGCTCCACTATACGTCCGCGACGCGCGACGATCCGCTTTGACGGCGCCATCGTGTTTGTTGCCCCGAGAAAAGGAAAGAATTTACCTCGTAACGGCTCTTACGCGCCGTGTCGACGACTACGACGATACCAACTGATGATCCGTGTTCCTCCGAACCAATCTACGGACGAAGATCGACCCCTTCCGACTACACCGGTACCAGCAAGGATGATCGGCACCAGCTATCAGACCCAAGCAAAGGTGGACAACGCGGCGGTCAGCACCAACCACCACAGCAGCGATCAGTTGTAAATCAATTGTGTTCTTTTTCTGCGATCACTAGGCTACGGGAATATTCACTGCGCGGCAGCAAACTATTCTTCTTGTTCGGGAGCGATATCCCGAGTATAAAGCGTACTAACAAGAATCATCGTAGGTCTGTTCACACTATGATAACGAAAAATAAATCAGCAACGTGGCTGCAAAGAAATATTTGTTACAATAGGCTGTATCCTGTGTGGGCACTATCAGTAGTTTTGTTCACTTTTCAAGCACAGTTCAGCACACTTTTTTTTCGTATCTTGAACAATTTGTATCGATCCGGTCCGATGAAACACTGTCTTGGACAGATATGCGATGTTCACTAGGAACGATACATTGATCAATCGTCTACCATCATGGACGGTTCAACGTTGGGAAAACGTGTAATCCGTGAAACGAAATGTTCAATTTCACATGCAGAAACGATCACCGCACTGGTACCTGGTACCACAAACACGCGACGTGTACCGGGACGATTCCCGGGTTTCGGCACCAAAAATGTTTCGGGAAACTACTTGCCGGATCGAATGGCAAGTCACACCGATAATTTTAACGCGATGGGAGAGCAAATATGGTTTTCGGACTAGCACAGAAACGTGTTATCGATTTGCTGGACACTTATCAACTGACTTTATTTCACCTATCGGTTACACTTCTTGTGTGCATGAGCGAGATTGCGTGTATGATTGAGAGTGAGTGCTATTAAGTGTATGTGTTAAACAGCATAAGTATGGTAAGTATGGTTTGTTAAAGGTAAGGTTGAACATTTAGGTACTACACTTTATTTAATTGATTTCACTTGCGGCAACAGAGTCAGTAAGCCCGTAAATAATGGAATTTGTACCCAAAATAATGGAATATGTACCGTAAAACAGGGTAACATTGATAGTTTTTAAAGTATATTCTAAATAATTTTTACAGCAATGAAGATCCAAGAGTTAATTCGTTAGTAATATGTTACACGGAAATTATAACATTTGCACTATTTTTTTAGTTTTGTGGCCGAACTTCAGTTTTTTGATTTGGGGTTACTTTGATAATTCTCGATGAATGTAGAAAAAAATGGGTGAAACTCAAACAATTTAGTTCTTTAAATATGAAACTTTCAATGAGTATATAATCAGAAAACATCATAATCAATAAGAATACAATGTGTCATGGAAATATCAAAAATACAATTTATATACATATATATATATATACATATATATACAATACATATTTTAAGGATTTTGTTTTCGAGCAATTCCTATTTTCTAGGAGTAAAAGTACTATTTCTTATTGATAGGGTAAATGACCTTGGTCTAATATGCTGCCTTCAATTACATTTTATGCCATATCTTATTTAATAACTGAGCTTCAAAAGATTTTTCACTGTCAACATGCAAGTTAGATATCCTTATTATTAGACACGACGGAAAATTGTAAATCTCACCATTTTATCATGCAAACTCTCCAAGTACGTGGACATAATGTCGTGCAGTAGTCAAATTGGGTCTATAAATGAATGCAACTTCGGCCTATCGAAGATGACCCTCGATCTACAAAGGTCCGGCATGCGAAATCACGCTTCTTTTTCACTCCTCATCATTCATACGTAACTACATTGTTGACGTCACTTGCACTTCTCGTGTAAGAACTGATGAGGAAGAAAGAGACAGTGTTTTCTTTCCGGTTCATCCAGATTACATAAACCACGACGCTTTTAGAATCAAAATAAAAGCAAATAGATCATCTCATGACCACATATATAACAAACTGTCAATTTACGTCTAGAGCAACATGTGAAAAGGGCCCATGTTTCAAATGTAAACAGTGGCTTTAAACGTCGATTTCTCGCGGATTAAGACTAATTCAGGAAAACCAACAACAGCATCTACTAGAGTAAGTTTTCTCTATCAAATGGTGTAGTCAGTTTGCGTGGACGTGTTGTGATTCATGAGAAATCGACGTTCAAAGTCATTGTTTACATTCGGCACATAGAACATTATCACATGTTGCTCTATAAATAATAGTCCGAAGGTTTTTTTTT
This sequence comes from Ochlerotatus camptorhynchus, assembly GCF_037179485.1. NCBI lineage: Eukaryota > Metazoa > Arthropoda > Insecta > Diptera > Culicidae > Ochlerotatus > Ochlerotatus camptorhynchus. The sequence continues at coordinate 566,798 of NW_027040822.1, read as the reverse complement.
TTTTTTCCTTTATTATAGAGATTTTTAGCCATAGGCTAGTTCATCTCTTAATAGTCCGAAGGGCCTAATCAGAATTTCAATACACGGCCGAGGAGATCGACTCAAATTTGAGTGGTTTTTCACTCACAATCCCAAAAACGTTGGTTACTCATAGACTGACTAATGTCTGTTCCTCGCACTAGCAAATTAATCTACGAAAAATCTTCTTTCATTTCTCGCATCTACTTGCATCGCGCATCATCTTTTTTGCAGGAAATCTTCAAATCGTCTTCAATCTTCTTACCTGCATCGTATAAAGTGTCGTCCCACTCGCCTTTTTCTCATAAATTTGCTCGAATATGAAAAAAAAAGTCGACGAAAATTTTACTCAGTTTAAGAGATACTAATAGCCTGAGTGAAATCTCTTTCCATTTTTAGTCATATTCGAAAAGTTTTTCCTGGAAAACCAAGGAAAATATTACTTAGTCCTTGAGTGACCTGCGATTTTGCGAACTTGAGTGAACGGAACTTAAATATGATTCAAATTCAGCGGTGCGGTGTAGTCGTAAGCATGATTGCCGCTCTCCCCAAAAAGCCTGGGTTCAATCCCATGCGGTGCCGCTGGAATTTTCTGAGGCATAAAGTTTCTGTGAACCCGTTGGTCCCCGGTCCATGAGCTGATGGGTCAACAGTATGGAAAAAAGATCGACGGGAAACAAATCAAAGAAAAAATTAGTCAAATTCGACGGCCGTGTGCCTTATGAAAGGTACATAATATTTCTAAAATATACAGGTTCATTCTAAATCTTGTTTGTTGAAAATATCTTTCCTTTCAATTAAAATGAATTTTTGGAATAAACATCTCTGTTACTGTTACCCAGTGAGTGCCAATGATAAGAAAGTAATGGATTAGTATGTTTTAATACTCTGTCCTTCAGAACCAACTGGGCAAGCACCCTCTTTTGAACAGCAACTACGACACTCTCTAGCACATTTCCTCCAGCGATGATAACTAGAAACGCACAAGGAATTATAGTCAATAGCAGGGTTGCTTCCACTCACTTGCTATAAAAAAATATTTTTCGGAATTATGCAATCATTAGATGTTATAAAGATATGTTGTACATGTAAGTAACAAGAAGAGGGTGTAAGGTATGTGATTGATTTATAACCCCTGTCAATTTCGCTTTCAGAGCGTCACAATCAGCGATCTTATGATTCGTGAGCGTTCACTCAGAGTAAGTGCTCACGAGTCGTAAAATCGCTGATTGTGGCGCACTGAAAGCAAGATTGACAGATTTTATGTGTCAAACATATACTGCATGACCTCTTCTTGTAACTTACAAGTACTAATTAGCATTGTACTATTTCATGATTTAATAATTCCGAAAAACATTTTTTTATAGCAAGTGAGTGGAAGTAACCCTGTTCAATAGCTTAGTTCTTAAAAAGTTTGAAAAGACAGCCAAATTGGTTGTCTCATCACATAAGAAGCAATGGTACGAATCAAGCTTAAAATACGATTTTCTCGGCTTGCTGATTTTTCCCATGGGACAGACATGGGAAACAGTGTAGTTTATTTTACGCGGTGACCAGTGTTGCCAGTATTTCAGATTTATCTGGATTTTCCAGATTTTTAGTCGTCTTGACAGATACACAGACATACCACGTATATTTCCAGATTTTTTAAATATGTTCCAGATTGTCCCAGATTTTTTAAACATGTTGCTTTCAAAATATTACTGCAATTAATTTAAACTCTAATAAAAAAATAAAAAGCCAAACTTGCTACTTTAATTATTAAAGGCTAATTATTGGAATTTTAAGGTTATTCTGGAAATAGTTCACAGTTAAAGTGTGAGGCGAATTCTTTGTGAAATCAAAGGAGAATTTCAAGCTACTTCTGAGTAGAATTACATCCATCTTTGTGGGTTTCGGGGTCGTGCGGCGTTACCCATCATTTAGGCGTATTGTGAGTGCCACGAAGTGAGGGTTCGATTCCCGCTGTTCTAATGGCTGTGGTGTGTTGTCCGTTGTCTAGTGTTAAATATTCAGTCTGTGCAACCTCTGGAGATTTTGTCAATAAAGGAAATCCGAAGGAAGAGAAATCATAGAAAATTCTTATGATGAAACTTAAAGAGTATGTTGTGACTCGTGACAATAATTTCAATGGAATTCTGTCCCATGTTTCAATGGAGATTAATTTTAAAAAAAAATTAAGCGAGATTTCTGGGAGACTTTCAAAACCATTTTGGCAAAGTACAATTCTTACCTTACCTACAAAGCTCTTCAAAGAGAATTATCGGATAAGTCTGAGCAGAGTGTGACGGTCATTCTGAAGAGTGTACCAAGTAAATTGTTAAGAATATTTTAAGAATTTCATAGAGAAAAATGGACACAACATTGAGTAAATTCTTGCCAGTTTGAGGGAGTTGTGGAATCGGAGAGTGATTTATAAGAGATTACAAGAGGTAATGCTAAGAACTCTAAGAATGTTACTGGAAAAGTTTAGATATTTTCAAGATTATTTTAGGGGAGTGTAAAAAAGAAATATGATGGAATAATATAAATACAATTATGATTCAAATTGAACTAAAAAAAGGCGATGATATCCTTTGAAGCGTTTAAAGTAAATTCAGACAAACAAACAAATAATGATCTGGGAAAAATATAAATTCTGGATTTAAGAATCATTGCAAGATCCTGATACTTAAAAAATGAAGCTATCAGACTTTCATTTTAGTAATATAATAAAATTATTCTTTAGCAAAAAATTATTCGTAATGGTCATGCGAGTAGTGGAGTTACCCGTAGTTTAGGTAAACTGTGAGTGAGTTCTACGATGTTAGACTTTGATTCTCACTTCAGCCCGGTGAATTTTGCTTCAAAATAAAATTGCCTACTGGTCTGCTGGGTGTTGTGTGTTGTATGATGTCAAGAATTAAACTGTAAATCTGATCAACCTCAGAGTAATATTAGAATTATTTAGAACTAATAAATCTTTAAATTCTGGTAATGCATCAAATAGTAAGGACTACATCGACTATTAGTTCAAAAAATCCATCCCATCAAATTTCCTTGATTCTTTGCTTCTCATTCTTTTTAAAAAAGTTACCATATTTTCTGCTGTTTTTTACCTACATTTAACACAATTTTTGAAATGCTGCGTAATGGATATTTGAACATTTTGGGTACACCGTGTCAATAATTTTCAACTTTTGGATGATTTTAGCAATGCTAACAAGTTATTTGTTTTAATTAATTTATTAAACCTTTAATTTATAACCATTCTAGTACTTTAAATAAATTCCAGGTGATCATACTGACCTATTTTTACGGGAGATTGACACATCACTTTGATTTCAATAGCATTATGTTAAAAAGATGATTTTTTGAAGCATTCCAGATTTTTCCAGATTTTATAATTTACCTGGTCCAGATTTTTCTGAAAATTACCTGGCAACGCTGGCTAAGACAGCAGCCACAGTGACTATTGGAATTCAAAATATTGCTTCACCGTAATAAATCTCTCCTTGCATTCATGGAGTAATTAAACATGTTACTAATTGACTAAAGTTCCATAGGCTGCTGATTTCTACTGGGCTTTTATTTTTTCTTGACTGTAAATTGCAAGCTAATCCAACTTTTCTGTTTTCCTTCAAGACCAGCAACGAGCAGTGGTTTGAGCGAGCCGCACTGATTTCGTTAGTTTTCACATTGCTTCGGTTTTATTCGTTGAATGCAGAATTGAGCAAGATAGCTGACCCGAGCAAAGTCGGTTAACAAATTGAAAGCAAATCGATTTTAAAGTTTGCAGTTCCTATCACAATGAAAACTCATTTTGGTTTCAATTGTCGTGACATAAGTCTGATATCATATTGAGCTTTCATTATGCAGACAATCAAAATTAAGTCAACTGGAGTATTAAAAATAAGTTCATTCATTTACACATTCATTTGCCTCTAACTTTTTTCATCAACAGAATTCCATACAACAGTGTTTGAAGGTTTTGTAGGCTTTGATATTAACTACATCTTTTGTGAACAACTCAAATCTGTATCTCTTATGCATGGTTAATCAGAGCGATAAGAACCCACCATTGTTTTTCATTGAATGTAAATTGCATTCACTATTTTTAGCTCTATTTCGTCATGCATAAGAGATACAGATTTTAGTTATTAGTAAAAGTTGTAATGCATATCAAAAGCTACAAAAGCTTTATAAATCATTGTACGGTATTCTGTTGATGAAAAAAGTTAGAGGCAAATGAATGTAAATGAATGCACGAAATGAATGTAATTGATTTTCCATCCCTGATTCTGAATAGTCGAGTATTAGTACAAGACAATGAAGAAGTCTACACATTGTAGACGAAATACGCGTATCTGTCAAGGATAGGCAAATAAGGTAGTGGAAATTACTAATCCTTCTCTCTCTCTCTCTCTTTTTCACATACACCCCGAGTTTCTAGCTTTACACAACTTGACACTTTTAAATTGGTATTAACATGGAGAAAAGTATTAAATTGTAACACATAGAAGTAAAGTATCACGCAAATACTGTAAATCTGCTGTGGTCAATTCTACTAATTTAAATCCTTAGTGTTCGGTTTTTGTTTCTATGCTGCTCGCGTCAACTGATAGCATGCACGTGAATGTTTTGTTAATTTTCCAATTAATTATGCAAAAATAACATCAAGAACAATTAATAACGTCAAAATATAAGAGAATTAATTTTTTAACAGTCGAGTATTAGTACAAGACACTGAAGAAGTCTGCACATTGTAGACAAAATACGCGTATCTGTCAAGGGTAAGCAAATAAGGTAGTGTAATTAAATGGAAATGACTAATTCTTCTCTCTCTGATTATACAGGTATTCCACTAAGACGCCCACATTCATCAGGATTCAAAAATCTCATAGATCATCATTGCTCAGTTGGATTTTGCATGACAAAACTCATAAGCAAATAATCTCAAGCATGAATTTGAGTTTTTGAGATTTTCCAAGCACTACCTATTTTGCCGCTTATCGCAAGTCGGTCCCATTTGATTTTTGTCAAAACTCATTTTTTCAACAGAGATGGTAGCTAATCATCCATATTTTCATAATATTAGTTGACCTCATCACCTTTGCTCTGAAAAAGTTTGGACAAATAGCCTTAAGAAGCAATGGTGACAAGCAAACTTTAAACGTTTTTTTTTTCGGCTTGCTGATGTGTGTTATGGGACCACCCCCGAGTATCTAGACAGAAAACCAAAGAAAAAAAAAGCTCATCCCTGCTTCGAAAAGTGAAAAAAAATCAATGAACTTGAGAGTGCAGTGGAAAGTACGCTTTTTACACGGAAAATATTAGTAACATTACAAGTACAACTTGACTGCTTTAAAGCGGTTTTATAAAAAACATTCTACCAATACAATTCATTCGTTTAGTAACTTATACGGTAAAGTAGAAAATTATATTAGTATTACTTGAACAATCTGTCGAATTGAAAGATGCTTATGGCGTTAGCCCTCAACCGGTATTGTCGTTCCACTTGAAGGTGGAATATAAGACCTGCGAAAAAAAAATCTTTCAATATTTCAATATTATACTCGGATTAAATCCCGCCTAAAAATGTCAGGTTGATTTGGTACCGACGTTGGTGTTAATCAATACAAACATCAAGCAGATTTTCCAAACAGGGACGGTATTACTTAGAAGTGAATCCTAGTTGGAGTTTGCCGCCATTAAAGTAGAATTGGAATCTTCTCTCGCTTCCGCTTTCACCAAGTTTTTGAGCATCGTTACCAATTTAGAATCTCTTGGTTAGCTCTGAAGAAAAAATATTTCTTCCAAAAGTCTGATTTATGGAAAAATAATCATTGAAACATTTTTTACAGTGCGACTAATTTTTTTTATTAATTTAAGAGGTTTTAGTAACGATTAAATTTAATTATTACGTTTTAAAACGTAAATTATTTATGTCCGGCTTTTAGGCAGGATGGGGATCTGAAAACTGTGGCGATCCATACATCATGTTCTGGGTTAACAATTTTCCATTTCCGTGTGAAATTTTTAATGGATCTTACCGAGGGCAAGTCAGCTTTCATTAGAATACCTCTTGTACTCAGATTTACTCATAGTTACTCTGGTTACTCTGGTTTGCTGCAAGAACACAAATAACTGGGCATATAGTTTTGGTTCGTGACTCTGCAGCTGACAGTCCATCGACGAAAAGAAAGCACAATGAATACAAAAATCTTGCTGCACAAAGAGTGGAGGCGAACCAGCCCCAGGCTGAAAGCCTCCCTAATAAAGATAAATCAATCAATCAATTGCTGCACAAAGAAGACGCTTCTATTTCTAGTCTCGGTACTAAACATTTATTATTTTCTCTAGTAAATAACAAAAATATTTTACAATCTGCAACGTAATTCTTAGTTTGAGTGGTAGCCAGAAGATATTTCTAATTAATAATAATAAATTTAAAAGTTAGCTGATCACAATCGTCTTGTAAAATGCTTTATAACATTAAATCAAGGTCCAGTCAAAGAATTTTTCGGGATTAAAAACTTCTCGACTTCCTTGGGAATAGGGTATGATTGTGCTTTCCACACAATATACGAATGCAGAAATTGTACAGCCTTAAAAAGCTTTCCATTAACAGCAGTGGAAGTGCTCAAATAACACTGCGTTGAGGGGGTTAGAGACAATGGGATACAAGTGATTTTAATCGATTCTCTTCATCTACTTTCTCACTTTTGATTATCACGGTTTTACCATCAGATTTCACATTATATCTGCTATATAGTTTGATAAAGTAGGTTATCATCTATCTTGCAGGATAGCAACCGCATCAAGGAATATGTTTGCCGCTGAGTAATTAACGAAAGACAAAGTCGATGAAGAGAATCAATCAAAATCACTTGCACCCCTTTGCCTCTTATCCCTTCAGTTGAGAGCAAGCGTAAAGTTCTAGTTGGGGCATAATAGTCAAAGATGAAAACGAAAACGATTACATTTTTTTCTTTAAACCATTCAGCACAAGTAGCATGAAGCATGTTTGCAAAACTGTGGTTACTCGATTAGAATATCGATTGAATCCTGAAATTAATAGATAAATGCAGACAGGACCTCTTGAAATGTTAATCTAGATATGTCCAGTTCATGCATAAACAAAAAATCTTGTTCGTACAATTTTGTGTGAGCTTTAAAACAACAGTTCGTATTATGCTGGATGAACTGCTTAGCTAACGGTCATTTCAAAACGAAGTCAAAAATTATACCATTGTTTACTAGATTAAACTGACATAAACGAACACACTAAATCTAAAATGATTAGAGGAAGAAAAAATCGTTGTTGATTTTTCAATCGTCAGAGTAGACACTTTCTGGATAAGCGTTTGCATGACGTTGATGTTCCTTTCTTTGTAGAAAACCTTAGTTTCACGTACCCTCTTACAAATTGTAGATGTCTCCACCGTACGTAAATTATGGGGTCAGCCATCTTTGTTCACATCAAGCCAAGAATAAATTTTGAGTGAGACGTATTTCTGATGTTGCGTTGTTTTCCTTATATCTTGGAATTTGATCGATTTGATAAAATCATAGTCTGGTTGATTACCCGGGGTCATCTGGGACATGCCTGGAACTGACCAGTGTGGTCCACGGCACTTGAAACGGCCACCATTGATTAATTTTGTATTTTGAAGTAATTTGTTCTGTCACATGATAGGTTTTATTCCTTACCGGTCAAATTCAGTATCATGGTATCACATTCCCCGGAGCATGTTCCTGCCACATTTCCAGCACCAGTTGACCGATTCTGTATCTTTTCAATATAAAACAGCAAAAAAGGCTAACTTTAATTAAATTCCACTTAATTAATGTTGGTGTCCATGCCCGGAAAAAATATAATTAAGTGGAATTAAATTGAAGATAACCTTTTTAACTGTTTTACCGTCAACAGCCCAATTTCATTACTTCATGTTCAATAATGTTCTATGGGCGAGACAATGGGATCATATATCTTTTCATTTGGTGGTTACTGTGTGCAATTCGTATTAGTGGTTTCAAGAGATACAACTTAGTTCCCTAAATCCATGTTTTTCGGAACTTGTACCATCCATATCTCCGGAAATAGTTGACCGACTCTAAATTTGTTCAACAGCATTCAATGTGATTATAATACCTTTTATTTGGTGGCGTTCAATTCGGTAGAGTGGTTGCCGAGAAAAACGTTTAAGAAAATTGTGTTACGAGCTCTCACACACTCATATACAGACAGACATTTTTCGATCCCTTCAAGCTGAGTCGATTGGAAGACTAATAAAAAAAAAAATTTATAAAAAAAATTGAAAAACTACAAACTAAAAAAACGTGAAACATGGTTTGATTAAAAATAAAACCAATTGTAGATTTACTCCACCATTATTCGATTTGTATCAGAATTTTAGGGGTACATTGACATCACACTGGAACTGCCAAATAGCTCCCGGGGTTTATGGGACGGACTCGCCGTGACCGGCAGTGCAGACATTCGATTTCTTTTTTTTCCACCAGTTGAACAAATCTAGATAGAGCTGTAATTAGGGCGTAATAGCTTTTGTAAACAATGGCTTCTCTCGATGATTATAAGCATAAATTTTGTTAATTCTTAAGTGTCCAACTTAAAATATTCACAGATAAAAATATGATGTAATTTTTAACTACTACTATTACTACCAACTGAAGCTGGTTTTTTTTAATTTAATATTACATGTAAAATCAAACAAACATGCCAAATTCAATGCATTTTTTTTTTGCGAACAGAAACACTTTAAAAGAATGCGGTTTTCAACATTTAATTGAAAATATTTTAAATAATATTTTCTCAAATTTTGGCTTTTGAAATGTGCAGCGAGGTGGCACTGCAGTCGTCTAAGTGATGGAATCCTCGGCGTGAAGCGGTTTGCGGACGGAAATGATTTTTAGTCGGAGGTAGTTCTAGATCAAATTGGATAAAAGTTTCATAAACTAGAATGTTGTAAAAATTGAAATTTTTGATAAAATGGTACGCGTTTGAAAAAAGTTGTTTGATTTTCAGGCAAAAATATCAAATATAATGGTTAATTACAACAACAACAAAAACCTTCAAACATAAAGATCAGTATGTAGAACAAGCTACCGTGCCGATTCAAATTTCGGACACTTAAACTCGAATTTCGGACACTTTTAAAAGTTGATTATCTCGGTCGAATATGATCCACATGTCTTGTAAATTTTAAATTTTTTTGACTAGTGCCCTCCACGATCATCTAACATTATTACTTTGTTTCTAACTGGATGTAATATTTAATTAAAAATGAAAGTGCCGAAATTTGAATCGTCCGAAATTTGAATCGGAACGGTACAAAAAAATCAAGTCGATCAATCAATTAGAAATATGACTTTCGTTTCAACCCGACTTGAAAAACATGGTTTCGAGAAAAGCGCGATTAAAGATAAATTTCATATGCCGGGAGCACGATAATTAAGCTACCTAGTCGGTATACGCAACACATAATTTTATATTCGCAAAAAACAATATGAACAAGATTTGAATTGAAAATGATCCTACACACTTATAAATACCTAATCTTACACGTGACGGAATCCATCTTTGACATAAAGGATGAAACGTAAACAAACATGTCATGTAAAATTCAGTGCTCCGAGACTGAAAAGTTCGAAGTACGTTTGATTGAGCTGAATTTCGCGTCTATTTTGACTCAATTTTATGTCACAATTGACACTCGTATATGTCAGTCTCAGAGCACCTAAATTTACATCAATTTTTCTAAGTGTATATAATTGCGGGTGCCCTAACAAAGAATCAGCATTTTCCCTGAAATATTTTTTTTAACAACATGTATACATTCAAAAATGTAATGTGGTTTTAATTTGATGAGTGCAATAAACTTAGTTAATAAGCTTTTACAACGTTACAGGAATTTAGAACATTAAAGTTCTGTAGCGCAGAAGATGTTCAATTGGTGACACATACCGCATTATTTTCCATCATCATCATCATTCAGTATTGTTTTTTGATTAACTTTATAAATTATAAATAAAAAATAGCTCCTGTTTTGGGTCATTAACTCAACATATTATAAAAACCGTTACTAATTTTCTGTTCCATAGAAAAGTTAAATCGCTCATTAATAAACATCTGCGATTTTGTTGCACGAGGGTTAACCGACGGTCGTAGAAATGCCACATGAAATGTATGTATATAAAGTCTACTTAATATTTGTCCGTACATCACATCGATAAAACAATATTACAAGTTTTAAACTTTCAGTTACATTGCAATCAATAAGGTTCTTAAGCCTTAATGGAAACTTGTGTGTGATTTTTAGCAGAGCAAATAAATATTTACGGTAATCTTATAAATTGAAACCCACCGACGGCCACTATTTGCCATCAATGTCCGACATTATGAGAAAAAGTAACATTGGATATTTTCCAGTGACGTAGCACTTCATTCAATCACCAAGTGTGTTACTGACCAATCTGTTGATTTTCTTAGCTTTCCCTGGCTAGAAAGCTACAAGACAACCGAAACCAACGGGAAACGAACCCACCACTCCTACTAGCCATCGATTGCTATGGAACGGGAGGGGAGGAAAAGGATAAACCCTCTGCCCTCGACTGGGAAGAAGAGGGGCTGACTATACAAATACGCGGAAATTTGATGTTTTATATACCATCCGACTGTGGGGTTCTTTTCGCGCTCGCTCTGCTTTCGTCGTCGTCATCGTCGTCGTCGTCGCAGTCGACATCATCATCGAGCATTGCTCACACCAACTCAGTCGCTCTCCGGGCACGACAACGACGACCCCAACGACGATAGTGGGGCTAGCGGAGGCTCTATGTCTCTCAGTCCCCATGTAGCGTGCGTCGCTTTTTTTTTTTTGGGCTGTTTGGAGTAGCACGTGAGTTTCCGACTCTTGAAATACATATTTATTATTCAAACGTCAAAATTTATGTGATGACATATAAATATTTCGGGTGGCTTGGAACTGCAACCGGCATAAACCGACGCTCAGCCCGACGGCAGTCTATAGAATTCATCTAGACCACCAGCGTTAAAAAATGTTACGTACACTAATTCAAATCTGCACTCGCTCTCTCCCCAACTCTACTCAAACAGCAGGTTGTTGTTTTGATGCTACGCTCTATCACTTTTTGCCTGACACGAGGCGTTCGTCTAGAGTAGCATAACTCACCTTGTCTTTCGTTCTGGAACGTGCAGCTCAAGTGACACCTGACACAGCACTTTATTTCTTCAAACCGCTGCTGCTGTATGCACTATTGTATAGGCTGAATGGTTTTTCACTTCTTGTGACACTTGCTCTCAGCTGATCGTTTTCAAAATTCGATTATTTTCACCGTTGAACTCTCTTCGTCGAAAGTTGATAGGATTCACGTTTGATTTACACTTCAAAATCTGGATCAGTAGGCCCTTGAACGACCGCCACGAGTAACTGCCATCGATTGGCGAATCATACCTCGGTCCCGGCAGGCAGCACACCTTAAAAATCAACACTCATTAGCGAATCGAATCACGTTCCAATGCACCATAAATTCACATTTCACACACATGACATTGTTCGGGAACAACCATTTGTCATCGACTGCGAGGTACAACCTGATACTCCTCGTACGCTTTTATCTCATTATCGGTAATTAACGCGCGACGGTTGTGTCTTTCCGTGTCGTTGGTATCTACTACAGTCCAAAGTCACAGCGCGCGACTCCGAAAATGTGCACACGATTCCGGCGACCGTTCAAACAGTAATAATAATTTGCGTCAGATCCCGTCCGTCGCTCGCCTGCTCTGATCGGTCGGAAAGTAGCCGAAAGGTGCGTGTTCTCAGCCTCCTATGATTATGGGTGGTCACACACCGTGGGCGAGCCTCCTATCCTAGATGGCTGTGACGATTATCCTTCCTTGCAGCAATGCTCACGTTCTCCGATATGGCACCAATGATATCTTGATGAGTCGTACAACGTAAAACAAACGCAACTCTTCCTTGCTGCAACCACACAAATGAGTACTCTACTACGCCACCTCCTGTTTTACAAGCAGGGACACATCCGTTAGCGCTGACCTAGCGTCGTTAACTGACTGCTAAGTGTTATTATGCTTCTCCAGCACGTTCCGAAAAACCCCGTTCAGTACAACACTCCACATGTGTCTCCGTCTCCGCGTGCCGTGAGCTTTATTATTCTCGATCTCATCGTCATTTTCGGTGTATGTGCGCCCGCTAATAATATTCCACTCTCCGCACTCTCTTCTTGTATTAGTCATTTTATAATAATAATACATAATAAAATGCGAATAAAATACTCGGGCTCTCCTGCTGTACACAACACAAGCAATAAGCAGTGGCAACCCTCATTGCCTGCCGAGTTGTCTGATTCAAACTCCTTCGTTAGCAGCTAACAGCAACACTGCTCCGGAGCAAGAGTGTAGTTGTAATGATGCACACGCTCTCGCACTCGCCGCGGACTCACTCTCCCTAGAAGTTGGTTGCATATATGCACCATGTGCGTGTATGCGTTAATGCACTCTGCTTACTCATTCATTCTCAAATTCGATGCACAATTTAATGCTCACTCTGCTACTGGTCAGAGTGTAGGCTTTTTATATAAATTAACTAGACAACATGAGACAGTGTAGCCACATCCACCCAAGACGAAAACCGAACAACGAAGGCTCGGATACGTCGCAGCAGGCCTGGTGAGATTATTCGTCGAAAATGCTCGTCGTCCAAGCAAGCTAGGCGAGGCACCCTACTTTGAATGCATCGTGGCCTACCAAGATCATGTGTGTCCTATCAATCGAGAGCAGCAGCAGTAGCAGGAATGGATGGAAATATGCGCGCTTAACACCCAGCGGAAAGTTGCCATCATTTCGATTTATACCGAATCAGTTAGTAGGACTCGAACAGTATGGAAATTTTAATTAAGTTTGATTGATTTTTGTAATATTATTTGATAATGAGATGTGCAATTTAACGTGCTGGTTTTTCGACTGAAAATATGAGAATATAAAAACCCCCAAATTACATAATATAGAAGGAACAAACAAATTGTTTACAAAATTAAATTGTGCGTTACCTAAAACTACACTTTTTTATATTAATTAACTCATCATTAAATATGTTTTTTATCAATTTTTTACTTGTCGGCGCTTGTTATTTATTTGTTGTCCCTTACCCCTAAATGATCTGCATGAAACAAATATGTGGCGAACATGGTTTTTTCTCAGTGTTAGGCATCCCAATACTTGGATTGGCTGGACTTTTGATTGATTGTTTTCTTTTATTTAGGATAATTTGAACCGAAGCTGGACTCATGAACGAGTTTGATTTACATACTGATATTTATCAGCAGCATACATCAGAAAAACTCTCAGATAAGTTCTATTTTGACATACTGATTCGATTATTTTTAAAAAGAAATAGTATTTATTGAGCGTTTTTGTGTGATATTGCAAACATATAAAGATTTTGAAAGGAAATATGCAGAAATATACTTATCATTTCTCTTGAAATTTTCCATCTTTTAGGAGCACTAAATCAACTATGCATCTATGCAGTTTTGATGATTGAATGTTATTATGCACCCGTCTCCTTAATAAACAAACAACAATAAAAATTATGCACCTAGATATCGTGATTTCTGAGAATTAAAAAAAAAATGACTGGAACATCTATTTGGCAAGATAATTTTATTTTATTCAGTATTGACTCCAAGGAATGTGTGAAATATATAAAAAGGTTTGTGTTGCTCTAAATTCAATGGATTAGAAATATTTGTTCAGTGAAAAACGATTTTTTTTTATAATTTCATTGGCTTTCTCGTTTTTCAGAGTGGCTGTCATATATTTTTTTTTAATTGTTGGCTATCATTTGGAGGTTTAGCACCCAATTCTTGCCGGCGCCGGTGGTGTAGTGGTAGGCGTGACTGCTTGCTAACACCCCGATGGGTCTGGGTTCAATCTCAGCCGAGGTCGGTGGGATTTTTCTGAGGCATAAAAATCTCTGGTCACGTCTTCCTTCGGAAGGGAAGTAAAGCCGTTGGTCCCGGCCCATGTGTGTTGAATGGGTGCGACATCCTACGCAGGTGTGGAAGCTGCCTTCCTGCACATTCGATTGCAATGTGGCAATGGATGGCAATCGATGTCCGTCGGTGATTGGCACTAGATTTCGGAATAGAGACCGACGTTAAATAAAGGAAAAAAAAGCACCCAATTCTTCTTAAGAAAAATGTTTTTTTGGGCATCCCTAATGCGTAGTTGCAAATTTGTCTATGCGGTGCTTCCACCTTGTCTCAAGCGCAGCGCTACTGTATATGTCTTTTGTATCCTGGAAAAGTTGCCAGTCTTCTTGATATAATGTCTTTAGTTTTGATTATGTAATAGGTATGTTACCGTACCTGCTTGTCGGTAATATTAGTCACCCGTCGTTAAGGCGTATTGTGTGTACGTGATGGCTAGGGGGGCGACACATCTAAGTCTCAAGTTTAGATGGTCAAAAAATCTCACACTAGCGAATCAATCTTCGAACAATCTTCTTTCATTTGTCGCATCTACTTGCATCGCTCATCAATTTTTTGCAGGAAATCTTCAGAATCGTCATCAATCTTCTTTATATCTACTCAGCGTGCGTGCAGCGAGCCACAGCAAAACACAATCTTTTTTTCATCGTAGATAGAGTCGTCCCCCTCGCGTGATGGTACAATTCCCGCTCCAGCATGCGGAACTTTTTGCAAATGGAAATTTACCCACTGGTCTGATAGGTGTTGTGTGTTTCCCGTTGTCTAGTGTTAAGTGCTCAGTCTGTGCAACCTATGGTTGAAGATGGTTTCAATTGCCTTTTATTATGTTAGTCCAAACAATTGTTTCCTATGCACAAATTACATACATTTTACGTGAAAAAAAAACACGATTTTGGTCAATTTAAAAGCGTCCATTGTGTCCAATATTTAAGTTTGAACAGGTAATCCTGCTTCATACAACTTTGTCTCAGACGTCATTTCGATTAGATGAACCGTGTTCATGCTATGATTTATTGAAAATTGAATTTCAGCACAAACTTTGCGAACAAAATGTTTGACTTGTCCTTCTCCGATTTTCATTAAACTTTGCATAATTGCTTGATATAAGCAATCATTCACATTTGAGCTAAAATCTGGGCATTTTGAGCTATTTATTTTATCAAATTGGCGTCTTTCACATTTTTTTAATAAATTGTAGCACGA
Source organism: Ochlerotatus camptorhynchus (assembly GCF_037179485.1). NCBI lineage: Eukaryota > Metazoa > Arthropoda > Insecta > Diptera > Culicidae > Ochlerotatus > Ochlerotatus camptorhynchus. The sequence continues at coordinate 551,546 of NW_027040822.1, read as the reverse complement.
AAACGTAACTTCTGATGGAAATGACGTCTCAGACAAAGTTTTGGAGAAAATCATAGTTTCTTAGGAGAAATTTGCAGAGTATGTTTTTTTTTAAGTAATGTTTGGTAAAAATTCCAAACACGTGTTAACAACGTAGGTCATGACGAGAGAACGGAGTAACTTGGGGCTTTAGGTAGTGATAATACGTTGCTATAACTATTCCACAACCCCAGACAGTATATGAACAAGTCAAACGCACACCCTTTTGCCTGTGAATTTGAAGACATACCTCAAATCCCCTCATGCATCAAAGTGTGAGTTAGGTAAAGGAAAGCGCGTTTGATTAGTATTGTCACATCAATGGCCCATCGCTCAATTTCAACTTCTGTTCAATTTTCAAACTGCCGTACTCTAACGGAACTATCAATCTATCCTCTTCAGTTCTTTCTCTAGCTAATAAATTATCGCACTTAAGCTTCATGTCGATAGTAGTATAGCATTTCCTCCCAACTCTATTTTGAAATATTTACTCAAAACCACAAATAAAAAAATAACTGTGTATATTTTTTCCAAAAAAGACTTTGTCTCAGACGTAAATTTCAATTAGAAGTGACGGTTTCTTGCTCTAATTTATAAAAAAAATAGTCAGAGACATAATTTTGACCATATTTACAAGATCCGAAAGTGCCAAATTTCAGCACAAATGTAATTTATTGCCCATAACAAACAATTAATTGAAATCGGAGAAGGTCGAGGATTACGTCTTTCGGTATAATATTGGGGGTGCAATTTCAAAAAAACCATATTCCACCTCGTTGCGAAAAGTGGCCAGGTTGCTATTGAGAATTACACAAATGTCCAACTATTGCAATGGTGATCAAAATTATCACCGATATCATAAGTTAAAATCCAACATACCTTGGGAAAATTGGGGGTGCAATTTCAAAAACGAAAGTATGTCGCTGCATAAAAGTGGTCTGATTTTGATCCAGATATGATGAATTTTAATTCTTAATACGCCAATAGATAGGACATTTTTCTACGAATCTGTTAAAATTAAGACTTTATCAATTAGCAAAAGTTAAAAAAATGTGCAACTGTTGCTATGATAATTAAAATTATCACTGAGAGAGTTTTCTCTAACACAGATTTCAAAATCGAATTCCATCCGGTCTCGCCGAACGGTGTTTATTCAATCACCACGTGTGGTGTGTTATGGTTTCCAGTCGTCATCAGCAGCAGTGCTTTCGGCGCGTGGCGTTGTACATTTATCTTCGCAGGCTCCCCGAAAGCAGCTAGCCATCAAGGCTGCCCTCAAGAACGCTCAAATCACCGAAGAAGGAGGAAGAAGCCGCACCGCTACTGATCGGATAATTTTCAATGAACGTTCGCTCGCCTTGCTGCCAGCCACATCACCCCCAAAGCTCTTTGATAATGTATCCAGCAATCAAACGTTTGTTGGCAAATGCGTAACAGTATTGAAGTGGTACATGAAAATTCTCACACTGACCGAATACCACATCACCTTGGCTATTAACCAGAAACACTTCGAATTAAAGTAAGGTTTTCGCCAGGACGCTAGAAAACAGCAAAAAAAAATCTCGCCTGGAAAATTTTAGCATGAAGTTCCTTCAATAAATTTTCGCTTCAGTAATATAGTCATCAGAAAACGAGGCGTTTCCGTGATGAGAAAAGGTGGTTTCCCTAACACAGTCGCCAAATATTGATACCGAGCACGTAATCCTACGTCAAATCTACGGCTGTTGTTTATTAATTTATTTGATAAGGCTCAACCGAATTAACTTTACAGAGCCGAGGATTCTTGGTCACTATACAATACATCTTATAACTATAGTCAAAAAGTACAACACAATAAACACTTTATCTTCCGCTATCCAAAAAGTCTCCTCCATCAGAACTGGAGCCGCTTCTAGTAGTTTCATTGTATGGCAAATTTTTGTACGCCAACGAGGGTCAGAGCGCGTCCATTGCAGCAATGGACACAAAACGTGGTCAGCACTCACACACTCATCACGAAACGGTTGATTTCCAAAGTCGACGACGCATCGACCGAAAGAACTGCTGATGAAGAACAATGAGGAGGACCACACAATGGTTGCTGCCGAGAAAATAGACGATCGCGTAGCACACATCGAGAGTGGCCTGCTTTTGTCGACAGCCGAGTGAACACTGAAAAAATCTACGGCTGTGTCAGGTTTAATTTTAGATGGTCGACAAATCTAGCAAAACAATAAATGAAAAATATTTTTTCATCTCTTGCATCTAAATCCATCAACTCGCATCACGCTCCACCTTTTTGCAGAAAATCTTAAAAATATTCATCAATCTTCTTTCTATCTAGCAAAGATTTTTTTCCGCACCCTCGTTTAAAATACACAACCAAATAAGAAATTTATCATGAATTCTATGCTCTTGATTTGTTTTAGCTCAACTGGCAACCCTGTCCCGCTGACCGGTTCCATGAGTATTATCTATGTGCTATCCGCGCGCGTGTTTCTCCGGTTTCATTGAGAAAAACAAACCAAAACAACAACCGTTTGACTGGCGAGGCGCGTGTTCCAAAATCCGATCCATCTCTCATCGCATCGCATCGCATCGCTCTCGCAAGACCGTTTCGCGCGCCCGCACACACATCGACACCGACACACCACTGACTGCCTGTTTAACTCTCATCACATTAATTCTCTCATTTGACCACCTACCATCCACCCACCCACCCACCGACCTTCATTAACGACGACGACGATGATGACGACTACCACGACGACAGTAATGATGATGCACTCACACTCCGGCCGCACCATGGTCGTTGGAAAAGAGAGAAAAAAGAAATGCATCGCATCAGGTTGAGGAGAGGATGATGGTTTTTATACGATTCGAGCCCACATATGAGAGGAGCCTTGTTCTTCCCGGCTGCCGTTGCCAGTAATGTGCATGCCTAAATGTATCTGCACTCACACATCGACAGCATGGAAGCATGGAAGGGGTTATTGCATGCATGCTTCGGGTGGCGCATGCTCACTACGATTGTAAACAACAACCACACGGTGTGCACACGGAAATTAAACTGCACAAAAATATAAATTCAAATTACCAAACTTTTTCGATTTTTTTTCTTTGCTTTGACGAGGCTTGCCATACCCCATCGTTTCACTTCCGGAATATCCCAACAATACACGAAGGAGAGGTGTCCAGTTCTATGGAGGCTCAGTATGCTTCCAGTAGGGTGTTGGGTGGTCGTAGCTCTGTAGCTGTTGCTATTGTTGTTTCCACTTGGCTCCGGTACACGATATTAGGAAAGTATCAATTAATTATTACTTTCAAGAATGCTGTCCGAACAGGAGCTTCTCTTTCTCGCTCTCACTCTTTTATTTGTAACATTTGCTCAACTATGACTATCCTTCGGAACGTCCGTCGTCATCATCAGCGTCGTCGTTGTCGTATTGGGTGCTGCATGTATAATAGAAGAAAAAGCCGAAGAGCATCTCGAATAAGTGTATGTGGCAAGTTTTAATTACTTTGTATTCCGATAATGGCCTATAATTTCTGGAAATTTTTGCTGTTTCGAATTGGAGCCCCTTTTGTCTGTGCTTTCACTGTTATTTCCAAACGTGAGGAAGGGGAGATGTTATTTGAGAATTTCCCTAACGAATGGTTGTGGCTATTGTTTGATGCAACTCGGAACTGCATGGGATTTTTATGTCATCAATGCTGAAATGAATAGTGAGCATAAAATCGCTGATTCGGATACATACTTTACAACCTTTTATTGTAATTTACAAGTACAACATTATTGTATGTAATGATTTCATAATTTCGAAAACACTTTTTATATCTTTGCTGTAAATCGCTTGAGACACACTGAAAAATGCCTGCAGGTCATTCAACAATTTTGAAAGATATTTCAGAAATCAGGATGCTTCGGTAAAAAACATCATCAAATCAGATCAGTAATTTGGCTAAACAATTCACACCTACATGAACTTATTTAAACATCAAAAAAGTGTTATCACATTAAAAGAGATATTACTTTGAGAAATCCAGTGGTCACCCTGGAGATCGAAGTGTGCCCTGCTTCTTAACTGATACAAAATTGATTGCTGTCAAATTGCTCGTCTATTTTTTTTATCGAATTGATTTTCCGAGTTTTATCTAGAGACGATTGTCAGGCTTTGTCACTTGATTACATTTTTAAGAAAAGTTCCCGAGTACAGGTTTCTGTGGCCCAACAAAGGATATTTCCAAGTGTAGTTATGATCGACTTTCCGCTCGTTGGTTCTGTGATTCATTTTTCCGCTGATTTTGATTCCGTTGGAAGTTAAGTATTGTGTGATGGTGCGGCAGATGTATTTAAGAAATAAGATTAGATTAGATTAAAAGAGCAATTACTTTGAAGATACCGAAATTAACATTAGGCTAAAATTTAAAACATTTATTTTATTGATCATTACCGCAGCAACTCTGAAATAATCCTCTAAATTGGGGCACTATTTAGTATTCAATATATATTTAGAGTTGACACCATCATTTAATCTTACAACTACTGACAGCATGGAGCCACCCTCAAAGAGTCAGATTTTATTAACATAGAAGATTGCCAGTGGTGGCGGTGGGGGGATACCCCTCACCATTCCTCTCCAAAGGGGGAGTTTGGTAAAGAGAGATGATAACCGATTTGTACCTTCCTAAAAAGTTGTCCTAGCTCGCTATCTACTTTCTATATGCAATTTTCACACTGCCGTACTCTAACGGAACTATCAACTCTAGACTTTCATCTCCTCCATCTATCGTATAAAAATTAACTCTTTAGCCTGTTATTTGAAATTAGCATCTTCAACTATGTAAATCGTTGACTTCACGCATAAGTAATACTAAACATATAGTCAAAATAGAAATATAGTTTTTGACATTTTCAAATTTAATACCGAAAATGCATTCTTGTTGAATCATTAGGGCGAGTAAGAGCGCGATAACCTAGCTATTTAGTACTGTAATGGAGGAAATGCCATTTACAAACCCGTAGCTTCCGGGAAAGAAGCAACACCAACATGGAGTTGAGAACAAGAAGATTAAGACCAATGCGATCGCCCGAGGAGGGAGCCCCTACTTGAGCTGGTCCTGGGACGGGGGACAGAGCGAGCGGCCAGCGGCTGGAGAAAGACGAGGGGGCAAGAGCGGCACCTGCTAATGATGCTGTGGTTGATCGGCGTCAATCGCTCATTTTAGCAGGCCGCCAAAGGCAGCGGATCATGTGGACGAGGGAGATGAACCATTACATTATGCGCTGCTACTACGTTTGCACGAGGTTGGAGACGGATATGGATCATATTCTGTGCTGGATATGTTCAAAAAGCGGTGCCCTCGCTTGACCGGAACAAGTTGTATACTAGGCAACGAGCAACATTTGTCACACAACATTCTCGCACCGGCCGAGGTAGAGTGCAACAAGCTGGAAGTGCGGAGGGAACTATGGAGGGAAGGGAATTGATCGAGCGATACGTCGAGAAGGAGTTCTGTTGGGCTGAATGCATCACTTGCGAGTGAGAAACGTGAGTCGATTGCAGCGGTAAACACGTCAACGGAGGAGCCAACCGCTCCTAGACAAGTAGTAGACCAGCAACGGCAGCAACTACGAGATGAACTAGCTTTTCGAATGGACGCAGCGGCTACACAGTTCCAAGGGATGGACCCCATGTCCCGGCACAGGATACCAAAACTGCAGTATTCCTACCGACTAACGAGCGCAGTAAGCATTCTCAACGAGGATATTTTGCCACAGCACTTGGAAGCCGTTGAGAACCTTGAGGACCTGCAGTTCATAGTGTACTGCGCAGCTATGGCCGTGGTACAAACGTTGGGATTGAAGACGTATCCGCAAGAAAACGGCGAAAGTCGTACACGTCCCAACGCACAAAAACCCGCCTGCAGCACCGAATCGTCGCACTTCGAACTAAGGTTGGTCGGTTGACACAGTACAAGAGGGGAAACCGATCATCGAGGCTAGTTCGTCACGTTGCTGAAATTGTCAAGTCCGCAGAGCTCCATGACCTCACTGAAGCCGATATTACTGAGGTGCTCGACACCCATGCACAGTGGTTGAGTGCTCTTGCTAAACGGATGCGCCGTTATGGAGAGAACTCGAAGCGGAAGAAGGAAAATCGAATGTTCAACACTAACCACATCCGTAACAACAAAACCGACTATAGCGAAGGACTCCCGGAGATTGGCGATGTAACACAGTTTTGGGCCGATCTGTGGGAGAATCCTGTTCAACATAACAGTGATGGGATGTGGGTGACCGAGGAAGAGGATAGGAGTAATGGAATTGTAAGTATGCTCACGGTCGTTATAACCGCCCAGGATATTCGGGAGGAATTGTTCTGCACCAGGACCAGATTTTGTGCATAAGTTCTGGTATAAAAAGTTCACCTCAATCCATGGGCGGATGGCAGAATGCTTCAACGTGGTACTAGAAGACCCCCAACAGCTACCAGAATTCATTACCAGAGGGGTAACCTATCTTCTGCCCAAGGCTAATCCAGCCAAGTACAGGCCAATAACATGTCTTTCGAGCCTGTACAAAGTGCTCTCATCAGTAATAAATCGGAAGATACAGAACCATTGCAATGTAAACAACGTTATGGCGGAAGAACAGAAGGGCTGCCTGCAAAACTGCAAAGATCAGGTTCTCATCGAAGCAGTTATTGTCAGTCAGGCGAGCCAGAAGAAGAGAAACCTGAGCATGGCGTACATCGACTACAAGAAGGCATTCGTACCTTCTCAAGGTACTGCAGTTGTACAAGGTGGACGATGGAGTCATCACGCAATGGGAATGTGGAGTACATCTCTCCACGTTACTGACGGAGCAGTGGTGTTACGGTCCAGAACTCTCAACATAAGAAGGCGGATTTTCCAATGCGATACCCTTAGTCCACTATGGTTCTGCCTTGCGATGAATCCCCTCAGCAGAGCACTCAATCAATGCAACTATGGCTACCATTTGAAAAGTGGCAGAAGAAGTACAAATGTTACCCACACCTTCTAGGTACATGGATGACTTGAAGCTGTTTGGGGAAACAGTGGGAGAAGCTGCACCGTCTCTTGCAGCTTGTAACGGTGTTCAGTAATGACATCCGGATGGAGTTTGGAGTCGATAAATGTCGATCAGTCAATATCCGTTGGGGTCAAGTAGTGGATACTGGCAGTTTCCGCATCAACGAACAGGAGGAGATTCGGAATATGGTTGAAGGCGAATCCTACAAGTACCTGATGTTCGTGCAACTGAAAGGGATTTGCCATACAACGATCAAGAAGGAGCTGCAAGAAAAGTTCTTGTATCGAATCAATCGTGACAAGATAAAGGCGATAAACACGTTTGCCGTGCCCCTGATGACCTATAGCTTTGGGGTGATCAAGTGGACCAAACCAGACTTGGAGGCGATAGAACGAGCAGGACGAGTGGCGTACACTAAGCATCGCATGCATCACCCAAAGTCGGCCGTCGAGAGAGTCACCATGCCACGTAATGAAGGAGGAAGAGGCATCACTGATATCCAAGCGCTATGTGTTTCCCAGATTCAGCAGTTGCGAAGCCAGAACTGTCACGAAGTCTACCGTGCTGTTTGTGAGGCAGACCACGGGTTCAGCGGCCTGCATCTGGCGTAGGAAGACTACCAGTTGAATTGCGACCTAAAAACTGTCGAAGATAAAGTCGCATCGTGGAAGCTGAAGGAGCTTCATGGGACGCATCCTCATCAGTTGGAACAAGCGACAAAGTGACGTCGAATACGTGGCTGGTGCTAGGTGAACTCTTCTCAGAGACTGAAGGTTTCATGGTAGCCATCCAGGATCGGGTTATTGCGACGAAGAACTACCGTAGTGCACGAAGAAGTAGAAGACCGGTGCCTTGCGGCAAATGACGGTGGTAGCTTGACTTTTAATGATCTTTATTTCTAGAAATTGTGTGGTTTACATGAGAGAGGGTCTAGTATAAGAGAGGAGCAGACTGGCTGGTTTTGAGCCAAACGAACTGTCAAAGTCAGAGCCAATCAAGCAGTGCCTATCTTGATTGCAGGGGCAGTGTTGTCAGAAATCAACTAGCCATAGGTTGCCAAGACAGTTTGTTTTGAATCCGCTCCTCACACAAAACTTTTACTGGGAGTCGAATTGCATACATTATTGTTTGTTTTCAAATAGGGTAAATTATGGCTTCAGCACCCATTGACTGTTTTCGGCAACCGAAATTGAAACGTTAATTTCGCAGTATTTTCCCATCAAAACTCTTCGCTGAATGTATTAAGCCGATTCCTTACCTTTTCAGCTTCAATCAGATTACATTTTTACGACTGTTCAATCCTGTTATGCCATATTTTTCTTTAAATTAAATATACACACTACAAAATACGGCTGATTTCGAGTTGCCGATAATAGAACAGCTGGTTAACACGCAGTTCAAATGGAAAGGGTGCCGAAGAAAAAGAGACTGCCGACAATAGTCACACTCACCTGAGAAGTTTGGAGCGTTGTAAAAACATGTTCAACCCGTTTTGATCAATTCTGTCGATTGGAATGGTTAGAACAGCAAGCAGCAGATAAATGTCAACAAACAAACCTGTCATGTATATGTGTGACGCTGAGAAATAGCTAACAGAAGTTCGGACGCTGCTTAGACTGACGATAATACGTAAATTCCCCTATGATGCTATTGAAATTTCAAAATATCTAGTTGACTATTCTAGAAAGTTTGCTAAAATGGGTTGTTCACCAATTTGAAAATAAAAAAAAATTATTAATCATCGTGTCAATCACATGGTTAACTAAACTATGAGAATGGGAAACTAATATATCTCCCAGCAAGAAATCAGAAATCTGATCATCAAAAATCAATTTCAAATAATTGAATTTAATACAATAATATTTTTTAGAGAATAATACGATTTGGGTTTGATGCTCAAAGAGTGAATTAAAGCTGCTCAAAAGAAATAAATTATTCATCGGAATTAATAAAAATATATAAAAAAATATAAAATATATTCCTCGTATTCCAACAATCTGTATATTTTCTCAAATTCTGTAATCTGTGTAACCAGATATCTGTATCAAAATATTGAAAAAGATCTGTATGTCTACAGATTAATCTGTATATGTAACTTCCCTGCTCTGCGCTCTGATCAACTTGCCGAAATGGAGTTTGATTTTTGCATGGGCTGGAAAGTGATGACCGCTCTTCTAATTGCTTCACGAAATATTCCTATTTTGTTCGTTATATTCCATAATTTTTTAACTATTTCCTTATTTGTACACCAACAAATTGCTGAACAGTGTCTCCGTTGAATGTCATATTGCATGACATATTTCTCATTAATGATTTTGAGATATATGCGTTTGAAATCACCCCCTATTTTCGTTACATGTCACATTTCCGATACTGTAATGTGACCCTCAGTATGTTTAACTACGTAGAAAACTTTCTACAGAACCGTAGGTTCCGAGTTATGAACGCTGGCGCAACCTCCACCCCGAGGTTGCTGGAGAATGGCATCCCGCAAGGGTCTGACATCTCGGTTACACTGTTTCTCATTGCGATGAACTCAGTGTTTGAACGCATTCCCAAGGATGTACACATTAATGTACGCCGATGATATTACCCTCATCGTGTTTGGTAAATACGGTAGGGTGGTTAGGCATAAAATGCACGATGCAGTTCAGTCTGTCGTTGACTGGGCAGATAGTTTTGGGTTTGTGATTTCCCCCGAGAAGTGCTATTTACGGATGGTTCTTTGATCGACGAGGAATTTGATTATGGGGTGTCTGGGGAGGCCATAAGCCGCTGCGGCCGGTTATCCGGTTTCTGTGGTATCTTTTCAGCTGAGGTCTATGCTCTCCTGCAAGCTTGTAGGCTAGCAAACGGGTCTCAGGCCGTTGTATTCTCCGACGCAGCGAGTTGTCTTTCTGCCCTTAAGCATGGGCAGTAGAGTGATGCAAAATTTAAAATTTTCGCTCCACAATACTTAAACGATTCCAAATCTGATCCTGACTAACCTCTCAAAATTTCATTCCTCGCCGATAGCTTGAAGTAGCCGGACGTAGTTTGTTCGTGTCTCCGTTGCGGGTATTAGTTTCGTAGCCGGTGGAGTTTTTTTTTCCCACCATAGTGGTTTTTTTATATCGCGCGTTTTACCTACCGTGGACGAAGTTCAGTGCCCAAGGCAACCGCAGTCAGCAGAGGAAGTAGCCACCTTTAGCGACGCTATAGGTGGACTATCATCTCACCGTCATCACCTCATCACCACTCCAAAGCAGCAAGCAACAACAACAAAGCGGCAAACGGAGTGGCTGCACCAGCTCACACAGCCGGCACCGGCCGGTGTTAAGTATTCTATACAATAGTCTTCTCTAGCCCATTGCCGCGCTTTTGTTATTGAATTTTGCGCGTGGCTTTGCCCTCTCCCCTGATAGGGTTGTGAGGGCTATAGTGGTGCAACTTCTTGCAACTAATAAAAAGTTTTTTTTTTTTTTTGATAATTTTGTTATTGTTTTTTTTGGTTGTTCATACACTGGGCAACAAAATATTAACAACTAGTAGTTAAGTAGATTAATTGGTGAAGGTTTTTTGAAGTATTTTTTTCCTTTTTAAGCGGTTGTGCACCGCGTTTGCGCAACACTTATGGCGTCTTCAGATACCTACGTTGCGCGAACTAGATACTATCAACCGTCTTCGAAAGGACCATGGGTTGTCTTTTTTCGGCCTAAAAATAAACCTTTGAAAACTCTCGACATTTCGAGAGACTTGCTGCGTAAGTATCCGGGAATCTTGGTACATAAAGAGAGATTCAATAAACTGCGTGTAGAAGCACCGACTTATGATGTGGCAAATAAAATTGCTGAACATGAGCTGTTTAGTGTTGAGTACAACATCTACATCCCTTCTCGAGATGTGGAGATAGAAGGTGTGGTCTCCGACGCGAGTCTGAGTGTCGAGGATTTAAAACGAGCATCGGGTTGCTTCAAAAACTCGAAAATCGGTCAGCAGGTACAGATACTGGATGTTAGGCAACTGCATTCAGTATCTTTGCAAGATGGCAAGAAAGTTTATCAGCATTCAGACTCGTTTCGGGTGACTTTCGCTGGTTCAGTTCTCCCAAACTTTGTCAAAGTTGATGGTGCTTTTTTTCCGGTGCGGTTGTTTGTACAGAGGGTATATAATTGTACCAACTGCAAAAGGCTGGGACACTCAGCCAGCCATTGCGGCAACAAAACTCGTTGTGGCAAATGTGGTGAAAACCACAAAGAGGATTCTTGCCACAAAGAATCAGTAAAATGCGCTTATTGTGGCGAGAATCCTCACCCCTTGCAGGAGTGCCCGATGTACAAACAGCACTCCGATAAAGTGCAGCGTTCAATCTCTGGACGCTCCAAGCAGTCATATGCACAAATGGTGAAGGCTGCATCAGCCGTCCAAGATGAAAATCAATTTTCGATTTTGTCAGCTGAAGAATCGGACTCTGACTCATCCGATGAGGGTGACTCTACGGTGGTACACGCACCTTTGAAAACGAACGGATCCTCAAAACGAAAATGCTCCTCCCCGAAAGTGCGCCGTAAGAAAACTAAAGTCACTCCCAGAGGATTGCAAAATTCCGAGGGTAATGGGGATGAAAAAATTAAATCGAAGGCTCCTACTGCTCCACTTCCTGGCTGCAGTAAGGATTTTCCGCCATTACCCAACAAAGAAAAGAAAAACAAAAAAGCTGCTCCTCAAACTTCTCAAAAGAAATCCAAGTCCGAACGCGGTTTGCTAGCTTTTTCGGACATTGTGGAATTCATATTAAATATGTTCAACATACAAGACCCTCTTAGAAGCTTAGTTTCTGCCTTGCTTCCAACATTAGAATCATATCTTAAGCAATTGACTGTTTCATGGCCCCTCCTTGCATCAATCATATCTTTCGATGGATAATTCGTCGAACGAGGTTGAAGATATGATCACTGTGCTACAGTGGAACTGCCGCAGTCTAGTGCCTAAACTAGACTCGTTCAAATTTTTACTTCACAATTCTGATTGTGATATATTTGCTCTCTGTGAAACATGGCTTTCTTCCGATAAAGAACTCAACTTCCACGATTTTAACATTATTCGCCTGGATAGAGACGATTCTTATGGAGGAGTACTTTTAGGGATCAAAAAGTGCTACCCTTTCTACAAAATTTCCCTTCCTGCTCTATCAGGCGTCGAAATCGTCGCTTGCCAAATAAATGTGAAGAACAAAGATCTTTGCATAGCTTCAGTATACGTTCCACCAAGAACCTCCATTAGCCGTAGTCAACTCTGGAATCTAGTTTCGATTCTTCCATCCCCAGTATTAATTCTGGGTGATATGAACTCCCATGGTACTGGGTGGGGCGATCTATATGACGACAATAGAGCGGCTATTTTTTACGATTTATGTGACGATTTCAATTTGACTATTTTGAACACTGGTGAAGCGACACGTATAGCAAAACCTCCGGCTCGAGAAAGCCGACTCGACCTATCTTTGTGTTCAAGATCGCTATCATTGGATTGTCAGTGGAAGGTTATCAATGATCCCCATGGTAGCGATCATTTGCCAATCATCATTTCAATTAAGTGTGCCCCTCACTCTGCAGAACCATCTCGTGTTCCATTTGATCTTACAAGGAACATAGATTGGCAGAAATATGCAACGGCGGTGACAATCGGTGTCGAATCAATAGATGCGCTTCCACCATTGGAAGAATATCGATTCCTAGCCGATTTGATTTACAAAAGCTCACTGGAAGCACAAAAAAGAAAAGTTCCAAGTGCACCCTTTAAAAGGAGACCAGCCACACCTGGTTGGGACGAAGAATGCACAAAATTGTATGTAGAAAAATCTGAAGCTTTCAAAGCTTTTCGTAGACACAAAACCTCCACTTACTTCGAGGAATATTCAAAGCTTGAGACAAAGCTAAAACAATTAATCAAAGCAAAAAAACGCGGTTATTGGCGCAATTTCGTCGAGGGACTCTCACGAGAAACCTCAATGAACACCTTGTGGAGGGTGGCTCGCAACATGCGTAACCGCTCATCTTTCAATGAGAGTGAAGAATACTCCAACCGATGGATATTCGATTTCGCTAAAAAGGTCTGTCCGGACTCAGTTCCAGCACAAAATATTCTTCGAGAAGCGTCTCCTAGCGGCGGCTCTCTGGATAGACCATTCTCAATGCTGGATTTCTCTATGGCTCTTCTTTCATCGAACAACTCCTCACCGGGAAGCGATATGATTAAATTCAATCTTCTGAAAAATCTCCCAGATATCGCTAAAAGACGCTTGCTAGACTTATTCAATTCCTTACTAGAAAACAACATTATACCGCCTGAATGGAGACAGGTCAAAGTAATAGCCATTCGAAAACCTGGCAAACCAGCGTCTGACCATAACTCATACCGTCCGATTGCCATGCTTTCGTGCATTAGGAAATTGTTGGAGAAAATGATCCTTCGGAGACTCGATCAGTGGGTCGAAACAAATAATTTGCTATCAAATACACAGTTTGGGTTCCGCAAGAGCAAAGGAACAAACGATTGTCTAGCGCTGCTTTCCACAGATATTCAACTGGCCTTTGCACACAAGGAGCAATTGGCTTCAGTATTCTTGGACATTAAGGGGGCTTTTGATTCAGTTTCCATTGAAATTCTGTCAGACAATCTGCACAGATGTGGACTTTCTGAAATTTTAAATAATTTCTTGTACAATTTGTTGTCAGAAAAGCAAATGAACTTTTCCCTTGGACAACTGACAACTTCCAGAATTAGCTACATGGGCCTGCCCCAAGGCTCATGTCTCAGCCCTCTTCTTTATAACTTTTACGTCAAAGATATCGACAACTGTTTGGCAGAACAATGCACGCTAAGACAACTTGCAGATGACGGTGTGGTTTCCGTAAGAGGTCCACATGCCGTGGACTTGCAAGGACCATTGCAAAATTCCTTAGATAACTTGTCTTCTTGGGCTATGAATCTAGGGATCGAATTCTCGCCGCAGAAAACTGAACTGGTAGTGTTTACTCGAAAGCGGTACCCAGCCCAAATGCAGCTTAATCTTTTGGGCAGAAACATTACCCAATCATTGTCTTTCAAGTACCTTGGGGTCTGGTTTGATTCAAAGTGCACTTGGAATGACCATATTACGTATTTGAAGCAAAAATGTCAGCAGAGGATCAACTTTCTCCGTTCAATTTGCGGCACATGGTGGGGTGCTCATCCGGGAGACCTCATAACGCTTTATAAAACAACTATTCTCTCTGTTCTAGAGTACGGCTCTTTCTGCTTTCTCTCGGCAAGAAAAAGTCACCTAATAAAATTGGAACGAATTCAATATCGTTGTCTGCGTATTGCTCTAGGCTGTATGCACTCAACGCATAACATGAGTCTCGAGGTTCTGGCAGGAGTAACACCCCTCCAGAACCGTTTCTGGGAGCTCTCTCTCAGAATACTAATCAAATGCGGAGTGACGAACACACTTATAATTGCTAATTTTGAAGAAATTCTTGGGCTGAACACACAATCTCGATTTATGAGAATCTACCACCACTACATATCATCAGATATGTGTCTTCCTTGTTATACTCCAGACCGTGTTCACTTCACCAATCGCAGTTCCTCAATTGAATATGATCTGACCATGAAACAAGCAACTCATGGGATTCCCGATCAACTTCGACCTATTATTATTCCGCGTATTTTTACTGAAAAGTACCAACAAGTCAATTGCATGAAAAGATATTTTACAGACGGGTCCCGTCTCAATGGATCCACTGGCTTCGGTGTCTTCAATGAAAACTCTAGCGCCTTCCGCAAACTTCAGGAACCTTGTTCCGTTTTTGTTGCTGAGCTGGCAGCAATCAACTTCGCATTGGGGATGATTTCCAACATGCCCGCAGACCATTACTTCATCTTCACGGATAGTCTCAGTTCGATTGAGGCTATTCGGTCGATGAAACAAGGTAGGCACTCATCTTATTTCCTTTCAAAGGTAAGGGAGCAGATGTGTGTGCTGGTCGAAAGATCATATATGATTACCTTTGTATGGGTCCCCTCACATTGCTCAATCCCAGGCAATGAGAAGGCGGACTCTCTCGCAAAGGTGGGCGCGCAGGAAGGCGAATTGTATGACAGGCAAATTTCACACGATGAATTTTACCATTTAGTGCGTCAGAGTACCTTTTCGAGTTGGCAAACCGATTGGGACACTGGAAATCTTGGACGGTGGTTACATTCAATTATTCCTAATGTTTCTTCGAGAGCGTGGTTTAAAGGCTTGGGCTTAAGTCGTGACTTCATTCGCGTGATGAGTAGACTTATGTCCAACCACTACTCGCTAGATGCTCATCTCAATAGAATAAACCTCGTGGACAGCAACATCTGTCGGTGTGGAAACGGTTACGATGACATCGAACACGCAGTTTGGCAATGTACGGATAATGACGCCGCCAGAGAGCGACTTTTGAATACCCTCGAGGCCCAAGGAAGACAACCCTATGTTCCTATCAGAGACGTGTTGGCAACCCGTGATCTCTGCTATATGCAGTCCGTTTATGTTTTTCTTCAAATGTCTAGTATAAGAATTTAATTCCTTTTGTCTTTTGTCTCTCTTTATTAGTTTTTGTTTGTCTTGTCCCCCCGTCTCGATGAGTCTCATCGTCGCCCACTGGTCACCCACCATAGCCGGTTGAACTCCGGACGAAGCTAGAACAGCACTACCGTTCATACTGGCGACAACGCTCTGATGAGACAACGAAACCCTACCCCAAGCTCCTCCCCTGATCCTATCCTTCGAAAATGTACCCTTCTAACCTCGAGTAAGCCGCGAGTAATCGGCCCAACTCCTACTAGACATAGAATTAAGTGAATTTTGTTACACACAGTGAACAATGAATTATCGGCTCCGTAAAGCTAACGCGATTGAGCCTTCCAAATAAACGAACTAGATAAAAAAAAAAAAAACCTCTCAAAATTTGAACTCATGTGGTGAGAAACTGAGATGGCACAAACCATTTGAAGTTTGTATGGCAATTACTATGGTAAAACCAAGATTTTTGTTCATGTCTATCTAATAATTCACCATATCGGTTTGCTTCAAAAACTTTCAACTGTGCTTGTAGGAAATTTTCCCAGCTACAACTGTGCTCAAAACCATTTTTTGATTAAATGCAAGGATCAAAAGTTATCAATGGTTCAATACGCTGATGTCTTATCATCATGCTCAATCAACTGATCAGCAGGCAACATTGGTGTTTCTGGGGTGTTGAATAGGACACAAAAATCATGGCTACTATGTCACACTGCAAAATACAGTGTTGCCTACAGAGCAGCTGCTTGATCATGTCATAAGTTTATCAATCTCTTAAATAATTAATAACTTTTTCCTGTCTCGTAGCTGAAAAATTTTTCTATAAGAATGGCTATCGAACTGTTTCGCAGCTCAATATGGAAAAAGACTAGAAGGCAATGAAAAAAAAGTTGAGATTTCCCATAGTAATTTACATGTAAACTTCAAATGGTTTGTGCGAAGTCTGTTTCTAACCAAATGAGTTGTAACTTTTGGAGGCTAATCAGGACCCGATTTGAAACCATTTAAGCACTGTGGAGCGAAAAAGTCAAATTTTGCATCAGTCTAATGGGCAGGTTGGACACCCGTGGTTGTTGGAGGTGCAGCGGTACGCTAACATAACCTTTGTATGTGTACCTGGACACGCAGGTATACCAGGGAATGAGGCTGTTGATAGACTAGCTAACCAGGGTCGTCTTGCTCAGCTAGAGGTCACTTCGGTGCCCTATAGTGACTCTACCCGCTGGGTGAAGCAAACCTCACGACACGCATGGAATGTATCTTGGCATAACAACCGTGATGCATTCCTGCGTAGAATCAAGAACACTACACAAGAGTGGAAAAATGTACCCAATTCAGAAAGTTCTGACTCGGCTGAGGATTGGTCATGCACGGCTCAGTCATGGACCTCGTTTTAGCGGCAGTGTGGTCTACTGCCAGGGATGCGGTGCGGTGTTAGATGTAAATCATCTACTGGTGGAGTGCCCGGCTCGAGCACAATTGAGGGAAGAAATGGGTGTCGTTGGTTCAATCCGTGAAGTATTGTACAACGACAATGCAGTAGGGGAGACAATCGAACATGTTGCTGGTTGCCAAGCGTTGGCAGAAGTAGCGTATCTCGGTCGTCACAACGATGTCGCTAAAATTGTGCACTAACAACTTGCACTGAAGCACAACTTGGTGAACCTACTACAAGTACCTGCCAGACCTGGTACTGAAAAATAGTTGCATAAAGCTGTACTGGGATCGCGAGATCATTACGGATGTCCACATTCGTGCCAATCGCCCTGACATTATGTTTAACGACAAAATGATGAAGCGGGTAGCCCTCATCGATATCGCTGTATCGTTGAATCGCAATTTTCAGTCAACGTTCTCGACCAAGATACTGAAGTACCACGATTTGTCGGAGGAGTTGAAGCAGATGTGTGGCACCTGGAGTATGTGCGTATAGTTCCGGTAGTAATCTCGGCGACCGGAATTGTTCCCCGTACCCATATACGTTCCCTTGAAAAGTTGGAACTACGAAGAGAACAGAACAGCATTCAGAAAGCAGTGATTCTTGGAACCTGTAGTATTGTCCGGCGGTTTCTGAATCATCATAACTGATCCGACTGAAGCAAACAAATTAGGATGTAAGTCAACTGACGAATGAGATCCACAGAGCCTAACCCCCTTGGCATAAAGACAGCCCGGGGTAGGTGAAATTTTCTAGCATTTTTGCTGAGAAGTGCCAAAACTCTATAATAATAGTAAGAATAATAATAATAAGAAGAAGAAGAAACTACTATAATAATTCTTAACCGAAGTAAAGTATCAGATAGTCAAATAGATTGGTGTGAGAAATGAATGAGCAGCTTTTAAAGGAATGTAAATTAATGTGATTGTATATTTTGTTCATGGTGCGAAAGAACTGCTCTTAAGGAATCCGTAAAAATGTTAAAATTTGATTTCTTACCAAATTTCCAAACCCTAATCAACGAAAATTCAGTGGACATATAAAATTTCTTCAATACCGAAAAAAATCTAAGTCACATAGACTGGTGTGAGAAAAGAACGAACAACTTTTGAAAGAAGCACGTTTATGTTTAATGTTATGGCATATTTCATTCGCGATGCCAAAAATCTCAAAAACCAGTTAAACTCGAAAGAACTGCTGCCAAGCTTGAATATTTAAAATATCACTGGATGTATGACATTTGTTTTATTCTGAAAAATCCAAAAATCACTGTCCGACATTTCTCAAACAGTTTTCCCAATCTGTACAGTCTGTTTTCGGCCTAATGAACAAGCCTAATGTACCGTATGCGTGATAATGTTTGCACCATTAAGCAATGTCAAAATTAAAAAAATTCTCAAAAATTTCGTTATCGAGTTTTTTTTTTATTTATTCAATGGGGGATGTTTCTCAGAGTCTTAAACTATGTTAATCATCGATCGAGTTTCCACTTGCTGCAATTACGGCCTCCAAACGCTTCCGGAATGCACGGCAGGTTCTAATAATGTAGTCAATGTTTGTCTGAGGCTTGCTGTACTCGGGTGGCGTTTAGAACAGGCCTTGGCCTTCATGACGCGCCATATTGAGTAATCCAGCGGATTAAGATCAGGGCTGTATGGCGGGCACATATCCTTCGCCCAGAACGGAAGATGTTCCTGCAACCACTTCTGAGTGCGGTTCGAGGTGTGACACGGAGCCCCATCTTGTTGAAATACAACATTTGGCTTCGGACCGTACTGTTCTTTAATCCACGGAAGAACATACTTCCTTAAAATCGCGATGTAGACCTCCGTGTTGACCTTGTCGCCTTCTGGAATGAACACCGGGTCCATTTTGTTTGCCATCGGAAGCCACCAATCCAAACACCATAACGCTAGCAGAATGCTTGGTCAGATACACGTTCTTGTGCTCGTCAGTCACGTCTTTTACCGGAAGAGAACTAATATACCGGCCGGTTCTGGAATGTGATACGGGATGGATGGTAAACATGCTCTCGTCGGTGAACAGGATTACCGGATTTTTTCGCTTAAGGAAGTTCAAGATTTTCTTGCATCGTTCGACTCGTAGCTCCCGGATGCGGTTGGTAATCATGTGAGTTTTTTTCCGTGCCCTCGACTTCGCCCCGCAATCTTCCTTTACGATATTCCGTGCCGTAAAGTCACTGATCCCGTGTTCCTTTACCATTTTCCTTATTGAACGCACTGGATTCACCCGAATCTTCATTTTGATAGCAACGATAACCCTCGGACAACCTGTGGCCACCTTCGCGGATAGTTGTCCTTTCTAAAACCCTTTTGACGGTCTACCTGGACACTCCCATGGCGATTGAAATGTCTTTTTGCGACATTTGCGCGTGGGACAAATCACGAATACGCTGCCACTTCGTCATGGTGCAACTGTCAAACTAAGTAAATCTTTTATACACAGCCTACTATGGTATGAGCTATAGGTTACGTGCATGCAACGAAAACCAAGGCATTGTATGCACAGGTGAAACGGGAACCTTATTTGTACGATGGTGCAAACATTATCACGCATACGGTACAGTGACCATTCGGTCTAATGAACATTCGGCCTAATGGCCCAACACCATGTACTACTAAGACAACCAGAAGTCGTATAGCAATGTACAGACTGTATCGTAAATTGCTACAGTTTAAGTCAAAATCGCATATAAGAATGGCATACCTCGCATTATGTTTGAGTTAAATCGTATAGAATGCAAATTTCCGATATCCGATGAATAATTTTTCTGTCGTACTGTATCACAAATTAAATCGAATTACATCGTAAGACTTTTCAAAATAAATTTGTTATTACAGATTAAATCGTATATGATGTTAAATCAACTAATTTAAAATTAAATTAAAATATACACGTATATGGCCTCCACTTTTGTACGTATAAGCCATTTCTTTCCATTCCATACGAATTGTTTGTTTGTATATATGTTTGTATATCACGAAAACAACTTTGAATATACGTGCATTCTGGTTGTCTGAGTACACAGCAAAATACGCGCACTTTGACCAAATGCAGTGAAGTTTATGGATTTTGCCTCGCTGAATCTAAATATGTACTGGAACACGTACAGTTTTTGAGAAGAAAAAAAACGGGTTTGAATTCACGAAAGTACGTATATTCAATGATTTTTTTTAATTGTTCTGCAAAGCTGGAATTTTTTGAATCAATTCTGCAAAGTTAGATCTATGATCACTTTTTGAACAACATGTTTGAATTTTGTAGAATAGACTAGGCTGAATCTATGCGTGAAAGTAGATTTAGCTCCCAAAAATCTACTTTCACGCATCGATTCAACCAGGTCTAATCTACAAAACTCAATCACATTTTTCTAAGAGCTAGCAGAGCACAAATGTATTTTCGTGAATTTTTTCTCAAAGACCATTCTTGTTACGTGAATTCTGAGATCATATTTGAATTCTGCGAGGCAAAATCAACTAAATTCATTTCTATGGACAAAGCGCGTAATACACAGTATTGATAAATTTGTGCATTGATAAATTTCTTTTAAAAAGTCTTAAATTTGCAATGGCTACTGTAGATGCCAATAACAATTAAAATAAACACACAAAAATTGAAAAGAGACCTTACCTTTATATATTCGAATTTTTTAATTGATAATGGATTTTTATAATTATACTTCCTTGGTGATCATAATTGGAAGCGTCATATGGTAAACCCCAAACGCACCGTTCCTCATCAAGTAGTAGTAGTATGATTCTAAAGTCAGATAACAAAATTGCTAACCACACAAAGACACAAATTCTGATATGACACAAATTTCTAAGCTCTGCCATCCACCCACTCATAATAGGCAATGGCTAATTACTGACTCTTTGCATCCACCTACCCTCTCCAGCGTTCAGTAAGCAGTAATTAATTACAGAAAACCATCATCATCATCATCATAACCATCGACGTCGGGTACCAACGTGCAAAGCCGCCTACGACATCCCATTCGAAGAACGACTGACAGCAAAACAGTAATCGCGAGGTGACAAATAGAAATCAACTAATTCATATTGAATAAGGCCACTGCTGCTGGCAGGCAGCAGAGACCACATAGGAATAATAATGGAAACACATTAAACATCGCAAATGGCCATCCTATTATCGATAAACATATATTCCGATTTTAATAATCGCAATAAAGCAGACGTTTTTTAAAATTGTTATTGAAATCAATTTCTCCCATTCGGTCACCTGACTGGTCCTGTTGGAATGCCATACACATAATGGGATATCGTACACATGTGACAAAGAGTGTGCGGTCAATAATGACGGACAGTTGATGAGTATTGACTACAGTTCAGTTTTTATTTTTTTTTTTCACTCACTCTCTGTGTACGATGGCCTCCCCATTCGCAGTAGGCCAGGTGAGGAGTTGATTGTGCAACAATTTAAATTTGCTCATTTTCATTTGCAGCTTTATCATTTAATTAAATAATCATAAAAAATGAATATGAGTCAAAGCGTTATCTTTACCAGCGAAATGAGCCGAGGGGATCATTATCATTATTAATGGTAATAGATCGGTTGATTTTAATATTCCGATTTTTCACCGATGCCAATTGTCGGTTTAAATCGATTTGAATGCAAATCTGGTGTGAACATGTACGCCGAAGATATGTAGTGCACATCTAAACATTTCGGAGGATAGTGATGGTGGTACGGGTGTATCTGCAAGGAACAACTATCCAACAGCTATTTGCATACTTTACGCCCCTTGGCCAATGCTCTGACTCTCTGCGTCCGCCCGTGTGTTCACTTTTGCGTACCTACCATACTCGACCGCTCAACAACAGACAGAAAGGACTGTTTAGCATTTATAAATTGTAATGATTTGTTTTATTTGTACAAGAAGAGGAGCATCTCGAAATTTATTCCTCACAGTATGATAAATTTTATATACTTTAGCCAAGAATTTACATAGCCGGTATTCAAAAATTAATTATAATTATTCTGAATATCCATCCCATTGCTCTACCACTTTCTTGGTTGTGCCTCTGTCTTTGCCATTCGGTTGTTATTAGTCAGAGCATGAGACGGGAGAGGCAGTGGTCACGGAGAGTTTAGATGAGCCCTAGTAGTTCACTAGTATTTGCATGCATGTGTTGCCAGTATTTCGGGAATGACAAACGTGTATGAGTATACCTGTACGGATTTCACGTATGAATTGAAAATTTGTATTTTGGAGCATTGCCTAATCTGGTAATCAACTTCAAAAGTCCAATGGGGTTTATTTCAGAGATATTATATGTCAATTCTGGGTTGAGTTCAAAGTCCTCAAAAGTCGACTGCAGAGACCTAAAAGTCTATTTATACAGGCTTAATGGATCAACTTCAAATATTGCATAGACCATCGTCAAAAGCCCCAAGTAGTTATATTGAGCTAAGCTCTAAGAACTTATTAGTCAGTTTTGGTGGCCTTAATGATATCTACAGCGATATTTTGAGGTATCATATGACAAAATAAGAATTTCATATGAACTACGCTGGAACCTCCATTTACGAACCAAACCGCGGGTTTGTAAATCGAATTAGTGCGTAAAAAAAACCTCGTTATTTGGGATTTACTTCGTAAAAAGAAAACTCGTTATTTGGGATTTACTTCGTAAAAAGAGGTTTTTGAAAGTATTGTCAAATACCCCACAATATAGGTATTTTAAGCATCGGAGAGACCTGAAGAGACCGGAAATTGATGTCTGACGCCATTTTGAAATTCAAGATGGTGACATCCGGTTCATGAAAAACTGGAAAATACTGTCAATACCCCACAATATGGGTATTTTTGGAATCAGGGTGACGTGTAGGAACTGGAAATCTATGTCTGACGCCATTTTGAAATCCAAGGTGGCAAGGATTTTGATGCAATACAGCTGCTGCTAGGTATGTTTTTGTTGATATTCATGATAAAAATGTAGTTGAAAATATTTTTCAGACGCAGCCACTCAGCTTGACGAATTTAATTAATTAATTTATCTTTATTAGGGAGGCCAGCTTGACGATCCACAACCAGGGTCACAACAGTTTGCTATTTCTTCGGCGATTATTGCCCAATTTCCCAGCGTTGGGTACTACGAAGAAGTTGAAACCGTTTCGCTAAACTCGCCGGCAAATGAAATGCCCCCAAAAAAGGATCTGAACATACACAATGATGCTTCTCGTCCCCAGAATTCTGATATTTCACGGCAACCGGATGACGGCATCCTGGTGGTAAGTACTTTAGATGTCCTTTTTCTGATTTTCGTCAAACTATCTGCCTGTTAAACTTAATTTTGATTGGGCCTAAACAATGTGTTATTGAAATTGATTTTTAACTTTTGTTCCAGAAAACCTTATGAACAATTCAAGAAACGAAACAACGCTTCTTTCATTTTCATTTTTCGAACGAGTTTTACCGCATCAGCATGTGTCGAATCCTATCCACGCTCGATCTGACCCTCGAATGTTAAGTAATCCGTTGGATATTTCTATTGCGAGACTTTAACTGCTGATGAAACTCCACAGGATTTATCGATTGGACCTCACACACGCGCTGATTCCACCAAAGTAATCGACATGGCACTCCCTCGAAAATCAGAGGAAACCAAGAAGAAAACGATGTCACCAGTTATCCCACTGGATTTACATACCGCAAACTTTAACCAACATGATAGGCAAACCGAGTCTGTTGAACTTGATAACTTGCGTGATACATTTTGGCGAACATCTGTCCAAAAGCGTGCTGTTATTCTTCATGCTAATGCTTATACAAACCCGAAAGTTAACCTGGATAATACCGGAAAAGGTATGTCGATTGCCACTATGAATGAGCCCCCATCATCCAAAATCTTCAAAAAAAATTGATGGGCCTTTACCTCGGAACCGTGAGCCTCAGACCCGGTAGAAGGTTTATCGCCCTTGAATGAAATCGTCATGTCGCAAGGTATTTTTCTGCTTTTATTTTTGAAAATTGAACTGTTTCTAAAAATTATACGTTACAGGTGAGGCATCAGTTACTAGACTGAGTAAGAACGCGAAACAAAGCAGATTTTTTGATGCGGAATCCGAAAAGCAGCCGTCAATATCTCTGATACCCGATCAGCATCGCAATGATTCTGTCGGTGCCCATCATGCTGATCTCCTCCAGTATCCAGAAGATGAACCAAATGAGCAGAATATTTTGAAGAATATCAGAATATAGACAGTAGACTGATGCAAAATTTGACTTTTTCGCTCCACAGTGCTTAAATGCTTTCAAATCGGGTCGTGATTAGCCTCCAAAAGTTACAACTCATTTGGTTAGAAACAGACTTCGCACAAACCATTTGAAGTTTACATGTAAATTACTATGGGAAATCTCAACTTTTTGTTCATTACCTTCTAGACTTTTTTCCATATTGAGCAGCAAAACAGCTCGATAGTTAATCTTATAGAAAATTTTCTCAGCTACAACTTTGCTAAAGATTGTTTCTATGTAAAACAAGACAGGAAATAGTTATTAATTATTTAAGAGATTGGTAAACTTATGACACGATCAAGCAGCTGCTCTGTAGGCAACACTGTATTTTGCAGTGTGACATAGTAACCATAATTTTTGTGTCCTATTCAACGCCCCAGAAACACCAATGTTGCCTGCTGAGCAGTTGATTGAGCATGATCATAAGACATCAGTGCATTGAACCATTAATAACTTTCGATCCTTGCAGTCAATCAAAAAGTGGTCTTCAGCAAAGTTGTAGCTGGGAAAATTTCCTACAAGTAAAATTGAAAGCTTTTGAAGCAGACCGATATGGTGAATTATTAGATAGACATGAACAAAAATCTTGGTTTTACCATAGTAATTCCCATACAAACTTCAAATGGTTTGTGCCATCTCAGTTTCTCACCAAATGGGTTCAAATTTTGAGAGGTTAGTCAGGATCCGATTTGGAATCGTTTAAGTATTGTGGAGCGAAAATTTCAAATTTTGCATCACTCTAATAGACAGTGATCACTCTTCTGATGTAGAGATGAACTAGCCTAAGGCTAAAAATCTCTTTAATAAAGCCTTAAAAAAAATCTGATGATTCCGATGCTGGATTCGGTCTGCGGCCGATGTTTCCATTATCAGAACCACGTTGATTGACTTTTCCTGTGGAGAAAATTTCCGTTAGCAGTTCAAATCTATTCAACATCATCCGTTTCATTGAACGCAAAACGCGCCCAACCCGTCGTGATAGGAATTCCTATGGTGACGATTTCGGTGCATTTTGCTTCCAATGAAACAGATAATATTTCAACCATGATAATTGTCATCATCATGACCATGGTGGTTCGGCATAATTTCCATTGGACTAACCTGAAAGGTATAATTAGAACCAGTGCGCAAGCCAAGATGATCACCCCTATTCTCGTTTTCGAACGAATCGAAACGTTCTCTAATAAACAAATACCATAAACAAACTGCATCCCGGATGGGTAAACCATCCCACAAATGGTTTGGATGATACCCCGAACACGTCGTCAAGTTTTCTTTTATGATTATTTTGATTAGGGTTCATACAAAAAAAAAAATTGTATGAACGTTTCGATTCGTTCGAAAACGAGAATAGGGGTGGATGGTCGCCAAAAAATCTTCCGTCTCGCCGGTCGTTGTCTTAGTGGCTGCCGTCTCAAACAGTTTCGATTCCACGTACACCAGCGCTCACTGTTCCGCTTCCAGCAACGGAAGAAAACCCGTTTCTGCTCTGCATGTTTGTTTCTGACAGGACTTTCTGAGGTGACAAGAAAATTGTCTTGTCCGGGACTTCTTTGTGTGAGTCGAACAACACACTACCTGATACTGGATCCCGTTATTTTAATCCTCAGTTATCCTCTTGTTCCAGATAACCTGCTCCTGACCAGTGTTGGAAAAATCATTTTCAAAAAAAGTTCTATCACAGCTCATTGCAGAGATAAATCCCAAAGGAACTTCTCACAAAAAGTTCGCGAACGAGAGATGATAAAAAGTTCATGAAAGCGTAGAGCGAGAGAAATTTTCATTTCGTATCGCGAAAGATCTTTCGTCTCTCCATCTCACATCATTTCACACGTACTCGTGATTCGAACCAACCAAATATCCCCTCAGCTTTGTTCTTTTTTTCCAGCGAGTAAAGGTAGGCTATGATCACGCGAGAGTGTCTGTTTGTTTTCTTCTCGTTCTCCGATATTTTTCGCATCCTTCACATTAAATACCATTTCCAGAGAACTTTGAGATTTGGGCGTAATTGCTTTTGTAAACAAACACGTCATTCAGCGATTTCTCACGAATCAAAGCACAATCTAGCGAACTATACTATACCAAATGAATCATTCCTCTACCTGTCTGTGTTGTTAGTTTTTTAGATTGAACTTTAATTCACGAGAAATCGGCGAATTAAGTGTGTGTTTACAAAAGAAATTACGCCCTAATCTCAAAGTTTTCCGGATTATAGTTTTAGTTCTCAATGCAACCAGCTAATAGTAGATACTTGTAACTATTCACCAAGAGTCTAATCTTTGCTGACCAAATCATTATTTGTGGCTGTACTCTTCGACAAGAAGAACTATGCTATTAGTGCGAAGTACAGTTAGACCACTGAGATTGGCGCTTAGAAATGTTTAGTGTTAGCTAGCAAGCATTCTATTGATTAGTCTTATAGTACGTTCAGACTACAGAGTTATAACATGTTATAGCGCTATCTTGATGGTGGTTTCTGTGTTGCAATTATTTGACAACCGTTATAACATGTTATAACTCTCCAGTCTGTACAGCGTTTTACTGCATTGAGAACATGCTTATTAGGGTGGTTCAAAATATCGGCTTTGCTTCACTAATTTCAATCGATTTTTAATCAGGTCCAGATAATTCTCCCAAAATTTGAGCTTATTGGGTTGTGATCTCATTCTGCAATGGCCATCTAAAATTTATAAAGGTATTACTATGAGAAAAGTGATTATTTTGTTCACCTCGTCTTTAAATTTCGCCATAATGATCTACCAATAAATTTGCCTTGTGTACTCATAGGAAATTTTCTCAGCTACATTTTTTTCTAAAGACCACTTTTTAATTTAACGTTGAGGAAATTAGTTATTAATTGATTTCTAATCTGCTAACTTTCTGATTTGATCACTCGACTGCATTAGGTAGAGGACAGCAATGTAACCCAGTAGCTCGCCCGGTAGCTTGAATTTCCACACAACCTTGAATGAAAATATAAAATTTGCTGGTCACTGGTGCCATAAAGCTACTGTACCTTTTTTCATGGATCTCAAACTGCAAAAAAAATCTATTAAACATCGATTCTAAAAAAATAGTTTACTTGATCATTTTTATTCAGCAGGTGTATTCACTTGAGAATCTATCACTTCGCAAGTTGAAAGTATTTTGAGATTGTCTGTTAATTTCAAGTCTTGCAATACTTGTGGATGGAAAATTTAGATCGTTCTCAATCTGTCACTATATCAAAAGCTCAAGGTACATGGTACTTTGATTAATTTTGTGTTCATTTCCAGCCAACTGGTAATAATTTTTTGTTTTCTTTTTTTTTCTGCCTATATTTTTTACAGTTTTAATGGACATTGAATAACCTGTTTAAATTTTTTATCATCCTAAATTGCACACTAAAAAGATGTTTTTGTCAGATCCTTGGTCAGCAAATAAAGCGTTTTGAAGTTCAGCAGTGCAGCAGTCCCGCATACCTTATGGTTTTACATAGGGAGGGTCTAGACCCTTTCTAGTTTTACATTGTTTTACAGGATTCCCAGTCATGGGAGAGGACAGTAATAGCCAGTGCTGTAAATTTTCATATCATTCGATTGAAGATGAACCACTACAACCATTCAATCAATTCTGTGTAAACGAATTCTCACATGACCATAATTTGAAGAGCCCCTTTCTCATTCGAAGCTCATTGTCACTGTCAATTGAGTCACTCAGTATCATTTGATATACGACAGTAGAGTATGGAAGAAATCCAGGACAATGGTCCCGAACAGACAAGTCAACCCGATGTCGGATCAATGTAAGGCTAATTTAAGGTCGATGTCGACCCGATGTCGGATCAATGTAAGGCTAATTTAAGGTCGATGTCGACCCAATGTCGTGTTAATGTCGGGTCAATTTTGGGTTTATGTCGGGTCAATGTCGGGTCAACATCGGGTTGGGGTTTGATAGAAGTCAGGTTGGTGTCGGGTTGGCTTAGCTTTTTCGCCGGAATGTCGACCAGAGCTCCGTTTGTGTGTAGGTTACACTCAATCGAATGATATATAGCGTTTCTCAAATGAGAATGATCCATGCAAATGACTAAGCAACTGATATCACCCATTCAGAGGAGGTCCCCTTTGATAGCGAATAGCTACTTTTCTCATTTTCATCAAAAATGTTCAAATGATTTTGAGAATTTACAGCACTGGTAATAGCACAGTGAAAAAGTTCACCACCACCTATATTCCCAACCATCCTCCTGCATATAATTATTGCATAAGAGCTTACAGGAACGATATTACGAACACTAGTGATGAGAGGAGCCATGCATTAACTGTATTTCGTGAAAATGAGGATACATTAGGCGCTCCTCCTTCCGCAACCCCCTATCCTGAGGAACGGTTTCAATATAAAAATTGCTAGTCACAAAATCTTACACTACCCTCCCCGTTCCTCGTTAATGTCGCGTTGATACTTGTGCTGATTCATTCATATTTTTGCCAGAAACCAATGCACCAATCAATCAGTTGCACAAAACTGTTCACATCATCCTGATAACGGCTACTTTAAACAACAGGCGCCAGTAGACAGCCAGGTACCAGACTTATCAGTCTTTAGAGATTGTATTGATTTACTCGGGATAGCTTTCTGTCTATAATCTTTCCCTTGTGAAATGTGCAGTGCAATTTTCAAGAACGAATGTGGTGTAAAGAGATAGAGAGAAAAAATGATCTGATATTTTTCGTATCCTCACGTTGGTGATTCGAGTTAAAAAAGTTCGCGATATCTCATTCTCTCATCCCAGAAAGTTCGCTCAGGAAATATTGGAGTGTGAAACTAGTGAGGGAAAGTTCCCAAGAGAAAACGTATCGCAAGCGAAAATGATATTTTGGTGAGAATTCCATCACTGCTCCTGACTAAGGATCTCCTTCTCCATTCCTCAAAATGACGAATTTCTTTGTGAGAGTTAGCAGACCGACGTATTTCTGCTTCCAAATAAAAACTGACGCAAGTGTAGAACGATCTGTCAAATCGACGCATCTCACAAGGTGTATATAACCACCAAGGTACTATAACGACGAATCAATCAAGGTGTATGTGGGAAGTTCAGAACCAAAAGAGTGTATCTGAACCCAGCATTTTTCATAATAATCATAAACTACAATCCTGTATGTAACTTTTGGCAGCAACAGATCGTGAAAAATAACAAAAACTTTTAAATAGGATTTAATAATATAGTCTCCATTTTTCTCATTATCTGTCAAATGTTACATACGTCCTTTTGAAAAGTTATGCTTGAATTTAAAAATTGAAGTTTAAAGAGAGTATAATACTTACGAATGCTGCATCGCGCCCCATAATGCTTACTGGTTCTACGTATCTGTGGCTTGCCGTTGACAAGCGGTTTCGAAAGTGAAGAGGAACCTTCACCGGACGTCACATCGTTTTCGTGTTTGCATCAAGGAGATGCAAGTTGCAGTGATGAACCTAATGCTTGGCTAGACTATGTCTATGATCGGAACTGCTACTGCTAAACGCGACAGAGCTGCTTGCTAAGGATTCACTTGGACTAATTTGGTGAGGTTGTTCTTCTTTTATCTATTTAAACTTAATTTCTATGAATCCGTAGCATTTAGAATCATTTGATTCGGATGAGATGCTTAATTATAATTTGATTACATTATATTTGTAATTCTTAAGAACTTAACAAAATAAGGTCCCAACATTTGAATTGAGGAGCTCGGCTAGCTTACTGTGGGTTTACTCCCAGCCTCCTCCAAAATAAAACAATTACCATGGCCGCATCGCCTGCTTAAGTGATTCCTAACCCATCTACTACCCAATTTTACAACTTAAGGGCATCTTTAGCGGTGGTCTGATCTAGATCCAAATTTATGTCACATTTGAACCAGCTTAAATTAAAAAGATCAAGCCAAAATAGATCAAACTGTGTGCGTACGCACTGGTTAGTCTATTTTTTTTCCGTTTATTTCAAACGTCAAAACCCGTTTCAAAACCAACTCACACCCTGATTTCGTGGTCAGCCATTTTTTATCCGGCAATTACCGTGAAATTGACCTCCGATGGCTGTCTCCGGGATTGATGTGCGGCTTTAACAAAAAGTCTTGATCTGCTCGTCCTCCTGCTCCTCGTGCTTCCCAGTGAAATAATAATAAAAACCTATATTTATTGAAATTTGTCTGGTATGTTGTTGCGTGTTGAGTTTTGGCTCTAGTCAGAAACTGGACAATTCCCTGGGGGGTACCAGGAACATACCAGAATGTGGCCAATGTGGATCTGTACACTATATTTGAATTAAACTGATCTTGTTTTTTCAATTTCTGATTTTATGTGTCAAATCACAGGGTTTGGACCATATCATAAACTAGTCACTTCCCTAGGGGATCCTGAAAGATGCCTGGAAGTAAGAAAGGTGGTCCTGGGCTCATTATTTGACTTCCATTGATCTTGGTTTTGAAATCTAATGTGATTTGCTATGTGGAGCATGATGGGTTTTGGATTAAATCAGAAACTGGCCATTTCCTTGGAGGTGCCCGGAACATATCCGATATTGCTTTTGAAATCTACTGTGATTTGATGTGTCACATGATGATTTTTGGACTAAGTCAGAAACTCTGGCCATTTCCCTGGGAGTTTCCATAACATGCCCGAAAAATCCTGCAGAACAGAAGCGTCCGGATGTTTCCCTTGTGATCCTTTCGCAGCTGCGACGACAGGGCAGGCAGCAACAGCAGCAGCGATAGCACGATAGAGCTGGAAGTACACTAATGTCAACAGCAGTCGATTGTTCCGCCCACGTTTCTTAGAAAATCGAGGAACTAAATCGGTTTGTTTTGCAGAAAAACCCCAACAACAATACAAAACAAAACAAAATCTCGAGTGCGACAGCTGTCAAACTAGTTTGGAACAGTGCTTGCCTTGATCCAAGTTCAGTTCAAATAGAACGAGAAACATTCACGGCGAATGAGAACGACCCAAATTTGAGTTTAATTCACTCATAATCGCCAAAAGTGCAGGAACTCAGCGATGACTAAAATTTGTAGTATGGTTTCCTGTGGAAAACCTAAAAAATCTGCCCGAAAATGAGGAAATTGACGAAAATTTATTCAGTCTCGGAGTAGTACCAATAGACTGAAAGAATCCAATCTTTACTTTTCTCAAATTCGGAAATTTTTCCCTAGAAAATCCTGGAAAACCTGGGAAAACATGAGGCAAATTTACTCATCGCTGAGTTCCTGCACTTTTGGCGATTATGAGTGAACTAAACTCAAATTTGGGTCGTTCTCATTCGCCGTGTTCAAATGTTAGCTTCCACAAAACATACAAATTTGAAATTGCTACTCTCTGTTTGTAGTAGCACAGCAAACAAGGAGTAGCAATTTCAAATTTGTATGTTTTGTGGAAGCTGACCTTTGTCCCTTTGAAGTTTCACGCTATGGCTTCCTTAGAGTATCACCTTTAAAAAAAAAAGTTTTAGAACTATTCTAAAACAAAATATAGACCCCCAGTGCAAGGGCTCAGTCTGGGTCTGTTCCAAAATTTTAGACTAAACCAACCAATGGGATCGCCGCTAAAGATGCCCTAAGTAGATGTTACAACAACAATATTCTTCCTTTCCCCGTTACGGAGAAGATGAACGTGGCCGGCAATGGTAATTGTCATGCTTTTTCTGAGTTCTGAACTTTGATTGGGGAGTTATTCCCTCTCAAATAGATTTCCTAAAGCAATCATAATAATATAGTTAAAGTACATGACAGTTGCCAGTATCCAATCTTCGAATTACTCCGTTACAAGTCACAAGTTGCGCTTATGCAATACATACCCCGTGCCTATGGAATCATTTGCAACATGATGTTTTTTTTTAGAAATCAGTTGATCCACAAATAAATGTAAATTCAATAATCCGCTAAATGAGATATTTGTTTTAGACAAATCTATATTTTTGTTTCAATCTGCTATCAGCAAATTTATAATACAGGGCATACTTGTTTCAAATTCTACCAGGAATATAATCATGGCAATGCTTCTCTAACGATTGCAAATCATCTTTTCTACGAATGAAATATTATTTCCAGCAATAACAATTTTATAATTGAGATCTCAACCGGGAATAAATTTGTCAAACGAATCACCAAACTCATTGTCATACTTCTAGAAAAATATTTCCTTTCCATTAGCCATGTCGTATGTATCCAATCAAATTCAAGTAAATTTGGCAACTGCTTTCCGGCCTAAGACAATGATGCTAATATTTCGAAAGACCCAACCAAGTACATACCAGAACATCCATACTGAACGTAGCACCTTGCTCACCACTCTCAACTCGTAAGCGCACCATACCTAGGGTAGAACAGGGGACAAATGCACCCCGGCAAAAACACGCGATTTCATAGCTATTCCACTCTTAATTCTGGGATTTGTTGAGCCGAAATGCTAGTTCAATTGGAGGCGAACCAGCCCCAGGCTGAAAACCTCCCTAATAAAGATAAATTAATTAATTAAATGCTAGTTCAACTACTAAACTAGCACTGTGGCTTGTCAAATTTATGTATTAAAATCGGGAATGCTATGAAAAATCGCATCCGGTGTTTTATCCCGGGGTGCATTTTGGGCTGTTTTCCCCTACATCTTCAAAAGCTGGACTGCTGCTATTATCATTATAAGCAAGTGAGATAGCAGATCGTGTGCCAAAACGAGGATGGAAATGAGGAAGGACGCACCAACCGGGCTAGTTAGGAACTAGTTGTGAGGGTGAAATCTTCACGTTCAACTTGTCTACCGTCCACCCGACCGACGGACGAAACTCGAACATCGAGATAGATGCGAAAGCGTATCCTTGCTGGTGCTGCTTTGGCATTGTTGTTGGTGTTTTTGTTTATAATTGTGAACCGCGTCGCAACCGTCCCAACCTACTAAATGATGCCGGTTCCGGGGGGGCTCGTAGCACCACTTGGACATATAATGTATGTGAGTGATGTTGTATAATATCCGTCGTACAGCGTGCTAGGATAGGTTGATGCTCTTCACCAAGATTCAACGTTGAAAAACCGAAATTTGAATTTTCCTCTACGACGTTGTTAACTGAAGGGGAGTGAGGTGGACTTCGGTGACGGAAAAGACAATTTAAATGAGGTGTACGTGTACACAAGTCTAGAGAAAGAGAGATAGAGAAGGGTCACCGGTAAGATGCTGGTTGATGAATTAGGAGCAGTGAAGGGATCATTGCAGATTTGATGGTTTCACTGGTAAGACAGAAGCGTTGGTAGGGGTTTGTTCTGTTGGATATCGTTGATGGTTCTTGAAATTTCAGAAGATTCACGAGCTTTTCTGAAGTTGTATAAACATTCCTGATACTTTAAAAGTGTTATTAGAATTCTATCTTTTGTTGATGTGTGCGCAGGTGTGGAAGTTACCTTCCTGGAACTCAATTGCGGACAGCGATTAATCACTAATTCACGATTTCCGCTCGTCGGTGGCACTCGATTGCAGAACAGAGACTGATGTTGAATTAAGAAAACATAAAAATAAAATAAACTGCCTTGAAACTATCCAAACTTCTTTGAAGTATTCCGCACAAATCGAAATATAATTGTTTACGAATTTTAATAATTTCTCCGATTCTCGCAATTCCACCTTACTTACTTCATTTTTGATTGTCCAACGTCCCTTAGTTTTTTACAATGTCACACCAACTAATCTGGTTCTTGGCTGCCTGTTGCTTGAATGTTCCACACTTTTTAGATTTTGCTCCACTTTTTCTTACCATTAGCAATTCAACCTCACATTTTACTAAAACTAATTTTGATTTTAAGAGCTTCGGCAACCTTTGCTACAATTCCCAAAATTTCGCTAAAGACCTTCAAACATCCTTAAATCATTTAAACTACTCTTAAATTTCCCAAACGTAATTTTTTTTGTATAAAATACTTAGATATTTTAAGAACATCTGTGGTAGGGGAAATGCAGGTAATGGCCTAAGTGTCCCTAATTTGGGCCCATACATAAATTCAGCAATCGACTAAATTTTCAATAGCAACCAAAAATATCCATTAGTAACGTCCCAATAACGCGTTCATCTAGATAAAATTGATTAGTAGCAGATTTTTAGCGATGGGCCCAATCTTAGATCCATAGGTCAACATTAGAGACATTTCCCCTATTTCTTAAAATTCATTGTTTTTCCTGAAGTATTGCAAACTTTGTTAAGAGTTACTAAAGATCTCCTAAATTGTTGAAAATTCATTGACAATTTTTGTTGTTTCTTAATATAACTGAAATTCAGTGGCCATATTGTCCACATTAATAAATAAATTCATAAATATGTGTAACATTGTCTCGTTTATATTTTCAAGAATTTGTTCATAGTTGCTTCACACAAGACCACAATTTACATCCGCTGATTACATTCAGTCCCTAGTCAGTAAAGGCACGGTATTACCAAGCCGGAGGCGGCGGGTTCAATTCCCAGTCCGGTCGAGGGAATCTTTCGGGTTGGAAATTTTCTCGACTTCCCTGGGCATAGAGTATCATTGTGCTTGCCACACAATATACAAATTCATGCATTGGTATTGGAATCGAAAGCTCTCAATTAATAAGTGTGGAGGTGCATTTAGAACACTAAGTTGAGAGCACGCAATAAGCAAATATGCGCTAAGCAATAAGCTTGAAATGCGAACAAGAAGAAGAAGAAGATTACATTCAGTAATGAGTACCTTTCACTAATCGAATTTTCACGCATAAAATCTTAGATAAATTCTACCAACACTCCCTTTGAATATGGAGATTTCCCATGTACCCTATCCTAACTCTATAACCAATCTACCAGCTTGTACAATTTCGTTATCCACAACACAAAGTGCTCTACACTCCCTGTCTCTATAAGAAAAAATAACTAGGCTGTGCCCATAACTGCAAGAGTGCACAAGCGAACGAGTATTATAATAACTGAATTTGAATTATACGAAATGAAAATCTCCAACATCTCCAATCCGGTCGGAGAAACTACCCCCTTCACTTTCTAAATTGGTGTAGGTACCATCTCTCTCTATCTCTAACTCTCCAGTCCAAGCCCAGGCTTTTCCTGCCTGGCTGCCGATCGTCATCTTTGGTAGTAGCGACTACCATCATCGTCGTAAAACAAAGCTGGCAGGGAGAAAAGTTGGTCGGAGTTAATCCCAATGTCCCCCAATGCGTCTGGCTTGCTGCCTTTCCCCCCCCCCCCCCCCCACACGATCCACCCAAGCAGCGAGGTGTGTGTAGTACATCTATGCAATCCGGCCAGAGTCATCCTGCTACTGATGCTGCAAGAGTACATGTGTCTCTGAAGCTGCTACCCTGGACCGGTTCGAGCCCGTCAATATAGTCCGGATAGTTTTCTCTGACTCTTGTACATGCATCTATCTCCAAAAGCAGCAGCAACCATCCCCACAAACACCCTCAAAATTCTATTAAACTGTACACCACATTAGCATATTCTAATTTTGTACTCTCTGAATTTGAATATAATTAATTAATTAAAATAGATTTACAATTCTGTGGTCGAGGCTGAGAACTTGCTATGTGCTCTTCTGCCTACGGTAGAAGGAACACACTCAC
Organism: Ochlerotatus camptorhynchus; assembly: GCF_037179485.1. Lineage (NCBI taxonomy): Eukaryota > Metazoa > Arthropoda > Insecta > Diptera > Culicidae > Ochlerotatus > Ochlerotatus camptorhynchus. Next base: position 515,608 of record NW_027040822.1, on the reverse strand, counting down.
TCATACAACCGTGCAGCAGGAAGAGAGTTTGGTCCTTTCTGATGGTGCTGATGCTGCTGCCGGTAGTAGTTGCAGCCGACCGCTTCTCTTGGACTAGGAATACTCGCTCCGGTCCGGTGTCCGAAGGAAGAGCGATGGAAGTTGTGAAGATCATCAGGCTGAATGTGAAGAGGAAATCAGTTCAACTCTCGAAATTATAACATTTTATTCAACACCCGCTTTTTCGGTCGTTGCATGACTATTAGAAGGGGGAAATATGCTTGAGACAAAACATTTGAAGATTAATTTCTGGTAGTTGACCAGAGGAAATATCATTTTTATAGCGCTGTTGCTACATACTTAGAATTAACTAATTTTACACGCGACGTAAACAAACATGTAATGCAAATTAAGTGCTCCGAGACTGAAAAATCGTTGCTCCTCGAAATGAAGTTTATGCTGAATTTCGCCTCTGTTATGGTTCAATTTTATGTCAAAATAAGTGGTCGTATATGTCAGTCTCAGAGCACCTAAATTTACATGATTTTTTTCTAAGTTGATTGTTTTGCACCTAAAAAATTAAATCAGAATTTTAACTGTCGCATAAAATGAAAAAGTGACGTATGCGCCGCTATGTTCAATTTTCACTTCTCACTATATTAGAATTTTGCATCCTTAATAACACCCAAAAACATTTAACACTTGTACAAAATTTGATTTTGAAGCAAATTGGTAATGTGACGTTAGTATTTTCGTAGAATCAGAGAAAAGATTTAACTGCTTCTACACATAAGTGAACCATGCATACGTGCTGAAAAATTGAAAGGTCTTTTAAACATCATTGTTCATATTTTTAGCTTTGATTAGACCATATTCAACATGTCCAGTAATCATTGCGAAGTTACACAAAAGTATCTGTTTTCTGAACAATTTACTAAATAGATTTACGTAACATTGTCATCTCATGGCAGTTTAGGTACTTTAGGTCATCTCATGGCAGTTTAGGTACTATAAACAACGAAATTTTGCAAGTTTGTATACAATATTGCTGATTAATGCGATATGTGCTTAAATTGAAATGAAATATTGTGTGATTTTACGTAAAATCTAGTGTAAACTAGAAGAGCTCAGCACGATCTAGTGAGAAATTTAGAGTAAACTTAACTGAAGTTCATAACATACTGCTCAGAAGTACAGAATAAACTTCCGAGAAGTTCACAATAAGCTTCAGACAAGTTTAGAATGAACTTAAGAAAATTTTAGAAACAGAAATTTACAGTACTATTAAGAACTGTGTATTTGATTATTGGATAACAGTATTTCCAGTATTCTGGAGATTTCCGGGAAGAGAATGCCAAAAATGGTCGGTTAATGGATATAGCTAATTATTCCGGAATCGATTGAAAACAACTTTTGTAATTGTTGTAATCAGTAATTGCATTCTCTTTTAGCCCAAGATCTTCGACCTGGATTCATTCGGAATTTTTATCTAAGTATGTATACTCAGGAGACTTAAAAAAAGTTTAAGAACTCGGGAATAAAATAAAAACTTTAGATTTTTAGAGTTGGTTGGAAATGCTAACATGAAGCTTTAGTGTGATAATTTATTAGCTAGAGAATGATATTAAGAAGAGGGTAGGTGGATAGTTCCGTTAGAGTACGGCAGTATGAAAATTGAATAGAAGTTGAAAATGAGCGAAGGGCCATTAATGCGACAGTTTTGAAAGATAGACGCACATCTTTTGCCTAACCCGTACGATGTACGCGGAGACGTGAAGTATGTCTCCAAGTCTACAGGCAAAAATGTTAAAAACTGTCGCATTAATGGCCCTTCGCTCATTTTCAACTTCTATTCAATGTTCATATTGCCGTACTCTAACGGAACTATCCACCTACCCTCTTCTTAATATCATTCTCTAGCTAATAAATTATCACACTAAAGCTTCATGTTAGCATTTCCAACCAACTCTGAAAATCGCTAACTTCACGTATGAAGTAACATAAAAACACTTTGAATGTTTAGATTTTTTTATCGAAATCTCAACAGCGGAACGTTTGTTAGAGGCTTTTTTTTTTAATAAATAAGCTCAAAACATGATCAACCTTATTCAAATGTTCAAATCTTGTCATTGTAGAGGAATATTCATTTTAAACTTGGGATTTTGGTAAAAAATTACCGTAATCGGTGATAATTTATAAATGGGATTGTAAATTTTTATCTATGTTCTCAATTCTCAATTGAGGTGATTTTTTAACGGGTCATCGACAAATTACGTTAAATAATAGGCAGAAAATGACAGTTTCAGATTTTCTAACAATTTCGTATAATGAGGGACGGGATGTTGATATTTTCAAACATTAGATTTAATAGTGAGAAAACAATTATTTAACTAATGAGCATATGAAAAAGTTATCAAACTAACCAAAAATAAAAACGCATTCAATGATATTGCGAAAATTTTAAAATCTTAGGAAGATTTCAGGGGGAGAGGAACGCTTCAAATTTTTATCAAAATATTGCTCCATTACTGCGTAGCCACTTAGATTTTATTTTTAATGGAGAAGTTGAAAATTAACAGTTTTGCACGCTTGAATGAAAGCAGTCATTTCGACTCTACTTGGATCCATAATGTGACCCAGTTAACACGAAGAAATCGGATTGCATCACTTAGAGATATGATGAGCACCTCAATATCTTACATGGGAACAAAGAACTTTTTTTTATAAATGCTTTCCTACTGTTGTAGCATGCTCAACATACTTAATCTGGACTACATATCAAATTTAAGAGAAAGTCACAAAGATCATGAGACATGTACAATAATCTGGAAAATCCAAATTAACCCTTATCATTCACAAGTTCTAAAGAAATTCCCATGCATAGAATAGAACTGATCTAAATTTAACTAAATTTACGAAGTAACTCCAAGCACCACCCACTAAAAAAATGTCGCGTCGAGTTAAGATTTGTGTGTAGAGTTTTTTCTTTCTTTTGCAACGTTTGTGTTGTGCACACAACGCACAGCAGCTTAAGCGCCACTCTCTGTCTAGAGAGACTGCTGACGCGCTTTCCGGTCCGGCTATGAGACTCGGTCTGAGCGCGAGGTTAAGTGGCTCAAACACTACGGTTTCCCTAGCTAACCCAAACGGAAAACAAAATATGCGGAAAGGAAAAAACAAACTCTTAATATTAAAGTATTTAGGACGAAGCTTCACAATCAACTAGGCGAAGAAGCATTTATATTTTCTTGGAACTTACCTTACCTTACCAATCAGGCTAAGGCCTTGTTGTCCTCTGCTGTCCGAATAAGTCGTCTCCACTCTACTCGATCCATGGCCACAGTTCGCCAGCCTCGTAGTCTGCGAAGGGTCCGCAGGTCACCTTCTACTTGGTCGATCCACCTTGCCCGCTGCGCGCCTCTTCTTCTTGTTCCTGTTGGGTCGCTTTCTAGAACCATTTTCACTGGGTCATCGTGCGGCATTCTTACGACGTGCCCAGCCCACCGTAGTCGCCCAATTTTTGCAATGTGGACGATGGATGGTTCTCCTAGCAGCTGGTGCAATTCGTGGTTCATTCGCCTCCTCCACGTTCCGTCATCCATCTGCACTCCACCGTAGATGGTACGCAACACCTTCCGTTCGAAAACACCAAGGGCGCGTTGGTCCTCCACGAGCATAGTCCAGGTCTCGTGGCCGTAAAGGACCACCGGTCTAATCAGCGTCTTGTAGACAGTCAACTTCGTGCGGCGGCGCATTTTATTCGACCGGAGCGTCCTCCGGAGTCCAAAGTAGGCACGATTCCCTGCCATAATGCGTCTTTGAATTTCTCTGCTGGCATCATTTTCGGCGGTCACCAGTGAGCCCAAATACACGAAATCATCGACCACCTCGATTTCGTCATCGTCAATCTGAACTCGAGGTGGGAGGCTAACATTGTCTTCCCTAGAACCTCTTGCTTTCATGTATTTTGTCTTTGATGCGTTGATGGCAAGTCCAATCCGTCTAGCTTCAGCCTTCAGTCTGATGTACGTTTCCGCCATCATCTCAAAGTTCCGTGCCATAATGTCAATGTCATCGGCGAAACCAAGGAGCTGGATGGACTTCCTAAATATCGTGCCACTCGTGTCTATCCTAGCTCTTCTGATCACACCTTCTAACGCGATGTTGAACAGCAGACACGAAAGTCCATCACCCTGCCGTAACCCCCTTCGAGATTCAAAGGGACTCGAGAGTGTCCCCGATACTCGAACAACGCACATCACTCGATCCATCGTCGCCTTGACCAATCGCGTCAGTTTATCCGGAAATCCGTACTCGTGCATAATCTGCCATAGCTGATCTCGATCGATTGTGTCGTATGCGGATTTGAAATCGATGAACAAATGATGTGTGGGCACGTTGTATTCGCGGCATTTCTGCAGAACCTGCCGAATCGCGAAAATTTGGTCCGTGGTAGCGCGGGCACCCATAAATCCCGCCTGGTATTGCCCCACGAACTCTCTTGCATATGGTGACAGACGGCGGCATAGAATTTGGGAGAGTACCTTGTAGGCGGCGCTCAGCAGTGTGTTCGCGCGGTAGTTGCAGCAATCCAACTTGTCGCCCTTTTTGTAGATTGGGCATACGACACCTTCCATCCACTCCTCCGGTAATATCTCCTCCTCCCAAATCTTGGCAATTACCCAGTGCAGCGCTCTAGCCAGTGCTTCACCACCGTATTTCAATAGCTCACTTGGTAGTTGATCTACACCAGTTGCTTTGTTGTTCTTCAGCCGACCGATCTCCTCCTCAACTTCTTGAAGATCAGGGGCCGGTAGCCTGTCGTCTTCTGCGCGTGCTCCAAGGTCTGTTGCCGTGCCACCTTCGTTTTCTGCTGCTTCACCGTTGAGGTGCTCGTCATAGTACTGCTTCCACCTCTCAATCACCTCACACTCGTTCGTGAGAAGGTTGCCCTCCAAGTCCTTGCACATATCGGCTTGCGGCACGCAGCCTTTGCGCGAACTATTTAGCTTCTCGTAGAACTTCCGTATGTCGTTTACGCGGTACAGATTTTCCATCGCCTCGCGATCTCGGTCTTCCTGCTGACGCTTCTTCCTTCGGAAAACCGAGTTTTGTCTGTTCCGCGCTTGTCTGTATCGCTCCACATTCAATCTCGTGCGGTGTTGCAGCATTCTCGCCCGTGCTGCATTCTTCTCCTCTACTAAAAGTTTGCATTCGCCGTCAAACCAGTCATTTCTTCGGTCCGGGATTGCAGAACCTAGTGCCGCTGCAGCAGTACTACCTATGGCTGAACGGATGTCCCTCCAGCCATCTTCAAGAGAAGCTGCGCCAAGCTGCTCTTCCGTGGGTAGTGCAACTTCCAGCTGCTGCGCGTAGTCCTGGGCAACTCCGGCGTCCCGTAGTTGCTCAATGTTGGGTCGCGGCGTTTGACTTGGACGTGTGTTATGCACCGTCGAGAGTTTTGAGCGCATGCATACTGCAACTAGGTAGTAGTCCGAATCTATGTTCGCACTGCGGTACGTGCGGACGTTGATAATGTCGGAGAAGAATTTCCCGTCGATTAGAACGTGATCGATTTGGTTTTCTGTGTGTTGGTCAGGTGATCTCCAGGTGGCTTTGTGGATATCCTTGCGGGGGAAAAAGGTACTTCGAACTACCATACCCCAGGAGGAGCTTTTCAGAGTTAAAAAAAAACCGAACTATTTACATTGGTCTGGGGAAGGTTCCTAAATTTGAGCTCAAATTAACTATACTACACTTACGGTTTCGATGCTACTGTCTTCTGCCCCTACTACAGCACGGTGGGCGCCGTTCCGCTGAACGAAGAATGCTACGACGTTGCTCGATGCGTATGGATCCCGATACTACAAAGGCGGTGTTCTACGACGAGGAAAAGTTGCTGAGCGATCGCAATGAGAAGCCGCTGCTCAACCACACTTGGCTTGGTGGGAATCGGCTAATGTGACGTAGCTGTGTCGAAAAAGCGAGAGGCCGGCGCTCAACCACACTGGGCTTGGTGGGAGTCGATTTCAAATAGGGTTGACGAGCTGTCGATTCGCTCGACGGATGAGTGGCAGTTACGGAACGTGGATCACTGGGTGGGGTTATCAGATGACTAGGTCTCGACAAATCGTTCACCCCCCGGGGTCACGAAAGGATGGAATCCACCGAATATCTCACGATCCACGGTAATCACGGAGGCACGAACATTGAGCGCCGATGCGCGATAAAATTCCTGGGCACTCGTCGAGGATTCGTAGAGCATAAAAAGTAAGAGGTTGTATCCAATACATGACCGTAGATTTGACGTAGGATTACGAAAGGTAGTTTTGATGTCACAGCAAAAGTATAGTATATATTAAATTGATTGCTTAACTCGTTATCACAGAAAAAGTTCGATAGGTTTAAATTCGGAAGCAATTTGAGAGTTCTGTTTGTGAGGTGCTCTGCCGATGTCCAATCCCGGACGGTAGCTCTTACTCTTTAGTTAACTCTTTTAACAGTCATTTGTGGTCCTGAGAAGGACCGATGGGTTGGAAGCTTGGAAGCCAGTTTAGAACAATGCTGTAGAAATTTGTTCTCGATGTTCTTGGAGATGATAGCGGTGCGGAAATGAAATATGTATTAGGGAAAACACATCAATCACAGAATTACGACGAGCAACTGAATCCGATCAGCGGTTGAGGGCAGCTTTGATAGCTAGCTGCTTGCGGGGAGCCTTTCGTTGTGTACTGGAGAACACCTCAACTCACCACACACGGTGATTGAATGAACAGCGTTTGTTGAGATCGGATGGAATTCTATTTTGAAATCTGTGTTAGGGAAAGCGCTTTTTGCAGGCAATCGGTGACCATTTTATGATCATAAAGGCTGTTTGCGATGAAATCCGGACACCCAAGAATCAGAATACCAAGAATGAACACAATATTTGTTAGTGATGGTAATTTTTATTTCACTTATTAGTACATCAACATTAAAAATGAATTGATTTTATAGTCATCAATGAGGATCCAAACTGAACTTTTTGCTACTTTATTAGCTGATTTATTCCACTCTTTTCGAAAATCTTCTATATTTTTAGCTTGTTGTTTAGATTGAACAGTTCATGTTTTATCAGAGCCCAATATTTTTTGATGGGACGCAGCTCTGGGCAGTTTGGAGGATTGGCCGATTGGCATTACCGAAAGACATAATGTACGTCATTTTCTTCATACCAAGATAAAACATCTTTAGCGTAGTGGCATGATGCCAAATCTGGCCAAAACAGCGGCGACGAATCGTGAGACTTCAGAAATGGCAACAGACCTTGTTAACAATTTCGGTTCTAACAAAAATTCAACTTGTTCTACCACAGCTGCAAATGGCCTGCCATACTAAGTAATTTTTGGAAACCTCGACTTCTTCTACGTACAGAAATATTCGGAAACCCCATTTTTTCGTTGCATGGCAGTGTAAAAACTCAAACCTGGTAGCTGCTTAAAATCTTCTACGACATACGTTTCGTCGTCCATTACTACGCAATCATATTTTGTTAAATAATCACGATACAATTTACGGGCTCGTGATTTAGCCGTTGTATTTTGCTTGTCGTTGCGATTAGGTACAGTTTTTGCTTTGTAAGTCTTCAATCCCTGTCTATGCTTTGATGCATGAACGAATGTGGACGACATTCCAATTTTTCGAGTGACGGTACGAACAGATAAGTTTGAACTTGTTTCAAATATACGCTTTACCTTTACATCCATTTTGTCGTTCCTTAAACCAGATTTTCCTTCCGTGTTCAACATGGATGAGGCTGGCGAGCTGTATGTTGTGTTTGGAGCAAGGGTGACGTGCTTGGCATAGATGACCCGCAGCGACTTACGAAGAAACTGTTTCAGATCCATAGCGGTGCGGCTTCTTCCTCCTTCTATGGATGCTCACATCTACAGTTTGCTGATATGCAGGCTGCCTTTCGTTGTGTACTGGAGAACAATGTTCAACGCCACACGCCGAAAGCACTGCTACTGCTGATGATACCGATGACCGGACACCACCACACACGGTGGTTGAATGGGCACCATTCAGTGAGACCGCATCGAATTCGATTTTTAAATCTGTGTTAGGGAAAGCGTTTTTTGCAATCGGTGATAATTTTGATCCGATTGCAACAGTTGGATATTTTTGTATTTTCCAATAGTGACCTATTGAAAATTAATAAAGTGTCAATTTTAGCAGATTGATAAATAAATTTTCAATCGTTTGGTTTATTTAGAATTAAAATCCATCTGCTATTGATAGAGTTATATGTGGTCAAAACCTGACCTCTTTTCGTAATGCGATTGATTTTGGTTTTTTGAAATTGCAGTCCCAATATGTTGCCGAAAGACGTAATCCTACGTCAAAAAAACCCTTCGTTGAAGGGAAAACAACCCCGCAACGAAATTAATCTCTGCGTATCCTTTAACAACGCAATAACACATACCTGCGTTTTTTTCTATTCTTTGCTCAAAATTAATTGTCGGATTTTGTTAATAATTATCAATTTCAGTATTTCGCTTGCAATCTTATATCACTGCTCACCGCACTTTTCAAAGCAATAGGCACAGTTAAACTTGTAATAAGCGATAGGCACATCTGAATTGAATGCGTAGCTTCAACATCGAAAATGAGCTGTGTTTGTTCACATCGACTGATACTGAGTGGTTGCGGTACAAGCACATATCGTCGATAATAGACGATTGTTGTGTATCAGAGAACGCTTGCGCAAAAAGACTAGGGTGGGGAACGGATTCGAAACTCAAATGTCATTAGCCAAATACATCCGTAGACCATAGGTCCACCGTTGTATAATTGGCAATGCACCCGTGTACTGAATGGGAATTGTGGGTTCGAATCCCATCGGTGCCCTTAGATTTTTTCGCAAATTTTCTCACACACACGTCTCTTACCGATGATATGTGCTTTACCTCTCAGTATGTTCAAACTTTCCTATAAACTTTAGACCACTTGCGCCACCTCTAAATGTCAGTGAATGCCTTATTTTTGATATGTTACATAATCATTTTCCACATGGGAAAACATGCCCCGAACAATTTTTAAAAATAAGCCCCACCCTACGCCCACATTAATTAGGATATTGATATGTGTTTTCAGTTTAATCGATGGTCAAAGAGTTGCAAGTGAAAAGTTAAGGTAACTTAAGAGATAGTGTATGAATCAACACCATTGGACATTCGATTGATTTGCAGAGCTCGATCCAGTTCTTATATATTTGTTGTTGTTGTTGTCGGTACTGGAACGAATAGACCAAATTCTCGTGACAACGCTTCCAGTTACTACCATGTCTCCTCCTTAGCTCGCAAGAACTCTCCAACCGTCCTTCAAACCTTTTTTTGCACTTATTACTTCCTCCTTGAATGCGGAACGTTCCCAAAGTGTTTGACTCTCAAGCTTTCTACTCTCCACGCAACCTGTTGTTGAATGCAAAGAAAAGGAAACTTTTAAAAGGCTCGAAAAGTTCTAGAGAAGTTGGATAATATAAAGGCAACAGTAAGCTCGGAAAGATTATGAAGAGCTTTGAAATCTTTAGGGTGAACTTTAGGAGTATCTAAGACTATCTAGCTAAAATGATTGAACCTGTCTAAAGTGGGTTGATTACTAGTTGTCGAAATCACGTTACTTCAAGTGTTAGGTTCCTTATCATGGCTGCCCACCACACTCAATGTACAAAAGGTTGATCCTGAATCCCTTCATAATTAGGTTCATCCATTGCTAAAGTCACGGCAACATACTCATCAATGCGAAATGAACCCAATCTGACTGGCCAAAAAGAGAAAAACACTTATCTGGTACCACCTACTTGACTACGGGATGCATAACCGCGCTCATACACACAGCAGATGAAGCTCAACTTGCCATTTGATCCGAATGCAACCATGAAAAATAAACAAGAGGCCTACTTCCCACAAATGAGCCACCAATTTCAATAATTTTCAAACAAAAACCAAACTCCAACCAGCCTTCGTTACTCGCTCATTTGGTTTTCGTTCTCTATGGGCCTTGAGGGATGGGAAACGAATGGATGAGAATTTTCCAATGCGAATAAAATTCCGCCACTCTTCCCATTCCCTCATATGCACTTCATTCTTGATCTTAACCATGTGTGAGTGTGTGAGCGTTCATGAAGCCCATTTTTACCCAATTGCTTTTTTTTATTTATTTTTCACCTCAATCAAACGGTGCTGGTTCGGTCGGGGTGCACACGAATTTTGTGAGACTAATTATCCCATCGCACAGTGGTTTGAATGCTCAATATCACGAACTTTTTTATTTGCGCCTTCAATGTCGGTTTTTTCACTATGATGTCTTTAAGAGAGTTTCTGTATAAAATAAGGCGCAAAGACTAGTGATAAGTTTTAGTTCGGAACTCCACCACAGGCGGCGCTGCAAAATCTAACTTTTTAGATTTACAAGATAGGTATGTGGTGTCTTCAGCAAAGTTGTAGATAATTTTACTTCAAAAATCTTTGCTGAACACACTAATCCTCTACATTCCTTAGTTTTTGAGATACGTAGCGTTTTATATGACTGTTCAACAAAATTTAGTTTTTTTCAGTTTTTATAATATATTTCAAAAACTATAGGTTTTAGAAGACTATAATATTCCACAAATATTTGTATTTTATCAAAATACAAAACTTTGTTCAAGACGTCCAAAAGGTATTGATTACACAGGCTGAGTTATTCACAAATTTAGTAAAAAAAATTACATACTTTGTGCTCTCACAGACAAAAATCCGGCAAAATCCGGCAGGTGAATCTTGAATAGGATGAAAGCTTGTTCAAAAGTGATCTCAATTTCCATTGAAACATTTGTCCCTTTTAGTATCTTCGTTGATTATTTTGCATTTCAAAAAGGTGTTGACCACGGACATCAGAGTAATTGCCATAATACTCATCACAGTAGTCTACTTGAAAATAATATATAATTTTGAGTTAGCTATTATTATAGTATAATTAAATGATTTATCGTATTACGTTATACATTATTGTATGAATGTATATATAAATATTTCAAAAATATAAACAAAGGTTACACAATATTGTTATCAAAAACATTTTCATCTTTCTCCACATCAAGCATTTATTTCGCATCCCTACAGAGGTCTTTAATCGGCTTGTCTCGAGATGCTCTAAGGCTGCTGATGAGTGGATCAGACGATTCCAGGAGACGGTGCAGTAGATCTGTGTTTACTGCTGTTCTTGAAATTTTTCTAGTGTGGTCCGATCTATATCTATGAAAATAATAATTATTAACACTGATTTTCTTTATCAAATTCATCGTACCGTTTTAGGTCCTTGTTACGGCTTTCTTGTGCTTCCTCAGATAGCTGTCCAATAGGTACAAGAAAATGTTGTATAACCCTCGATCCATGAATAAGCACCTTGTGGACCGTTACTGGCATGTAGTACCACGGATATTTTGATGTGAGCAGTCTAGCCGTCTCTAAACAGTACTTCTCAAACTTATCTACATGCACCTGCATCCCCGATGACATTACTGATAGTATTGCCCCACATCGTTTTATTAAAACTTCGTCGAGTCCAGTAATTTTAGCAGCTTTTTCAGAGTTTTGGAAAAATCTTCTAGCCGTGTTGCCATCGTTCGAGTTACCTGTCAAAAATGAATGCCGTATAAGACGTTATAAAGAAATAATTTAAATAATTTCATGATTTACCTGCTCCTCCAGAACGTGGTTTATCAACCAGTAGTCCCATTTCGACTTTAAATTTCTGCTGAATGAGTTTCTTTCTTTGTTTTACCGATTCTACTGCATCTCCACGAACTTGCCATTTTTTAACTTCAAGTTTGTACGATAGATGTAAGAAGTATTCGAAAAATCGTATCCAAGCATGGAGTGTGCATAAACCATATTGGCACCGGTCATTGTCCACAGATCTTGTTCTTACACGGTCAATCTCGTTCATTTGCTTGGGAGTTGCACCGCACAGATAGCAAGTTTGTGAGGATTTTGTTTCCGTTAGAGAATTTATAGCTTTGCCGTCGAGCATAGTTAATAGCATGTTGCAGGAAATTTTCAGCGTCCGCCCTTTTTTTTTAATGACGATGGGTTGCATCTTGTCGATTTGGTTATCGATGTACTTCTTTTCGAACAACGTAACTTCAGTCGTTTCAGAAACATACTGTATTCGCAGCGGTCGACAGTACCGAGTTGAGGAGGGACGTGTGTTCTGGAAAAAAATGTTCCCATTTGATTCCAGTTTGATCGGCACAATGGATGTAACAAACATATTTGCATCGGATTTAGTTCCGTCATCATCGCCAAATGCTTGCTTGTGTTCGCTTAATCCAGTTGTGCCATCAAATCCCCACTTAATCGTTAAAGACATTTTGTCCAATTCGTCATCACTAAACTTTTCCAGCATACACTCATTCGCATCAACAATCCTCATTGCCGTGTGCTCCAAGAGATCCTTAAGTTTCACTTCTGCAGATGTTTCCGAAACTACTAACCCTGTATTGGGATAACAGCACTTTTTAGCTTGCAGCACTTTGTAGTAGGACGGATACAAAGGCACATTCCGATCCAGAGCTCCATTACGAAGCTTTTCGTATTGGTCTTTTGATAAATTAAGATCCAATATTAACGCAAGAGCTTCCGACTCCGAATAGGGTACAAAGCCATTTTTCGATGATTGCATAGCTGAAACCATTTTCACGGCTCTTGTCGGAGTTGTTTGCGTTGCCTGTTTAACAATGAACGCTGCATCTTCTTTACCATCCTCACGTAATTTCATTTGGGTTGCAAATGCAAGTTCATCTGTTGGGTAGTTAGACCGCATTGCAGATGTCTTGCGTCTCTTAACAACCTCGCTACTTTCTTCGAACGCCAAAGATTTTCTTCCACGACGGGAAGATCCAGAAGTACAAGGGAAACGATCAACAACTTTCTGTGGTAGTTTGAAGGGGCTATCGAAATAACCACGACTGCTTTCAAGCATGTATGACATGGTCCGGTTGTGGTTTTCCCACAGTTTTTTAAAATATTTGCATGTCGCCTTCACAAAATTATTGACTTCAGCTGCCACTTCTGGCATTGAAACATAATCAATGCCGTAACAATCAAAAACTTCTCTGGACACAACGTTTGATTTATCAATGTCGTTTCCCTTAAATTCTTTCCACAGTTTAAAAAGCTTTCGCCTGTCGATTTCAACTGAAATTTTATTTAATAACTTATAATTTAAACTATTTTTGAAATTGTCACAAACAAATGACTTCCATAGATAACTCATTTATATCATGAATTGGAAATTAACACTGAATATCTTATTAACTACATGGTTGCACTTACCTTCATTGTTGAAAGACATGCTTTTCCCACTTTTCGGATCTGCTACGGAAATGTTGAAAAAATAACCTTCACTTCACTATAAAAGGATTATTTTCTAACTAATATGCGTTTAATGCAGCAAAACCGCTCAATGAGTGACCAAACTTTGCTATATTATCACTGAGCCTACTTTGATTCAGTCTTTGACAAATGCGCGCTGTCACTGAACTACGGAACGGCCTTTTAAAAATACAAAACAATCAACGAGGATACTAAAAGAGACAAATGTTTCAATGGAAATTGAGATCACTTTTGAACAAGCTTTCATCCTATTCAAGATTCACCTGCCGGATTTTGCCGGATTTTTGTCTGTGAGAGCACAAAGTATGTAATTTTTTTTACTAAATTTGTGAATAACTCAGCCTGTGTAATCAATACCTTTTAGACGTCTTGAACAAAGTTTTGTATTTTGATAAAATACAAATATTTGTGGAATATTATAGTCTTCTAAAACCTATAGTTTTTGAAATATATTATAAAAACTGAAAAAAACTAAATTTTGTTGAACAGTCATATAAAACGCTACGTATCTCAAAAACTAAGGAATGTAGAGGATTAGTGTGTTCAGCAAAGATTTTTGAAGTAAAATTATCTACAACTTTGCTGAAGACACCACATACCAATCTTGTAAATCTAAAAAGTTAGATTTTGCAGCGCCGCCTGTGGTGGAGTTCCGAACTAAAACTTATCACTAGTCTTTGCGCCTTATTTTATACAGAAACTCTCTTAAAGACATCATAGTGAAAAAACCGACATTGAAGGCGCAAATAAAAAAGTTCGTGATATTGAGCATTCAAACCACTGTGCATCGCCTCATCAACCGGGTTCGTGGTTGGTGGAGGTGGCTAGGAACGGGAAAAACGGTGCAACAGCGGTGGGTAGTGAAAACCACTGATCCAGAAAATTGTGGGCAATCAGGCCGGTGGTGTGCTGTGTGTGACGACCCTTTATACGAATCGAAGCGAACGTTTTTCCTAGCCGTTGACGTCGTCGACGTCGTCCTCGACTTCGAAGTTCAGATCTCCTAGACACTCCGCAAAGGTACCCACTACAGGTAATGTATGCATATAATTTCCTTTCGGTTCGTGGCCTCGCATTTCACCTGAGAAAGGGTATTACTCTAAACTAGCGATGTTCCACTGCCGGCGGTGAAGGTGTGGAATCTACCGTAACATGCGCATCCCTAACGACAATCTAATTTCCAATGAACCGACACCACCGAAGTACATTATTACCGAAAGAGCACCATCAAGTGGGTATTGAGTTATTCGCACTGGTACTACTCACTTTTCCTGACACCACCGAGGTAGGTGTAGTACTTGGGCTCTATAATAACACCCAACGGCACCCAACAGAGACATTCGTCGACGGCCAAAGCGGAATCGGAATCATTCCAATCGACTAGGCAGGTCACATGCGGCAAAACAACGACGACGACGAAGGAAAACCGCGTGCCATCCACGACCACATCCTCCCCCACACCCGGAACATGAAACTCGTCAGGCAAAAATAAGGCACCCCTTGCCGCACTCGCTGCCCTGTATTAATTAGTGAAAAAGTATCGTGTAATTAAGAAAAATGCCACGTTTAATTGCTAATTGAGTTTCAGCCTTCTGTTTTAATCACCTAATTACGTGACTATAACATTTGAAAGAAAATCGAAATAAATAAATTAAACATAGAAGGAGAATATTGTATGCTCTTTCACTTTGCTTCCGGGTTGTCGGAGTCGACGGGAAGGGTTGTAGGTTGAATAGCAACATGCAGTGGAGCTTTGAAGGGTGTTTTTGACACGGGCCGGGAATAGAACCTACCATGGTCTTGCTTTCAAACCACAAGCCTGCACTCACTAAAGACGCTCATTTACGATTATTGTATCATTTCGTTTGCGGATTATCAAATCTAATCTAATCTAGTCTAACACCAGTACAGCCAGTACATTAAAGGTTCATGATTTTACTTATATATTTGGTATATGTTGCACATCAGAGATGCGCAAAACATACCAAAACGCTACTGGCCTACTATGCAGCATTTAAGAGGCAAGATGATTCAGCTGTTTAAATCAAAGATTTATAACTTAACTTGAAAATGATGTGTCTTATCAAAATGGCTGAAAACAAAAGTTGCTAAATTCTTGTCAAAAAATAAGACGTTGACTTACTCGGAGTGAACCCCTTATGATTACCTTACTATTTTTTGTGAAGAAAGCTGAAGTAATGTCCTAAAATTTGGTAAAAAGTGTTAGCCGGTAATGTGTTTAAAATATATATTTTTTTTAATTTTATTAAATTTTAGAATATTATTGAATAGCATATTTTTTAGTAAAATAGTTCCAAAAATGGATTATGTGCATCAGTTTTAACAAATAAGCACTCATAATGTTGTTTTCTAAGTCCAACCGTTCTCAACCCGAGTAGCACACTTTCATCAATATAAATTACAGCAACTTGTTTATGACTGAAATAAGTCGTATATAAGTTTCTACAATTGATTTGTGACAATCGTGCTACTAGGGAAGTTATTGAGAAATTTATATATGTATTTCCAACATGTTGTACCATGTTGTCCAGCAACGAAATAAAATTGTCATGATTGATTATTAAATAACAAACAATCCATTCTCAGATGAAGGGACTACCCGAGAAACAAATGCTCATTTAGTGTATTTTATCTGGGTAAAATTTCCAAGCAAAAATTTCGGTATTATTACACATTTGAAGACATAATCTTCGCAATAAATATTACAAAATTCGAAGTGGAGTTCCCCGAGAAAATCAACGGTTCATTAATTATTGACATGAATTCACATACTTTTTTCATTCAGTGTATTTTTCTCAAAGAACATTTAACTATCTACAACTTCTTCTCAGATGTCATTTTGATCAAATAAGCCGTTTTAAGTTGAGTTTTTAAAGTAAAATCCATTATTTTTGATTCACTGTTTTCAAAAATATACTCTTGAGAAAAACAATCATACACTAAAGTATTTTTTATACCGGGGATATTTACCGTGTAAAAAAAACACATTTATATAAAAAGTTAAGGGTTGTGTCCCACACACCATCGCATTATTGACGTAGGACTACGAGATTGTTTTTTCTAGGTCAATTTAATAATAATTACAAAATTATTGCTATCATATATTATTCATATTAACATATTTTAGTAAGTTTGAACTGATCTTTCCTCGTTTATACAAGGTATAGAGCATAGGGAATTTAAATTTGTAAACATTATGGTACCATTTTGATAATACTTTGTGTAGTAGATAGAGTTAGTGTTATTAGTGAATAAATAATGAGTAGAATCGAGTGAGCGTGAAGCGTGATAGTCCGTATGTAAACGGAGTCTCATTGGTTAGAGAGTTTTGATAGGTTAGCAGGTATAAATATGAAGTACCTAAGCTCGTTGAAGTGTTTCTTGTAACGCATTTTGGAGGTGACGGACCACCACCAGCAGCAATAAAAGCAGCCACTTACTTTCGCCGACAAATCAATACAATACAATATTTTACATTTGTGCAATCCCAAAACAGCAGATGCAATGAAAGTTGAAGACAAAAGCAAAGTTTCAGTTGGGACGTAATAACTATGAAGAATAAGAAGAACTTATCAAAATTTCCATTTAAAAAAAAACATTACTTCAAAGACACACTTACTTCCCTGGTGACAGAATTCAGATTCTAAACTGTACACCATCCAATAGCTTTTGAGCATATGAACAACTCGGCCAAAAGCAGCAAGTCATTTCGTATACTAGTGCCACCTGGTGAAGACATTTTCATCTTAACAATAGGTCTTATAAATCTTATCATCTTTGCCAAAAACAGCAACCATCTAGTTGAGCTTTCAAGTTAAAGCAAGTAATTATAAGTCAAATTGTGTGCTCGCCGGGCTTGGCGTGAGAATTTAGAAGTGAGTTGTCCACTATAGAATAGGTCATGTTGATAGCAACCTAGTCTAATTGAGGTGTCGACTTAAGCAAGCCATTAGTTTAAAATGGTATTAGTGGTTAGTGATTTTTTTGTCATTCAGAACAACTTTACTGAAGACAGCAAACTTCTATCTAGTCGTGCTTTCAAGTTAAAGCTATTGCTAGATGTCAAATTGCACACGTCACCTATTGAATGAATTCTGAACTGAGCTGTCGGTCCTATTCATCAAAACAACTTTGTCCAAGACCGCAACCTTCTATCTAGTCGAGATCGAAAGTTAAAGCAAAAAGAAGTTAAATAGTATACTAGTGTGATGTACACCATCCAATAAGTCTTGAACAACTTTTCCACATACAGAATCCTTCTATCTAGTTTGCAGATTTTTGAGTAAAATCGAGGAATATTTGACTCACTCAGTAACCTCACTTTGTACTACTTAATTTTGATCTAGTCTCATCGGCCGTGTACATCTGCAGACGAACTGAAACAAATCGTACAGGTACGTTCTTTTATAACCTCACAATTGATTCGTATCTTTCAGTTCTCTCGATAGTAATTTGACAAATTTTCAATAGTTTACTTTTGATAAACTACTATAATCTTTACACCAAACAAACTTTAAATCAAATCTGTATCAAATATGGTGAAAAGAATTGAAATCCATCAATAAATGGTCATGTAATAAGCGTTTAAAACCTGACACTATTTCGTTCCTAATTTTTTTTTATTCGCTTCCCAGTATAGTCCACAAAGACGTAGTCCATCGTCAAAAATACCTACCAAGTTTTTAAGTTTCTACAAACTAAAATATTTAAAAAAAAATAAAGGGTTGTGTCCTAGACACGACCGCAGTATGGCGTAGAACTACGGAAAATTGATGTATGTCATGCATTTTTGACTATTATACTTTATCTTAAATTTTTCAAGTATTTCAATGTCTCGGTTATGGTTCAATGTTGGTTCAAGTATTTTCCTAGAATGTAATAAATTATGAAAATTCAAATGTGGGGTCCTAAACAAGCCGTTGTAAATTTTGGAGTAGCAGCCCAGTATAGTCCACAAAGACGCCATGCATGTTGTGGGATAATTTTTTTTCTAAGAAACACGTTAATTTTCTTCAGTAGCTCTATCATTAGTTTTAAATCAGGTCTCTGAAGCAGAAAAAAGAGTGAAAGTTACATTTTATGATAACGCAACAGGCAGTTGTTTTCCTTATCAGAAGACGGTACTTTCAATTTCGAACAAAATGTTGGTTCATATGTCAGCGAAGTAGGGGAGGAAGGGGTATAACGATCCTACGGGGCTTAAGCAGCTTTTGTTCTCCAGTTGGAGGACAACCCTAACATAAAATTATCATGCATCATCATCATGTAGTTTACAGCTGACACTGTGACTTTTCTCAAATCAAACGTTTGGTTTCCAATAATTAGGTGCTTAGTACAACATTAATTGAAAATTAGGGGAGTTCAATTATTGAATTTCAAAGTCAGGGAAGAAGCTCGTATGAGGCATGAGGCAAATTGTGACCTCAAACGAATAAAACTTATCATGTGACACCTCAAATCACATTAGAATTAGTTCAATGGTAGTCATTTGGGAGGCCCAGTTCCACATTAGCCACACCTGACCATGTTTCGATCCCCTCGGGTGGCCAGTTTCTGAATATGGTCAAAACCCATTGAATCACATTAAAATTCAACAACCAGTTCAATGGCAGTTATTAGGAATAGCCAGGATCCAATCAATTTCCGTAAGCCCCTAGGAAAGTAGCCAGTTTTAGACTTGGATCAAAATCCATTATGCGGTGCTGCAAATCACATGAGAGTTCATCTACTTCCTCTATGTACTGTTTGAGAAAGTTGTGATAAGGAAAGTAAACAGAAAATATGTTGCTGCGCACGAAGGCAATTGTAAACAAACCGAAGCACACCTGACGGTCAATGCAGGAAACAACTAGGTCTAACCATGATACAAATATAAATAAGAAATTTTGCCAAATATTCACAGTTTTCAATAAAATTAATGCAATAATAGTCTGCTAACATGCAGCTTACATCTGTTAGTAGTATTATCACCGACAAACCGACATGACACTTAATGCTGACTTATGTCCGAAAATCGTAAACGGCCGATTTAAATATGCAGTGATCCAAACTTTCAAAACCAAAGGATTTTTTGATCTAGATAAAAATATTTTTTCCAGAATAGATCAGAAACGAACCAATTCATAACGTTTGCATGCGGGTTCATGGCTTAGCAAAATATTTCCCGCGAACACGGAGCCAGATGTCAGTAGTGTGTTTTGGTCAGAAATTTCATTGTTTTTGCTTTGGTCATTCATGCCAATTTGTCGGTGGTATTATACTGCACAAAAACTTTGAAAATGTAAGTAAACATTCCTCTTGTGGACGTTCTAAAAAGAGCCATGTTGATTAGAAAATTAGTTAAAAAAGAGGTATTTTTGATTTGCACCCAGTATAGTCGACAAAGACGAAGTTCTACGTCAAAAATTGGTAATTTTGTAATTATAGCATCCTATACTGCCTATAATCCAAGGAGTAAGTCACTCAGCACAGTGTGCCGAAAGTAGATTCGGCACACCTTCGGCACAATCTCGTAGGCATTGGATTGTTCATTAAATAAAATGGGAGCACTGCTGGACTGCTGTTGTTGAAGTTGTTCACAACATTATGTGCTGTTTGACTGTGTATTTCAGAAACATACTGTAATTGAATATACTAGAGGAACTCAGACCAGCAATTCACTTCTCGGTTCACATTTAAATTTGAAATGCAGGCTTCCGAGGGCTGTCGATTGCTATCGATGCCGGTCACAAGTCTTTCAGCTACTACGTAACTGGAGTGTACTACGAACCAGGAATGCAAGAGCAATTTGGATGGATTGATGGATGGATGCAGTAGTGGCAATTGGATACGGAAAACTCAAAGGAGAAGATTCCTGGCTAATCAAGAACTCCTTGTTCAACTACTGGGGCAACGATGGATATGCTTTGATGGCGGTGAAGGGTAACAATTGTGGCCTTACCACCGATGTGACGTATGTAAATTTGAAATGAGATTTCGGTTTAAATTTGAGTAGTTTTTTTCGGATACGTGTCATCTCATACGAGATGAAATAAATGGTTTTCGATTTTTGTAATAAAAATAAAAGTTAGTTAGGTTGAGTGGAAGCAATAAAAATTCCGTGAGATTGTGCCGTGCAAAGTAGTCGGTCAATTGGTCGGCTACCAAACCAAACTCATTTGAACAATACCGAACTAATTTTCGCGGCACAATCACGCGGAATGTTCATTGCTGCAACTAATTAACTTACAATTTTTAAACTGAATTTCACTTGTTCAGGTACTACGATCGAATTCTCCCGGAACTCCAACCCGTTGGTAAAACCAAACGTCTTTGTTTGAGATCCTTCTTCTTGGCATACACCATTTCGACGTCGAAAACCTCCGAGAGCTTCTTGACCGGGATCATCACCTTCAGCAGTTCCTCTTCCAGATTGAGCAGTAAAGTGTAGTGCTTCTGAATCGTTTCTGTCGGATTGACCAGCAACGTTCGGACGACATTGGAGTAGTTGGACTTGTAACGCGCACCCACAGCACAGATGATAGATCCAAAGTGCAGATAGTTCTTGTCGCTGAATGCACTGAACTTCAAGCTGTAATTGCCACCCGACTGGATAATCGCCGGGTAGCACATGTCCAACTTGTTGGTATCCACACCGGAGACGTACCTTTTGTCCGTCAGCACCAGCTCGACACCTTTCGACAGTTTGGCATGTTTTACTTTCTTATCAGCATCCATAATCTCCACGACGTGATCCTTGAGGTACTTGTTGAATAAATCTACCGTCTGATGGTGATAACCTCGGAGTCCTCTCAAATCAGCAACAATCATGTCCAACCATTTTAATATTTGGCGTGGAAACGCTTATTATTATTATTATTGAATTGAGCCTCCTATACAAACACAAGTGAATATAAACAAACAAATCAACGCTTTCTTAATGTTCGCAACTGAATTTTTAACTAACTGTTACTTAGAGAGGGTCTATTATAAGAGAGGAGAGGACTGGCTGGTTTTGAGCCTAACGAACTTGTAGTGACCGATCTCTCCACCATACCTATTGTCCTTGAATCCAAACAACGCTACGACTGGGTTGGGTCTCCTCTAACCTCTAGCTTTGGATTACAAACCCCATTCTCACACGATTAACACCGTGCGTCACTTCCTGGCAGCTTTCCGATGATTTG
Organism: Ochlerotatus camptorhynchus; assembly: GCF_037179485.1. NCBI lineage: Eukaryota > Metazoa > Arthropoda > Insecta > Diptera > Culicidae > Ochlerotatus > Ochlerotatus camptorhynchus. The sequence goes on along the minus strand of NW_027040822.1, from coordinate 494,025 downwards.
CACAATCTTTGTGTAGAATGCACATGTGTTGACAGAACCGATGTTAACAATTGTATTCGTCCGGACGTGCCATTGATCCATTGATCTGTAGCCATACTCAAAGCCTGCTCCTATAACCATAGTTGAACTGGGCAATGGCCGGTGGCTCCAAACAATCCGCTCGGCGACGAATCCTGGAACATCATCGTCTGTGCTTCCCACAATCTGTGCACATGTTCCTTTTCCGCTAGCAAAGTCTATCTCGGTTAGTGCATTTGGTAACTTCTTACCAACACGAGACAGTAATCTCCAATATCTCTGAACGGTATCGGTGACGTCAACAAATCCTGGTTGAACGAACCTACGCCGATTATCCTCAAGGCCAAGTAGCTGACCTGTACTCGGATCAACGACTTCAAGACCTGCAAGGTTTACATAAAGTATGCCCTCAGGGAAGCGGTATGGCGTGGCGGTCCATCCTTCAGGAGGTTCTCCTGCAGCAGGGTTTGCAGGCAAGGATGGGATGATGGCCTGACCTTCAAACTCGCACATGCCTATATTCTCAAGATAGGCAGCTGATGACTTAAATCCTACTTTTAGATGAGATTCGACCAACTGGACGATCTCAGTGCTAGCAGGGGTACGGCCAAACGGTCCTCGTCGTCTGGACATCTCGCATTTGGTATACACTTGTAACTTAGTAACAGTCTCAATCAGCTACGCTACAAATGTAGCGTTTTCTTCATACTTTTAAGAAAAAATACGGATAAAATTATTCGTCACGGTTTCGAAGGAATTCTCGAATTTTTCCTGTAACACGGCTCATTAGGCGGCGCACACCTTCTTCGTCCATCGTTTTAGCTATCTTATTCCACCAGGTCTTCATCTGATTGATGTCTTTGACAACCTTTCCCTTTGCCTTGAGTCTCCTCTTCATGATTGCCCAGTATTTCTCAATAGGGCGGAACTGGGGGCAGTTGGGTGGATTAAGGTTTTTCGGAACAAACTGGACCCCTTTCTCTGCATACCATTCTTGAACGACTTTGCTGTAATGACAGCTTGCCAAATCTGGCCAAAACATTACGGGATGGTCGTGGGATCGAATGAACGGCAAAATTCGTTTTTGGAGACACTCTTTTTGGTATAGTGCCGACGTCATTGTCTTATTTGTAACGAAAACTTTCGTTTTTTGCCACAGCTGCAAATGCCCTGCCAAATCATAAATTTTCGTGCAAATTTGTCGGCAAAAACAAATTAAAATTTGGCTGGAACATCCCCCGAGTCGTTGCCAAGTAAAATTTTTGACCTGGGATTTGCCCGAAGTCAGCCTTGACATAGGTTTCATCGTCCATCAGAAGACACCCGTCGAACTTGGTCAGCACCTGGTCGTATAGCTTCCGCGCACGGATTTTGGCCACACTATTCTGTTTTATGGTCCGATTTGGCTGTTTGCTAGCTCGATACGACTTGATTCCTTCCCGGAGTCGAGTTCTCCTCACGGTACTATGGGCAGCACCGAAATTTCTGGCCAAATCACGGTCCGACAGATTGGGATTCCTCTTAATCGTCTTCAAAATCTTACCACGCAGTTTCCGGTCGACAGTTCCACTCCGACGATTGGCTTGAGGCTTCCGAATCGTCGTCAATGTTTCCTTATACCGTTTGATAAAGCGCCATACGGTATTTCTGGGAAATTTCAGCTGTTTAGCTAGCCTAGATGCAGACCACAATGGATTTTCCAAATAACTGTGCACAATTTTTTCCCTTCTTTCGGCTTCCATGTTGATTGTTTACAAAGTACAGTCGATTTGCGGAATGTCAAAAATACCTACGTGAAGCTGACAAAATTCCCGACACGTGGGCGCCAAGAACTTCCAAATCCGTCCACGCTCACACGTCAATACCTCTCACGGGTTTCTATGTTCCGTTTTGCTTCGTATTTTCCACTACATGAATTCTCTGTTGCATCGCATGCTCCCGTTTTTACTTAATAGAGCTGTGCGATCATCGATAGAAATTCAACATGTACTGAACAACATTGTAACTTTATTTTCCCTTCATTAACTGTGTGATCGAACACTCAGCGGCTCGATATGTTCATTAATATTCTGGATTGTGAACACCAATAAAACAAGCATTTTTTTTAACGAGTTCATCCCATCTACTACAGAACTGTCACAGCCAGAGTCAATCCAGCAGCGCCTATCTTGATTGCATTGGCAGTGTTGCTAGAGATTTCCTAGGCATTCCTCTACTGTTACTCAATTCCATAAGCTGCATTTAAAACATTAGAAGTTCAGATCGTTTTTGTAATGAAAATTGCAAAACTTGCGAGCTTATAACCTAACCCTTCACAACTTTACATCCCAGTTTGCTACCTTTTTCCCTATACGTAATAAAACTAGTATTATATGGGGAGTAGGCTGTACGTGTGTTCGAACCAGACGTTTGATTTTTCCGCGGAGTTTTTTTTTTTAAATCTATAGTTGGTTGCTGATCTGGCCATAACCAGGCCTAGGAGACAATTTCTAGTTCCTCATTCTAGGCAAGGTTGCAAATACTCATTTCAGCTAAAACATTTTTTTTTTAAATTATGAAATAATTAGATGCTATGATCATATTTTAAATAGGTAAGATACAAGAAGAGGTTTTCAAAGAATGTGTTTGTCATATTAAACCTGTTTATTTCACTTCATGAGAGTCACAATCAGCGATTTTTCACACACTCACTCACTCACTCACTCACTCAGCGATCAGCAAATCGCTGATTGTGACTCATAGAAAGCAAAATTTACAGATTTTATGTTTCAAACGCATACTGTGTAACCTCTTCTTGTAAGTTACAAATAAAACATGTCATCATACCATTTTTTGATTTTATTATTCCGAAAAACATTATTTTAGCTGAAATGAGTATTTGCAACCTTGATTCTAGGACCGTATTATTTGCCGCTGAGAAGCTGTTCCAACGCCAAGTAGAACCTCCACGAGGCGTCCCATCATTCGTCCCATCATTAGTTCCATCATTTGTTGAGTCGCAGTGTTCAACATGACTATTGGTCATGAAAAGGCTTGACAATGCACATCATACAATCGACTACATACATCCGAACATTTGTTTATCTCAAATCGAAGGAAAACATTCCACGCAATTACCATGAAGTTCATGTTGATCTTCGTCAAGCTTCGTCTAAAATTTGATCTTCTACATCAACACATGTCAGGCAGCCTTCAGGATCAATTGACTAAACTTAGTGAGTTCGTTCCATTTTGTAAATTTTTATCTTTTAAAACCAGCAACGTTGGTAGATCACGTTTTTGTGGTGCGTTACTGGTATAAGATCTACCACCGAACCCTAGTCGTGACAACTTCAAACTAAGGAATCAGGATTTTCCAGTAATCAAAGGATCACATTTTAGTCCTTGTTACTTTTTAGGACTTGATAATAATGACAAGACTCGGGTAGTGACCACCGCGCCGTAATGCATTTCTATATTGTATATTTAAAAGCAAAAATATTTTTTATGTTCATAGATTACACATAATCCTTTTCCCTTTGTCCTTCTCCTTTTCCTTTCCCTTTTCTCTTTTCAGAAAGCGAGTAATGATGTCCACAAGATGTCCACGTTTCATCCAGTTATTGGATTCTGAAGTTTGTTTTCTGATGTTTTCTGAATCATCTTGCCCCTTAAATGCTGCACAATAGGCCTGGCCGTTTTGTTATAAGTGACGCATCTTCGATGTGAAACATATATCAAATAGACAAGAAAAATAATGTAGGTATATATTTCATTTTCCAGAATGCTTTCAAGAACTGTTGGTGTTAGATTAGATAAGATTAGATACGTAGTAAAGCTAGGATTATATAAAGTTAAAAAGTATTATAACATTACAAGAAACGGATACTGCATTCAGCAAAAACATGTAGTTTTAGGGTTCGGAGGAAACGCTAGACAAATATCAACACGAAGCGTGATTGATGAAACTATCTATGTTTCATAGATAAGGGGCTGCCCACAGCTCACTTGATCAGCTTTTAGATGTTTTAGATCCCACCCTGCTTCACCCTGCGTTCATACAAAAAGTGAAAAATGTTACGAATGTTTCGTGAGATTTTTAAAAGCAAATTCCAAGCACATTAAAAATAGACTCCCAGTAGAGTACAACTACAACCCTGTTCGTAGCTGTCACATGCTAATACTCTGAGCTCGCCAGGAGAAGTCGTTCCTTGGTTTGTATTTCGTAGGCCTACGGCACAGCATTGGAAGCTTACGAGCAGCATACTTTGTTATTATTAGTCTAGTACCTACCACACTCGCCTCTGCATAGTTCCAGAATACAGGCACACAGTACGAGATGAGAAAGAACCATCATTTCGAACTCTTGCACCTTTCTTCCAGCAGAGGCAAAAGCCACGTACTGAGGTACATCCTCACTGCCTCTCGGCTTCACCGTCGTGGGTTAGAGTTAGTTCATGCTTGCACTTGTACATCGCAGCCCACGCGCGAGGCTCTTGGGTGAAATCGGAACCATATACCATCATCATGGTGGGTTATCACAACGACGACGGTACGGGGGCACACCACCACCTCATTTCGCTCATTTCCGAGGCAGGCGGTTGATTTCGAAGTTATAGTACTTTGGACTATGGTTGGCGGCCAACAAACATAACATCCACCGTGCTTAGTTGTTGGCGCTGAGTACTTGGGGGCACGTCATCCTCATCGCCGTCATCGCCGTCGTTGTCTGATAGCAGCACACTTCATGCTGTAGGCCACGGAGAGATGATGGAGGAAAGGGGAGATGAGGTCCAACTTGGTGTAGGCAACAGACGGGCTTTAGCGAGAATTATTATTAATGAGAAATGAGAAATGGAAGAAGAAATTATAATTATTATTGAATTATAGCGAGGGTACAGTGCGCGAACAACTAAATTATATTATACCTCTCTGCCTGATTACTGATACAACGGCAAACGACCGGGACGAAGAGTTTTCGGGGTGTGGAGAACCGGCCAAACCTTGGTCGGTCCTGTGCTCCAAGGCAAGGGTGTTGTATAATAATGACAAGTCGTAGAGAGTCGACCTAGTCAGTCGGTATAACAACGATGATGAGCTTCCTCCTCCATCCTTACCTCGATCCTTTTCCTGATGAAGGTAGTGGCAGTGGGAGACAGGAAGAGAAGCGACAACATGATATAGTTAATGATTCGCGCGCCCTCACTTCCTTGTGTGCGCTCTTCTCAACCCTGGCCTACATTATTACCGTCTCTGTGGCTCTACGAGCAGTTGTACGACAACTGCAGCCGGGCATATTTTATGATGATTTGTTGTAGGACAACTTTGTTTGGTTTAAATACATTTTGAAATCATGCGATGGTAACTATTTTTTAAATTATGCATCGTTGATTGAAAGCAACAGGAATTGTGGGTTGTCCATTGATACAAGAGTGCCATTCGTTACTGAGCATCACTTGAGCACAAAAGTCAATAATTCACGTACTCATTTTCAGAAGATCCATAACATTTCGCAAAGTCCTCTCCATTCATGCAATGAGCTGAACACATGATTTCGCCATTTGAATAATTTCATGCTTCCCGGAATTAATTAATTTCATCAGTTAATGAACCTCGAAAACAAGAAGTCAATTTGAGTGCCCGGTAGCATTCAGTGGCAGCATATTTAACATATAATTGGCTACCCCGAAACACAACAATGCCCACACATAATCCGAAACCCGGGTCGACCGACTGTAGATCAACACACCGACAAACGGTAAGAACTCGCACATTTTCCTTCGTTCCATCCAGTCCGGAGTCAGCTCGGTAGATAGGTACTGAGCAGTTACGAATTGCGACGCCTGGTGGACTTACCTTTCCAGCCAGCAGCATAGAGACATACGAATGTTCAATTCAACCGCGCGTGGATCCGACCCGCAAAACATCATGCAAATTTGTCGCTTTTGACCGTGTCGTTTCCATTATTATGTGCGACGGAGGAGCTATCCGGATTCCGGACTTCTTGTTCCATCTCTCAATTCTACTCTGTTCTTCGAAACGTGACTAATGTTTATCCACGGCCGCTGCCGTCCTTCAACCTTTGACGAGACAAAATGAGGCCAAAAATTGTCTTCTGATGGTTTTTGGCAGCAGCGACAGGCAACGGACGGACGGTATGTGAAATCGCAGTTAGATACATGCCAGATACAGAAATTGCGATGGGGAGGGGGTGACGAAACGGACGACATCCTTTCACAAAATTGTTCCGTGGACAACGACGGAATGACGAGATGACGACAGCTACCTCTGCCGGATCTCAGTATTAAAAATCATAAAATATGGAAATGATTTGCATACAAACTTAATTGAGGTTTAATTATAAAATTACATTTTATTTTTCGCTCAAGTATTTACAGCTTTTACTCCTTTAAATATAATTAAAACGAGTTTTAATCATATTCAAATTTATGCCGCACACCAACATCAACAACAGCAACATCAGCGTCGACGACGACGATGACGACAAAACTCACAGAGTGGACCACAGCCAGACTCGAGCAGGCCAGTGTCGGTGTAATGAGAAGGATTGTGGATTCTGGGAAATCGCTGTACGTCAAATGAGGACGATACTAAATGGTGGCGAGGGTTGCACAATTAAAAATGAAGAAGGTTGGTAAGAGATTTTCGTGGTCATGCTTTACTTTCGTCACATCCGTCGCCAAAATCGGTTGTCACACGGACGATGATGTTTCACGGTGACAGTCGGTGGGCGATTACTGGCTCTAGTGTTTTGAAATCGATGTTCAAAATGAGTTTGAAGTTTATTCAGCTAGGGACCATTCAAAAATGACGACCACAACTTTTTTGCTTATAGTCAACTCTGCCTAACTGGATATTGAAGGGACCAACTTCACAAATTCTAGGACCCCTCCCTTCTTAAAAAAATGACGTTATTTTAAAATCACCCCTTAGGTTTTGGTCTTGATCTAAGCTACCGTTGAAAGAGTAAACGTCCCACGATTCGTTATAATCTCATGGGATAGTTATTCGAATAACGGTAGTATTAAGAAAGGCATCTAGGCGAAATGAGCGAAAACGGTGAGCTGTTTGCAGAATTTTGAGACAATAACGACATGGTGATCGGGGGTTCGCTCTTCCCCCAATGGCCGGTGCACAATGTCACGTGGGTTTCCCGTGATGGACATACCGAAAATCAGGTCGACCACATCTGCATCAGCCGAAAATGGAGACGGAGCCTTCTTGATGTCCAGAATATACACAGCGCCAACATCGAATCTGACCATCACCTTCTAATCGGCGAGCGACGGGAGGAGAGACTTGGGCGGTGGTTCACCACACACCGACTTGAAGATCCTGCGGTAAAAAGGTCTTTCGTTGAAGAACTTAAGACTCGAGCTGCGGACGTTCCAGAAGGTGGCAGCGTAGAAGAACAATGGACGGCCATCAAGAATGCCTTTATAGAAACAAACGACAACAACCTGGGTGAGCTGTGCACCCAGAGGAAAGAGTAGATCGCTGATGAAACCTGGCGGAAGATTGAGGAGCGTAGAGAAGCAAAAGCCCTGATAGAGCGAGAACCAGATGAGCCAAGAACGAAGCCCGCCACGGTACTCGGCTCTAGAAAAGGAAGTCAAGCGCTCTTACAGACGGGACACGCGAGCGTGGGTGAACTCCCTGGCCGACGAAGGGTAGAAAGCCGCAAACACTGGCGATATACGCCTCCTCTACGATATCTCACGACGCCTGAGTGGAGCAAGGATGAACCTGAGAATGTTAGTGAAGGACACGATTGGACAGTTGCTTACCGACCCTACTGACCAGCTGAAACGCTGGTTTGAGCACTCTACTAGTCATCAACATCTCGGCATGATTCGCCTAGGGTGCGGAGCATTACTCGCGTCAATTCCGAGGCCCCATCACTGCAGGAGATTGAAGCAGCTATCCGAAGCATGAAATCCAACAAGGCTCTAGGGGTCGATCGCATATCAGCAGAGATGCTCAAAAATGTTGCGACTTTTCCAGCCGACTGGATGCAGGGCGTCTTAGTGAAGGTCCCAAAGAACGGGGATCTGACTGTGTGCTGGAATTGGCGAGGCATCATATAACTGTGTATTGTTCTCAAAGTTCTGTGCAAAGTAATCCTGAATCGGATACAGGAGAAGATCGACGCGACTCTCCGGCGCAGCAGGCACGATTCCGTGCTGGAAGATCTTGTGTGGACCATATTGTCACGCTCCGCATCTTCCTGGAGCAGGTCAATGAATTCCAAGAGTCCCTTTATTTGGTATTCATTGACTACGAAACAGCTTTCGACCGACCTAATCACGAGATTCTGTGGGGCGCCCTGAGACGCAAGGGAGTCCCGGATAGAATCGTCAACCTCATCGAAGCGCAGTATCAGGCTTTCACGTGCAGAGTTCTGCATAACGAAACCTTGTCTGACCCTATGCGGGTAGTCGCTGGTGTGAGACAAGGATGCATACTATCACCGCTACTGTTCCTTATTGTAATCGACTATCACCATGGAGCATCTCAACGACTTCGATTTGGCTGATGATGTTCCTCTACTAGCACAACGGCGCCCTGATGCAGAGTAAGCTCAATGACCTAGCCGAATGCTCCTCTGCGGCGGGTCTCACAATCAACGTCAAGAAGACCAAATCGTTGGATGTCAACACGGGCAACCCTTCCAACTGTACGGTAGCGGGCAAGCAGTGGAGAAGGTCGAATGTTTCCAGTATCTTGGCAGCCAAATAGCGTCGGACGGTGGGACCAAGAGCGACATAGGTGCACTAATCAAGAAGGCTAGGGCTGCCCGTTGCGAGTTTACGAAACGTATGGAGATCAAACCAGATAAGTCAACGCACCAAAATCCGAACTTTCAACTCAAACGTGAAATCTGTGTTGTTATACGCCAGCGAGACGTGTATCAGCGGAGAACACGCAGAAGCTGCAGGTCTTCATCAACCGATGCCTGCGGTATATAATTCGTGCCTAGTGGCCTCACAACTGGATCTCGAATGCCGAGCTCCATCGTCGATGTCATCAGACGCCGATAGCAACAGAAATTCGAGAGCGAAAGTGGAGGCGGTTCGGCCACACACTTCGACGGGACGGAAACGAAATCTGCAAGCAAGCGCTGAATTGGAATCCGGCAGGACATCGCAGCAGAGGCAGACCCAGGGGCTCATGGCGGCGGAGCTTCAACAAGGATATTTCCAGCAAGTCGATAAGAATCTGACCTGGTCAAGGTAAAAGAGTGCAGCCGCCCAGGGTGGAAGTCTTTCATGTTGGCCCTTTGCACCTCTGGTGGTGTACAGGACCCCTAAGTAAAATCTACTCTTCTCCTCCACAGTCTGATTCAGCAGCTAGGTCACAGAAATTTCACTTTCAGTTAATCAAAAGCTGCCCGTATGGGAAAATGGTGTAAAATGCGCCAGTGGAGTAATATGGCCATGATTTTTTGCATGGACTTCACAAACAAAATTTAATTGATTTTCATCCAGAACTGATAGGTGGGCTGCTGATCAATCGTATCAATTGCTGCTTACCCCGCTGGCGTAGAGATCGAAGAGTGCTCTGCTTATGTACGAAAAATATCCGAGTGTCAAATGTACGGTTTTATTTTTTCTGGAATTGATGCATTCCAATGCAAAGTTGGAAATTTTCGCTCCACAATGCTCAATTGGTTCCAAATCGGGTCCTGATTAGCCTCCCAAAATGTGAACTCATTTGAAAAGAAACTGGTTTGGCACAAATCATTTGTAGTTTGTATGGAAATTACCATGGGAAAATCAATTGTTTCTCTGCTGGGTATCAGCGGTTTCTTATAAAAAAGCAATACATATTAGTTCAAACCTTCTCTCACAAAAAAAAATTGGTTTATAGCTCACCAGTGCAAATCGCATACCAGACCAAATATTTTCTTTATAAATTTCGAGTGTTTATTTTACTTGAGTTATCCTGACCGGACATTATCCATAAATACGTTAGCGATACGGATGTTTGCCGCACGTACTATTGCTATAAAGACGATAACCATAGAAACGATAGTCATGACTGACATTAGCCATAATTTTGTTGTATTAAAATTTTTTTAAATCCAATTGCAAAGCAGTACCCGTTATATGAATGTTGTCAACAAACCCGAAAATGTAGTGTTTCCAAAACCGAACACATATTAATTTTCTCTTTAAGTTGAATCCTTCTTTATATGATGGGCAGTTCATGTAAAAATATAAAATACGTCTGTGATTAATATATGGGGGTACACTTTGTGAAAACCGAAAATGAAACATGTAACAAAATTATGAAAGATTTTGAACGTTAATATCTCAGCTGCGCCTGGACCAATTTCTATAATTTTATCACCAATCGACCAGAAATATTTATGCGCATCTGTTAAATTTACAACTATATCATTATTCAAAATGTCACTATTGAAAATTGTACGAATGCGCAACTGTTTCTATGATCGTTAAAATTTTCACCGATTGCCTGGGAAAAGCGATTTCCCTAACACAGATTTCAAAGTTGAATTCCAACCGGTCTCACCAAACGGTGTTTGTTCAATCACCGCGTGGTGAGCAGTGGTTTTCTCCAGTACATAACGAAAGGCTCCCCATAAGCAGCTAGCTATCTAGGCTGGCTTCAACCGCTGATCGGATTCAGTTCCAATCACCGTGTGTGGTGGTGTCTGGTCGTCGGCATCAGTAGCAGCAGTGTTTTCGGCACGTGGCGTTGAACATTGTTCTCCAGTACACAACGAAAGGCTGCCTGCAAGAAGCGAAATGCAGCCCACATGAGCATCCATAGAAGGAGGAAGACACCGCAGTGCTGTTGATCGGAATCAGTAGCTCTTAGTGAGTTGCTGTGGGCAATCTATGTCAAGCGCGTCATACTAAAGAGTATAGACAGAGATAACCCCGCTCAAATTCCTATTCCTACACAAAAACACAAGCTCCTGCTGCAGTTAACAAATAAGCTTTATTATATAAGAACACGTAGTCCTACGTCCCCATTGCGACCCTTGTAGTTTTTTCTTGGAGTTGACTTCTTCTTTAATGCTTGATCTGTTTTTGATAGATATTTTTTTTTATGATAAATTGAATTGAAATACTCACAAATAATTTTTCTCTTGTAGTTGAATCCTTCTACACATCATGAGCTGTTCTTTGACAGATGAAATAGTTTGAAATCTCTAATTGAAAATTCTCAAAATTAACAGCTCTCTTGGAGTTGACTGCTTCTTTGCATCATAAGCTGTTCTTTGATTTTTCCGTATGGCAAACTTCCGTATGGCTAACGTATTTATGGCTAATGGGGTGTCAGTAAAAAATTCTTGTGCTGGAAGCTGCTTAAACTTCAAAAAGAAAGATTTGGGTTTAACGAATGCCATGCTGAAGTTTAAAACGATGCTCCTCGTGATTTTTTTTTAATTTTTATATAGTTCATTTATTTGGAAGGCTCAATCGCGTTAGCTTTTCGGAGCCAACACTTCGTTGTTAATTGTTTGTAACAAAATTCACAAAATTCTATGAGTTGGGCCGAATACTCGCGGCTTACCCGAGGTTAGAGGGGTACATTGTCAAAATATAGCATCAGGAGAGGAGCTTGGAGGTGAGGTTTCGTTGTATCATCAGAGCATTGTCACCAGTATGAACGGTAGTACGGTCCAAGAGTTCCATTGTTTGGTCAACATCCTGAAAACTAGATGGAACATTCCAAAAGCAAAAATGACAAGAGATTTAGTGAACACAAACCTTAGAAAATTGACGTTTGTCATTATTTCTTGCACTTGTGTGGTTTACATATTTGAATTCTCAAGTGATGTCTTTTCATCTTCAGTTAATTTTTAATTTTTATAATTATTATTTAAATTCCTACACTCAAAATAATCTACACGTTGAAGCTTCGTGAAAAATCACGTAAGTTCTCACTTTTTCCTCTCCTCTCAGTTTTACGTGGCTCACGTAGAATGTACGTGATGTCTCTTGAATTTCACAGGGAGTTCCTGTGTAACACTCATACATAATCAATTAAATGAACGTGATTCTCACATAATACTGAGTATATGTGCGTTTCACGTTAAACTTATGAGATGTCCACATGTAAACAAAAGAGTGGTACGTACACTCGGAGCGGTGCAAATCATGGCAGCATAATAATGGGCTTCGGTATTTTTTAAAGAATGTGGCAAGATGTAAGTATACAATTATGGATTATTTGTTTCTCTTTGACAAAAACAAACTAACTGTTTCATCGTACTCAACAGAATGATGTCAAGCTGTCCAGCAGTTTCTTCATCAACGGAAAAAAACATCTAGGTCCATCTCCATGATCGTCCAGATTTGTGCTGCGTTTCGAATATAAAAAAAATGCTGATGTGGTTTATTTAGTAAATTTTAATAAATTAAAGGAATATTATTATTATTACTATTAATACCGTAAAGATTTTATCTACATAAAAAATTTGTATATATTTGTATAAACAGTGCCAAATATTGATACTAGAATCCTCCAATGAATGTCACCAACCAAATCACGTAACTTCTATGTGATAATCTTATGGCGGTCAAGTTTCATAAAATGAGTGCCCCTACATGAGAATCACGTAGCTCTTATGTGAAAAGTACGATGGAAAAAATTATTCTGAGTGTAGTCCTATCAGTCCTGTTTAGAGCATTCCCACCCCTTGGTGGGATTGGTTTTGTTTGAAATTTGACGTCATTTTTAAAAGAGCACTAAAATATACTTAAATCCTAGGGGCATCCTACTCTAAACTTTATTACTAATATACAATAAATATGTTTAAATCTCTCATAAGTAGTCCTAATTATTTTTAAGTATTATTAATCTTGCATAACTTCCATCGTAGTTACCGGTTGCTAGTATTGTTGTTTGATGCTGTAATCCCCGTCAATTTTATAGTTTACGTCACTTATGTAATGTAATTGATTCTTGTTTTAATCTATTTTAATTGCAATAAAATCTTGGTATATGTATTTCAATTATGCTTATCTAATAGCGTAAAAAATCGTGTGTTATTCGAATGGTGTAGAGTAGAGAGGTTCTTGAACCTCTCTAGTTTTGAGCAGACTTTCCAGTGCGCTATCATGAATTTTGACTCCTTTACAGAGCTGTTCCAGATTCCCAAGAAAATAAGGAACCGTTGATTGACATGGCAGACCCAAGAATGTAAACAAGAGTGTTAGCACAAGCTGTGCAAGTATGGAGAAGAATGAGTTCTTGGGTATGCCTATACATGTCAAGGATACCAGGGTCAGGGGTTGTATCGGTTGACGTTTTTTACTACACTCACTTCGTTGTCATGCGCGACAGTCTGTTTGTATTCGTACTCTCGTGCTCTACCGTCGTCTCTCTTATACCCCGGACAGACTATGACTTATATCATGTAATATAGGCTGCCTTGCAATGAACACTCATACATCTAGTTTTCAATGGAAATCCAATGTATGAGTGCTCATTGCAAGACAGCCTATATTACGTGATATAAGCCATAGTATGTCCAGGGTATTACACAACACAAACGGTAGAACAACATTCGAGCAAAAAGAAAATTATCAAATAGCGATCATATGACATGATTTCATTCTAATTCCTCAATTTGGTGTAAATTAAACCATTTCTGATGAGAAATGTTATTACTAGCACATCTTTGGTTGCTATTTTCAGAATTCACACAAGCACAACATCGGCAACTCGGTCTTGGGCGGCAGTGTCGTATGATAGAGCCTGTCTTATGACATTTTAGTATTGATAGCTTGTTTTGCAAGCGTCGCAAGCAAAGGCAGTCGATTATCACAGAAAATGTGTCGACTACGGTGACAGGTTACAAGACTGACCAGGGTTACGCGAACTACGACGATGAAGCAAACCTTTTACAGTAGGAAATTGTACTGATTGCAATACGCTTTTTGTTGAACATAAATCGGAAAACGGAGTAACTTTAGACTGGTAAAGTAGTTTAATTAGCATTTTGCTATGTTTTCATTGGAACATAAATTTCCCAGTTTTAGTAATTGGAACCACCAACGAGAAGGTGCTGGTGATTGAGGATTTCATCGTTATCATTCAGATCCGTAGTGGCAAATAGATTATACCGGTTGAATCGAAGCGTTTCATGCGAGACTTATACAGCTCGATCGTTCCAGAATGCGATGACGATAGAATCAATGAAAAAATGGATTCGACATCAACACATATCAGATATGGCTTATCAATCATGTCCAGCTCTAATAATGGTTTCTCATCTGAATAGACGGTTCCAAATCCGAGGAAATCAACCTGAACATTGCATTACGTCCTAAGTAACATTGACAGATTCTCTTCGTCGACTTTCTCTTTGCATCATGAGTTCTTATAGCTATTTCTACAAAATTTAATGCTGAAATCATCGCAGCTACAAAGTTTAGAGAATTTGAGCATGTATGGGTGAAAGTGCATATGGCTGGTGAAACACACATATTTGGCTCGGTGTATTCCCCCCCCCCAACAATGCCCGTAAAGAAACATATGAAAAGTTTTTTAATATTGCTGAAGAAATTACAGCTAGTCTTCGGCCTGAAGTAAAAATTCATATTTATGGAGACCAACGTACTATTAACTTCATTCCAGACTCTGAAAATGATACTATTTTACTTCCAATCGTTGGGGAAAATGGAACACTTCAGTTTTATTTTTGACAAAACTGCTTGTTTAGGTCTTAACCAGATAAATCATATAAAAAATCAGCAAAATTGCTATTTAGATCTGTTACTGACGAATATTCAGGAAGATTTCTGTGTAACCGATTCACTTCATCCATTATGGAAAAATGAAGCGTTTCACACAGCAATCGAGTTTTCTTTATTTGTGCATGAATATAAAAGACCCTACGATTGTGAGTATGAAGAGGTTTTTAATTATCATTATGCAAATTACGAAAATATTAAATTTAAATTAAGTAACATAAATTGGCAAACGATTTTTAGGAATGAAGAAAATGTTGAAACTGCTGTTGACGTTTTCTACAAAATAATATTTGAAGAAGTTCCATTAAAAAGAAGAAAACGTCAAAGTAACTCAAAACATCCTGTTTGGTATAACAGTCGAATTATAAACTTAAAAAATCGAAAGCAAAAGGCACATAAGGCTTATAAAAAGCAAGGCACCAATGAAAATTTGGCAAACTATTTGCGTATTTGCGATGAATTAAATATGACAATTGATATTGCATTTGAGGAGTACAATTCAAGAACCGAACTCGAAATAAAATCTAGTCCAAAAAAATTCTTCAATTACGTTAAAACTAAATTAAAATCAGACAATATTCCATCAAAAATGCATTTAAATGAAACGGTTGGTGACAACGCAGCCGATATCTGCAATCTATTTGCTACTTCCTTCCAAGAAATTTCTCTTTTTCAGAAGATGATCGTGATCGTGATTATTTTGAATTCATCCCAGAATGTGCAGGATATTATGGCAACTTTGAACAATTTGGATGCTTCCAAAGGCTCTGGACCAGACGGAATTCCACCAGTATTTATGAAGAGCCTGGCACTGGAATTTACAGCTCCATTATTCTGGCTTTTCAATATGTCACTAGATTCTAGAATCTTCCCAAAAACATGGAAAAGCTCTTTTCTAGTGCCTATTTTCAAAAGTGGCAAAAAATCTGACATACAAAATTACCGAGGAATTGCTATTATTTCCTGTATCCCAAAGCTTTTCGAAGCGATCGTCAATGAAAAACTATTCAATCAGATCAAAAACAGAATCACTAACATGCAACATGGTTTCTTCAAAGGACGATCAACTAATACAAATTTACTTGAATTCGTCAACTATTCTTTGGTTGCAGTGGATAATGGAAACCATGTAGAAGCACTCTACAGCGATTTTAGCAAAGCATTTGATCGTATTGATATACCCATGCTTCTTTTCAAATTACAAAAAATAGGAATTGAACCTGGACTTCTCAAATGGCTTGAGTCATATTTAACTAATCGCCAACAAATAGTTAGATTCAAAGGTGAAAAATCAAACCCTATTACTGCTACTTCTGGAGTCCCCCAAGGCTCGCATCTAGGCCCTCTTTTGTTTATTTTATTTGTAAACGACATCTCCTTTATTCTTAAAAACATAAAAGTTTTAATCTATGCGGATGGCATGAAGCTCTTTCTAGAAATAAGAAATAAAGAAGATATACATTCAAAGTGTTTTTATGTTACTTCATACGCGAAGTTAGCGATTTTCAGAGTTGGTTGGAAAATGCTAACATGAAGCTTTAGTGTGATAATTTATTAGCTAGAGAATGATCTTTTTTAGAAGAGGGTAGGTGGATAGTTCCGTTAGAGTACGGCTGTATGAAAATTGAATAGAAGTTGAAAATGAGCGAATGTTGCGACAGTTTTTAAAGATATACAGACATACCAGATTGAAATAAACTTATTCTATGTTTGGTGTAACAAAAGCCTCTCGCAACTAAACGTTCAAAAATGTAAATCAATAGCTATTAGTAGAAAAAGAAACAAACC
Organism: Ochlerotatus camptorhynchus; assembly: GCF_037179485.1. Lineage (NCBI taxonomy): Eukaryota > Metazoa > Arthropoda > Insecta > Diptera > Culicidae > Ochlerotatus > Ochlerotatus camptorhynchus. The sequence continues at coordinate 477,484 of NW_027040822.1, read as the reverse complement.
AGAAAATACAATTGTATTAGGAAATCAGGCAGTAGAAAAGTGTGAACGAGTTAGGGATTTAGGAGTTATAATTGATTCAAAACTAGCATTCACTGATCATTATAATACAATTATCAACAAAGCAAATAATATGCTTGGCTTTATCAAACGATTCAGTTACAATGTTCATGACCCGTATACAATAAAATCACTGTACATTTCATATGTAAGATCAATACTTGAATATTGCAGCAAAGTTTGGTCACCTTTTTCATTCACGCATGAGGAACGATTAGAATCAGTGCAAAAGCAATTCTTACTATTTTCTCTTCGTAAATTAGGTTGGACAAGATTTCCTCTTCCATCTTATGAAGCACGCTGCATGCTCATCAACATTCAAACATTGAAAGCGCGTCGTGAATTTGCAATGGTTTCGTTTGTGAACGATATAGTATCGCATCGAATTGACTCAGTAGAACTGTTATCAAAGCTTAATTTTTACATACCTTCTCGGCAACTGCGAACTCGAAATATATTTACTACACATCACTATCGCACAAATTATGCCAAATTTGGTCCACTAAATCAAATTATGATTGCTTACAATAAACATAGTGAAGCTATTGATAGGCGAGAATGCTGCAACACCGCACGAGATTGAATGTGGAGCGATACAGACAAGCGCGGAACAGACAAAACTCGGTTTTCCGAAGGAAGAAGCGTCAGCAGGAAGACCGAGATCGCGAGGCGATGGAAAATCTGTACCGCGTAAACGACACACGGAAGTTCTACGAGAAGCTAAATAGTTCGCGCAAAGGCTACGTGCCGCAAGCCGATATGTGCAAGGACTTGGACGGTAACCTTCTCACGAACGAGTGTGAGGTGATTGAGAGGTGGAAGCAGTACTATGACGAGCACCTCAACGGTGAAGCAGCAGAAAACAAAGGTGGCACGGCAACAGACCTTGGAGCACGCGCAGAAGACGACAGGCTACCGGCCCCTGATCTTCAAGAAGTTGAGCAGGAGATCGGTCGGCTGAAGAACAACAAAGCAACTGGTGTAGATCAACTACCAAGTGAGCTATTGAAATACGGTGGTGAAGCACTGGCTAGAGCGCTGCAATGGGTAATTGCCAAGATTTCGGAGGAGGAGATATTACCGGAGGAGTGGATGGAAGGTGTCGTATGCCCAATCTACAAAAAGGGCGACAAGTTGTATTGCTGCAACTACCGCGCGATCACACTGCTGAGCGCCGCCTACAAGGTACTCTCCCAAATTCTATGCCGCCGTCTGTCACTATATGCAAGAGAGTTCGTGGGGCAATACCAGGCGGGATTCATGGGTGCCCGCGCTACCACGGACCAAATTTTCGCGAGTCGGCAGGTTCTGCAGAAATGCCGCGAATACAACGTGCCCACACATCATTTGTTCATCGATTTCAAATCCGCATACGACACAATCGATCGAGATCAGCTATGGCAGATTATGCACGAGTACGGATTTCCGGATAAACTGACGCGATTGGTCAAGGCGACGATGGATCGAGTGATGTGCGTTGTTCGAGTATCGGGGACACTCTCGAGTCCCTTTGAATCTCGAAGGGGGTTACGGTAGGGTGATGGACTTTCGTGTCTGCTGTTCAACATCGCGTTAGAAGGTGTGATCAGAAGAGCTTGGATATACACGAGTGGCACGATATTCAGGAAGTCCATCCAGCTCCTTGGTTTCGCCGATGACATTGACATTATGGCACGGAACTTTGAGATGATGGCGGAAACGTACATCAGACTGAAGGCTGAAGCTAGACGGATTGGACTTGCCATCAACGCATCAAAGACAAAATACATGAAAGCAAGAGGTTCTAGGGAAGACAATGTTAGCCTCCCACCCCGAGTTCAGATTGACGGTGACGAAATCGAGGTGGTCGATGAGTTCGTGTATTTGGGCTCACTGGTGACCGCCGAAAATGATACCAGCAGAGAAATTCAAAGACGTATTATGGCAGGGAATCGTGCCTACTTTGGACTCCGGAGGACGCTCCGGTCGAATAAAATTCGCCGTCGCACGAAGTTGACTGTCTACAAGACGCTGATTAGACCGGTGGTCTTTTACGGCCACGAGACCTGGACTATGCTCGTGGAGGACCAACGTGCCCTTGGTGTTTTCGAACGGAAGGTGTTGCGTACCATCTACGGTGGAGTGTAGATGGATGACGGAACGTGGAGGAGGCGAATGAACTACGAATTGCACCAGCTGCTGGGAGAACCATCCATCGTCCACATTGCAAAAATTGGGCGACTACGGTGGGCTAGGCACGTCGTAAGAATGCCGCACGACGACCCAGTGAAAATGGTTCTAGAAAGCGACCAAACAGGAACAAGAAGAAGAGGCGCGCAGCGGGAAAGGTGGATCGACCAAGTAGAAGGTGACCTGCGGACCCTTCGCAGACTACGAGGCTGGTGAACTGTGGCCATGGATCGAGTAAAGTGGAGACGACTTCTTCGGACAGCAGAGGACAACAAGGCCTTAGCCTGATTGGTAAGGTAAGTAAGAAGCTATTGATTTTATAATGACAAAAACCAGATTAAAGCAGTACTTTAAATCTATTTGTAATTTTAACACATGACATGTAACTTGTAAAAAATGGTCTACATCTGATTGACGACAAAATAAATAAATAAATATTCCTAGGTATTTTCAGCTCACAGATCGATAAAATAAGCTTTTATCTAGCATACAATAATACAAACACAACAAGAAACGGTCATGTGCTCAAGTTATTAACGAGAGAGAAAGTCGACGAAGAGAATCGATCAATGTTATTTAGGACCTTTTTCAGCTTGATATGTAGTTCATATTTACAGCATGTTTACTATGTACGGCGAAGTCCCATAACTCTGCGGAGCACCTAATTCCGTGCATTTCGCCAAAATTTTGCAGTATTTTACAGTTTATCTTAATTGATATTTTTACCATGCACAAGTGGTACAATTTCTAATTATTTTAGAAATTTTCAAAACAGCCCGAAACTAGGCCTGCGCAGAATTATGGCCCTTTACGGCAGAATAAACACGTTCGGTGGGAAGCTACAAGATGCAACTCTCCAGATGCCACAAGCTCGGCAACAAATACAATGCGAATGGTGTGGAAAACTTTCACAACTTCTTGTTCAGATTTGATAGTCCTAAGAGTCTTAAGTTAGTGTTACATGGCCAAATCATAACGGTCGAAAAGTAACTAATCTTATCACGCAACAATTGATAAAACCAAACGAACAACGAGGGGAAGGGTTTAATGATTTTCAACCTGACTTCTTCTTGTAACATGTCGAACGGATCATGCTAAATGCGCATCAAAGTGTGACATATTTAATAGTGCAGTTATAATGCGAAAATGCTGCAATTCGTTTCTAAACTGGAGAAATAAGTAGGGGCTGTTTTTTCCACCGTTGACGATTCTTTTCCACTTTAATTTATAGGTGAATCATTTTTGCAATGATCTTCTCTTATTCGAAGACCATATTTTGATGCCTAAAAAAACAAACAGAAGCATTTAAAATAGCTGTTAAAGCTTAAAATATTAACACTGCAGTTTGCAAATAGTCACACAAAATCCTTGAAAATGTGTTTAGCAACGGTGGTAACAACCTAATGCACAATATAGGTTAAGTATTTTTAAGTATTTCCAATTATCTTAGGTATTTTTAAGAACTTTCTGAATATAACGCGAGAAATATAAAGATTAGAGTGGGATGCCCCTAGCTAAAATCTAATTAATGTACATATCCTAATTTAGAAATCCGTGCATGTCCATGTTTGCAAAAATGATTCATCAAAAAAATTTCCAGGTATTTGCGCAAATCGTCTGGTTTTTCAAAAGTGCCATTAGGTACGCTAAGTGACAAAATAAATTCCATCATATTTTTATATTTTCACCGTAAACGACAACTAATCTTCCAACAGACGGCAAAAAACTAATTCGTTTCCGTCTAATGACAGCTTTATTAACTGCCAACTAGAGGGCAAAATTACCCTCGGAATTGACAGCAACTAATAGACCGATCGAACTTACCCTACCGTTAGAAAAAGAACCGGTTATTAGAATTTTGATTTTCACCGCTGCCATCTACCCATTTACTGAACGCTAATGAAACGGCGAACAATTAATATGCAGCTTTTCTCACCTGATTGGCGGCGGTGGTTTCCACCCAATCCCTTTTTCCAGCATTTTCCCGGAAGAAGAATACGAAAAATCACACTCTGAAAGTGCCATGGAAGTGTGAAAAAGGCACGGGCTTACAAACATACGGGCGCCAGCATGCTCCAGCAGAAAAAAAAAAATGGTGAACATATTTTCGGACAAAAGGGCTGAGAATGAAAATTTTATGATTTCCTCACATCCTTAAGCAGCACTTGCTACACCACCACCACCACCACCATCGACTGTCGTCGCATCAGGGAAGCGAAAATGATTAGAGTTTTTTTTGTTTTTTTCGTTTGCGTTGTTGGCGAAAAGGACTTTCAAAGCGAGAACAATAAAGGAATTTAATGCCGGTGAATTCGAAAAGCCAAGAGTCACCAGTTTCGAGTGGTTGAGGGTGGGAAGGAAGGATGCTTTTTTCTCGAGTGCCTCCCCCTTTTGCATGGGAAACATGCTCTATATTTATCCTGGAACAGTGAAGTACGTTTTGTGTATGGGATTCTCTTCTTTTTTCTGATCCCGGTTGATCCCCGGTGTGTGTGTGTGTGTGTGGAGATCTTGACTCGCCTTGGTCCCTTTTTTCATTATTTAAACACAATTAGAACAATATAAGGGAAAAGAGCCGCAAGAAATAAAATTAACAAAAGCAATTGCACTTCAATCAGGGCTTTTATGACTCCATATGCTCCCTCTTCCTTTTTGTTATCAGCAACGGAGACATCCTTCCAGGAGGCCTATCCTCTGAACAGCGGGCATCCGTTTGTGTTAGAACATATTTGCTCGGCACTTCTCCCCTCCACCCCCCCCCCCCCTTCTTCCACGCACGTGGCTTGTTAACACGTGTTGGACCAGTGTGTGTGTGTGTTTCGCCCTGCGGCCTTTTTGAGTGCACCATATTGGTACGAAAGCGTTGCACCAGCGCACTTACATATTCTTCTTTGAATTTGCCCCCTGCCATCGAGCTTGCATCTTCCAATTGCAATAGGAGACAACATCCTTCCTCACAACAGCAGCAGCAGCTCCATCTCATATATGAGAAAATACCTCCAGGAAAAGAAACACTGTGAAAGGATGCCAGCAGTGACAACCCCCAGCCAATGCCCATCTCCCCCGATCTTTGTCTTTTGTTCGCTTCATTGGTTGCAGGTTAGAGGATAAAAAACGCCGTCACAGGACGAAGCCAGTCATAATAAGATTTCTGAATTCATACACGTAATTCCATAAACAAAAGGAAGTCCTCATCTCCACGAACATATACGTGTCTGTGATCCCGGGAAGTACACACAACAACTGCAGCAGTCTTCTCTATTGTTGTTGATTGTCCACGGGATGAAGAAAAAATCGTCGCTCACCGCGGAAGGTCCTTTCCTTTAGGTGGAAAAATAACAGCTTTCGCGAAATATGCAGCACCCGTAACAAGGTCCGTTAGATTGTAATGGTGCCGAAGAAGGATGCCTTTGATCGATGCTGTAAAGGAAGATGCTCTTTCTATTGTTCGCCGTGCTGATTACTTACTACAAAGGATGTGGAGGAAGGTGTCCTCTCCGTTTGATGACAGTTTGAGTTCACCGGAGGTGAACAAATTTGTCAGTTCTCTAATTGAGTAAAATATATAAACCATATTTATTGAGACAGGGACGAGCCATCATCCATGCCCCCACGCTGAAAGGCACAAGCTCAACATAGCAACAAATAGATTTTAATATTAAAACGAAGATGATGCACTTCAATCATGTCGAAAATCTCATCTAATTTTTATGGCCACCAAAATAAAAAAAAATGCAGTAAAAGCATGTTATGTCAGTTCTTGCACTGTATTAATGATATTTTTTTTCCTTATTACACCTTATTTTTGATACGATTGAAGTGCATCCACTTTGATGTGATATCAAAATATTTTTTTTTGCTGTGAAATTTCATCCCCGGACAAGTCATGAATGATCGTACAAGTGTTAGAATTACTATATTCATTTGGAATAAAACATAAATTAAGATGATTTGTTTTCGGGAATCAAACCCTCTCTTTAACTATCTCAACGTTACTCTTCTAAATGAATTTTCACAAGAACTTCATAACACAACGAATAAGCTTCGAAAACCAAGATGTGCTTCTGGTTTATGTCAATCTTTTGTAAGTTGATGCGCCATCTAGGTCATTTTGATAAATGTCATCTTGCTTTGGACCTGAGAAATGCCGACGATCTGATATGCAATTTTGTTCAACGCCTCAAGCCTCCAAGTTTCGATTATCGATTATCGATCATGGGATTTTGCCAAGGGGTAATCAACTCTGCACACTGTGCCGAAACACATCGTGGCACACTGATCGGCACGTCATGGCACACGATGACAAGTGTGACACAAAATATAATATAAATCGGCATCACTGTTATGCGTTAAAATTTTGCCAATCGTTGCTACTTTGTTTTCTTCAAAATAAGAGGGAAAGGGAAATTTTGTTGACATTGCCATTGCTATTTTTTGTCGATATTCTAGCGAAATGGTCCTCAATAATTATAAGATAATGTATAATTGACGAGACACTCCATGTCCTGATGCCTTTTGCGGAATGAACCTCTACAGAAAGTCCACACGGCTTTTGAGAGATGTTCATAGTTTCGAAAGAATTTTGTTTTTGGGGAAGTTCAAACGAATTAGTCAGAGTCACCATGCCACGCAAATTAGGCTTGAATACGTGTTACCCCCTGATGGCCATAGAATCCGGACCGAGAGCAAATTGTATGGGTGAGGAGAATTGTAGAATGCAGTTGTGATTGCATTTCATTGTGAGGACCACACAATGGTTGCTGCCGAGTAAACAGACGATCGTGTGAAACACATCGAGAGTGGTCTGCTTCTGTCGACAGCCGAGTGAACACTGATTTATCTTGAAATTTATGTTCTCAAAATTTTCCGTTTTTCATCTGCGAGAACTTGAAACTGTAAACAAATAAATCTCAAAAGTCATAACTGCAGGGATGCCAAACTCATGGGATACTGAGACTGATAGCTTGATTGCCATATTTAGGCACGTTCGGCACAACGAATGACCCAGCTTTCGGCACAGATAATGTACTCGGCACAGATTGAAATGTGCAGAGCTGAACACCCCTTGGATTTCGCACTTTTCAGGTGAAAATATCACTCCGCTTCTCGAAATGGTAGTGCGCAGAAGGCTCTGCCAGCGGACGGTTGGTTTTACTTTTGCTGTCAACAGATTTTGTGTGTTTTCCGCCTGCTTTTGGATCCATTTTCGATAGTTTTAATTGATCAATTGAATTGTGATAATCAGCCAATGAAGAATATTTAAAATAATTGTGAAAATACGTTGACAAAATATGTTTGTTTCGATGCTCCACCTGTGCACTATTTAATTTCTTATTGCTAGCGTTCTGTCTTCGGTACAATACCCGCGAAAGAAAGTTTTGAAGGCTACGCTCGGGTGTTTTCTGCTTCGTTTTCAGTTCTGAGTGTTTGTAGTGTAAGATTCGGTAAGATGCAGCTCCGGGGTAAAATGACTTTTTGGCGTTTAAATACCCTTTTTCCACCTTTCGATGATATATTAAGGAACATTGCTAGTTCAATGTTTAAACTAGCAATGCTGCATGCAGGATGGACATCCAACCGGGAAAAACAGAAATCCGGGAAAAATGTGGAAAAACCCAAATCGCACCGGGAAACATCATGTATACTCATCCCGAGTAACAATTTTGGTTTTATCATAGTCTTGCAGCGTATAATTTGGTCTTGAAGAATCCTTAAACCTTTAAACTTGCAATATTACCTTTTTTTGAGGCCCGCCAACACACCCCCACACCAAAGAGCTCACACTGAGAGCCCCCTGGTTGTGGACTCCTCGATAATATTTTTTTAACGTTACAAGAGAAAACATAAACAGCCGGCGCCGGTGGTGTAGTGGTAAGCGTGACTGCTTTCTAACACCCCAATGGGTCTGGGTTCAATCCCAGCCGAGGTCGGTGGGATTTTTCTGAGGCATAAAAATCTCTGGTCACGTCTTTCTTCGGAAGGGAAGTAAAGCCGTTGGTCCCGGCCCATGTGTGTTGAATGGGTGCGATATCCTACGCAGGTGTGGAAGCTGCCTTCCTGCACATTCGATTGCCGTCAATGGATGGCAATCGATGTCCGTCGGTGATTGGCACTAGATTGCGGAACAGAGACCGACGTTAAATAAAGGAATGAAGAAGAGAAAACATATTGACATATAAATATAACATTACTAATTTTAAAGGTGTGTGATGCAAAATAACAATCATTAACAAAGTTAGGATGTACCCAGTGCAACAAAGTTCCTTTGAAGGGATCCTCAACTCATAAACAATTCAATTAATTAATATACAATTTAATATCTTAAGCTTAGCGTAAAGAGTGTATTTTTTATAATTATAAATCGATAGTTGACACGAATTTATATCAAGAACTCGTTGATTTTGGATTTGTAGTATCGCTTTAAACTGGTTTTGAAAAGTAGTCGGTTGTTTAAGTTTTTCAAACATTCCGGAAGAGCATTGTACACAGATGGACCATAAAAAGAAATTCGTATTTGACCGAGGCATGTGGATGCTCTCAAGCGTATTAGGTTATTCGAATACCGAGTGTTATGATCATCATTTGTGATCGGTAAAATGAGGTTACGATGCATGTTGGGATTTTTAGAGCGAATCATATATAAACAAACAAGACTGTAACTTGTACAAACCGCGTAACGAGAGAATACTGTGCGAATTATTTGCGTAGAGTTGAAGAGTGGAAAACAATTGTGGAAGATGAATTTTATGCACCTTTTTTGCAATACTTGCAATTTTTTAGTTAAGCATTGCAAGCATGTCCCCAAACGATGATTAAGTACTGCAGATGAGAATGAATACAGCCATGATAAAAAGTTAGAAGTGCGTTCCTAGGCACACATTTACTAAGACGATACATTAGGCCACATAGAGATGATACTTTGCGTTGTACATGTTCTATATGATCCCCCAAGAGAGCGTAGGATCTAATACCAAGCCCAAATATTTAAAACTTGATACTTTCTCTATTACGTTAGACCCAATTGACGGACTGTTGTGTGGAGATTTTTTTTCCTTGGTGAGTGGAACACCATATATTTAGTCTTTGATACCTTTCATTTAAAGTAAGTTAGTATCAAAGTATCTCATGAGTACCTGTAAACCATCGTTTATACAGGAAACGATAGATGCAGTATCCTGATTTGGGTAAAAAAGTGCTGTATCGTCAACAAATAATTTAGCTATTCCCTTAAGAGGTAAATTTCTTATATTGTTTATATAGATAAGAAATAAGAGAGGCCCAATAATACTACGTTGTGGAACCCCTATATTTACTGATCGGAGAGAGCTCTGTGCTTCTTTATATACCACAAACTGTTTCCTATCACTCAAATAACTACGTATAATGTCATTAGCCAATCCACGTATGCCATAGCTTTCTAATTTTTGCAGAAGAATATTGTGATTCAGGGTATCAAATGCTTTTTTTAGGTCAATAAAGAGGCCTCCTACGATACATTTATTATCTATTTTATTCAATAAAAAAACTAGCTCGACTATTGCTGTAGAAGTACTACATCCTTTCCGAAACCCGTATTGAAATGTATACAAAACATCAAATTTGTTCAAGAAATTGACAAGTCTATTTCCTAGCAATTTGTTGAAAAGTTTATTGACTGTAGACAGTGTGGAAATATGACGATAATTACAAGGATTAGACACATCGCCGGCATTAAAAATAGGCACCACTCTTCCCTTATCTCATTATACAATTGAAAACTTGAGTAAAAATATTTGCAAACTCATTGAGGTTATGTTTGATGATACTTGCTGGAAGATTATCAGGGCCACAGCTTTTTTAGTATTTAGATCATTAATCAAGGAAGAAACCTCAATTATATCAGAAGGTTTGAAAAAAAAATAGTATGCTCTAGGCGACTTACAGTACTCAAAGAATTTAAATAATTTTTTTCGAATACTACTAGCAAGATTAGCTCCAATGTTTGAATAGAATTGGTTAAAAATTTCACAAATTTCTGAACAATTTGATGTTTTATGTCCATCATATTGAAGTTCAATATTTGGAGCATGTTTTTTTCCTTCCCAATATTCCATTTAAGTTTTTTCAAACCTTGGCACTACTTGTGTCCTCAAATAATTTTATGAAATAATCATTTTTACATCTTTTTTAGCAATATCAGTCTTTTTAGTTATATGTTTCAACATTTCTTTCAGATGATCATTATAAGGATTTTTCCTTTCCTCTTTTCAAATATTTGTTTTTAAGTTTTATCCATTGCTACGTATGATAGTTAAGCCAAGGACAATGTTTAGTTTTAACATTCACTCGTTCAGTTTTCAGCTTGGTGCATTGTGCCAATAAATCATTATAAGCCGTTTTTATAGCGATAATGGAATCATTAACATCTTCGGAGCAAACGAAACCATTTAAAAAACCAGTAAAGAGTTGATTAAGTTTGTAGTTATCTAAACATTTTTTGGTTAACACGATATGTTCTTTTGGATTGCTTATTCTGAAGGATGAAACAATTACTGAGTGATCACTGATATCCGAATGAATTGTATCATTTTTTGTACAAGAAGTATCCTCTTTTCGTCAAATAACATGGTCTTAGAATACTTAGAATCAGTCAACTTATATCACATACACCATTATAATCATCTGTTTACAACTTTCATATTATGGTAGGTAAAGTATCAAAAATCCTCAAAATTGCAACAACTCTATACGTTTCATTCACTCGCAATCTGTTCCGTTATTCCTACCACTACCACTATAGCTTACAGATTAAAGTTTAAGAATGGTGTCATTGGAAAAAAAAGTGTGAATTCTTTTGCTACGGTTTTCCGAGTGTAATAAATCTAGTATAAAGCCTATTTTTCCACTTTGGGATTAGGACATCGTAGAATACCGTGGTTAGTCTGTAAAACATAAAGACTTGAATCCATACCTCTAAAACCAAAGTCTTGAGCAGTCTTGTAAGCGGTCACGGTAGTCGACACATTTTCTGTGATAATCGACTGCTTTTGCCTCCGACACTTGGAAAACAAGCTATCATAGTACAGTACCAAACTCAAATGTCATACGACAGGCTCTGTCATATGACACTGTCGCCGAAGACCGTCACGAATGTATGTATTTTAGTTTTTCTCATAATAAGAGCTGCTGATGTTGTGTTTGTGTGAATTCTGAAAATAGCAAGCAATGATGTCCTAGGAATAACATTTCTGATTAGAAATGGTTTAATTTACACCAAATTGAGGAATTAGAACGAAATTACTCATGTCATATGATAGTTATTTGATAATTTTCTCTTCTCTCGAATGTTATTCTACCGGTTGTGTTGTGTGAGAGAGACGACGGTAGAGCATGAGTGTAGGAATAAAAACAGACTGTCGCGCACGACAACGAAGCGAGTGTAGTAAAAAACGTCAACAGTTTCAACCCCTGGTCTTGAGTTCAAATCTCACCCGGATATGGCACGAATAATCCAAGAGTGTTAAAGTGACTATAACATCTGAACTCTAGAAATTTTGGAAAACCTTACAAACCAAACCAATGATATTGTGGGGCTTCACGAAGGTTTACTCATTCTATCATTAATTCGAATCATCGTATGCCTTTTTGAGTCGGCCGAGCATCAAGATAAGATATCCGGGATGATTTGGATAGTCTAACAATGTTTTTTTTTTAACACTGGAAATAATTTTAAATTATGTTATGATTGTCCGTGAAGTACATGGCTAGTTTCTGCACCTTGACTTTGGTGGGAGGGATTAAGGTCATGTCATAATGGAGCGTTGGAGACGGTGGGTTTATAGCCGGCATCTCTAGCTCATGTCGTGGCAGTTTGCCGTAATGGGCGGGCGCTGTGGATTAGTGAACCTGTCGTCTCTGATGAACTATATGGCTTAAGAGAACAAAAGTTCTAGCCGCTAGTGACAGTATCACACCTGTATATATTTTATTCGATAGCCATGTCGCAGCACGTTTATGTAAAGGCACTTACTTTGGGCTTGGGTGTGGTACTAGCGAAATAGGCCACAAGTCTTTCTTATTTTATTTTGACACATATAGTTTGATTTAGTTTTGAAAGGGAAATATACTCTTCGACAGGGTTGCCTTCACTCACTTCGCTGTAAAGGGTGTTTTTCGGGTTTGTAGAACCATTGGACGCTATAGTGGTATTTTGTACTTATCAGATGCAGGAAGAGGTTGGGAGGTATGTGTTTGACACATGGAGCTTGTCGGTTTCACTTTCGATGCGTTTCAGTCGGCGAGTTTTTCGACTCGTGAGCTTTCACTCAGTGAGCGCTCGCGAGTCGTAGAATCGCTGATTGTGACGCGCTGGAAGAGATGGTGACGAGTTTTGTGTGCCGGGCACGTTGTTTTTCAGACCTTTCTTGTGGCTTACCATTTTCGGTTCTAATGATTTTATAGTTCCGAAAAACATTTTTTTATGGCGGATGAGTGGCAGTTTGGGGCAACCCTAAGTTTGCACCTTTAGAATTGATAAAACGATCCATAAAATATTGAAAAACGTTCCATTAAAAACATCCAAATGATCCATAAAACATCGGAGAAAATCCCTAAAAAAGTGTGGATGATCCATAAAAAATATCAATATTATCAATATTTTATGTAAAATTTAGCAACACAATTGTAAAAATGTACCACTAAATTTCTAAATAATGAGCATTGGAATTGTACGAATTACCTATAAACATATTGTAATTGATCCATAAAACATTCAGCAATAAACCTTAAACTAAAGAAAGTGATCCATAGAAAATCAAGTTTGCACACTTAAAAATATATTCATGATCCATAAATTAGACGTATATTATTCATGTTTAGGACACTATTTTTTTTAAATTTTGATCCATAAACCTTGAAAAATTGCTCCACTGCTTATCTACTTATATTTACTGTCCTGCCCGTGTATTTAAGGCAGATGTGCGAAGCGACGCGACGAGCAAGCGTCTAGAATTAGCTTCCAAAAGAAGATTCTATAATAATATTCTTAAGAAGCTTACTATGGAAGCTTCATTTAGAAACTTTTTAAGAAGCTTATTCTAGACGCTCGCCCATCGTTCTGCTCTTCTGACAAAAAAAAAACACGGGCAGAACAGTAAACCTGAGTAGCTACGCAGTAATGTAGCAATTTTCCAAGGTTTATTGATCAAATTAAAAAAAACATATGTATATAGACCGAGGGGGGCGACTCTAGCTACGATGCAGGAAAAATTGTGTTTTGTTTCGGCTAGCTGCGCACACGCTGAGTAGATAGAAAGAAGATTGATGACGATTCTGAAGATTTCCTGTTAAAAGATGAGGCCCGATGCAAGTAGATGCGAGAAATGAAAGAATATTTTTCGAAGATTGATTCGCTAGTGGTAGATCTGTTGAGCATCTAGAATTGAGATTTGGATGTGTCGCCCCCCTCGATATAGACTATAATTTGAACACATCAAAATAAGCACGTCTACCAACAACTGGAACACCTACCCTAGGTATGATCCATAAAATTAACATTAATTTTTCATTTTTTCTTAAGAAGATCATTATAGAAGCTTCTTTTGGAAGCTTATTCTAGACGCTTGACCATCGCTCCGCACATCTACCTAAAAACACGGCAGGACAGTAAATCTAAGTAGTTAAGCAGTAATGGAGCAATTTGTCATGGTTTATGGATCAAAATTAATAATACAGTGTTCAAAACGTGAATAATATACGTCTAATTTATGGATCATGGCTGTTCGGAATATCGGGATAACCCTGTACCGCCAAACTCAGTGACAACCCTGTGGGAGATTCAGAGAGCTACGGTAACGGTCGCTGTCAGAAATGAACTCACAGTTCCGTTGAACCAAACATTAAATAGGTCGGAGTATCAACGAGAAAAAAAAAGAGGAAAAGAAGATACAATTCCAAACCATCTAAAAAATGTTTTACAGCTAAATTATTTTAATCGCCTAAATTTGTCAATACACCTATCGTTTAATTAAATTGTAGTTATTTGTAGTGAACTAGCTACCAACAATCAATACAAAACTAACGATTTTAAATTGGCTCACTACTTGACTTGCCTATTGGTCCCAAGCAAATCGATTAACGTACCCCATTCTAGTCAAAATTCTAGTACTACACAATATTTGTTTTAATTCGCTATGAAAGTTTGACAGGTAAAATGAGGGGTTCGTGGATTTTCTCGTGTCTGGTCTAGGGATTCATCCAGGCTGACCTCATTGGTACTTCCTTTTCCAGATTCGGTTGCGGCATCCTCGCTCTATTATTTCTGCTAGGTGGTTTCTTTGGGACAGACTTCTTGGTTCCTTTTTCCACCTTCAGCATATTTGTGCACTTAGAGCACGTCTACGGAACCTCCTTTACAGCTGTTGTCTTACCAGCACAACTATAATGGGTCCAGAAATCTCAGACATCACACTGGACCATATCATCTACGTCGTCGTGGCCTTCACAAAGCGTACAGTTTCTATCGCTGTTCTGTTCTTCACTCAACGGTGGTGTTGATCCTTCTGACATTTTGAGGTTATATCCGATGTTGTTCTTCAAGAATGTTCGGATTAATGAAAGCAACTTCCTCAGAGCAGTCTCGTTTTAGACAGCTTGAAGCTGAAATAGGTTTTATTATAAGCATTAAGATTGGCTTTGATTTTATATTAGTTTAATAAAACCTATTTCAGCTTCAAGCTGTCCAAAACGAGACTGCTCTGAGGAAGTTGCTTTCATTAATACGAACATGGCTATATTTTTAAGTGCGCATACATGATTTTTTATGGATCACTTTCTTTAGTTTAAGGTTCACTGCTGAATGTATTATGGATCAATTGCAATATATTTATGGGTAATTCGTACAATTTCAATGCTCATTCCTTAGAAATTTAGCGGTACATTTTTACAATTGTGTTGCTAAATTTTACATTAAATATGGATCATATTGATATTTTTTATGGATCATTCACACTTTTTTAAGGATTTTCTCCGAAGTTTTATGGATCATTTGGATGTTTTTTATGAAACGTTTTCCAATATTTTATGGATCATTTATTGGTATTTATGTTCAAAAGTATGTTTGCCGCAGTTTGGACTTCCAGTGGTACACGGGCAGTGTTGGCAGAAAAAGTCATTTTTGGCATTTAATTCAAACCATAAATATTTGAACAGATATAACTTTTTTAGAGACATCCTAGCACCGTACTTCCTTCGCAAAGTTGTAGGCACTATCTGGACTATATTTGTGTCTGGTTAGTTGCATGATTTCAGCAAAATTGTGATCTCTAAGAATAAAATGCTTTACCAAACTAATGTCCATACCATTTTTAAACGCAATGCGGAAAGCAGGATTACAACCAATCGTCACAAATTTTTACACAGTTGTTTGGGACCCCTAATTCAACCAAAACCGGGATGTTCTCGTTTGGTCAAGTAAAGTTTGCTTTTTTCGATATAACGGTGACGAGTGTACCCCATTAGGCATAAACACGTTAGGCATACGGACGTTAGGCATAATGGACGTTAAGCATAAAGTCATTAGGCATAATGGACGTTAGGCATAATATACGTTAGGCATAATGGACGTTAGGCATAAAATTCCTTACTGCTGTGCAACTCTAGAAACCTGTTTCGAGCATGGTAAACAATGCTTAAATTAGGCTAAGCGTTGAATAAAAAATGATACAAGTTAAACAAACATAGTTTATTTAATAAGCACAGTTTGGAATCCATTATTTATCATATCAAAAGTGACGCAGCTACATATTTACTTAGATCCAAGATTAGTAGCGATAGTGGTTAAGTAATCTGGCAATGAAAACTCAGCACAGTTTCGAACTATATCTTGAAATCAATCGCATCTAGAAATAAAAAAAATCACACGTTTGTTGTAATATTTTCTTACACACATATTGCAATTGTCAAAGAAGAAAAGGTTTTCCTCAAAGAACAGCTCATGAAATAAAGAATGGTGAATTCTGTGATTTTTTATTCAATAACAAAAAAAAAACAGCTAAGGTTTTCATTTTCTAAATTAAATAAGGTTGAATAAAACATAATGCCAAAGAACAGCTCATGAAGTGAAGAATGGTAAATTCTGTGGTTTTTCATTCAATAGCAAAAAAAACATACCTGCTGCTTCCAGGATTCCCTGCCATACTTTTCGATACAACGATTCTGTTTTTGTTATCATCAGAATGAAAACTAGCGGAACTGTCTGCTGATGTGAGGGAGCGATACTTCCATGAACAGTGACAAGTTGCCGAAACAAACAAGGAACTGTGGCAAACGTATCAACTTTGCCTGTCCAAGACGTCGCAAGTTTTCATGAGTTCCAAACAGGGTGCCTTCCATTCATTTTGACTAAAAAAATGTTTTATGAAATTATGGAATAATAAGATATTATGATGATATTTTGTATATGTAAGTAATAAGAAAAGATTGTAAAGTTTGTGTTTCACACATCAAACCTGCAAAGTTAGCTTTGACAGAGTCACAATGAACGTTTTTCTGATCGCCTCTTCGCGAAGAGTGAAGAGCGAAGAGTGGGTGAGATAAATTACAAAATCGCTTATTGCGACTCTCATGTAGCAAAATTGGCAGGTATTTTGTGTCAAACACAAACTTAACAATCTTTTCTTGTTATTCACATAATCAAAATATTTTCATAATATCTTATTATTCCATAATTTCTTAAAACATTTTTTTAGTCAAAATGAATGGAAGGCACCCTGGTTCCAAAAATTAAGGCTCTTTCATTATTGTCACCGAAGTCAGCAATCATCCTTCTGGAATTCATCGGGTAGATTATGCCTAACGTCCATTATGCCTAGCGTCCATTATGCCTAACGTCATTTATGCCCAACGTCCATTATGCCTAACGACCGTATGCCTAACGTCGTGTACCCAACGGTGACCCACCCTACTATACAGTATTTTTTTTCCTTGATTTGTTTTCCGTTCATCTTGTTTTCCGTGCTGAACACCAATGCTTGCGACGCTAGAGAGGCAGCTCCCGCGCCTGAACCCTACATATCGACCCATCAACTCAAATAATAATGCTGATTTTTTTAACACTCTTAACACGATGCCTCCGGTAAAATGTGTAACGGCTAATTGACATTGTTTGAAAAATCATTACTCAGCAATTTATCAATAGATTTTAAAACTATTGATACCGAATAACTCTTTAAAGTCTGCAGTGTCAAGTGTCGTCAATAGATTCCTTAATAAATGGCTGAGCTATGATTTTTCAAACATTGCACGTTTGCCGTTACACATTTTACCGGAGGCATCGTGTTTTGAGTTTTAACCACTCCAACACGAAAGGGGCCACCATAATGACGAAATAAAAAAAAAAACACGTGTCTAACATTTTTTATAAGGAAAAAATTACATATTGTTACGAAATTATAAAATCCACTGTCACTTTTTTTTTGTCTATGGAATGCTGTAAATAATACGTTATGAGCATGCGCATGAGCACGATTGACCACCCGCAGTTGCTACTTTGTTATTGCTGATCATCTTTAATTACACAGAGATACTTGGAATTTTTGTCAATTTTCAAGTGATAAAAATTTCTAATAATAAAAAAAATGTTATTTTTTTTTATTCAATTTTTAATTCAGATATTTAAATGTTTATCACTTTTACTAATAGCTATACCTATTACATAATATATAAATACTATTGTTATCAAATACATTTTATCGAGAACTGCTCAGTGTTAAGTTTGGCCTGATTTAAGAGACATTTTTTTATTATTTCGTGAAAAAATAATTTAAAGTTTGCTTAGTTATATTGTTTAATATATAATGGGATAACCCATTTGGCTATTTTCCCTTGCTCTTTTTCATATTTACCAATGAGAAATTTAACTGAGAAGATTCTTGATGCAATGCTATCATTATCTTATCTTTCAATAGCTTTGCTACATAGTCCCTGATTAACTATTCAATTTAACGGAAATCATTTCATTCTAACAAACTTACAAACAGCAATAATGTCAACAATACCTGAAATTGAACCTATTTTGAAGTGGTTTATATCCAACACAAACTAATTAAGAGTGTTCAAAACTCTATCGATTCTAACAATCATAAGCCAGTGTTTCTCTACGTTCTTCAATCACCTATAGAAAACCAGACTGTCCCCTCTCGAAAATTCATTTCCATTCCATATACTGACTGCAGTGCATCACATCCCACAAACTTGATTCATACACTTCCGCTACAGAAAAAAAAAAACAAAATCATCCACTTTCATTTGAGAACCGTGGCCACTGTTTTAGTTGGATTTAATTTTTCTTTTTAATAAATTGCAATTTCCGAAATGAGAAAAAAAAACACCTCGTCTCGAAACGGTTCGCTTTCGCGAATAAGAGCTTGCCTGCTCTCAACTCGCGCCGAATAGAGAAGAGTGCTTTATCGCACACAACATGCAATATATATAATGAATGATGTTTATTCGTTATTGTTGCCTGCTTGGCTAAAAGTCCACGTATGCATGCACATCCACTCGCACCGCACTGGACTCTTTTTATCGAATGTGTGCGGTGGCGATCCACCGACCAGTTCGACTGTAAGGAGGCGTCTCTGGTAGCTTTCGGGGGGTGGACCACCCTCGATTGAACTCTTTTTCTTGCTCATATTTTGTTTTCTCTGCATTTGCCTTCTCTCTTTGGCCCATGCTGACGCCATCGATGCCAAAGTGGGGAGCTGCCGCCTTTTCCATTTGTTTTCTTTCTATCAGCGCACACACAGCAACCACTGGCTGGCTGGCTGCTGCTGTTGGGCTCACTCGCCAAAACGGCCTACTGCGATGATGACGACGACAACGACGACGGCCGATGCGATGGTCAACTCAATGTGCAGCTTTTTTTTTTTCGCCGCTTTGATCGGTGGCACCCAAGTCCAGTTCGACACGAGGGGGAGGATTTTTTCTTCGTTTTTTGGACACACTGTGTTCACCCTACTCCCACCTTCGCCGGGTGGTGGGCCGTAGTCGTCGTCGTTGGCAATTGAAAGAATGGAAAGAGGGTAATTTTTTCCGGAGATGCGAAATGGCAATGGTTGCGCTTCGGCTTTTGAAAAGTGTTGCGATAAACAGACGAGAGCTTTTTTTTCTCATTTCGAATTGGAAACTCTTTTTGGATTCTTTGTGGAACCGGATGTATCTCCACACGACTTTTCATTGAGGGGGCAGAACAGGAGGAAAAAGTGGTTGTGTTGTGAGAAGAAAATAACAGTAAATGTATGCGATGCAGTTTTTGCGGTGTTTCGGCACCCCCCGAAAGGAGATTTTTTTTTCCGGCGAATCGTTGCTTGCGTCCACCGTGTCGGATCCTGCTTGGGTAAGGTATCTTCAAGATAAATTGCCTTTTTTGTGCCCAAGTAGTTCAATGGTTATTGAGTTTATGGGTGGCTATTTTAGGGGGGACGATTATTTTGGAATACTTTTCTCTATTGGGGAAGGAAGATTTGATTAGATGTTTTGAATATTGCAGCTTTTTGTTTTTTAATTTATGAACGCATAAAACATTGTAATGAAATTGTCATTGTAATGACATTGTAAATGTCAATTGAAAATTGACACAATAAGCAACTTATTGTGTCAACCATGCCAGGTATGAACATTTTTCGAAGTCTGGGATCTGGGAAAACACCTTTTAAAATCCGGTTAATATATGATCTCACAAAGTTGTATATGACCCCAAACACAAAAACAGCTGTCAAAAATCGACGTTCAGAGATAATCATATAATTTCGTCAGTAAAATTTCTCTACGTACTCTAAATGAATACGTAGTTGAATTAAATCTTCAAAACCTCATGGAATTATGAATTCGTATAAAATCAAAGAGTTTTCTTCAAAATATGCTGCCTCTGTATGTTGGAAAAAAGCATAATACCAAATACCAGAAAACTGAGCAGGAAAGACACATTATTATACATTCTCCAAATTCTCAAAAATTGCCTTTTTATACTAAAAGATAGCCAACTTTAACACTTTTTCTTAAGTACAAAATGTGAGTTCATTTGAGCGATTTCCTTTTGAATTGATATTATCAATAAAGAATTTGATCGTTCAAGATTTTCCGATGAAAATTTTCTGACTATAGGAACAAGCGTGATATATTTCTAATGTTTAAATCGCAAAGGTATATAGGTATTTCAAGATATAATTATGAAGTGTCCGATTTATGAATCAGAATGGTTTTGAACATAAAAAAAACTACAAGGGACAGCCCTGTGGGGTTGTACGCAATGGTGACGTAGGACTACGTGGTCTTATATAATAAATCTTATTTGTTAACTGCAGTAGGAGCTTGTGCGGCCTCCCTTAGCTCAATCGGTAAAGGCGCAGCTACAAAGCAAGACCATGCTGGAGGTGACTGGGTTCGATTCCCGGTCCGGTATAGGAATTTTTGGGGTTGGAAAATTTCTCGACTCCCTGGGCATAGAGTATGATTGCCACCAGGCATGGAAAATCATTTGCATTCATTTCGTGCATTCACTTACATTCATTTGCCCCTAACTTTTTCCTCAACAGAATTCCGCAAATTGGTGTATGGAACTTTTGTAGGTTTTGTTATTAGCTACAACTTTTGCTAGAAACTCAAATCCGTATCTCTTATGCATGACGAACCAGAGAAAACAGAATCCACTACTGTTTTTCAGTGAATGTATTTTACATTCACTGAAAAACTGTAACGAGTTCTGCCTGCTCAAATTCGTGATGCATAAGAGACACAGATTTGAGTTCTTAACAAAAGTTTTAGTTAATAACAAAACCTACAAAAACTTTATACATTGTTTTGCGAAATGCTATTGATGAAAAAAGTTAGAGGCAAATGAATTTAAATGAATGCATGAAATGAATGTAAATGATTTTCCATGCCTGCTTGCCACACAATTATACTAATGCAAAAATGGTAGCAGGCACCGAAAGCTCTCAATTAATAACTGTGGAAGTGCATCTAGAACACTAAGTTGAGAGCACGCAATAAGCTAATATGCCATAAGCAATAAGCTTGAAAAGCGAAGAAGAAGAAGCAGGAGCTTGTGTTTTGAGTAGGAGTAGGAATAGGAAAACAGCGTCTCACGAAGAGCTGCTGATTCCGATCAATAGCTTGCTGCTTGCAGGCAGCCTTTCGTTGTGTATTGGAGAACATTACCACTCACCACGCGGTGATTGAATAAACACCGTTTGGTGAGACCGGATGGAATTCAACTTTGAAATCTGTGTTAGGGAAATCGCTTTTCGCAGGCAATCGGTGATAATTTTAATTTTCATAACAACAGTTACACGTTCGTGCAATTTTCAATTGTGACATTTTGAAAAATGATACAGTCTTCATTTTAACAGAATCGTAAAAAAAAATCGTATCGATTGGTATATTAAGAATTAAAATCCATCATCTCTGGATCAAAATAAGACTTTCATGTCACGACTGAAATTGCACCCCGAATGTTGCCTTCAAGAACATGGTATGTTAGATTTAAACATATCTAGATAGAGCTGGAATTAGGCGTAACAGCTTTTGTTAACAATGACTTCTCTCGATGATTTTTAGGAATTCAAGGTTCGCCCACGAAAACTAATACTACCGTCGGGTAGGGGGAGTCTTACCCTACATGATGGTGGTGTTGATTGGCGTAAGCGAGCTTTGATTTTCAAGACATCATCGAAAGAAGTCATTGTTTACAAAAGCTTTTACGCTTTAATTCCAGCTCTATCTTGATATGGGAACTGACATCCGACTGACAACTGACACCTTGACAAATATCCAAAAAATACTCTTTTACAAAATTATGGTGTTCCTGAAAAGGACCGTTCTGTCGTGATGGTTGAGTAATGCTGAGCTAGGGTAACTGATGATGGTTGGACCTATTTAGGCCGGTTTCACACGACGTCAACATTCATGTCGTATTTTTTTTATGAATTCAACATATATTTATAAAAAATGCGTGATTAGGGGAAAGATCTACCTTTCTTGTTTCTAATAATAACATAAAAAGTTAAATATTATGAACAAATGATTTTATAAAACGTTTTTGTTCAGCAAAGAATTATGATGTTGGTTGGACCTATACTGATCTTGGTTGGACCTAAAAAATGATGATGGTTGGACCTATTTTTGCAAATGCTAGTTTAGCCCATATTTGTTCAAAAACTTTGCTTAGAGCTTATTGGTATCATGAAAAACCCTTTTTATACAGTTTTTATGAATTTGCTATTTAAAAAAAAAATCAAGAAATTTTTAAAAAAGTTTACTTTCCACGCATTAGCTATTCATCATGGCTTATTTTCTCGGAAATCATTGACCCGATTTGGAAATTTTTTAACGTCAAACTATAGGTATTGTGGTCCCATTGAAAGTTATCAAATATTTTTGGAATCGGTCCACTGGTTCCGGAGATATGGCCGGAACAAGTTACAGGGTATATGGATCATGGACCTAATTTTGATATGGAAGGAATAAAACCTATCATGCAACACTTCACATTACTTCCAAATTCGATAACAAGATCAATAACAAAATTGAGTGCCTTGGACCACATTGGCCACTTCCGGGCATGTTCTGGGTGCCCCCGGGGAATTTAGGGGCTTAAAATGACCGAATTTCATAACTTAATTCCGGTTTTATAGTTCTTTTTCTCCTAGGAGTTTTTTTTTTCGGAAATAGGTTTCAGTTAACAATTTTTAGTTTGATAACATTTTATTTCAAGTTAATTCACACACAGAAGGTTTATGAGAAGTGCTTAATGTAAATTCATATTAACAGATTCTTTCGGCGCTTTCGTGGTAGTTCGGAAATCGGTGGTTACCCTTTCAGCCAACCTGACGATGGAATTCCTCCTTTAAATTTACGCCCAACTAGTGACGCAAGGTCTTTAGCAGCTTCCAAGATCTTTTTGGTCGTCTTGGGACTGCCAGAAGCAGCGCACATACAAACTCAATCCCCTAACTGGTTCTCCAAATCAACACTCAACACTATTTCCCTTCCATATTTCTTGCCGTGGCTTCCCTTAATTTTTGCGTGAAGTGTCGTTTTCGGAATATTGTACCTTTTCTGTGCTGATACGCGGTAAGTGATTTATTTCTTACTAAAAGAACAGTCTCTTGAAGATTTTCGACCGTATAACTCTTTTCTTTAGCCATTTTTTCAATCGAAGAAACTGATCACTCGGCCAAAACGAAATCGAATCGAATTTCAAATCAGCTGCGCGTAGGATGTAGACAACCTGAAGCGCACCTAGCGGCCGTCTTAGGAAACACATAGGTCTAACCATCATCATGCGTAGGTCCAACCATGATCATATTTATCTATTCGAATTTCGTCAATTATTCAAACATTTTAGTGAAACCAATGGATAAATGGCGTACTAACGTGTTGGTTACACCTTAAAGCAGTATTTTACTGCATGAAAATAAAAATAAATGTAAAAAGTATTCCTTTTTTGTATGTTTGAAAGTAAGGCATAATGACGAGCTAATGCGTGGAAAGTGAACTGTTTTGAAAACTCATTTAAACTCAATTGTTTTGAAGTTTTTTCAATAAAACACCCATACAAATTGAAGCAAATGAGTTTTTTATGATAGTAAAGTGATCTTTGAAAAAAAAATTAGCGAAGATTGACTAAACTAGCGATTGAAAAAATAGGTCCAACCATCATCAGTTTTTGGATAGGTCCAACCAGAATCAATTACCCTATTAGGGTGTTAAACACATATGAGGCTGGTGAGCTGTATGCTGTTTGAAATGAGGGCAACGCGCTTGGCATAGATGTGAGCTGCAGCTCACTGCTTGCAGGCAGCCTTTCGTTGTGTACTGGAGAACAATGTTCAACGCCATGCGCCGAAAGCACTGCTACTGCTGATGCCGACCACCAGACACCACCACACACGGCGTAAGAGCTCTATTCCTGGAAACAGTGGTCAATTGAAGGAGTCTGGACGAGATCACTACAGAAGAGGAGCTGATAAGTGCGTTGAAGGTAGACTGTGATCTGGGCGACGCCCGGTATGCAAACGGCGGTGATACGGCGGACTGATTCCGATCAGCGGTTATGGCCAGCCTTGATAGCTAGCTGCTTGCGGGGAGCCTTTCGTTGTGTACTGGAGAACACCACCACTCACCACGCGGTGATTGAATAAGCACCGTTTGGTGAGACCAAATGGAATTCAACTTTGAAATCTGTGTTAGGGAAATCGCTTGTCGCAGCCAATCAGTTATAATTTTAATTATCATAGCAACAGTTGGACATTCGTGCAATTTTCAATAGTAACATTTTGAAAAAAATATAATGTCCTGAATTTAACAGATGCGCAGAAATATTTCTGATCGATTGGTGATAAAATTATTGAAATTGGTCCAGGGGCAGCTGAGTTATTAACATTCATAATTTTGTTACATCATCCATTTTCGGTTTTCACAAAGGGTACCCCCATATAGAAATGACAGACGTAGTCCTACGTCAAAAATGCTTAATGAAATTTAGCACAGAAAATCACTTTAGAGACAATCAAAATCGTTTTCTGAGCAAAAATTTACCAAAAAAATTTTAAACATAAAAAAATATATTATTAAACAAAAAAAAGTTAAAAATATTACTAAAAGTTGTTGCTTAATGATTTTTACTAAATTTCCAACTTGAAAATTTAACAGAAGATTTTTTATATTCTGATTAAAACTATTAAAGAACAATGGAAAGTATTATTTTTTGTTACTTAAGCTTTGAATATTTTTTAATGTTTTTCCAAAAATTACAAGAAATTATATTTGTGTGTATATTTAATTTCCAGAAAAGAAATTGTTTTTTCCTACAACTTTGTCTCAGGCATTTCAATTGGAAGTGAAGTTTTCAAATTATTATTTGTTGAAAAACATCGAATACGCCATTTTGAAATATTCTAAGAGATTCAAAATGACCGAATTTTAGCTCAAATGTAAATGATTGACCATAACAAAAAATTATGCAAAATTTCATAAGAATCATGTGATGTGGGTTATTGTGAAGTAAGAGATGTATTGGGAACCCGTGATCTTAGTGAGTTTGAAGTGACCATCCCCTCCTTTCCACACAATTTCCAGCCATTGTGTCCCAGTCTTATTATCCTCCAGTTTCTGTGCTACTTGCCCCTGCCCAGGCAGGATTTGGTCAACCGTCCGAGAGTAGTATCTGAACGAGGCTTCAGAAACCTGTTTCCTACCTAGCTCCTTCGAATCGAAATTGTTACACATTAACCTCGAGCCCGCCACGAGTAATTGGTACCCAATACTAACCTAGAACTACTGCTGTTTAAAATGTAAATTCAAGCATCACTGATTTGTGGCTCCGCAAAGTGTCACACACGACTGCTAGTAAATAAACGAACTAGTTTTAAAAAAATTATGTGGAATATAAATTATGTTGCCAAAATATCTTCGGTTTTTCCAAGGTGCCTGAAGTTCAGATTCGAATGTTCTACAGACTCAACATCAACAGTATTTTACGATATCCCGACTAAATATTTGAACCCCGTAGAGTTTTGTGGAGCACCACAACATCATGTGGGATGTATAGATTTAATTGCAAAGTATTTCACGATCTTAAATTATTCTGGAGGTAAGATCCTGAAGTTCTTCGATGACTTATTATACGAATCCGTAGAGCATTGTGGATTAGATCATGTGATCGATTTTCAGAATAAATATTTGAACCCATAGTGCTTCGTGAAAAACTAAAATATCATGTGAAATACATAGTTAGGCCGTTCGCAAAGCTGTGGTATTTTATACTGACTATTAATTAAAATTTGAAACTAGAAAAGAAACGCACTCCTTGCCATGCTGAATTGCAGTTTCATTATTCGAGCCAGTGTTGACAAAATCATCAATCAAATAATATTTTTCCGCTCTCATACGCTCTCAATATCACGCGTAATATTGAAACAAAATATCATGCTTAATATTGATTTTACAAGCCCCTTTGATATTGCGAGACTATTCACGACGTTCAAAAATCAAGCAGCGTGTTGACTCGACACGCAAATAACTCCGTTGCACTTCGTTTTCTTAGATAGAGAAAGTATAGTTTGCTATCTCTTTTACTGTTCACCGATGGCAGACACGAAGTGACTGCTGCCATCCGTTATGGAAGTTTCGGTTGCGTTCGGATGTAAAGCAAAAATCATTAAACTCAATCTCACCACAGTTTGTTGAGATTTGCAGCTGGTAAGTTTTGTTAGCTTGATTTTCGAGCTGCGATACCACAGCTTGCAAAATCAACCGCAGTTGTGCGCTTGTTGATTTTTGTCTACGAAGATCAAGCGTGATCTTCACACTTAATCTAGCTCGGTAGAATCTTCTTCTTCTTCTTCTTCTTCTTCCTCGCATTTCAAGATTATTGCGTATGGCATATTAGCTTATTGCGTGCTCTCAACTTAGTGTTCTAGATGCACTTCCACAGTTATTAATTGAGAGCTTTCGATGCCTGTACCATTTTTGCATTAGTATAATTGTGTGGCAAGTACAATCATACTCTATGCCCAGGAAAGTCAAGAAATTTTCCAACCCGAAAAATTCCTAGACCAGACCGGGAATCGAACCCAGCCACCTCCAGCATGATCTTGCTTTGTAGCTGTGCCGTTACCGACTGAGCTAAGGGAGGTCGGTAGAATCTCCAACAGCCAATTTCCTCGGCATTTACTTTTGCTGATGTCTCTGCAAAATATCTATTTGTGTGCTGATATCTCAGCAAAATCTTATTTGTTAGCTGAGTCTCGGCAATTGTTTTACTGAATCTCAGCAAAATAAATTGCAGAACTACTCGGCTGTTGGAATCTCGGCTAAACAATTTAAGTGTTTTGGGCAATAATGAGATTGGATTTTTTGATATTTTCCCAACACTGATTCGAGCACAATTTTGCACCAGATTTGCAACTGCTCGGCTACTTTGTTTTTATTCTGAGCAGGTTTTGAAACACGAATTGAACTCTATTTTAATTTTCTTTGGATGTATTTACAGATGTTTCTCGTAAATGTTCAGAAAACTTCATGTTAATTGAGAATAATTAGTTAATAGAAATTTGTGAATTATACAGAAGTTATGGGCTATTTTATAGAAGTTCATACAAATACGAAGAGCTTCCCAAAACAATCGGATAACTTGATAGAGAATTTAGTAAACTTGATGGATCTTGTATTTAAAAAAAAAAAGTTTCAGGAAGTATCTAGTTCAGGTAATTTCATCAAATTGAGAGGTACCGTAAGTGGGGGTGACAATGGACCAAAAACTAAAAAAAATCGTTCCCTACCATACATTCACATTTTAGCATGGAAAACAATTTTAAGTATGTGAATATATTCACCAATGAAATCATTACGACTGTGATGGAAATGGTTGATTGAAATTGATATCTCATTTTACTAAAATTAAATTAAAAAACAGATCAATGTAAAACCTTACGTGGTTGACATTGGGCCCAAACAAAAATTTGGTTAAAATATCTTAATGTATTTTAATGTAACGTAGCTATTAGGATTAAACTTAGTTATGATCATAATCTAAAGATCACGTGTAACCCTCGTATATCCACATAAAACTGTGTTTAAACTTTTTCAGTTCCATTGTTTGGTGTCGGTTTCATTGCCTCCCAGGAGTCCGGTTCTCCGAGTTCGGATGCCAATCTTTCGGCTTGTAGTTCCATTGAGGGATTCGTCACCGTGGACGAGTTTAACCCGGTCAGGTTGGTGAATTAGCCCGGGAAAGTGCTGATAATCTGATAATCGAGTTTTGGTGGTGATTCGGTGGCAGACGTTGCCGTGAATCAGAAAGTTTTCCGCTTGCAAAAATGTTTGGCTGCTGGTCTCTTGCCGGTGTCGTAGATTGCGACTAATCTGAAAGATGCCTCGCTGGATATGCCCAAGACTGGACGGGGTGTAACTGGTGGCCGCGAACGGTTCCTAGGGAAAGCACTAGACGCGTACATCCTCCCAGATGACCATGGCTGTGCAAGAAAATTTATGTTCGGAACTACGGAACCCATTCTAAAATGGGTTGCTGGATCTGCAACAGAGCTAGAATCTAACTCCAGGACTAAAGCTGTCTACAATTACGACATTGTAGAGAGAGTTCTTCCATAATTACACTGCCGGCCAGTGGGTATTAGAGGAAATACACACACACATACACACATGTCACTCCGTCTTACGGTATTTCATAAATGATCGGGGAACATCATAGAAGTTCTGGGAATTTCATAGAATTGAACTGCATGGAAATGCATAGATCTTCACAGAATTTCATGAAAACGCTTGCGTCTTTTACATATATTCAGATATGATACCAGGCTTCTCAGAAATTATTCTATTGAACTTCAGGTATTCTAAGATTTCCTTGATGGGCTCTTGATATTTTTTCAAGGCCTCAGGTTAATCAGGTATTAATTTAAAGATCTTTAACAGTCCATC
Organism: Ochlerotatus camptorhynchus; assembly: GCF_037179485.1. Taxonomy (NCBI): domain Eukaryota; kingdom Metazoa; phylum Arthropoda; class Insecta; order Diptera; family Culicidae; genus Ochlerotatus; species Ochlerotatus camptorhynchus. The sequence goes on along the minus strand of NW_027040822.1, from coordinate 448,783 downwards.
AATTCAAATCACGTTTATTAAATGTTCTCTCATATTACCAGGTTGCTCAGAAATTATCAGAGATCCCTATGATAACCTCAGGTAACATTTTCAAGGCTTCAGATTTACCAGTGACAGATCTTTCAAACTGTCCAATAATTCAAATCACATCTCATGATACCAGGTGACTCACCATATATTCCAAAGACCTTCAGTATTATTCTGAAGATATTCAACTGTCAAACAATTTAAATCACGTCTCTCAAATATTCACCCATGATACCAGTTACTCACAAATTATTTCAAAGCAAATCAGGTGATCTCCATAAATAATCAAAGATATTTCAAATATTAGATATTTTCCCATGCCATGCGACTTAGAAATTATTTCATAACCCTTGATATTTTTTCAAGTCTTTAGGATGTTCAGGTACTATTCTGATGACATCTGGTTGATCAGATACTATTCTGAAGATCTCAAAGTGTCCAACAATTCAAATAATATTTCTCAGATATTATTTAGATCTCCAAAATCTTCTTTGGTTATTTTTTTTTTTTTTTTTCAATACTTCTGGTTGATCAATTATTCTGAAGATCTTCTACTGACCAATAATTCAAATCACGTCTCTCAGATATTCTCTTATTCAAAAGACCATGCTAAAATCACCGGAGCAAACAAACTTCGCACACGCACACATATGTAGGGATGAATACCAACTACCGTTTATAACTGTTCGTTGTACTGATCGTGTTGCAGTTTCACTTTTTAACAGTTTCAAATTTTAGTAGTGTCGTGTCTGTCGAGTAGTTCGAAACAATTTTGAAACGGAGCATTGCGAACGGCCTTATTATAAATATTATTAGTCCTCCAAATTAAGCAGAAGTTTAGAACTAGTTAAGCTCTGAAGACTCAACAAAGTCATGTACGATGCCCTGATATAGTATACACATCCGTTAAACAGTTAATCATTCATCATAAACTTTTTAAAATAGCAACACACGTCATCGCTTTACACATTGCAAAGTGGGCCAGGAGTGAAATCTAGCAGAAAAGTACAATAATGCTTTGGAATTGCATCCCATTGAAATTACATCTTGAACAAAGTATATTGGCTTAGAAAATGCTACAATTTGGTGGATAAAAATAGTTTATTATGCGGGGCGACCCCGGCGTAGTGGTTAAGATCCATACCTCTCACGCCAAAGTCACGAGTTCAACTCTCACCCCGGACAAGACACAAATGACCCAAAAGCGTTAAAGTGACTATAGTGATTAGTGATTAAAGTGATTTTTGCAATAAGCCCGAAAATTTAGTGTTGCCAAAATCAAACCGTGCCAAGATCGAAAAGTTTTATTTTAAAATTTAATTTATAATTTATTTGGTTTTGGACCACCGTGAGTCATCTTTATGGCATAGACGTTATTAATAATTAATCTATTATTAAAAAAATTTAATCACAAGGAGCAAAAACACATTATTTTCCTAATCCGTTCAATTTTTGCATGGTGCCGATTTTGTTACCAAAGTTGACCGAGTATTTTACTTTGCTGAAGACATAATTTCAATTCCTACTGTGCATTGATAATGTAGCCCAATGCTGATCAAATCCCATCAATGTTTTCCAAATTTTTCTATACTGTATAGGTAAATCAATTACTAATCCCAAGGAACGAGCAATCTAGTTTTGGTGCATAATCTCATTGCATACCAAATGAATAAATTCGAAATTCCAAAACCAAATAATGCATTTAATCTATCACAAACATTTTCAGTAAATCGCATTACTTTGCACCGAAAAACAACGAGCAAGAAGTAGTCGCCGAATGCGCAAGATAAAAGGCGTATGTGCCAGTTGGAATAACCGTTCAAAAGTATCGAACAACAAGAAGAAGAAAAAAATCCTAGCCTCCTTCCGTAGTGTTGCTCACAAGTGCATGCGTATAAACTGCACGCGTATGAGCGAGCATCGGGAAAAAAACGGCCCACTACGATGAGCAGCATCAGAACTCTACATAATATAGCAGCAGAGTGAAACTGCGTCAAAGCGAGAGAAGAGATCCCGGTGACAAAAAACTGATATCCGAGGCCTAGGAAAACCAACACTCGCATTTGTTTTAATCGTTTTTCTTGACCACACTTCAACTTTCATCCTCGCTCTCTCGCTCGGTTCGTACGGAGAAGACTCCACAGAAGAGCAAGTGGCCTCACGAATCGTCCGAAAACATTATAGACGCGAAAAAAAAAATTCCCTCGCCACACACATGCCCCCACCCAACGCAATCCAATTGTTATGCTGCAGTTCCACAGGCACAAGTGTGCGAAGACCCACCACCGAAATTATAATGGCCCCAAACCGATCGGCAGCCGTGGAGTCACATGAGAAAAAAAACAGTCTTCCTCATTCTCGTTTTTCAGTCCTCCCACAATCCGGAATGGCGACGTCCTCGAGGCTCTACCGAAAAAAGAAAACCTGAAAATGTCTATGCCCGTCGTCATCATCATCCGAACCGAACCAATCGACGCTCGCGAGGCTGCAGCTTTTTCCTTCCCATTCGGTCGAGGATAAAAAAAACGTTATGCCATATTATATTGACCAATCGACGTCGAAAAAAATGCACTCTCATATTTGTATAATGTGTATAGGTGGTCACCGTTCACCACCGGCTGTCGAGGAGAGCGACGAAAGATGAAATCCTCCTCCTTCGTGCCAATGCACTACTGTGCAGACTCACAGGGACGATGTTGTCGAGTGCGGTGCGGTGTAGAGGTGCTGAGCGAGAATCAAGTCTCAGTAGTCGTCGTCGTCGTCGTCGTCATCGTGGTTGCCATAACGCGCTTTGTTGTGTGTTGTTTCTCGGATTTCGTCACAGCACAACATAGCAGGCGTTGCATTTTCCTTTCATTTTTTTTTTTGCCATTAGCGGGTGGGGTGGAAATGACGGTTGGTGGATCAAACACGTGCTCTCGCCTTCTTTGATCGATGATGAGGGGGGCGATGACGGCAATGATGATGCTGATGACGATGACTGCCGAAGCAGTGTTCGGAGATGGAGAGATGAGGCAAAAAGAAAATTTCGTAAAAATACCCACAGCAGTAGTTTTGTTTGTTGTTATTATATTTTATGCATTGTTCGGGGGAGATTGCATTAACAAAAACTGAATGTTGTGTTTGTGTATGTGATGGCCTTTGAAGGGCCGTCGGTACATAGGAAAACATATTTTTCTTGTTCAATTTTTTGTTCATCTGACAACCAGCTTTTTTATCACTTGCTAGAAATATTACCCTGCTACCGAAAGTGGGAAAGTAAGTGTTGCATACTTTTTAGCTTTTAACGGGCATGCATACACATACAACCATCACCGATCATAGAGCGCGGGACAAATCAAAACGAAAGGATTGTTGATACTGTGGTTGCGATTCACGGTTGAAGTGGCTAAATAAATTATTTCTATGATCTGAAAAACATTCAGTGCATCAGTATTCCAGCTTTGAACAAAATATTGTTATTGTCAGCCTACACACTAAGATTTTGTTTTCGTGTTCGGTAAATTTTACCGAAATCAGAACAGCTGAACTTTCGGTAAAACTTTGACCTTCATTTTAAAGGCTATTGAATTTGAAAATAATTTCAAAACATGTTCAACCTTGCATATATCATCAACTCTTGTCATTTTAGTTGAGATTTAGTTTCAAAACAGCTGAAAAGCAATTGAATTGAATTGCATAAATTTTACCGAACAGTTCAGCTGTTCAGATTTCGGTAAAAATTACCGAAGTCAGCGATAATTTCTAAGTGTGATAGTCGGCTTCATTCTTAATTTCAATTGCCAAGATTTGCACAGCCGATTAGTTTGCCAGCTTATTTTGTTGGTTCTGAGACTCAACAAACGAACGAAAGCTTTACAGAGATCACAGCTTCATGTGTGCCGAAAGAATCGGTTTTGCGAATTTTTGCCGAGCTAAGTGACGATTTAGCTTTGCAATGCAAACGTTAAGCAAAAGCAATTTCTCGCCCTTGGAGTTCATTTCTTTTTTTTTATAATATGAGATGGCAGATAAAATCTATTGATCAATCCAACTTAAAATACTCTTTTCTCACTCTTGGAGATTACTTCATCTTGAGCAGTTCGTATGGACAAAATCCTATTTCAGACCTTTTTCATAATACGAGCAGTTTTTAACTGACGTTGGACATCTTTCTTTTAACCATCCAAATTCTCGTACTGTTCATGAGTAACAAAATATTAATCATATTTAAGTTTTAATTTGTCACGATACTAGTATTTGCATAAACTTCATATCAATTTGTCATATTTTCAATCCCAATCCATTTATAGTTTACACCGAAGCAAAAGAACGTAAGAATTCCATAAGACCTAATTATGAATTTTAGCAACAAGAAATTGATATGAATTTCATAGATTTGCCTTATGAAAAATAATTTCTTCAAAAAATAATTAAACGGAGCAGACTAGAACCGAACCATGGACGTTAAGATTACGAGTCTTGTGTCTAGACCACTCGTCTGTAAACGCTTGAGTAAATTTAAAGGCTAAAGGCGTATAAGAGCTACCTTATGTGAGACGGAAATCTTTCATAAGTCGCGCTTATGAAATTCATGTGTGTCGTTTATAAGTCGAGTCTTATGAAATTCTTAAGTCTTTTTTGCCTCAGTGTAGTAATATAAACTAGAGTCATCCGTTTTCTCAAGATAACGGAAGAAGCTTATTTTATCCTTTTGGAATTCTATCGACCTTATGCTGTATCACACACAATTAGATATAAGAGATAAGATAAATAACATGAAAAATAACTTGTTTTCTTGTTTGTTAATGTTTCTTTTTTCTCCCTGAAACCATTAATGGTAATTCTGATTCCATCTTCAAACTATATTTCGTTTAGTTAAAGTTTTGTCCTCACATCTTTTCTATGTCGTGGGTTGTCCTTTCGAACTTTTATCCTTCAATATGTTATCCTTCGACCTTTTGTTCTTCAACCTTTTGGACCTTTTGTCTATTGACCTTTTTTAGCTGATTCACCCTCCGTGCCTCAGTTTGAAAGTTGGTTTTCAAAGCGGTTTAAATACCCTTCTCTCCTGATGAATGTGGGCGTCTTAGTGGAATACCTGTATAATGAGAGAGAGAAGGATTAGTATTTTCCATTTAATTCCACTACTTTATTTGCTTATCCTTGACAGATACGCGTATTTCGTCTACAATGTGCAGACTTCTTCAGTGTCTTGTACTAATACTCGACTGTCGAGTATTAGTACAAGACACTGAAGAAGTCTGCACATTGTAGACGAAATACGCGTATCTGTCAAGGATAAGCAAATAAAGTAGTGGAATTAAATGGAAAATACTAATCCTTCTCTCTCTCATTATACCCTTCTCTGTAAGAAGGATAAAAACTTGCATTTGCAATTTGATAACAATTATAGCTTACTACTTTAATTTAACAACAATATCTCAAAAAATTTGCTAAGTCCCAGACATATTCCCAGTGCGCCGTTTTGTGGTTAACGATGGTTGCAAAAATTTGATGATGAGTGGCGGCGTTAAACTTAAGAATACCATCAAACTCAGCTTTGGAAATGGAAGTGCAAAACACACAATGGGCGAATTTGTTAATTTCGTTAAGGCCATCCAGATGGAAGTATCTAGTTTTTATAATTTAAGAGAAAAATGCTCGTTTGAGACGAGGCTCGGTAGCTCAGTGGTTACCGTTTCTGCTTACTGAGCAGAAGGTCGGGAGTTCAATCCCAGGCCCGTCCCCTTCCTTGCAATTTTTCACTTTGCCTTATTCTATACCCACTAGATTTTAATGAAAACAAATTCTTCTTTAACACCGATCGCATCACTTACCACAGTGTGGGTCCTGATCTAAAAATAGAAATTGGATGAGTGCGCGCGCTTGTGTGTGTGTGTGTGTGTGTGTGTGTGTTTGTGTATTATAAACGCTCTACCAAAAAACGATCCCTGCGTGTGCGTGCAACCTTTCCCCACATCCAACATCCCAGTGATTTCTCGTGGAAGCGCAGAGGATTTCTCGGTTTCCTTCACAGCGAGTACCACGTCAACACATTCCTTCCCATTCCCTAGTTGACCTGCATTCGGACACGGCCGGCGCTGGTATTGCTAAATATTAGATCTCCAGTTCTTACACATTGAGGATGAATGTTAGTCCCAAACATCATCTGTTGGTTCTCTGTGTAATTGCAGCTGATCTGGTAATAACAGAGCAGCAACCGTGGGCGGTCAATCTGATTTTTTTTTTAAGAGAAAAATGCTCGTTTGAATTTATCCGTTGATCGCCTCATGAAAATGTTGTATTTTTCGTTCAGTTAATAAAGGCTGGACTGCTAATTCGGTGAAAAATATACTCCGACTCCGACTCCCGTTGCTAATTCACACTAGACTACACATTTTCTGATTTTTAATAAGCAATAATATTTATAATTTTATAAACCGCAAGTTGGCAACACTGAAAACAAAATCAGAGCTCAGCATAATTTCACCGACTCCGACTTCTCAGTTCGTTAAATTCCTCCCGACTTTGACTCCGATTCCCTGGAATGACGGTCACTCATGGTTACTCCAAAGTACCAAAAAGTTCGAAGATGATCCGATAGCTTCAAGAAAGTCCCAAAGATATCAGTAAAATTCACCCAGACCAACTAGCATGAGTGCAGTTCCATTAAATTCAGGAAAACTGCAAAATTTTCTCAGTCACCTTCATGGCAGATCTGAAAACTTCAGGGCAGATTTCAGACAAAAAAAAACAGCGAGGAAACGTTCATGAAGTTCCGATAATTTAAAAATAGTCCATAGTCCATGAACGTAAAAAAAAAATCGAGAGCTTAACAGAAGATTCAAGCATTCACGGAAGTCCAGAGAGCTTCAGGGAAGTTTAAGGATCTTTTGAGCAGTTCCATTAACTTCAGGGAAGTTCCGTTAACTTTAAGAAAGATAAGAGATCTTCAGTTCTGTCCCATTATCTTCAAAAAAATTGCAGGAATTTTGAAAACATTCTAAGCACTGAAGGGCGGGCAGTGCCAAGAATTTCACATAAGTTCCATAAACAAACTGTGGGAACGTACACAAAAATCAAGTCAGTACGGTTTTACCGAGTTTTTGAATTGCGGAAAATTTATTAATGAGAAAATTTGTTCTGAACTTGTACATACTTAGTTCTGTTAACGCTATTTAATGATAGAAAATAAAATTGGTCAATTTCATTGATTCCTTACGGATAACGGTCATTTGAATTTTTACCGACTTTCTCAGCAATTCAAAAACCCAGTAAAAAATACTGACTCCTGTAAAAAAAATCTTAGTGTATTACCTTAAACCATAAAAAAATGAGAGAACATTTTAGGGAAAGTTCCATGTTTTAATGAAACATTCAAGAACTTATTAAAAATGTGGAGACTTCAGTGAAGATCTGATAACATCAAGACCGCTCTCAATCGCCGAAAGAAAGTCCAGAGAATTTCAAAGGATATCATAGATTTTTAGGTAGTTTCATTATATTCATTCCAAGTACTTCGAGGATGACCAAAGAAGTTCAGAGGAGTCCCGTGAACTTCAGGACAGTTGCAAAAACTTTCAAAGAGCTCCAAAGAATTATTGAAGGATCCGAGAATTTCAGGAATGTTCCGAAAACTTCAAGGAGGTTATATGAGGATAATTTCCAGATCATTAAAAAATCTAGGGGAAGCACCGAAAACTTTAGGAAAGCCCATAGAAGTTCGAGGAAGATTAGGGGAAAGTTTCGGATTTCAGGAAAATTAAGGGAACTTCGAGGAAGATCTAGGAATTTCATGGTAATGCAATTACCTTCAGAAGAATAGTGGGAACTTTCATTAAATACTTGAAATTTTCCGAGAAGTAAAGAGAACTTTAAAGAAAATCAGAGGTCTTTCGGGTAGTTCGAATAACATCAGGAAGACATGTAAAACATCATGGAAAGTTTAGTCTTTTGAGAAGTTCTAAAATGTTGAAGCATCGGATCCGATCAATGGGCAGTTCCTTGAAATTCAAGAAAATTTAGAGAACTTGATTGAAAATCTATGAACGTCATAAATTCTTTCGCTATTAGGAGAATTAAGGGAACCTTATAGAAGTTCTGTAAATTTGAAGAAAATTCAAAGCACTCCAGCGAAGTTACGAGTTTTCAGAAAATCTTCGAAACCTCAGGAGCAGGCATGGCAAATCATTTACATTCATTTTGTGCATTCGTTTACATTCATTTACCTCTAACTTTTACCATCAACAAAATTCCGTAAAATAATGTTTGTAGCTTTTGTAGAGTTTGATATTAGCTACAACTTTTGACAGTTACTCAAATCTGTACCTCCTCAGCATGACGATCTAGAGTGGACAGAACTTGTTATTATTTTACAGTGAATGTAATTTAAATTCACTGAAAAACAATGGTGGGTTCAGATTTGAGTTTTTGACAAAAGTTTTAGCTAATATCAAAACCTACAAAAAAAATAGCACATCATTTTACGGAATTCTGTTGATGAAAAAAGTTAGAGGCAAATGAATGTAAATGAATGTATGAAATTAATGTAAATGATTTGCCATGCCTGCTCAGGGGTCCAGAAAATTTTGGGAACTTCATAGAAGTTCAGAAAATTTTAGGGGTCTTCAGGGAAGCTCCGAGATCTTCAAGAAAGTTTCTTGGACATCAGGAAAATTACAGAATATTTTAAAAGAAGTTGCATAAGCCTCAGGACAGTTTCTTGGGTTGAGGAAACTTCAGGGAAGATTATTGCATTTCTAGTAGTCCAGAAATCAATGAAGCTTAGCGATTCTTAGGACTGTTCTATTAAGTTAAGGAAAGTACTAAGAGCTTTAGAAAAAAAATCAAGAATTATAGGGATGTTCCGAGAAGTTCAGGCAAGATCAGAGTATCTTAAGACAATTCCATTAGCATCAAGAAAATCATAGATATTTTTGAAAAATTTCGAGAACTTCTGGAAAATTATTCAAAATGTAGGACCTTTCTAGAATTCCAGAAAATTTGTGAGAAGTCTAAATATTTAAAGGGAAGTTCGGTGAGCATCCGGGTAGTTTTGAAAACTTCAAAGCAGTTCCATTAATTTCAGGAAAAATGTGGGAGCTTTTAGAAATTCTGAAGACTTCAGGGAAGTTACGAGAATCTCGTCAGTCAGAGAATTTCACGAAAAAATCCGAGAACTACACGGTAAGAAAAAAGTACCCAACGGCCAGTTCACTTTTACCTACTTTTGACTAGTTTGTCTCCTTTTCTCCTTCTAATGTTGTCAAAAACGGAGGAGCAAAACCACCCAACAGGAGTAGTAAAGTGTGGGAACCCAACGTTGAGTATAATCATATTTACCTACTTTTGGGTACAACTAACATAGTTTTGGTTAAAAAGCCAGTGGAAAATTCCATACGAACTGCACATAAGTAAATGAAAATTACTTTGACCCGCTTTACCTACTTTTGGGTTCCTGCACTATAGTGCCGAGATGAGTGAAAAGAACTTAATTTTGGGTACTTTTTTCTAACCGTGTACATCAAATATCTGACAGTAGCAAATAACAGAAACGTTTCAAGTTCTATCTCCCGATTAAATTAATGGCGTCCATTGGCTGTTATGCAGTTTCGTTATGATCGCTTTAAAAAAAAACAGGTTGGAAGAGAACAGTGATCGGACATTTGGCTTATCAGAGTCTGAGTTTAACTCGCTCTGATAAGGGAGGGTCCATTAATTATGTCACGCCAATTTGGCCCATTTTGAACGCCCCTCCCCCTTGTCATATTTTTTGTATGGACCTTATTTTTTTGTATGACTCGTCACAGTTCCCAATACCCCCTTCCCCTCTAGAAGTGTGACATTAATGAACGATCCCTAAATAGAAAAGTTTTACCCTGAATGATGCGGTGTGGCATCTTTTCAATGTTGACAGAACTATTCTTCACCATCCGCAGGCAGCAAGCGCTGTAAATCAGTATTATGCGTAAAACTCAATCATGACTCTTCCATTGATTGTTTACGTTCTTCAATTTGTGAATGATTAGAGGGAAACAAAATAAAATTTTTGATGAAAAAAAAGTTTAAAATTTATTTTGATATATTTGAAAAAAAAAATGTGATTCAGATTATCACTACATCCCAATATTAAAGAATGACTTGAGATGAGCTTGAACATTTTTAATAAACAGTAACAAATTGGTTCAATTTGACAGCTCTAAATTGATCCGATTTGGAAGCTCGTTTTCGCAGCACCCAAGTTTCACAAGCCGAGTCATGTCACTATCAACAAGGCATACAAATTAACAAGGACTAAGATGTGTTCCTTTGATCAGGGCTGGCAAATGTCATTTTCAATGAAAGATCTCATGCGATATTTACAGAGATACTTCAGTCACTATCATTGGATAAGAAAATGACGATAGATATTTTTTTCAAAATCTCATTGATTTTTTTGTCATGACAGAGCGTGACAGTGTTGTGATCATCGTAATTAGTAGCTTATTTATTGCTATTACAGTTGCTTGTACCGAGGAAATCTTAAAAATATATTCACTCTACCGGTTATATACGGTTGTTTGCTTAAATTCATCTAAATCAGTTAGAAATGCTGATGTCAAAACCGCATGAGAATTATTCTCATATCATCATGATCATTGAAAAATGACAAGAAAGCTAATTAAAAGTAGTTTCGTCTCGTGATAGTGAGAGGACCTGTTTTCTCATCGTCACATGACGGCCGTGATATTTACCAGCTCTGCCTTTGATTACTGAAAAATTCTGTTCCCCTAGTTTGAAGTAGTCAGGACTAGGAATCTGTGGTAGATCTTGTAGGTATTACTCATACTCCAGTCTCAATTAGAGAGAACTGAATTGCGTGTACATGCAGTAATACATTCCTGCATTACAATTATGGGAACCCTTCAAAGGGGCTCATGGAGTTTAAGTGGGTGGAGCGGGACACATCTAAAATCAGTGAGTAACCAGGTCTAAATTTGCCTATTATGCGTTGTTCCTATCTGCTTTATGCTCAACGTACTTATGTCTGTTATTACTCACGTCAAGCCATACGAACAATATATTTTAAATATCTATTCACACAAAATCTTAACAATATGATATCTTATCAGTGAGACAAGGGACTGTTTGAGCAATTATTTACAAATGTAAAAATAAACGTTACTGACAGTAAAACATATTTCAACTTGTAAAGATAGTTCATATCCGACACACGTAACAGTTTTGAACTTTATTTGACAGAAACTAGGACTAATTTAATAAATTTCCCTAGCTCAGTAAAATCAAATAACATAAAAAATCACAATCCTCCACTGCTCATCCCAGTGTGCGGTGCAAGTGGCGTTTCACTTCTTACGCCTACATTTATGCCCGGGCACACGGCCAAAACACACATCAAGTCAAGCGGTTTGCACTACCGCACCAAAGAACGGGAACTCTATTTTAAAAACTCTTTTCTCACTTTTTTTTTCCCCACAGACAACTTCCCTCTCCAATAGTGATGATCGCCTTTTTTTTCCTCACACAACGCATCAATTGCTGCTGATAAGACCCGAAAATCGCGTTGTTCTACGCGCTCTGAAGCTGGTTAGAAGTCAACCTATGTACAACTCCAGCCCTACCGTCACTCACATTTCGGCGTACGCGAGAGAAAACAGCGAGAGCAAGAGTTTAGCATGTTGATCATCAGATATAATATTTATGCTACGAGTTATTTATTCACTTTTTCTACGTTTGATTCTGTTATCGCGGGTGTTCCCCTGCACATAGGCAATAGACTGACAGTGCACCGGCTGAATCCTCCACGACTCGCACTCACAAACCCACTACAACAGGATAAAGCTCGGGAAAACCGCGTGGTTGTTTTGTAGCGCGAATGTGTGGGTTGCCATCGCTGTTCGTCGCCCAAGTGATGACGGGTGCTGATGATGATGAGAGAAAAATCAGGAGAAAAATTGAGCACCACGAGAGTCGCTTTCCCAATCATCACAACAGTCATCACAACCATCGAAGTAGTGCCCTCGCCACCACCGTACCGTGGAGAAAGCAAACACACACGCAGCATCACAATCCGGTCCGAAAGCCATGTGAGAATTTGCGGGCGAATGCTTGAACGCCCGTGTGTATGCAATGCACCCCCCTTCGCATACAACCACACATACATGGATCAACTGACTGCCTGACTGCGGAAGGAGCATGGCACAATTGATGATGACGATGATGTTGGGGGCTGTAGTGGGGTGGTCAATTGTGATGTCACGTTTGTTTTTCTTATTTCCCACACGTTGTGTTTTCTTTCCTTCTTTTTTTCTGCTAGCTGAGGGTGTCCTGTTCGTTCTGTGCATGTTCATTTTCCCGTTGCTGGCTACTGCCGTCGCGTTCGGTTTCTATAATCACATTCGGCCTACTACCCAACCGGGAGAGCTCGGCCCTCGCCTTGGCGATATTTTACACAGAATAAGAAATAAAAACATGTATTTTTCATCTAGTTTTTTGTCCATTTCGGCTGGCCTCGCACACGTACCTATATCGGAGACCACACATTTTCGCCAATTCGCATTTGGCGTTGGCCTCCTCCCTCTGAGAATTGTTGATTTCGCTGTTGTTTTTGTTGGCACGCTGCAGCACCATCATAGTAGCCATGATCGCAGCACCCTGGCCGTCCAGGGTCCGGCAGGCAGGCCTTAGATAAAGTGAGTGCAATTTTTCAGCGGATTTTTTCCTTTGATCCACGGCAGCGGCGGTGGCAGCAGCGGTCAGCAAAAACAATGCCAACATGTAGGCTTTGGATTTCAAATTCTGGAGGAAATGAACACAAAAACCACAGCACTTGGAAACGGTTGCGTTTGTTCGACCCCTCCCTCTTCTTTTGGACGTGGACCGAAATCGCATCACGCGTTGATTGACACAATATAAAGAACAAACAAGCTGGCAATTTATGAATTTTCCACCAAAGCCCCCCAAGAGGCAAACGAGATTATGCTCTCCAGTCTTTTCGAAACGTTATTTTTGAACCCGAAAGGGCCGTATTGGCTGCGGTTGGTGTGGACAGGACAAATGAGTTTTCTTTTGGGATTTTTTTTTTTGGTAGTGCACTTTTTCTGCCCGTGCTGGAGAAAAATCGAGCAGAGGAAACTCGTCAGTAGCGGAGAAGTTTCCTTCACACCGACGAGTGGAAATGGCAAGGGGGGCTTGGGGGGTACAACTTGTTGCATTTTTGTTATTTTATTTTTATACATATATAAAAGAGCACGGGGGAGATTCGACAAAGAGAGAAAACGGGGATCCGAGGATATTCGGTGGAATATACAAGCGATTTCAATGAATGAATTGCAAGGGAAGTGCCGACGGCTCACATCGAATTTGATTCTCAACCAAGTAAAAATGCCTAAATGTAGAAATTTGGAAAAACATTTTCCAAGATGATTCAAAATTTAGATGTTTAGTTGATAGCTGCCTAGCGTATTGAAATCAATCGAATTTATCGAATAATTTTAATGTTAGGACAGAGAGAAAACCAGGGGTCTATTTCTGAGCAACCTATTAATTTTCCTATTGATTCAGAATTGATCCATGAACCATGACGTCAAAGCCGTTTGTACACATTTTACCACGGCTTCCCAGTCCGGTATTTTTTTTTAAGTTTTCAAACTGTTAATCTAAAAAAATACCGCACATTCAGTTCTCAATAAAACTATTGATGTTCAATAGCTTTTGCCAGAAACTACTGAATACGGTAATATCAAGTACTGAATTATAACAGATTTACGGTGAATGACTAAAACTCAGTAAAATAGAGCATCAAGTTTTCAGTATTCGTTATGTTGTACTGAAATCTCTGTGTGATATAATAACAGATAGCATTTGTGGAAATAAGTGAAACATCTGGAAGCCAACGCAGGAACTGCAGAAACTGCCGAGGAATTGGGCATCGACTTCCAGATGTTTCACTGATTTTGAAGCAAATACATTCCGCTAATATTCCCTGTTGTAGAGCTGCAAAATAGGTAAACGAATAAATTACTGATAAAGACAGTAATTCTTTACTGATTTAATTTTTTTTTACAGTTCAGAGAATCTGCGATTTACGGAGTTTTCAGTTAAAGCTCGATTCAAAGTAAATCTGGACGCACGGTTTAATACACCACCGCGCCCCTGGTGGTTGGAACAAAAAGCGTTTGACAGGCATTTGTTGATATTTCATTGACGAAGAAATTGGTGAAAAGTTTTTCTCGATTTATCGACGCATCCCGAAATTACGGATCATGGAACTTGAGAAAAGAAAATTAATTGTGCACAAACATCTAGAGAACCCTTCGTGGTCTACCTTAAAAAAGCAAAAGTATTCAAATTCCCAAAGTCAACGGTGAGTCTTGTAATCAAACGTTACAAGGATACTCTGAGTGTGGATAGAGCACAGCTCATCTATCATAAAAGTGGCACCTAACAGGAGGAAGGTGTTGAGGTACGTAAAAAGCAACCCGGGTGTAACCCATACGTGATTTGGCAAAGAAATACGATTCCAACTTTTCCACCGTGCGTAACATCCTTTCAGGAGAAGGATATAAGTCTTTTTGTGCCAGTAAACATCCGAATCGCTCCCTGAAACAAAATTCAGTGACCAAAAAGCGAGCACGATTACTATACGAACGAGTTTTGACGAAATTTGATGGCTGTATTTTAATGGATGACGAAACATATGTCAAAATGGATTATAAACCAAAATTTTACCTGGCAGCTGGTCGTGGGGATGTCCCTTCCAGGTATAAATTTATTTTTGCTGATAAGTTTGCTCGGAAACTAATGATTTGGCAATGAATCTGCAGCTGTGTTTAAGGCCAAGGTTTTCATCACATCTCACACAATGACGTCGAAGGTTTACATTAAAGAGTGTCTGAAAAAGCGGATTTTACCCTTCATTCGGCAACACAAGACCAACGTTATGTTTTGGCCGGATCTAGCCAGTTGCCACTACTCTAAGGAGGTACTAGAATGGTATGCTGCAAACTATGTTAATTTCCTCGTCAAAGAGATCAATCTGCGAATTGCCCTGAGTTCAGACCGATCGAAAAATATTGGGGAATTGTCAAGCGATAACTTCGAGGATGCGGTAAAGAAGTGACAACTGCACAACCAATGCGTTTAAAGTGGAATAAGTTCACCGGTACAGTGTCACCAGCGACTGTGCAGATCATGATGGCATCGATCGCAAGTAAAGTGGGACAGTTGGTTCGAAAATTTAACAACCGTTTATGTTATTTAATTCATAACTCAATGATCACTTGAATGCGTCCAAATTTACTTTGAATCGGGCTTTAAAGTAAAAACTACCGGGTTGATTACTGAAAACTCAGCTGTTTAAAAGCCCAGTAAAATTCTTTTTTGTTTATTAATTTATTTGATAAGGCTCAACCGAATTAACTGTACAGAGCCGAGAATTCTTGTTCACTATACAATACATCTTAAAAATGTAGTCAAAAGGTACAACACAATAAACATTTTATCTTCCGCTATCCAATAAGCCTCCTCCACCAGAACGGGACCCGCTTCCAGTGGTTTCATTGTATGGCAGATTCGCCAAATGAGAGCAGAGCGCTTCTATTGCAACAATGGACGCAAAACGTGGTCAGCACTCACACACTCATCACGAAACGGTTGCTTTCCAAAGTCGACGATGCATCGACCGAAAGAACTGCTGATGAAGAACAATGAGGAGGACCACACAATGGTTGCTGCCGAGTAAACAGACGATCGCGTGACACACATTGAGAGTGGTCTGCTTCTGTGGACAGCCGAGTGAATACTCAAGTAGTAAAATTCTACCGAGTTCGATCATCTATACTCTATGAGTAACCCTCCAGAGGTGGCAATTGCCGAGGGGGACGACTCTATCTACGATGCACGAAATATTGTGTTTTGCTGTGGCTAGCTGCGCGTACGCTGAGTAGATAGAAAGAAGATTTATCACGATTTTGAAGATTTCCTGCAAAAAGATTATGTGCGATGCAAGTAGATGCGAGAAATGAAAGAAGATTTTTCGAAGATTTATTCGCTAGTGTGAGATTTATTGAGCATCTAAATTTGAGATTTAGATGTGTCGCCCCCCTCGGAAATTGCCGTGAAATGCAAATGGGAAAAATGTCGTGACATTAATTTTCGTCATATAATGTAGTAGTGACATCTGTGCAGTAAAAATTTACATTTATCACGAATGCTAAGACAGACTATGATGTTTAGATTACATGGAGTAGAACGATTTGACTAATTTAGATGTAGTTTTCTGGGTCATTCACAAATTATGTAATGGGTTTTGAGTGATTATTAAGGAGACTGTGTCATTTCACCGCAGAATGTTTCGCAGAAGGACGTTTTGCCCAAGGACGTTTCGCCGAAGGACTGAAGAACATTTTGCCGAATGGGTCATTTCGCAGAATGCGAATTCCGCCGAATTTTAATCATGAATCAAAACTGATGAAAGAACTGGTCATGTTTAAAAGAAGAAATCATTTCTAAAAATACAATACATTGATTGTTTAAAAATTTCCGAAATCAGTACAACTCGAATGAACTGCTCATGTTTAAAAGAAGGCAGCATTACATATGAAACTCCTGGAGGAACTACAGTTATACGATCCCTACATAAGGCACAGTGCGGTGAAGGAGCTCTTAAAAATATTGAACAAGCGGCTTTCCGATACACTTCCGAAAGATCCACGAACCCTTCTTAAAGCAACGCCGACAGTTTCACTAAATCCGTTTGGAGATGGCCAGTATTGGCATCACGGCTTTAAACCTTGTATTGAAAAAGCTTTTAGTGGATCCAATAAGCATTTGTTACATCTTGATTACAAGCGAAAATAGGAGGATCGCTTGGAATGTTGACTTTTTGACAGGTGGTCATGGTTTTTGTTTTGTTTTGATTCGCTGTACCGAATAAAACCAGCAAGCTAGTTATATAGCTTAAATATAACTTAACGCTCTCAATTTGGACTACGAAATGCTAAGATACAACCATTAGGTTTATGTTATGCTATAGAATTCCAATCTAGGAGAATATGTTATATTGAGGTATTTTTAAGGAGTAGCAAGTTATAACGAAAAAAAATGTCGCCGTATGAACAAATTTCACACAGTATGAATAATTACGCTTTAATTGATAGGCAATAAAACACTTTCATACATCTATGTATAATTAAATAATATGTGACTGGTTATTGCTCAACAGTAGTAACAGTTTTGTACTAAATAGATAATCTTTGAATGACTCTTTAATGCATGGTGCTAATGCAGACAAGTTAAAAATATCCCTATATTTTAGTATTCATATGGCGCACTAAATTTATGCTCCTATTTGGTATAATAATCACCATAAATATTGCACGGCATGCTGTGAAGCATATACAGATTGGTTTAAAATTATAATAAAGTCGTCTTATTTTCAATGTACAATAATATCAGCTATTATTACCAACTGACAAGGATCATGATTTCACATCAAACATCGAAAGAATAAAACCACAATAAAATATTTCTCAATATTAACTATCATCCAAAAACCCCAACTTAAAACCTTCAAAGTTGTCAAAATGTTTTGCGTATCATGTTTTATCAACTTCTTCAGGGGCGATTTATGCGGTTGTAATATAGTTTTATGGTAGTCATTAGAAGGCTGTTAAAACTTTCTGACCTGGAGGAGGTTTTATGTTTTCATTTTTAACAATCACGTCTAGAGTGTGATAAAACTGACATAAATCCTATGCTCCTAAAGTAGTTCGCATATCAAGTTTTAATGATTGCATTAAAACTGGGCCAATTGGCCATGACATGGCTGTAATGCGGTTCTCAGGAGATTGTTAAAGCAATGTGGTCGTCAGTGAAGGTTTTATAATTTGGTTATATCAACTGCTATAAAATTTAAATAAAACAAAAATTGTTGCTTGGGTTGGGACCAATAGGCTAGTCAAGTAGTGAGCCAGTTTAAAATTGTTAGTTTCGAATTGATTGTTGGTTATATGACGCGCCATAGCAAGCATCGATCCACTCGGCACTAGGATTGGGCGATCTTCAGAGAAAGATCGATCTTTTTTTTTTCCTTGATTTGTTTTCCGTCGATCTTGTTTTTTGTGCTGAGCACCAATGCTACCGACGCCAGGGAGGCAGCTCCCACACCTGGACCCTACCTATCGACTCATCAACTCATGAACCGGGGACCAACGGCTTTACTTCCCTTCCGAAGGAAGGCGTGATCAGAGATGGTATGCCTCAGAACATCCCGGCCGCGCCGACTGGGAGAAAGATCGATCTTATATTTGGCTCTAGAATCGATCCACTGTTTAAATCGGTACCAAAGAATCGATCTTATGGTTATATTTTAATTGATCTTTCTGACGTTTATAACTCGCACACTTGCGTAATCCCATTTTCAAGTGTTTAGTTTGCTATCCTCACTTTCACTTTAGCCAAATATGATGGTTTGCTATTGTTATCCTCACTTTTGGACCATCAATACTCTTGCATATAGAATGGACTATACGCTTGTTTACGTTGGTACCCCAAGAAATTCTTTCCTTTATAATATTTAATTCAATGTTGTCGTGACGGTAATGAGCAATGAGCACAGAAGGGAGGTAGCGCAAATAGTGACGTCATTGTAGAAAGCGATGCTGATGTTGACGTTATGCTGTTTAAATATACCACGCAGTCTGGGGTGAGAGTAAATCGTTTTTTGAATGTAAATACAATTACAACAATTAACACTTTTTTTTTTAGATCGAAAAGATCGAATGAAGAGATCGATTTTTGCGATCTTTTCGTGAACAACGAATCGCTCCAAAAAATCGGAAATCGGTATAAAAATGATTGATCTTGCAAAGATCGATCCAATATCGCCCAATCCTACTCGGCACTCCTCATCAGATAGCCACAGGGTACGGACGCACAGGTAAGTAGCTCCAGCTACAACGGCAGGCTAAAACTCCACATTGACGATCCTGCCAGGAGCTCTCTGGAATTCTTCTGATTATTTGAAAGGCACGTCTAGAAGACCGCCGATTTGTGAATAGAGATACCACAAGGCGCGTCTAGAAGACCGCCGGAACACGATTTGTGGTTAGGGTCGTTAAAGATACAACAAGGTGCGTCTAGAAGACCGCTGGAACCTGATTTGTGGTTAGGGATACCTCAATGTGTGTCTCGAAGACCACCAGAATGAGGTTTTGCTAGAAATGTCACAAGGGGTGTGTAAAACCACCGAGAACGTTTGTCGATTATACAAATCGTAAGGTGCGTCTGGAAGACTACTGGAGTTCTAGTTGAAAAATGCTTTTCCAAATGCTCAGAAATACGGGCGGATTCCATACCACTTGATCAATGCCAGATTTGAACCTTAAAAAAATTGAAATAAGATTTATTCTGACTACTACGGATGATTTCCATGAAATAAAATATATATATTGCCCAGATAGCCCATGTCAATTAATAATGGACTAAACCATTTTTCCCCCACCTAGCGGATCCAATCGACCGTTTTTTTATGTCTTAGGACTACGTCTTTCATTTCTAAATATACTGGGGTACACTTTGTGAAAACCAAAAATGGAACGTGAAACAAAATTATGGATCAATTTGAATAATGTTATCACCAATCGATCAGAAATATGTCTACGCAATGCTTCTAACTGATGATTTTGAACCAGAAACTATTGAAAAAGTTGTAATGTCAAGCATTATCCAAAGTATAAATAAAAAGTGATAATTTTTTTACTGTTTTCATGAAATAAACGTTACTACCAAACGCAGTCGTCATAATCAAGTACCACTTGGTTGCACATCATTCTGCTTTAACCTGAAAAGCCTTGTGTGTGTATTCTTGGAAAATGAGTTCCGTGATGCTGTCACCTATTCTGAACACGCCAAGCGTAAGCGGCCATCGATGTCGTCTACGCTTTGAAGCGACAGACGAACTCTGTACAGTGTGTAAGGTTAAATCATCACCAACTTTGGCAACAAAACGGCCCTTTTCTGGGCCAACAAGCTTATTACAGTAAAAAGTTAGAATAGAATTTATCTGCCAGTTGGTCCATATTCAGAACCATATGCCCCCAACGACCACACAAAATGCTCTCCAGAGTTGTAATCTTGTAACCAAACTTGGAAGCAGGGGTGCAAGTGATTTTGATCGATTCTCTTCATCAACTTTCTTTTTATACAAATACTACAAATTTGGTACACCTACAAATCAAAAACGGAAAGAGTTAAGATATTAGATGATCGATCAATTAAAAGAACTAAATTTTCTTCATATTTGTTCCGTGCCCTAGTGGTCCTACGTCAAGCTCTCCCGTTCGTGCCTCTAGACACAGACCCTTCTACTTTTTTGGTTCGACGTACGACATACGACGTAGATTTCCCAATAAACGTATGATTCGTTTTCGTTTCATCAGAAATCGCATCTCTTGACCCGCAACACCCGGAGGCATAGCAAAACTATTCAAAGCAACGGTAAAGAATGATAGCAACATGGAGACCTTTCGCCTATAATAGGGACAGGAATAGTAATCCTATATACAGAGATTCGCGGAAATAGTATCAGACACTTTGGCAGCGTGATTTGTTTTGTTTACAAAAGCTGCCAACACTTGCCGCTGGGCTAAATGTTCCAGCTCTGTGCGTGACTTTATCTTTGTCTACGCTACGAGTTAGTTTGTTTACGCTGTTTGAATTCTCAATGAACTGGTGAACTATTTTCGTCAAGTTTTGCCCTTACCGCAGTCGTGGAAGTGCAACGAAGTGTAACAATGTGAGTTTTTTTTTCAGTTTCCGAAAAACGATGAAATTCTCAAAGATTTGCTTTAGTTTTGTGGACTACCATTGGATTTTTCACTAGTGGTACTTTTGTTTTTTTCCTTGTCGGGTATTTTCATCACTGCGACCATTTTCTGATCTATTGTGATATATTTCCCATTTTTTTTTCTTCATCTATATCAAGATGCCGTATCACTATTATTAGGAGTAATCGCCAACGTTTGACAAATAGCATTATCCCAGCGCGGCATTATACTTCGCATAGCCAATGGCGCAGACCTAAATTCATTCAACTACATTTCATTCAAAGTTGGCATCAATTTTGAACATCGGGAAGCCGCCCTTAATCCTGACTCGTGGCCGGAAGGAATCCTGTTCAGGGAGTTCGTAGACAATCGTGCAAAAAACGCGCAGGCGCCCACATCTCCAAAATCATTGGATGGGTCAGATACGGATACTCCTTAAGATCACCTATCACTGTTTCTTCGCTTCCGGGATGCATCGTAGAAGGTAATATGGAAGACCCTGATCCGTCCACCACAGTCGCGCCGATCGCTTGTTCCAGCCATCGGAGTCATCCCGGCCCTGTGTGTGGAATTGTGAAAGGGGTCTTCCAGACTTCAATACTAGGCAAGTACTCGCAAAATTCACTCAGCCACGTCTCTCCTGATGATATTTCCCTTACCAGTGCTTCTACGCCAGCCAATGTGGCCGCTCTGGTTGCACCGGAACGCATTTCAGAAACTACCACGCTGGTCCCCATGCCATTGAACTCTGCCGCGCCGGTTCGTGTTGTATGTAGTTACAGTCATCTTGATTCAGCAATCGAAAGTGAATCTCCGGGACGCACGTTAGAAAGCAACACGGAAGCCTCTAATCCACCTAGCACAGTCGAGCCGTTTCCTCATCAATGCAGTCAAAGTCGTCCTGGCCCGGCCCTGTGTCTGGAGTGCGAGAAGAGGTCTTCCAGCTTGCTCATAAAGGCAAGTATCAATGTAATAATGTGTGTTCCCTGCCTGAAGATGTTTCGCCCCACAGTTGGACTATTTGTTCTGCCACTGCGCACTGTACCTGTAACATTGAACTTCATTCTGAACACGCTGAGGATGCTTCAAACACTGGATTCTCGGGACGCGTCGTGGAAAGCACTTTGGAAACCCTCGATCTCTCCGACACGGTCCTGCATACCGCTGCCTGCGCTCTTCACAGTCGTCCCAGACCCGTTGTTGGATGTAGAGAGAGGGTCTTCCAACCTGCTCTAGTAGGCAAGTACCACGTTAATGTTGGATTGCCTCTTCCTGATGTCTGTTCGAATTCCAGTGGTATTGTGTGCAGCTCTTCATCTTCCACCACGGCTCCATCGGCCGACAACGCATCTGTTGCAGTTAGCGCTGTAAACGTAGCTCATCTCCTGCGCATATACTACCAGAATGTTCGAGGACTACGGACCAAGGTAGATTCGTTCTTTTTGTCCGCTAGCGACTGCGATTATGATGTCATTGTATTGACGGAGACATGGCTCGATGACCGTTTATACAGTGCTCAACTGTTCGGAAATGCCTTTTCGGTTTATCGCACAGACCGTAATGCCTCCAACAGTGCAAAAACCCGTGGTGGAGGTGTCCTAATCGCTGTTTCATCTCGTTGGAACAGTTATATCGATCCGACACCTGTTTCCGATGCTCTAGAACAGCTGTGGGTTAGAATCACTACGCCAAGTCGAGTTATTAGTGTAGGCGTGATCTATTTACCTCCTGACCGCCGCAACGATGTCATTGGTATTCAGGATCATGTGAACTCCATCGGTACTATTGTTTCCAATTTGGAATTCAATGACTATGCTCTGCAGCTCGGAGATTATAACCAGCCTTTCGCAGGTTTCGCTTTAAATGGCCTCACGCAGATCAATGGTGTATTGAATAGGAACGCTCGCTTTCTAGACCTTGTTCTGTCTAACGAAGCTGCAACTTTGGCATGCACCGTTTTGGAAGCCATAGAACCTCTGATCTTTCTTGATGCAGACCACCCTGCTTTAGACGTCCTGATGAACCTCCCAGCGCCAGTCGTTTTTGAGGATTGTTCCGTAAATAATCGTACACTGGATTTCCGTCGAGCCAACTATGTTGCGATTAGCGCTGCTATTTCCGGTATCGATTGGCGACCATTAGAATTAGCTGGATGTGTTGACGATGCCGTTAAATATTTCAGTCAAATGATTTGGGATATCATGGCTGAGTTTGTACCTATTGCCCGCCCCGCACCAAATCCACCGTGGTCTAACGGTCACTTGCGTCGACTGAAACGGTATAGGGCTAAATCGCTACGAAGATACTGCCAAAATCGTTCGTACATTACGAAGCAGGAGTTCAACAGCACAAGTAACGACTATAGGAAATGCAACAGATTCCTGTATCGACGATATCTCTTCCGCACACAATCATCTCTTCACAGAAATCCAAAACGTTTCTGGTCGTTTGTAAACTCTAAAAAGAACGAAGTCGGTTTGCCATTGTCAGTTCATCTCGGTGAGCAAACCGCTGAATCTGAAGCGGAGAAATGCCGCCTTTTTGCTCAACATTTCATGAGTTCGTTCAATGAATCTTCGGCCTCACCAGATCAAGTCACGATTGCTATAAGCGATTCTCCAACAGATGCATTTGAGCTCCGTCCGTTTCACATCAGTGAACATACCGTCAATCTAGATCTTCAAAAGTTGAAACTCTCGTTTGCTGCCAGGCCAGACGGCATTCCTGCGTCCGTTCTGAAGCTGTGTTCGGAGTCGTTGCTCACTCCCTTGGCGAAGTTATTTAATCTGTCACTACAGGAGAGTAAATTTCCTGAGGCGTGGAAATTTTCGTATATGTTTCCCGTCCACAAGAAAGGTGATAAAAGGAATGTCCAGAATTACAGAGGAATCACATCACTATGTTGCTGCTCCACAGTATTCGAGATTATCATCAATGAGGCGCTCTTCAGCTCTTGTAAAAATTACATCTCCACGGCTCAGCATGGATTCTACCCAAAACGGTCAGTTACAATCAATTTGACCGAATTCCTGTCGCTCCGCGTTCGGACAATGGACTCTGGCGGACAAATCGACGCGGTTTACACTGATCTCAAGGCTGCATTTGACCGAATAGACCTCAGCATTCTTTTGAGCAAGCTAGAGAAGCTCGGAGTGTTTGGATCCTTCATCTCGTGGTTCATGTCTTACCTTACGAACCGTTCGCTTTGCGTTAAGATTGGAGCTTCTCGTTCTGAAGTGTTCACGAACGTTTCCGGTGTTCCCCAGGAAAGTAATCTGGGAACCCTTCTGTTTTCGCTTTTCGTCAACGAGCTTTCGTGTCTACTGCCACCTGGATGCCAGCTATTCTACGCTGACGATGTCAAAATGTATGCGGTTATCAATTGCATCGTCGATTGTGATGAGTTGCAGCTGATTGTGGATCGTATGCAGAGTTTGTGCTCCCGTAATTTCTTGACGCTCAGCATCAACAAGCGCAATGTGATATCATTTCACCGCAAACAAAACCCGATAATATTTGATTATTCTATTTCCGGGCAACCATTACAGAGGATTAGCCAGGTCAAAGATTTGGGAGTAACACTCGACTGTAAATTGACATTCAAACCGCACTACAATGACATCCTGACTAAAGCTAACAGGCAGCTTGGCTTTATGTTCAAAATATCTGAAAACTTTCGCGATCCGCTTTGCCTGCGGGCGCTGTATTGTTCGTTAGTACGTTCAATCTTAGAGTATAGTGCTGTCGTCTGGTGCCCATACCAAGCATGCTGGATAGCCAGATTTGAGAGTGTACAGAGAAAGTTTGTTCGCTACGCGCTTCGTCATCTGCCTTGGCGTGACACGGCTAACTTGCTGTCTTACGTGGAACGCTGTCGTCTGATTGGAATTGACACCTTCGAACAAAGAAGACGGAACGCTCAAGCTGCGTTTGCTGCTAAAATCATTACCAGCGAGATTGATTCCTCCGAATTACTTCGGCAGCTTTTCTTTTACGCACCTGAGAGAGTGATTAGACAGCGTAATTTTGTACATCTCGCAGCTCGTAATCGGCTATTTGGATTGAATGAACCTATCCGAGCCGTCGCTAATGCGTTTAATGACGTCTATGCATTGTTTGACTTTAATGTGCCGTTAACTGTTTTTATCAGAAGACTGTCCTGAATTAGAATGTGTCCTGTTTTTGTATTAATTATACTTTTTTAATTCATTAAGACCATATGCCAGATGAATCATTGGAACAATAAATAAATAAAATTAATAAAGTGCACTGCCGTACTGGGAGTTGTTTTCCAAATGTCAAAGGGTTATATCAGCCCCTTGTCTTTTTTATTTTTTATTGTTGCCATACATCAACAGGCTGGCTGTAGCCCAAATGATGTTAATAATACTAATCATAATAATAATAATAGTAAAATTACATGTCAAATAATCACACCATATGCCCCGTAGTTCGTGCGACGCAGTGGCAGTCTCAGCATGAGGTTGTTACGGGGTGGTCGGGGTTGCACGTTTAGGTCAATTTTCCTTAGGATAGCCTCACAATCTATTCGTCCCTGTAGAGTGTCGGCGATAATCAAAGCTCTGCTGGTGTCCCTTCTAATCCGGAGAGGTTCAAGGTTTATCAGTTGGCAGCGACTCTCGTAGCTGGGCAGCCGAAGCGGATCTCTCCAGGGCAGTCTACGAAGCGCAAAACGAAGAGAGCGACGTTGAACAGATTCGATTCTCTCGGCACCATTGTTGTAATTCGGATTCCAAACCGCAGAACAATACTCAAGCGTCGATCGTACGAGGGAGCAGTAGACATCGGTGAAATTCTTAGCTATCCTGAAGATGAATCCTAAAGTCCTAGATGACTTATTGATGACATAAGAAATGTGTTGCCTGAATGTTAGCTGTGAATCCAACACCACACCCAGGTCTTTCACCTGATTCACGCGTTCGAGTGTCGTTCCAAGCACGTCATAGCTGAATACAATCGGTTGCTTTTTTCATGAGAACGTTATGGCAAAGCACTTTGCTGGGTTCACTACCATTCGATTTAAAGTACACCAACTGGTGAAGACATTAAGCTGATGTTGAAGATTGTGGCAGTCAGCGATCGAGCAAATTCGTAAAAATATTTTGAGGTCGTCTGCATATGCTAATCGAGGTCCTTCGATAACCAGGTTCACGTCGTTGAAGTAGAGTAGAAAAATCAACGGTCCCAGATGGCTTCCCTGCGGTATACCTGATGTGGCAAAGAAGCTAGCTGATTTGCAATCTCCTATAGCATATACCATAAGTTGGCGACCAGTAAGATACGAACGGAACCAACTCAAGAGATTACCGCTCACCCCAAGCCTGTCGAGTTTAGCAATCGCAATGTCATGATTCAACTTATCGAATGTCGCGGATAGATCGGTATATATAACGTCCGTCTGTACCCGTTCAGTCATACTATCGGTAATGTAGGATGTGAGGCATAGCAGGTTGGTGGTTGTAGAGCGACCGCCAGTAAACCCGTGTTGATCAGCACTCAGATACTGCTTGCTGTGAGAGAGCAACGGTTCCATAATAACAAGCTCGAATAGTTTCGAAACAGCACTCAGCGATGTAATTCCACGATAGTTATCCACGGCTCGTTTCCTTTTTGTGGACAGGAAACATGTGTGCACATTTCCAGAAGGATGGAAATATACCACTGGAGAGAGACATACGGAATAGACGGTGAAGTGGAGTTAACAAGCAAGCAATATGTTTCTTCAAAAACACGGACGGAACTCCATCGGGTCCAGGGTTGAAGGACGATTTGAGCTGCGTTGCAGCGTTAGAAATCATCTCAACGTTGACATCAATTGCACCCAGCGTTTGACCATTTAGTGGGATGTTCCTGGCTGCGAGGGAAACATGGTCGTCACTTAGTCTCTCATCAGTGAACACACTGGCAAAATTGACAGAAAAAAGGCGACAAATATCCTGCGGAGTGGAAGCGACTTCACTGTTCAATTCCATTGACGATGGGAGGCCAGATTCTCTGCCTTGCTCGTTCACGTTGTTCCAGAAGGATTTCGGGTGTAGCTTAAGGTTGCGCTGAATACCTCGTTGAAATCGCAGAAAGCACCGACGACTGGCTCGCTGATACTCGTGATTAAGCCTCACGTAGTGATGTTTCAGAGGAAGCGTGCGATACTTCGTAAATCTTCTCAATGCTGCTCTCTTGGTCGACTTCAACCTACGCAGTTCAATCGTCTGCCAGGGAGGGTGAGAGTCTTTGCGTTGAATTCTGTTCGGGACGTGTCTGTCAATGACATATGCCAAGACATGAGAAAAAGTTTGCGCAGCGGCCTCAACGTCGTCATGATCGAGAATGTTCTCCCAGTCCATGTTTGACAACACATCTACAATGCTTCGATGGGCGGCCTTTCGAAAGTCATTAGAAACCGCAGCAGGAAGACTATCGAAATCACGAACGAGATTGTCCTCAACAGTGACAATCAGAGGAGGGTGGTGCGGAACAAGCTTAACTAGTGGACAAGTTGCTGTGGAAATGAACGGAGCATTGTCCTGAGTGCTCACGAAGCAGAGGTCCAAACTACGGTTGTTCTCGTTGACTACGTGGTTAATTTGAGAAAGCGTTGCTACGCTATAGTTATCGAGAAGGCCGATAGCTCCTGCATGAAATACAGAACGTTCTGGATCTGGATAGAGGAAGCCGCTATGGGATGGTCTCCACGAAACGCCTGCTAGGTTAAAGTCCCCAAAAATGAATAGCTCATCAATTGGAGTCGCTCTTTCCATTACTGTGAAGACTGATTGACAGTGAGTCTCGATGAGTTCAAGATCACGAACTCGATCTGGAGGCATGTACAATGCGCACAAAAATAATGTGCGATCGCCCAGTTTAATGGCTGTCCAAACCTGTTCCACACTGTTCCACGATTCATTTTCGATTGCTCTCGCCTCCAATCCGGAACGGACAGCCACAAGAACGCCACCACCAGTAGATTTTCGGCTGTTGTTTGGATTCCGATCGCAACGAAAAACCTCATAATCGGATCCGAACACCTGGCTGGAAAGCGTTCGCGAATCGAGCCACGTCTCGCATAGGACAATCACATCATAGCAACGATCCGATACAGCAAGCCGGTAGTCGTCAACATCAGAATTCATTCCGCCGGCGTTTTGGAAGAAAATCACGATGTCCTGCTTGCGGCTTACAATCGAACGTCTGTTCTCCCTGGAAGTCACGGAAGCATCAGGCAGCGAATGAACATTAACAATACCATGCGGATACTCGCCATAGTGACTGGGTTGGAAGACCCCCTCTCCACATCCGACTACAGGTCCGGAACGACTATGGTGAGCGGCGGCAGCAAATGGCTGGTCTGAGACGGAGGGATTAGGGGCTTCCACGATGCTTTCTACGGCGCGTTCCGGGCTCCGAGGTACGAGAGTTGATTCGGCGGCATTCAAGGTGCTGAAATTTGGATCGGCATCAGACATAGTATTTGCGCTATTAATTATGTACTCGCTAGTTCTAGCAAGTTGGAAGACCCCACAATCCACATCTAAAGTCAGGGCCAGGACGACTATGATGAACGCTGACAGGAATTAGCACGAAGACCGGGGGCTTCCATAAAGCTTTCCACGATGCGTCCCGGTTGCAAACCAGATTGGTTCATCCAGAGTTCAGAAGACATCGAGCTTACTACGTCGTTTTCAGAAGGCGAGGTTGGATCGGATGGTTGCGTTAAGTATTCGCTGCTGGAAGCGGAAGGTGGCTCAGAAAAAGAAGGTTTTGGAATGTATCGATACTTGCCTGTAAGTACAACTTACGCCTTTTATTGAAATTTGCCGAACAGTGGCATAGCAAATGTTGCGAGTCTTCTTTTTCTATGCCACAGAAGCGACATACATCATCTTGAAGTTTTCCAATCAGCTTCAAGTGATAACGGCTCGGACAATGACCTGTTATAAGACCTGCATATATACTAAGATCTTTTTTAGAATGTTCCAGGATTTTGTGGGTCACAGACATGTTTGGATTAATGGATCGCTTCGACTGCCTAGCAATAGAAGTGTTCTTCCAGTTTTCCTCCACGCTTTTAGCTTTATTCTAAGAGATGCAGCCGATAAGCCACAAAAGGGCTCTGGCCCGATGAACTTATGAGAAGATCCGAGTCTTGCTAGTGCATCAGCTCTTTCATTTCCCTCAATCCCGCAATGACCAGGAACCCAATATAAGTAGACTTGATTATGACAAGACAATTTTTGAAGTGATTGAACACACTCCCAAACAAGTTTTGATGTACATGTCACCGACTTTAAAGCATTTAGATCAGCTTGACTGTCGGACATGACGCATATATTTGAACTCTTATAGTTTCTACGCAAACATATAATGGAACACTCTAAAATTTCTTGGATTTTAGCTTGGCCATCTGCCCATAGGAACCGATATTTCTATCCCTGGGCCAGTTACTCCTGCTCCCACTTGATTGTTCAATCTTGAACCATCTGTATGAAAAACAATCGATCCTGGACGAAGAACCGGACCACCAAATTGCCATGAATTACGTCCAGGGTCAAATACTTGAAAAAGTCGATTGAAATTATGTCTTTTCTCCATACAGTCTTCGTTGTTCCTTACTAGAGAGTTGATACTAACAGTTTTTAAAATCCTAAGATGTCCTCTAAGGTCTCCTTCAAAGAGTTTCACTGACCTTGTAATCCTTAGAGCACACTTTTCGGCTTCTAATTGTACAAATTGATGCAATGGTAGCATAGAAAGCAAAGCAGCCAATGCCTTCGATGGTGTACTTCTCTTCCAGTACTTGACTCAAAGTACAAACTCATAAACATAAACTGTTCCCAACAACCACAAACGTATGCTATCTCACCTGCCTCAGTTCCCCATCGATTGCCCTGAGTTCGTATTATTACACCTCTCAATTCGATTATCGCACCCGCGCGTGTTCATGATTATTGTTGCAATTCAGATTTCGATTCCATTTTTCGCCGTTCGGAAAAATCGCAACGGGCCCGCCATCGACGACCGCCGGAAAAGGAAGTGCTGCTTTTCGCGGTTCGCTGGTTTTTCTCATAATTAATGAGAATGATTTTGATAAACATTTTCCGACCGATTCGTAGTCGGTTGCTTTTTTTTCGATTTCCACCTACCGGCCGGTCACATTTTGGTCACACAACAGCGGTGCATCCTCCGGCTTCGCGGTTTTCATTAATCATTTGGCGCCCTCCAACAATTGAAGCGGGGATGAATATGGTTATAGTAGTATAGACCGGAGCTCATTTACTGCGCTGAAATGGGATGCATTCTGAGGTTTTGTAAAACTCATTCGGAAAATGCACCTTCCTTGCCCTCTTACTCGCTGGAAAAACAATCACTATTCAACGTTGGAGGTGGAGGAAAAAAAGTTCATTATGAATTATATATGTTAAATTGCAACGGAAAAGAGGGGTTGGTCCTTGGGCAAGCAGAAGGCGACAGGAACTGATGACATATGTAAAATTATCTAAACGGAAACATCCATTCGAGCACCGGCTGTCGCCTGTATTTAAAAAACGGAAATGAATGGTAAATAAATTTTAAAATAATCTACGTCCTCTTAATTCCGACGCCCGTTACACAAAATTCTGTGCGGGTGTTTTTTCCTCTTTACGGCCCGCATCGTGGCACGCGAAAATTGGTTTCGTAATTAAAAGCTAGAATCGAAAATTGATTTGAAATGAGGTGTAAATGGTGCAATTTTCCCTAGAGAGTGAGAATGTTGGCCAGTTTCCCGTATAAAGTCATCTGAAATGTTGACGCTTTCTATTAAAAAGTCCGGTTTTGGGTTAGAGAAACACATGTTTTAGACCAGCAGGGGAATTGGTTTAAAAAAAACACTGTGAAAACAGAAAAAAAAACATGGAATGTTGATAATAAAAATCGCAACTAGAAAGTGACTGACTACCGGAGGCCAAAGGGAGCAAGGAACGAAAAAAGGCTACGAACCACAATTGAATTTTGTGGTTTTCTATTTAAAAATTGTATATGACCGGCACAGGAAAATATTTAAAATTTCCTGACATTATTTATCAATATGTGTGTGTGTGTGTGTGCAACATTCTGCAGCGAGTAGCGGTGGAAAAATAAGGACACTGAAATTGGATCCGAGGTGGCGGCGTTGGCTGGTGGGCGGAGGGATCCAAGCAACAACAACAATGCATGTGAGTAGATGTGTGGATTTCTGTGGAGTGGAGTGATGATGAAGTGGTTTTGCTGGTGCAGTCAAGTGCTCCTTGCTCTTTGGAGGGCAATGTGGGTGGTTGGCAGGCAAACAGAGGGTGTCTGTTGAGGTGAGCCGAGAATCTACTTTGTTCTATGGGAGGAATGTTGAGAGCATATGTAGAACAATCTGGTGGCTTGTTGACATTTCATTTGTTCGTCAGGTGGGTGAAGACATTCTGCCGCACTGTGTTTTCAATCATTTTGGTACGGAAAAGTAATTTCGTTTATGAAAATAGTTTTTTATGCATCTCGAAGAGATTTCTTTTCGACTTTTTTCAGTTAGTAATAGTTGCCTACACATTTTGGGGTCTAGATAGCGCTTAAAAAATAGTCATAACGATTGAACGCTTGCATGAATTTGTGATATTAGTATATTTCAGACTATACTACATATACAGTGTATCGCAAAATTGAGCGTACACCTTAGTGGATTTTTGTTTTAACATTGTAAATAGAAACATTTTTTTGAATCTTGGCTGGTGGTTAAACATATATTTATTTTGACTATATGTTTAGTATTACTGGTAAAGAGAGATGATAAAACCGATTTGTACCTTCCTTAAAGTTGTCCTAGCTCACTGTCTACTCTCTATATGCAATTTTCACACTGCCGTACTCTAAACGGAACTATCAATTCTATACTTTCATCTCCTCCTCATCTATCGTATAAAAATTACCACTTCAGTCTATTATTCGAAATTAGCATCTTCAACTATAAATTTATTGATTTTTTGCTATAGTTTTGGACTTTATTGGAAGAACCTGTATGAAGTTAAATTTATTTTAATAAAACGCTAGATTTCCAACTTTTTATCTATTGGACAAATTTTAGAAAAAGTATTGTGGAATATTAATGATCTTGATTATGACTAAAAATGAACACAATTTCAAGAAGTTTAGTTCATTGTGTTTTAAGATATTAAGGTATTTCAAGAAAAAAAGCATTTTTTCTCAAATAGCTCTTACTTTCAATAAACGCAACCGAATAAGACCAATACTGTACTGATCGCGCATGGTAAATCGGTGTGATTAATTGAAACAGACCGATTTATTGGCCGTCCTGCCATGGCGGAGGCATTTGAACTATATATTTATTGTTTGTTTTTACCTACAAGTGCAGCCTAAGGCTGAAAGCCTCCTAAATAAAGCTAAATAATAATAATAATAATAATAATACCTACAAGTACAGCACATTACAGTAGATACATGATAAAAAAGACAATTATAGGTGGACAAGTGGTGACATCTATGGACAGGTTCAATAACTGTGTTATGCTTAGGGTAAAGGCGGTAATAGTTGCTTGCACGAACATGTACCAATAATTGATAAATGTATGATGATTCAGCAACCATAAATTCAGAAACGTATCTCGTTAAACTGGGTTTTACAACTGTTATTCTGAAATTGAAGGACATCTGTACGCTCAATTTTGGGATACACTGTATAACCTTCAACTTAACATACCTAAATTCAAACTTTTCTCCCTTTACTTTACACCTTTACATTTGTCACGAAAATGACTCACAGCTGGCACGCATATTTTAGTTCCATCACTTCTGGAGTCCTGGCGATGCGTTTAAGCCCTGATATTTAACAGATTTTCCAAGCATGGATCCTTTGTAATTAATTAATTAATTTAGCTTTATTTAGGAGGCTTTCAGCCTTAGGCTGATTCGCCTCCATGGATCCTTTGTACCTCTATCATGTTGTGAAAAGTAATTGTTTCATTCACTAGAAGCGATTTCTGTTTCAAATAGCTAACACACGAATTTATGCAGATTTATAACATCCTCCATTTTCACATCCATGGCTGCTTGAAATCAAAAACGTTCTAATCCTACTATCAATACAACAGTTTAAAACAATTAATTAATTTATCTTTATTAGAAAGGCTTTCAGCCTTGGGCTGGTTCGCCTTATCGGTTTAAAACAAAAAAAATCTTGAAAATATAGTCATTTTACCCATTGAGAATTGCATACATGTGAAATCGGTGTCAGTTACTGTGAAAATCCGCCGATATTAATTATGAGCAAATCATCCCCGAAGCAGCTAATAAATATTCAACTAACCCGAGCAGCAGCTTGAATCCAAATGACCGACGAAAAGACGATTTCCGACATTTTAGTTCTTCTAAATTCCCAAGCAGCGGTAGCAGTGAGACATGGTAGAGGAGCTTTTTAGAAATATCTCCAGGTAGAAGTGGGCTGCGACGATGCCGGAAGTATTAACATTTGTATTTATGTGATTTGACTGCTATAATCATATGTACAATGTATTGAATTTTAAGATAGAATTCCAAAAAAAACAACTGTCAGGAAATGTGTATGAAAAGTCATGCCCTACCTAGTTATTATTCATCTCATAGTTACTATGCCTTACCCTGAAAAATGTGTATGACTAGTAAATGATTTCAATCGATTATTCTTTATTATAATAATAATAGTAAATAAGTTTGAAATTAAGAAAATCAATTAAATTAATTCAAATATGTATGCTACATGCATTATAACTAAGCACAATTTTTATGTCGTGATTAAGGTCTTTCAAGAATCTAAGACGATGGATTTTGAAAATATAATATACTTGAGAGTATTTAAGATTCCAGTTTTCCCCAGAATTTCTTCTGGCTTCCTTTGAAGTTTCTTCCGACATCTGCTAGGAGTTTTTCCCAGACTTGCTCCAAAAGTTTCATCTGACCTAAACCGGAAAACTCTTGGGGTTTCTCCTACAAACTCCTTCTGAGTTCTACCAGAAGTATTGTTGACATAATCCGAAAGTTTCTGCCATCTTCCTCAGGAAGTATTTTTAAATTTTCTCTGAAAGACTTGCCCTGAATGATCACGTATAGACCCGAAAATGTCTTCCATCTTTTACTGGATGTTCAACTCCAAGGGGTTGATCACTCCGCACAGTGTGCCATCAACAGATATGGGCACACCTGGGCACATTCATTGGTACTATTTCTGACTTGGTCACTACCCTATCTGTGCGCCTGCGCAGTCTGCATCTGTCAAACATTTGATAATCATAGTTGTTGACACAATGCAATTTTGGAAACCACAACCGTGAATTTCCGCCAATTTCCGCCTTAAAATATATAGTCAGCGCACGTCCTAATACCTGTTTGTAGCTGTACATTATTCCGCGCGATACTCTGAATTCTCACATTCAGACCACCGTAAATCCCAAGTAACAATTCGAGGCGAACCAGCCCCAGGCTGAAAGCCTCCCTAATAAAGATAAATTAATTAATTAATTAAGTAACAATAAGTAATTTGTAATTTATTGATAGCATAACGAAAACCTGTTAGTTACAGAACCATAAATCAGGTCAAGGAAGCAACCATTTTGAATCAGTTTAGTGGGGAGTTAAGAATGAAATTAAAGTCTAAGTCTAAACATTTGACATTTCTTAAATCGACAGCTACTATTGGTATTAGCCTAGAGAATTAATCAGCTCTGTGGAGCGCCGCTTTAAGCGACGTGAGAGTCCGTTGCTGCCTTGTAGCTAGTGGTAGTGCGTTCCAGGTGGACACTCCGAATATTAGAACACTTTTTCGGGAACTTGTGGTGTGATGCGGTAGGACAAAGGATCTAGCTCGCTCGTTCCGACCTTTAGGTGTGTACTGCGTGATGTACTCTGGGAGGCTTCCATGGTAGGCCCCGTACATGAAGCAGCAGATACGACGGTGGTAGTTTTCCGGCAGATCGCATCCGAGTATGGTGTGTCGCACTTCTCTGGTCATGTCACGCCCACGGATTCCATACACGAACCTCACCGACGACTTGAAGCATCGATGCAACTGAGCCTTGAGCGCGGTGGACAGTCCTGGGTACCCTAGCAGCACACTTGTCACTGTAGAATTGTGTTTGCCTGTGTGCAACTTATTTCAGTTAAAATCAAGTTGCAGGAACTTATTTCTATAGAAGTGTGTTGCTTGGGTAGTACACGACGTCACAGTATGCGAAGAACGGCAACACCACAGCTTGGACGAGCTTCATACGAATCTGTCTGGAATGCACTCCACGGAAGCGCCTGAACGTACGAAGAGTATTGTAGATCTTTTTGGTGACTTCGTTTATCTGGTCGGTCCATTTTAGGTTAGAGTCCATAATGAGACCAAGGTTGGTAACTTTGTTCGACCAAGTAATGGTTTCATCACAGAAGCGGATGTCATTTTGAGGGATTATGGCCCCATCTCTACAAAAGACTATAGCTTGCGTCTTCTTTGGGTTGGGAAACAGACGATTCTCAGTGGCCCAACGTTCGATAGCGAGGAGATCCTGGTTGAATCAAGCAGAACAGTAAGAACAGAAGCAGATTATTGGTTGATTTAAGGTGTACCAAGCTGATTAACAGCAGGCTGAATATATAGTGAATTAGGCTGAATATATAGTAGATTAGTAGTGCATGAAGCTAATTGTATCCCCATAATTCAACCCCAATAAGTCAGCTGATCTAAAGATTGAACAAGCCTTATTTTAGCTTAACACTACTCCACAAATCAGCAATGCACTACAAATATTTTGATATCCTGATTTGTTAAATGTAGTCACTCGTTGCAAATTTCCGGCATTTTAGTTCTTCTAAATTCCCAAGCAGCGGCAGCAGTAGAGACAAGGTAGAGGAGCTTTTTAGGAAAATCTCCAGGTAGAAGTGGGCTGCGACGACGCCAGAAGTATTAACATTTGTATTTATGTGTTTTGACTGCTATAATGCATTGAATATTCAGACAGAATTCCAAAAAATATAGCTCAATTAACTAAAATAGCTTCCACATGACCATCGAAATAAATCGCGCACTTGTTTCCACATTGTGTTAACTACACTTGAAAATGAGAGGAATGTTTTACTGTCACCAGTTGTTGTTTACAATTCTGCATTGCTGTTATTCAACTTAAATTTGACGTGTTTCAAGTCTTAATATGCTTAAGTGGTCCAGTAGGTATGATTGATGCCTGTGAATCAGTGACAGCCGGTTTGAGCCCCGAAATGCAAAGGTAATTTTTAGACTTATTATAACAATATAAAAATGAAAATCAAATTAGTCAGCACCTTGTTGCAGCAGTCCCATAAAAATATATAAGATATGAAGGGGCCTCCATTTTTTTTTTAATAAATCTAGTTAAGCATCAAATTGTTACCTGGGATACCAACACCAGGACAATCGCTACTGTGCTGAAAATTACCAACATCGCATGTATAACAACGATAACAACACCCCACTCAATCAATCTTGCATTCCAAACAGCAGTGCTGGCAGCACCGGTTGTGATTTGTTAAAAATAAATATCCTCCAATCGGCCTAATCCTCGGCAAAAGTGAGGAAAAGTGACGCGATATTTCCTCATTTAATCTCTATCCGTTCCGTACATTACGAACCACTGATTGTGGACTAATTTCTGGAAGACCAATAGCCAAACAAAAACATTGGAGCAGTCAGAATTTGCTTCCAATCAAAGGTGCTCGTCGTGATTCTGAGCTGTCAATTTTTTTCCTGATTGATTCCCTCTACTGCTGCTACATCATCGGCCATTCCATCGAACAGCAAACAAAGTTGCAACGCAACGGTGCAACAACCGCAAATCTAAGAAAATTTATCCCGCTGCTTAAGGCCCGTGTCTTGGTTCGCGTACTCGTATTACTCTCGGTTTCAGCGAACAAAACAAAACAGCTGTCAAAATACCGAGTTGCCAAACATGTATTAACTCACAAACAAACAAAGATAGCTCGATGACTGGTTACCGGCACAGCTGCGGCACAATTGTGGCACACTGAGAAAAAAAGTGAATGCGGACACCACTAGATGGCTGTGAAACGTCATTTTGACATCCACCGTCAATTACAGTCCTCTGAGTAAAAGTAAGGACGTCTGTCAACTGTTTTTACTAAAGTACTTTACCATCAATGTGGAATATAACGGCCGTTCATAAATAACGAGACAATTCGGAAGGAACCGGGGCTAATCACAAACGACGTCCCCACGGTAACTAAAAAAACACAAGTGCTGATCGGTTGCTAGCACCACGTAGCGAGAAAATTCACCAACTAAAAATCCTTGACCCACTGAACAACTTTGTCGAAGGCAGATACCTTCTACATGTTCAGGATCACGATATATTTCAAATTGGAACCAATTCTGTCAAAACCAAAATTACGCGGATTCCATTTACAATGTTCTACTTTACCGCGCTATTTAGAGTATTACTGTAACTAAAACTAATGCTGAGTCTGAGAAGGAAATAAACTGCTGTGAGCAGGAGTTTTCAGTGATAAAAAAGAAAATTTCGTAATAACTTCTAAAATAGTAATTTAATTCGAAATCTTTAACAAAATCTAGTGAGTTTAGTGTACGATCCATTTGCTGAATTAACGATAATCATTGTGTGTGCGAATTATTCGTTGATTTTGGTGAACCACCTTCCGAAATGGATACAATTCCGAAGCAAGCAGACACATCCGCTAATGACGAGGAACGATTCGAGGATGCTTCGAGTAAGGAATTCAACGAAAAGGCCGTGGAGGAAGTCATCCAGCAGGTTGGCGGAAGAGCACATTGGTAATTCGCTGAACACAAACACATCTGCCTCCTCGGAACAAGCGGACAAACTTGTGGATTGTAAAAGCGATGCCAAAAGTGACGATCGAAGTAGGCCGCGCTGCGAAAATGACGTGTTTTTGTTTTGCTGCGTCGTTTTCGTTCTAGTGAATTGTTATAAATTTACAATTTCATTTTTAAGAAGTGTTAATTTGAAAGTACAGAAGTGATGTTGAAAAGAGCACAAATTTTTATCCGTTGCATGTGGTGCCAGTTACGTAGTTATAGTGCGTAGTTACGCTCAGCTAAGTTTATTTACCTTTTCGTTCCTCTGTCCTCGATAGAAAATATCTATCTAATTCAAGACGATCATTTCAAAACTTACTAAATACGCGTCAATCAAGTATTGCACTACTGCTTGATTTAAAGTTTCAGTACATTATCAATGCATTGCATCGATAATGTATTGGAGTAGGGCTTATCATGTGTGAAAATAGCTTCGGAATGCTTGCGTTCTTGAAATGCGCTAGAGCTGTCACCTTCTAATTCCCGGGTTCAAGCTTCTTGCATTCATAAGAAATGATTGCAGGCAGATTTTATCCATAATGCCACTGCCAGACTGTGGGAGTTTGGCCAAGGGCGAATCTTCATTCTAATCTACGATTCCATATACTATTAACAACCTTTTACGCATGAGAACCTCCTATCGATCAGAATGAATAGTGCATATGTTTAGGATCAACAAACATTTTCAGGCGCAAAGGAGCAACAGGATCGAGCTGATAAAGTTTCTTAATTCCAAAATCTGAATAAGAGATGAACTAGCCTATGGCTGAAAATCTCTATAATAAAGGAAAAAAAAAAAAAAAAAAAAAAACAAAATCTGAATACTGTTTTGAATAATATGTTTAGGTAATAGGCAGCAACAACGGACAGATAACCTACATACAGCTTCTTTTTATTTAATGCTTGATATAACGATTGCCAGCAACGCCGGCTGGGTGTATCCTATGGCTTACTCTTCCTACTAACAAAAATCCATCTTTCCCGTGTCACTTATGAGGGGTCGTAGAGTTCTCTGCATCTCTCTTAAGTAAGTGTGGGATTAACATTCCTCCCCTTTCCCCATCAGATGCAAGGACGTGGCCAGGACAGCTCTGGTCTGTTGGAGGGAGGCACATCCTTTATCTAAGAGGTAGTAATTAATCACAAATTACTATCTAACAGCAACGGATGAAGGTGGGTTTCCTTCTTAACAACAGTTTGGAGCTCGTACCACCTACGACATTGTGCAACCGTGTTTATGCTATGCTATGATATGCTACTGTAACCAAAACTTATGCTATTTTGTTCAAAGCCATTTTTTTTTTCAGGAATGCTCGTTAGTTTCACATGGATAAGTGAGTTTGCAATATGGAAAATCCACATGTATTTTACAAAGTACAACAGCGCGAGTGCTCGAGTGTTAAGCAAGGAAATTCTTCGACCATCGTTGTTATTAATACACGGAGCGTACCTAATTTTTTAGGCAAATATTATATTATTACGCAAACATGATCAAAAGTAGTGATGCATTTGAACGCGATCAATTCGAGATCTGATCAAGAGATCTGAACTTGCGTTCAAGTTGAATAAAAGCCCGTGTAGTTCATAAAGGCCCAAGCTCAATGACAGCGGAAGCGGAAAAGTCCCATCTGAGTATGCCTACTTGTCGGATTGAAAACTAGGCGACTTTGGTTAGGCATCTTGAGGTAATTTTTGACAACTGTCAAACTTTCCGTTTCCGTTCCGCTTCCGCCCACATTGCGTTGAAAGAACTCGAGGAGGCTTTCCAGAACGGAAAATGAACGCTGGGTACATATGTGTTGCTATGGTTAATTTCACTGTTATTTTTTGATTTCCGAAATCCACCCCTACTCTACGGATGGAGCTGGTTTGGTCATTTTCTGTGGGTGTGCTTACTGATGGTACCTCCACTGCTGATGTGTTTTCTACTGGTGCTGGTGTGAATCTCGTGACTTAGATTTATCCATATTACGAATGTTTAAATTGTGCTCAGCTTCTTTGTAGCTGGAACACCCAGCCTCATGATGGTGCTCGTTTGCTGATTTTTATTGGATTCATATGCTCCGTACTGTCACATTGATAAATTCGAGCCCTAACATTTCTGGCAAGAACTTAGAATACAGCATCATACTTCATCTCTAATGGATATCTTGAGGACCATCCGTATTCACTTTCTAAAAATTTAACACGGCATTATAGATCATCTGAGCGTCAATCTTTGGTGGAAAGTTGAACAGACATCCGTAACGTATGATGGCGGTGTAAGAGGAAAGGTAAGGTGTGTAAAATTATAAGACATACACTACACATTAGATACAGGAAATACGTAACGGTTTGGGCTATGATTGAATTCATAAATGACAGTTCCATAACTTTAAATTTGAATTTCCGCCATGTCTTTAAGCACTTTGCATAAACAAAATAGCTACATAGAAACAGAAACAGCTTACACTCTATGCACTACTCTATTGTCAAAGTTTGAATACGAAGTTCCAAATTTCAACAGTTCGTAACACATCAAATGATCCCAAGAAGAGATACCTGTTAGCTTCTCCCAATAGTAGGGGAAAAATCAGCTTCGGCAATACCTTAACCTATTATCGTCAGGGGGTAAACAAAGTCCTAGAGCACCCATTTTCGTTATACGCCTCAAAAACAATTAAGACAGTCAGTTACATATAAGATGAATGCATCAAAATCTTTGCTCACGAGTTAAATGAAGACTGATGTAACTAAATTCAATGGGGATGTCGAGTTACCGATTTAAGGGGGGTGTTCCGAAGAGATCTGAATGAAGTATGACGAAGTAGTGCCACACTTCGATAGAGATTTCACTCAGTCTATTAGTATACTCCTGGACTGAGTAACTTTTTCCAGGAAAAGCCCGGAAAATTCAACTCACTTTTGAGTAAATTCATTTTTGGCGAAATTGAGCTGACTCATCGCAATTTTTAGTTGGTCTGGTACCATACAGTACACACACACTCACTTAGAAATGAACTAGTCGCAGGCTAAAAATCACTCAACAAAAGAAAAAAAAATCGCACATTACATACGATCTCGTCGAGCTGAGTTGATTGTTTTATCACACTTGACAGGGTGGGCTATTGACCTGGAATTCCTCGAAAGTGACATAGTATAATATTGATCATTACAGTAAGATGACTGCATTTGGGTTCCATGTCTTTCGGCCTTTAACACGTTTGCCCAGGACAAATATCACATGCAATACCAATTACCAATCACACGCTGTCAATTAACTAATTTATTATTTCTGTTCGACTTATGGCAAAGATTTCCTTTTCTCTCTTTATAGACGTATAATTATTTAGTAAAAATTTAAGCTCATTTATTCTCACAAAAAAAACCCATTTTAAAAATATATCGTCACAATCTTACAAACTATTAAAGCTACCACTTTGCTTTGTTGAGACACCGTTCGCGTATTAAAGCTCACAAGTTTCATGAAGAAATACAAGTTTATCATCCCACATCACAACACATCGTCTACCAACGGTTCCCATTCACCAGGGCCTCCACATGTCCCCACCAGAGTGGGAACCATGCTCCTCTTCGTCCCCTTCTGGATCGCTTTCGTCCTCGCTGAACTCCACCTCGGTCTCAACTTTTGCCCTCTGTACGTCCCTCGCATCCAATCGTTCATCCTTCTCCGGTTCACGATGCAGCCGTATCCGGTCGATCAGCTTGTGGTTCGGTTTGAAGGCTGAAATTCTGCTGCTCTCCTCCGGGGTAGGGGGCGTTGGAAACGCGGCCATCAAACTTTCCATCAAACCGGGCCTTGTTTTGATTCGTGGTGTAGTCTTCAGATCCCCTTTTACACTTTCATGATCGGACACTGGGCTCAGCGGTGGACTGGGGGCGTACGGTTGCTTCTCGTGAGAGATCGGTTTGAAGTGATCGGAATTGAGGGAAGGTAATCCTTGTCCCGTTGGAAGTCTGGGGAAGAAGGGTAAACCGCTGGTGCTGTTGTGAGGCATTATGAACGCAAGCTCTCCACTGGGGAGAAGGGATGGAATCAGTGGCATTCCGTCCACTGCCAGCCGACCGTTGTTGTTGATTTCGTCGGTTGTCCTTCCGAATAGACCTCCAAACGAACCAACTGCTCCCGATTGTGGGAACCGTTGATACCTCAAGTAGGATTTCAAGTGATTGGAAACGCGTTGCTTCATTCCGCTGTCCACACCGGAAACGGTGTTGAGGTATTTGTCGATTTCATCGATACACTCGTTGAAGCCATTTTTGAACTTGTCAGCTACGGTCGGATCAACAGCCATTGCGATCGCCAGTTTTCGTCGTTCCATATCTTGCAGGTGCTTTACGGTTAGATCCAAAATGTCCGCTTTCTCCAACTTGGAATGGCGGATGGGCTGAAATTTGATGAACAACAGTTAGCTACGCTTATTGCGTATTGTGTTTGAAAGATTGGTTGACATACGTCTTTCTTCATTGCATCCAGCAGAAGAGCCTTGAGATCATTCAGGTAGTTGTTGATCCGTGCTCTTCGTTTTTTCTCCATGATCGGTTTATTCGTCTGCAAAGTAAATTAACTGGCTTTAGACATTTGCGAATCACGTCTATTATTGAAATGCGCAAATCAGATCATTGGCTAGAAAACGCGTGCCGCGCGTGTATGATCATGATCGGATCAATTCACAAACCATTCACGCATGTTTGCCATTTTTTTCTTCCCCGAAATTGTCCCTGAGCTCCACTTAAAAAAACGCACCTTTCTGATTTCCGCCTTAATCCTTCTGAGATAACTCTCAGCATCTCGATCATCGTTTCCATGGTGATCTGGTTTTCCAGGATTGGCCATCTTTCACCCACAGTTAATAATCCTTGCGATATCCCATGAAACACCCACTCGCAAACTTCACTCACTGATATCCACTTCCGTATCGATCGATTTCCGCTCTATTCTCACACCTCCACGCAACGCACCGATCGCGATCTGACACCGTTCACTTCCAAATTGCGAATGCCCGATCCAAAATTCCAAAACAACCCAAACCCACAGTGTGAAGCTATTCGATCCCAAACTCTTCCTGCACACATGTTGTTCCCACCGATCCCCGATATCATTAACAATTTATTCACCCCACCTCATTCCGTCGTCGCATGTTCAGAAGAACAGAACGAGAACCATTCCCACGATCTACGAGCTTCTATGTGTGGTGTGTGTGTACCCTACCCGTCTCTGTCCGTCTGTTTTAATAAATTTGACTTTCATCTCACTTGATCGTATTTTCCCACGCTGCTGCCGCCGCTGCCACTGCTACGTATAGAACGGAACCGAAGACGACCAAAACATAGGCATAGAACCCAACCAACAGAACCGAAGAAGCACACGCAAAGAGCAGTAGGCGCTGATGCAGCTGACCCACCAGAGCATAGCGTAGCATAACATAACAAAGCAGGCGCTTATCCGACTCCCATCGTGCACGCATACCTTCATATGCCTACCTACTGGCTGAATCAGCTACCGTCTACCGTCGTCGTCGTTGCACAGGATGTAAACAATCATACAACCAACAAGGAAGAAAATGCAAAAAAGGGGGAAGCGATCATAGCGATTGAGTGATTCACCTAGTAGTGAAGTTTTATCACCAAAAAACACTGTTTTTCAGTTTATAGTTGTTGATTCAGGGCACTTAAGGAGAAAGTTTTGGGCACTTGGGGACATATCTAACCCATGGAGACTTTTGTCGTCGTTCCAGCGGTTTTTGGAGATTACTCCGGTGAACTTATGGTGCGTTTTGAGGTATGTGGGGTGTTTACACTTATGCTATTTCACTAGCGCTAATGAGTCAGCTGCTAGCAAAAAAGCTCATCAGCATAATGTAAACAGGGCATCAGCGTCTACCAGCATAAGATTTCAGGAGCAACTGAAGTTCGTGCTAGCTGACTAGCAAATCCGTACAGATGTTAACACCCCAATAGTCGTTGTCAGAGGTGTGTTTAGACG
The DNA here is from genome assembly GCF_037179485.1 of Ochlerotatus camptorhynchus. Taxonomy (NCBI): domain Eukaryota; kingdom Metazoa; phylum Arthropoda; class Insecta; order Diptera; family Culicidae; genus Ochlerotatus; species Ochlerotatus camptorhynchus. The sequence goes on along the minus strand of NW_027040822.1, from coordinate 405,081 downwards.
ACTTTGAAATTGGCCTTTCGAATGATCTGGATGCCTTTGCTAGGTTTTAAGGATGTGAGGTTTTCAATTCAGATTTGGTGGAGGATTCGTAGAGTTTCAAGTCAGGTTTCAAGCATTATGTTCATTCAATTTTGGAAATCTTGAAAGGTATGGTTAATGAACTTTCCACGGATATCTTATAGCGAATTCGTTTATTATTGGTGTTGGAACCAGTTCCATCCCAGTGTGAAACCGAAATTTTTGTCAGTGCGAACCTCAACCTGCGGTGGGTTTTAAAAACAAACGATCAAACTGACGTTTGTCAGAAAACAAGCAGACCCAATCTTGATACCCGATCCAGGTTGGAACTGAATAATAAACGAATTCACTTAGATTTTTCGGTAGAGATCTTTGGTTTGGCCATTTTAGTCGTCTGTTCTTTAAACTTTTCTGGACTACACCCAACCGGGGGATGTAATAAAGACAACAATTATGTGGGATTCAACATCGCAGTATGTTAGTGGAGACCGAGGGGGGCGACACATCTAAATCTCAAGTCTAGATGCTCAACAAATCTCCCACTAGCGAATCAATCTTCGAAAAATCTTCTTTCATTTCTCGCATCTACTTGCATCGCGCATCATCTTTTTGCAGGAAATCTTCAGAATCGCCGTTAATCTTCTTTCTATCTACTCAGCGTGCGCGCAGCTAGCCACAGCAAAACACAATATTTCCTGCATCGTAGATAGAGTCGTCCCCCTCGGTGGAGACTGCATAAACGTAGGATGAGATTTACCGAGCTGCTGTCCAATGAAAGGAAATTGGAAACCGAAAAATATGGTGGCGTATTACGGATGGCACTTCACGGTGAAAAGTTGTCACTTGTCGTCACGGCGAAGTGATTCTCATTTGATTTGTAAGGTAATCACGGGTCTTATCACTTGCTTATTACCGTGTAGTGACACCCGAAATAAGGGCCATGGAGTGTATGAGTAAGTGAAATTAATTATATCGAAAAAAGGGAGTGCCAACCAGGCTCGAATAACGAACGATGCGATTATCAGACCTGTGCTTTCTCCACTGCTCTCTCAAAAACTACCAAAACTGATACAATTTTTAAGTAGTGCATCTGGTGCAACTCAATATCAAAACAATAGAATTTTTTGATCTAGATAACAATAATTTGTCCAGAATAGATCAGACACGAATCAAATCAATAATTTTGCATGCGGGTTCATGGCTTAGCTAAATATTTCCCGCGATCATGGAGCCAGATGTCAGTAGTGTGCTTTGGTCAGAAATTTTATTGTTTTTGCTATGGTCATTCATGTCGGTTTGTCGGTGATGCTACTATTGCCGCTTCAGAGAAAATAATTCGGCGCAGCCACAGCATGCTATTAGAGCTGATAATCTGACGCCAAATGCTTATTTTTCTCTAAATTGGCAATACTATATATTAATTACTGGTCGCAGTTGATTTATGTACCGAACAGAGGAAAAAAACTGGAGCCAAAACTTCTTTAATAATCGAACTCTGAGAATTGTTCACTCTAATTTTCACATATCAAGCAAAAACTTACACCCCATTCTTCCCAACAGTTCCGATCAAATGATAATCGGCAATTATGACACTCTACCAGATCCTTCATTGCATCACCGCAAATAGCACACAATGCATATCATCGGAAACTCTCCCTTATTATGGCGCGGATCTTCCTTCGAAATTTTGTAACATCAACGTCTCCTTCGAATGAATCTTTCCCGGCCAGCAACTGTTCGACGAAAACCAGCAAGAAAATTCCACAACTCGTTCCGTCCTTCTGCTGGCTACACGGCACATCTTCTGCCTTCCACTCTTTTAAGCATCCAAGCGCTTCCTGTATCTCAGATGCGACAGCAAAGTTTGCACTGGTCGCTATTCGAAAAAACTTCTGAAGTGTATTTGTTGCTCTTCTTCTTCTAGCATTCCGCAGCGAATCCCACATTCTTAGTGTTTTATTCATTAAGTCAACTTCAAGAAGTACGAAGTGATCATAGGCGCACAGTGGCATGATTAATTTCCTATCCTTGAAGTTTATCAACTTGAGAACTTCACGTTCCACTATTCCGCTTCCATGACTTCTTGATCTTGCGTTTGAGTTCGCGTAATCAAACCCGAGAACGGTCCTGACGGCATACGGTGGAACAACGAAAAACTTCTCGTGTTCCCCTGCCAGCAGTACTGCAACGTACTCCACTAGAGAATCATAGAGTTTTCCGTTCAAGCTTCGGAGGTCCTTCGTGTCGATTTGAACACTGCGACCCACGTAGTGGATTGTTCCGAGAAATGTCCTACGGTTTATTTTATTGGCCTCCGTTGTTTGTTGTTTGAACGATCTGAAATCTGAAAATGTGCCACCAATTAAGCAATCTACTATGGAGCAGGTTTTAATGAAGGAGACCACGGATACCTGATCCAGTTTTGTCTCTTGAAGCTAATTTAGTAGTTGCTTTTTCGACTTCCAGGGTTGTTATACGAATGGAGATGTATTTTTCCTTATTTGAACATCTTTTCACCATCTTTCGTACATGCTTGTCTTGCCTCAATTGGGTTTTTCCAAATTGAGCATTTGGGCAGATCCTCGGATTGCTTACCTTGTTGTGTATGATATTGGATCTTTTCGAAACTTTTAGATGACTTCTTAACTTCTTCATTTATGGGATTTTGACAAGGCTAACACGTGATGTAGTAATAAAGAACAGAAATAAAACAGTATTTTTCACAGATTGCCTCGATCGTATTGAAACCTAATGAATTTGGTTACAGAAGACTGATAATCTGACAGATCGCTGTTGCCAACATCTTTTGATCACAGTGATCACAGAAATTAAAAAAAAATCATAGCGGTCAAACGATTTATTTTGATTGAACAGTTTGGTGAAAAAATATCCTCACTCTCTTGAAAACCGGGGGACGTGACTTGACAATCAAGCTTCTCACTCTTTTCAATGTTTTTGATGAATTTCGCGTGCGTGGTTTTGACGGGGTTAACCAATAATGTCAGAATTACAGAATGATTTTTCTATTTTAGTTTTGATCGGATTCGGAGTTTCTACCGCAGAATAGCACTTTGTACATCATTTTTGCTCAACACAATAAAAACAACCATAAACAGCAATATCCATCGCTTAAATCACGCAATGCACCTGGAGGTATTCAACCCTGCACACCTTAATTCGTGCCGAGGGATTGAGTTGTGCCGAAAGCTGTGCCAAGCGCTGTGTCGAACGTGCCTGTCCAGGATCATCAAAGTATTGGGACATGAAGTAGTTCGCCTCCTCGTGGTGTGCCCTGGAAACGTTAATTATCGAACCCCAGGGGGAGATATTGCGGCTAAACGAACTACCGCAGAGTAAGGACGTTGGAACCCCATCCAGCTCGTCCCAGGAGGTTGAAAAGCCCTGCACATAGCCTCGTTGTGCAAAGGCAGGAGTGACACCGGGCTCTTAAAGTGCTTAGCACACGCAGCTGGTAAGCGGTCACATCTGTCCTGTGCTGCCCTGGACAGTTGGCTGGCTATCACGTCTGCTCTAGAACTCAGGCGAACAACTAACAGCTGCTCACTGTGCAGTAGCGAGTGTCACGTCTGACACAACACTTAGTGAAGCGCCATAGCGCAATCGGCCCCCTCCCATGACGTAATGCCTTCGGGCGGTTCCGGGGAGGGCAAGGGCCTAGAGCACAGGGTAAGGTTTAGTGGGTCGGGAGTGCTACTTCTCCTATCCCCACACCCTGAGTTATCTTCTCAGGTGTCTGGGAGCAGATTCCCCCTGTATAAAAAAAAAGGATCATCAAAGTATGCCTATCAAGGTGTCAATATTCCATGAGTTTGGCAACCCTGAAAGTTATAACTTTTGTGATTATGTTTACATTCTCAATTTTTCTGATGTATGGCAAGCATTAACCTTCATTATTTTTAGAGCGTTAGTGGGTCAAGAGGAGGAAGAGGAACTGGAAACCCTCAAACCAATATGGTGTTCAAGCAAATTCAACCCGTCCAGAAGATTCTGGCTCAATGTCTTTTTGAATTGTTGATTGCTTGCAGGTGTACAGTGGAGAAACCCGATCGATGAAGAATGAAATTCCTGTCTATTAAATCCTCCCCGACTAAAGTAAACCCAGAACTCGAACGGGCGATAGTTCAATCCCGCACTAGTCGAACCAGTTTTCAATCATTTAATCGACTCAGAAGTGCGTGTCCTCAAATATATAACCAAAGCCTATCGTATTGCTGATCATTATGCTTTCTACCACCTCCTAATTACACACCATCAAGCCTACTAAGCTACGGTCTGATGCAGTTGTGGTACCTTCCGCAATGTACCATCGATGAAATCTATCAAACATCTTCCCTTAAGATCTGTCATGCTTCGAAAATGGGATTCTCGGCCATCGCAGACTTTAACTGAAGCGCTTTATCTGGCGCCTGTAGGTTTTTATAGAACTCGAGAAGTTTCCGCCCAATCCACTCAGCTCCACACAGATGGTGAACTTTTCCAATACTGAATGTGAGGATTCATCAAGCTCGATGCTCATCGTTCCAAAATTAAATTAAATCTTCGCAGGATGCAAGGGACTCTTAGTTTCGTACGAATAACACCATTGCGTGGCTGTTCCACTATCCCCGTTGGGATCCATTTTGATAAAAATTGTTGATGTTGCCTTCCAAATGTATCATCAAAGGCAACCGTCGGATATTGTTCACAATGATTCCATCATCGAAAACGAATTGTCTCCAGAGGATACCCATTTCAGCAGTCTTCACTGCCATACCGACAAGGACCGGCCATGGTGTAGATGAACTCGACTGAAGTGAGGCCGGAAAACAAGCTGTTCTAGATAAAAACACGATCCGCTGATATTTTTGCTGGGATTCGGAAGAAACGAACTTAGTTTTGCTAGGTTTCGCGATTCAGACAATACTTAAATAATTTTTCGAAAGGTCCTCAACACCGGTGCATACACGTTTGTTATTTTTATGTATTACACTTTCTCACTAGCTTCATTTGTGAGTAAACAATGTATTGAACCGAGTAGTAAACCTTAGCAACGATTTGCAAAACGTCAACACTCAACAGTATTTCCGTTTTATACAATATTGTTTGTGTCAAACTTATCAAAGTGTGCCTTAATGTGCCGAACGGTGTGTCATGCTGTGTTTTGGCACAGTGTGCAGAGTTGATTGCCCCTAGCAATACACTCAATTTTTCAATTTTCCTTTCACATTGGCCATTTGCGTCAACATTGATTCCGGCATCACATCCAGTCAGGTTGCTGTGATCCCTCTGTCCTTTATATTCCAAGATTGCTGCTGTCAAATCGGCCAATCAGAATCTGGCTCGGATTTGACAACAAATTTTCTTGATATCGCTACCCGATTGTCAAGTCCCGTCCCAGCTTAAAACATGTTAAGACAATTAGTCCCATACTTACCTCCCTTCTGCAGGCATTTTTCCGTAAAATTTCCCTCCCTACAGGGATTTTTTTTATTATAATCCATTTATTTGTCAAGGCTCAAATGCGTTAGCTTTGCGGAGCCGAATATTTTTTACATGATTGTGTTGACATACTGGTGATTTTTACAGAATGAATATCATTTCTTACAACTAATGTTAGTAGAACGGGGGCCGATTACTCGCGGCTTACTCGAGAGTAGGGATTACATTTATTGATCATTTGGAGGGAGGACAAAGGAAAGCATTTTGAACTCATTTAAAACTTAAACGTAAAGGATGACTAAAACACAAAACATTAAAAACCCTTACATCAACAGCTTTAAGAAAGTCGTAAATAAGCTTCATAAAGTCGATATCATGGCAAGCCAAGACGTCTCTAATTGGCTTAAAGGGTTGTTTTCCTCGGAGCCTAAGGGAATCACACAGAACGGATCTCGCCTCATGATGCAAGGAGCAGGACCAAACAACATGCTCGATGTCGTGATAACCGTTTCCACAGGTACACAAGTTGCTGTCGGCAAGCGTAATACGGAAGAGGTGGGCGTTTAACGACCAGTGATTGGACATGAGCCTGGACATTACACGAATAAAATAACAACTTATATCCAACCTTTTGAACCAGGGTTCGATCGACACCTGTGGGACAATAGAATGCAGCCATCTTCCCAGATCACCATCATTCCACTTTTGTTGCCAGTTGTCCAGGACTTGCTGACGAGAAATCGTGAAAAATTCGTGGTAGGCGATTTGTCGCTCGTAAATATCGCCTTCCATAGCGCCCCCCTACAGGGATTTGTATTGCAAACGTCACGTTTGAAACGTGCATAAACTGACTTTCAATGTCTACCGTGTCGTTTTTGATTTTCATGAACACGGGAGCACCCGTCTGCACTTATCCGAACCGTATCGCAGGACTGGTAGCGAGTCACTTTTTAGTGACTTGGTCATTTTTTTCAAGCCAGTCACTAAAAGTCTAATTTTTTAAGGTCAAGTCACTAAAGTCACTTTTCCTTATAATCAGTCACTATTTTCAACTTTGTTAGCGTGAATTTATTTCAAGATTGAGAATTCTTTGCTATGTGATGTTTAATGTCTTACTGTATCTACAGCAAAAACTCACTATGACTCGCGAACTTTTCCCTTGGTGAACTTCGTGAAATATCGCGAACTTTTCCAACACTGATCTATAGGGTGTCTACTCATTTTTCTAAATAAAATTTCCTGAGTTTTCCAGGTTTTTCCAGAACTTTAACGGATAAATTCCAGGCTTATAATAAAAAAGCTATTTTTAAAATGCGTTCAAAATATGCTTTTTCTGGAAGATCAAAAACAACAGTAATAAATCCAAACGTTTTTAAGACATGGGAATCAATTTTAAAGAAACAACTGACACAAATCCATTGAATGTTGAAGTTTAGCACTTACTTAATTTCTTACTTTAATAAAGATAAAAAAAAAATGCTTAATTTAAGTAAGTCCAAGATCTAAAAATATTCAATTGCTTGAATTTTCGTATTCCATGTACAAGTTCAAGATATTGAAGAATTTTCAAAGTGCCTGAATTAAGGAAAACATTAAATGATTTATTTCAAGTTCGTAATTAACTTTATGAACGATTAGAGATCTTCATTGCAGTCCCATTAACTTCACAACAATTGTAGGAACTTTGAAGAAGTTCTGAAGAACTTAAAGGAAATGCTGAGAATTTCAGTGAAGCTCCATAAACAAACTGTGGGAACATAAGGGAAGTTAACACACTGAAATTATTGGAAGCTTTAAGATCCTCAAATCGGTTCTTTTATGATCCGAAAATTGTCAGGAACTTTTATGAAGTTCCTAGAATTTCAGAGCACATCACAGGTGCTAAGTGAACTTGAGAAATATAGAAACCTTGAGGGGTATTGTGCAAATTTTTAAGAAGTTCTAAGCACCTCAGAAAAGCTAGATCTAGAAATCTTTGAGGAATTTCAACTCTTAAGAGCAGTTCCCATGACTTTAGTTGAGACTTTTTGGAGCAGTGTAAATATATATAATCGTTAATTTAGAAAAATTAATAACCCTTAAGATGTTCCGAGAATTTCAGGGAAGTACAGAGACCATCAAAGCATTTATGAAACCTTCAGAAATGTTTCAGGAACTTCGCAGAAGTTCAAAGAATTTCAGGGAAATTTATCTTCAATAGAATTGATAGCTTTAGGGAAGCTTCGAGAACATCAAGATCAGAGAATCAAAGGGCAGTTCAAATAATTTCAAGGAAATTGTAGAAACCTTAAAGGAGTTTCAGAAACTTCAGCAAAGCTCCGATAGAATTTTTGGAACGTGATATAAATTACATGAACATCCGGAAAACGTGAGAGTAATTTAAGGGTGTTATATCATGGAGATTTCAAGAACTTAAAAAAATGCGAAAATTTAGCTAAGTTGATTAGAAAATGTCAACGAAGTTCCATTCATTAAAAAAATGCGAGAACTTTTAGCAAGCAGCGATAAACATCTTCAAGAAATTCCAGAGAACTTAGAATCATGAAATGTTTCATGATATTCATCGAAGTTCCGAGTACTTTGAGGACGATCAGATAGCTTCCGAATAATCCCATTAACTTAAGCAAATTTGCAGCGATTTGCAAGGAATTCCGTTGAATTATGGCGTTTACTAAGAATTCTATGATTGATCCAAAAACACCAGGGAGTTTTGAATATACATATATCAGAAAATTTTCCGGATTATTAAACAAATTAATAGAACTTCAGGTAAGCGTGGATAAGTTCAGGAAAAATAAGTGAGCGTTTATAATGGTTAGAATACTTAAGGAAAATAATCGAAACTTCAAGGCAAATCCATTAATTTCAGTAAAGTTGCGGGTTCTTAAATATACTGATCAATTCAGGGCTGTCTAGAGAACTTTAAAGAAATTCAATATCGTTTGGGTAGTTTTAATAAGTGTTGATATTTTAATGGAAGTTTCTAATCGTTCTAATTCTAATTCCAGGAGCACAAAAGTTCCAGAAATTTAGATAAACTTCGAAAACTTCACAGAAGGACAGTGGTCTTCAGAGACATTTCTAGAACTTCATAGAAATCTATGGAGCTTAAGGGGAGATCCGCAAACTTCAGGCATTTTAGGTACATTAGCAAAATGCGAGAGTATTTGAAAGAAGTTTAGTAAGCTCCGAAAATTTGAGCAATTTCAGGGGGAGGTCAGTTCCATTAGTTTCAGAAAATTGGTGGGAAATTTAAAGCAGTTTCTTTCAGCAGTTTTTAGTTTAAAGCAGAAATTTAAAGTTTATTGAGGTCTTCGTATAAGTTCAGAAGTTCACTGAAGCTTAAACATTTTAAGGACGGTTCAAATTAGAGCAGTTTTGAGAATTTCAGAAAAGAACAGAGAACCTCAGAGCAGTTCCTTTAACATTAGAGAAGTTACAGAAAGTTTAAAGAAGTTTAGAAAACTTCAGCGAATTCTTAACCCTTTAGAAGAGATTCATGATCGTTAGAAAAATTATGGAAACTTTAGGAAGTCCTATTGAGATCAGGGAAGTTTAAGAATTTGATGAGTAGTATTGTGATTAACTTCAGGAAAAATTTGGGAAGTTCTGAAGACCTCAGAATAGCCCATTCCATATTCAATGGAAATTTAGATGAAGCTATCCTCCGAATTCAATTTTATTTTAGTTATCCCCGGAATTACCTTGAAATTCTCTACAATAAGACGCCATTTGGAAAGATTATCAGAATATTCATTGAATACATTTCAGATTTCCTTTTGAATCTCACTCCTTCCCGAGGGGGGCGACACATCTAAATCTCAAGTTTAGATGCTCAACAAATCTCACACTAGCGAATCAATCTTCGAACAATCTTCTTTCATTTGTCGCATCTACTTGCATCGCTCATCAATTTTTTGCAGGAAATCTTCAGAATCGTCATCAATCTTCTTTCTATCTACTCAGCGTGCGCGCAGCTAGCCACAGCAAAACACAATCTTTTTTGCATCGTAGATAGAGTCGTCTCCCTCGCTCCTTCCCTTGGAATTCTACTCACATTGAAAGTCTCCTAAGAATTAATTGGCATTTCTCCTCATAAATTTCTTAGATTTCTTCTCATACTTTGTATGGCTTACCTTACCTTACCAATCAGGCTAAGGCCTTGTTGTCCTCTGCTGTCCGAAGAAGTCGTCTCCACTCTACTCGATCCATGGCCACAGTTCGCCAGCCTCGTAGTCTGCGAAGGGTCCGCAGGTCACCTTCTACTTGGTCGATCCACCTTGCCCGCTGCGCGCCTCTTCTTCTTGTTTCTGTTGGGTCGCTTTCTAGAACCATTTTCACTGGGTCGTCGTGCGGCATTCTTACGACGTGCCCAGCCCACCGTAGTCGCCCAATTTTTGCAATGTGGACGATGGATGGCTCTCCCAGCAGCTGGTGCAATTCGTGGTTCATTCGCCTCCTCCACGTTCCGTCATCCATCTGCACTCCACCGTAGATGATACGCAACACCTTCCGTTCGAAAACACCAAGGGCGCGTTGGTCCTCCACGAGCATAGTCCAGGTCTCGTGGCCGTAAAGGACCACCGGTCTAATCAGCGTCTTGTAGACAGTCAACTTTGTGCGGCGGCGAATTTTATTCGACCGGAGCGTCCTCCGGAGTCCAAAGTAGGCATGATTCCCTGCCATAATGCGTCTTTGAATTTCTCTGCTGGTATCATTTTCGGCGGTCACCAGTGAGCCCAAATACACGAACTCATCGACCACCTCAATTTCGTCACCGTCAATCTGAACTCGGGGTGGGAGGCTAACATTGTATTCCCTAGAACCTCTTCCTTTCATGTATTTTGTCTTTGATGCGTTGATGGCAAGTCCAATCCGTCTAGCTTCAGCCTTCAGTCTGATGTACGTTTCCGCCATCATCTCAAAGTTCCGTGCCATAATGTCAATGTCATCGGCGAAGCCAAGGAGCTTGAGGGACTTCCTGAATATCGTGCCACTCGTGTCTATCCCAGCTCTTCTGATCACACCTTCTAACGCGATGTTGAACAGCAGACACGAAAGTCCATCACCCTGCCGTAACCCTCTTCGAGATTCAAAGGGACTCGAGAGTGTCCCCGATACTCGAACAACGCACATCACTCGATCCATCGTCACCTTGACCAATCGCGTCAGTTTATCCGGAAGTCCATACTCGTGCATAATCTGCCATAGCTGATCTCGATCGATTGTGTCGTATGCGGATTTGAAATCGATGAACAAATGATGTGTGGGCACGTTGTATTCGCGGCATTTCTGCAGAACCTGCCGAATCGCGAAAATTTGGTCCGTGGTAGCGCGGGCACCCATGAATTCCGCCTGGTATTGCCAGACGAACTCTCATGCATATGGTGACAGACGGCGGCATAGAATTTGGGAGAGTACCTTGTAGGCGGCGCTCAGCAGTGTGATCGCGCGGTAGTTGCAGCAATCCAACTTGTCGCCCTTTTTGTAGATTGGGCATACGACACCTTCCATCCACTCCTCCGGTAATATCTCCTCCTCCCAAATCTTGGCAATTACCCAGTGCAGCGCTCTAGCCAGTGCTTCACCACCGTACTTCAATAGCTCACTTGGTAGTTGATCTACACCAGTTGCTTTGTTGTTCTTCAGCCGACCGATCTCCTCATCAACTTCTTGAAGATCAGGGGCCGGTAGCCTGTCGTCTTCTGCGCGTGCTCCAAGGTCTGTTGCCGTTCCACCTTCGTTTTCTGCTGCTTCACCGTTGAGGTGCTCGTCATAGTACTGCTTCCACCTCTCAATCACCTCACGCTCGTTCGTGAGAAGGTTACCGTCCATATCCTTGCACATATCGGCTTGCGGCACGTAGCCTTTGCGCGAACTATTTAGCTTCTTCCTGCTGACGCTTCCTCCTTCGGAAAACCGAGTTTTGTCTGTTCCGCGCTTGTCTGTATCGCTCCACATTCAATCTCGTGCGGTGTTGCAGCATTCTCGCCCGTGCTGCATTCTTCTCCTCTACTAACAGTTTGCATTCGCCGTCAAACCAGTCATTTCTTCGGTCCGGGATTGCAGTACCTAGTGCCGCTGCAGCAGTACTACCTATGGCTGAACGGATGTCCCTCCAGCCATCTTCAAGAGAAGCTGCGCCAAGCTGCTCTTCCGTGGGTAGTGCAACTTCCAGCTGCTGCGCGTAGTCCTGGGCAACTCCGGCGTCCCGTAGTTGCTCAATGTTGGGTCGCGGCGTTCGACTTCGACGTGTGTTATGCACCGTCGAGAGTTTTGAGCGCATGCATACTGCAACTAGGTAGTGGTCCGAATCTATGTTCGCACTGCGGTACGTGCGGACGTTGATAATGTCGGAGAAGAATTTCCCGTCGATTAGAACGTGATCGATTTGGTTTTCTGTGTGTTGGTCAGGTGATCTCCAGGTGGCTTTGTGGATATCCTTGCGGGGAAAAAGGTACTTCGAACTACCATACCCCGGGAGGCTGCAAAGTTCACGCATCGTTGGCCGTTGTCGTTCGATACGGCATGCAGGCTGTTTGGCCCGATTGCCGGTCTATACATTGCCTCCCGTCCTACCTGAGCGTTCATGTCGCCGATGACGATTTTGACGTCCCGTTGCGAACAGCCGTCGTACACCTGCTCCAGCTGCGCATAGAACGCTTCTTTCTCGTCGTCGGGTCTCCCTTCGTGTGGGCAGTGCACGTTGATGATGCTGTAGTTGAAGAAACGGCCCTTAATCCTCAACTTGCACATCCTCGCGTTGATCGGCTGCCAACCAATCACGCGTTGGCGCATCTTACCCAGCACTACAAAGCCGGTTCCCAGCTCGTTGGTGGTGCCACAGCTCTGGTAGAAAGTAGCCGCTCGATGCCCGCTTTTCCATACCTTTTGTCCCGTCCAGCAAAGTTCCTGCAGTGCTACGACTTCGAAGTTGCGTGGTTGAAGTTCGTCATAGATTAACCTATCGCAACCCGGGAAGCCGAGCGATTTGCAGTTCCATGTTCCGAGTTTCCAATCGTAGTCCTTATTTCGTCGCGTAGGTCTGTGCCGATTGTTCCGATCCGTATATCTTTCTTTGGTATTTGAAACTTTGTTTTTTTTCAGGGCGACTTGTTGGGCCTGCCCCAACCCACTGTCTCGCCGGGGGACCATCGTGCACAGCTCTGTTTAGAGTCCCACGCTGGCACTAGGACGGTGATCAGCCGCTCCTAACATGGAGAACAGACGCCGTTTTGAGCCGCACCTCCATGGTGAACAGACGCTCAGGTTTGGTGAAGCATTTCCTCTATCACCGTACTATGGTTACCGCGCCAGTGTTCGCGTCGCACCTCTTCACTTTGCTATTGCCGGACTGGCAACATTGCCCAGGCTACGCCACCCAGCTGTGTCCATGTTTCAGCTGGTAGTCTTTTGTTATCATATGACTCGAGGAGGCGTGAAGTAGGAACTTGTGAGGACCAGGGCTAAGTATTCCGCTCCTTCCAGGTTGTCAACTCACCATTTTGTAGCCCAACCTTTGTTTGACAAACTCTCCTGAATTTATTTTCTGAATTCCTTGGAAGATGTCCTGGAGTTAATCTCAGATTTCATTGTAATACTCTTCCAAGTATTTTCGAAAAATTCCAAGGACTTATACTCCAAATTTGTTTTTCTCTCACATACTGTTTGAAATTAACCTCAGAATGCGCTTGGAATTTTCCTTTGAAGTTGTGGTCCTCAGAAATTCCTAAGAGTTTTCATTAAAATTTACTTTTAACTCAATTCAGGGTCACTTTTTAGTCACTATTTTTACAACTATAATACACTATTTAGTCACTTATTTTTTCAACATGGTCACTAAAATCACTATTTTTGTTAGCAGTGATCGCTATCAGCCCTGGTATCGTCGTATTGGACGATTAGATCTTCCAGGCATTGGACCAACTATTGCTGGAGGTAATGCGTTTCGGCCATACTGACTACCGTATCGATAAGACCCTCCCAACCAGGCCCAACGAGAGCCGCTGGGATTTTCGCTGTGAATTGAGTGAGATGATCTGAGTTTTGCTATAGTTTTGAAGAGATTCATGGTGCAGAGAATTCTTACAGTATTTTTCGAACTGTTGCAAAGAACGATTCTCGTTTGCCAATTTTAAATCCGTGGTTTAATCGCTGTTACACCAGTTTCAAGTTTCAAGCAGCATTGCTTCCACTCACTTCAGTATTATCATGATATTTTGTAGTTGTTAGCTCCAAGAAGAGGTTGTAAAGAATGTGTTTGACACATAAAAACCTTTAATTTTCGCGTTCAGAGAGTGATTTTACGATTCGTGAGCGTTCACTCAGAGTGAGCGCTCACGAATTATAAAATCGCAGATTTGACTGGAGGGGTGGTTTTTAGGGCAGTTATTATGTACGCTAGATGGAGGATCCCATGAAAAAAATCACTACAATACCTTGCCTGCCTGCCCAAAAAAAGAAACACGCTTTCACTTCAAAATATCCTTCGTCGTACTCTTATACACGCGTCAGGCAAAGAAACATGAGCTGTTCAGCTACACACATGCGTAAACCGCTTGGTGTGAATAGATAGATATGATTGCCTACTGATGGAATGAATCAACCAAACACAGACAGAGTATTCCTATACCAAACAGGGCTACGGGTTCCAAACATGGCAAATGCTTCTATGTTCGGCGTATAGCTCAAAAATTTTAGTAAGCTAAGAATAAGTTCAATCCATTTAGTCTCATTTGATTGGGAAATTCAGACAAAATTTTTGCTTCCAACCTTAACATTACTTACATAACATAGACGCAGAATAGAGGCAACTGCTAATAATAAACCCCCTGACCCTACTACCATTGAAAGCACCCCGAAATGTGATACAGATTATCCATACTGTAAAACGAGAATTCCCAAACACACGCAATTCCATTAACCCTGTAGTGACTGGAAATTTGATAGTAGCTCACGTCGCTTTTTCTGTTAATATGTGGGTGTTAAACATGTTCCATGTTTGTATTAAGCCAATTTTCTGCTTAGTATGGTTTTGGTCTATGGTAGTTAATAACCAATCAAAACGGTTTTCAAAACTTGTCAAACTAATTAACAATCAGTCATACCTAAAACAACTTATTTCAGTACCTCTTATTCGCATGAGCTAAGACAAGGTGAGGGTTAAACGCAATACCCAAACAAACGAGAGTGAATGTGAATCCGTCCGTCCGTCCGACCGTACCACTTCGCGGGAGGGTGGAAGAAAGGAAAGAAGCAAAAATTCCCACACTTTTCGATCCGACGGACTGTGCAAGGCTTCTTGGTAAATGTACCTTAGTAGGTAGGGACAGGAACTGTTATATGTAGTTAGGGTGAACGAAATTGAGAGGGGAGAAATACGACTTACACATTCCCATACATTTAGTGTTGACTAGTTCTCCCTCAGTAGGCTATGTCACACTGAAGGAAGGGGAATCCACGCAAGGTGCACATTTTGTTTATGCTAGGCATGAGTAAGGATTACCTGAACAGAGAGGTGGAGCTACGCAGTTTATAAACCGCATAATAACAAGCGACTGTGGAGCGCAATTATCATAATATGACTTCTTATTTGATTGGCATCCCGAAAACATTGAATTTAAAATTAAAACGCAAAAAGATTATTATTAATCACGTAAAAAATGATCCACCCTATTGATCGACACCTTCCTTTCAGCATCCTTCTGCACCGTATCCTTTTTCGTCCAAAGATTTTTTTCTTTTTTTTATATAAAAAAAATGCTTCCCACCGCAAACCGCTCAGGCAATAAACGGATCTTTTCTGATACATTTCTGTCGTCTCTCAAGGACTTACGCGTCGTCGTCACTCTGGGATTTATTGAAGTGAATGTCCTTTTCCTTCTCTTTAGCAGGGGTCCTTTTCCCTTTGCCACTTTCTCACCCTATACCTACTTATAAGTGAACTGTTTCTACATGTTACGGTTTCCGGTGGCGTTTTCTCCACTTGGTTAATTCTGAGCTGTATGTACCAGAACACACAAACATAAAATTCACACTCGTGGGAATTTCCTACTTATGTTTTCATCTTTGGGGATACCACAATAAGTACTAATAAATCTACAAACAGATGGTCGGAAGACTTCGATTCCGATCTAGTGTGATTCAGATTGAAGATCGACCGAAGATCGAAGAGTGTCTTTTCTTATGGATTAGTTTGAAATTAAACCAATTGATTAACTAACTACATGTCAAGCATTAACTAATTTCAAGTATGTATGGAGGCGAACCAGCCTAAGGCTGAAAGCCTCCTAAATAAAGCTAAATTAATTAATTAATTTCAAGTATCACTTATAGCCAGTTTATTGGTAGAGGAGAATGTGGAAAACCTGGACGCTAATGCTGGTAGCCATTTCGAAGCTTGAGACTAGTACTACTAAAAAGTAAAAGAGTTATTCGACGGACTCACCACATTTAGTAGAACGGGCATTATTAACAATATAGGCGAGGCAACCCAAGCGCAAGCTCGCTGATCGCATATATGTCAGGTAGGTATAGGTAGGGCACTAGGACAAACAAATTAAATGATTCATATATTTTGACGTAGGATTAAGTCTTTCGGAAACATATTGGGGGTGCAATTAAAAAAAAAAAACAAAATCGACCGCGTTACGAAAAGTGGTCAGGTTTTGAGCGCTTATAACTCTGTCCATAGCGGATGGATTTTAATTCTGAACAAGCCAATCGATTGGAAATTTTTCTACGAAGCTGAACCCTAATAAAAATAACCATAAAAGAGAGTTTAACGACGTATTCCGGGTATTATCCAAACCATTTGTGGGATAGTTTACCCATCCGGGATACTGTTCGTTTATGGTATTTGTTTATTAGGGAACACTGTATCCATTTTCAATAGATCACTATTGAAAATTACACAAATGTCCAACTGTTGCAATTATAAGAAAATCGAATTCGATGTCTCAACAACATTTAATCTTCGTTTGGAGAACGAAGCAAACTATTCAAACAGGGCACTGTTTTTACTCTTCCTACCAGGGGATCAAAATCAAGCTAATTTTTCGTTGGGCGCCAAATTGGTACCTGTGGAAGTGAAACAGGCTCACACACTCGCAAACCAAAAAGTGAGTGTCACTGTTACCAATCATTAGGTAAATGTGCTAGTTTAATCTGAAGGGCGTATTCGTATTATACGGTAATAAGTTTGTGGAGGAGCCTACAAGTAATAATTTGAAACCACTGGTTACATTACCCTATCGTCCCCTTTTCAAAATGAACAAAGTTCATTTTGAATTAGAGTCATATTTAATACTTTTAAGCTAGATCGAATTAGAATGCAATTCAATTATATATTTTTACAGGCCCTTTTGTAAAATTAATGCATTTACCTTCTTCACTCTAGCGAAGAAGAAAAGTATTCAATTTATTAAATACCAACCTACTACACGGATAGAAATCTCCTTATACCTTTTGGCAAATTTCTATTGCTGATTATACATAAAATGTATAAGTCAACTAATAAGCAGACGCCCTGCAAAAAGTTAATGAAGATCATGTGTCAAATGAAATGTATAAACGGACACACATACCTTTTATGCATTCTTATAGGACCTATGTGGTTTGTCTTGTGGAATGTATAAGGCTGCTGTTTTGGCAAAAATGTATAAGTGAAACATATGAATAAAATAATTGACTTTCGTTTCGTGTACATATGTTGAGAACTGTCAAACTTTTGTTTACTTATTGAGGTTTTGCCGATTAATCGGCGCCCACTACTGTACCATTTTAAGCGAACGAGTGCGAGCGAGAGGGAAACAGATTAGTGGGAAAACAAACCGTGCATTGGTGTTGACGGCTCTTTACTCCTATGAGAAAATCCATAAGCAAACGTCAGACTGTGCGTGAAACATGGCGGACTTTGTACTATCCTGTCACTCCACCGAAAATTCCCATAAAAAACTGTCTAAATTTGCTGCAAGAGCAAATTTTTCGACGGTGCCGTCAACGCCAATTCATTCATGTGTGCTAGATAGAGAAAGATGATTAAACGTCAAAAAGGTCTATAGAGGCGAGTACGAAGGTGCATGCGGGTCATCGTTCTCCAGCGATTTACTACGAAAATTTCGCGAGTTTTCCGGCGATTAAAAGCAATATCGTGTTCAGCAAAAGAAAAATCTTATAGCGCGCGTTAATCATTGATTATATAGTTATTTTCCGGTCTGCTTGCCATCGGATGTTAGGGTAATCAGCTGATTGGAGATGATTCTTTTGGAGAAGGCAATAATGGTATTTGCCAGGTACGTGCAATATTTCTATAAACAAAGTGCTAACATTTGAAAACGGCGCAAAAGCCATTTGTAAACAAATGGTTTGTGGGCCCTTTACTCGCTACCCGAAGAACGCCCACGCAAACAAACAGCATCGTCAGGAAGGGGAAAATTTCCCCTACCCGATGTTGCTGTTGTGTCGCGTGGGTGTACTTCAAGTAGTGACTACAGCCTTGACCTTCTGTTTTCAGGTTGACTAAGCATTTTCAGGTGCAAAATTCATTCACCTCCCGACGTATTTATGAATGGTGAGTATCTAATCAATTATTACGACTGATTTGAAGACTGATCTTTAACTTTAACTTTAATTTTAGGGTTCGGACTGAAAATCTCCAAAAAAACGATATTCTACGCGTACCTAGTGCCCTAAATTTTCATTCGGCTGTGCTAGTGCCTTATTTACTACATCTCCCTTCTCCTCTACACTTGTCTCACAAACAAAAAACGAAGAAAATCTTTACATATTCGAGTCGTCAAATCACAGCAAGCTGTCATTGTATCATGTTGAACAACATCAGTGAAAAGAAAATTAATCGCATTTATTTCACATTTAGGCCTATTCTGCGCGGCGTGGGAGGTGAGGTGACAGTGAAGTGATGGTGAAGTGACAATTCCGGAGAACTTTGAGATTAGGTCGTAATTGCTTTTGTAAACAAACAAGTCATTTTCCAATTTCTCGCAAAATAAAGGTCAATCTAAAAAAAAAGTAATAACACAAACAGGTAGATGATAGGTTCCTCTATCATTTGGTATAGTTTGTTTGCAATATTGTTATTTTATTCGCGAGAAATCAGCGATTGACGTGTTTGTTTACAAAAGCAATAACGCCCAAATCTCAAAGTTCTCCGGAATTGTCACCTCGCGTGAGGTGACTCTCCATGCAAATCAAATAGAGAGTCACCTCACCCGAGGTGACAATTGTCACTTCACTAGTGACAGTGAGTCACCTCACCTCACACGCCGCGCAGAATAGGCCTAATTAAGTATTGTGCATTTATGAGTGGATGTTTCTGAGTTGCTTACAGCATTGGTTTTTCATAAATTTCAATGCATTTCTATCACTAATCTTTTCTTATGTTTTCAGTGAATCATCCTTACCAGAAAACCCGGTACACGAACTGATCGTCAAATCGTTTAGGACGCTTGATAACGTTCCTTTGTCGTAGGTTCCGGGACAAACAGGAGTCTGAAGCTTGTTCCTTGGGTCACGGCTCTTATTCTGAGTATCACTTCCTTATCACCGTGTAGTGACACCCGTAATAAGGCCCTCCATCTGCCTTGGAAGAGCTGCATGTCCCTCATTAGCATGTGTTAATTCATCGTTAGATTCATCAGTTGTTCGTTCAGCTACGGCTCCATCCGATGCCTCATAAGAACAACCGTTGGATTTATAAGTTTCTGGAGCCTTTTTCACTTCTCGCATATTTCGAGCATATTGTATTCCAGCTTTGCTCATGACGACTACATTTGTACCTTCTCTGGCAATCACCGTATATCGCTCTGCTGAACATGTAGGATCAACTTTGCTCTTCTTAGATTGTGCCAGTAAAACGATGTCGCCGACCTGGATGTTCGAAGGTTTAGCTCCCCGCACGGAATCAGTGTATGTTTTGCTGGCAAGTTTAACTTCTGCGTCTTTCTCTTCCAATTCATTACAATCAAGGTCACCGGACCACAAGCAAGGGAACGTCCCGCGATACCTCCATCCAACCATCATATCGAATGGAGTTACACCAAGTCTTGAGTGGGGAACTAGAGTGTTGTGCCGGTGGACATAATTTTGCAACGCAAGTCTCGAATTTATACCGGGCCTTATTACGGGTGTCACTACACGGTGATCAGAATAAGAGCTGTGATTACCGTACAAATCAAAAGGGAATCACTTCACCGTGACGACAAGTGACAAGTTTTCACCATGAAGTGACATCCGTAATAAGCCCTACCGTCAAACCTAGAAGCCGCCAATGCCTTACTTTACTACAGACGGGATTGCTGGTGCCGCCAACTCCCTCAATGAAGTTGGCCTACTAGACCTCCAGCAAGGATCGGTGCCATTCCGCTACAACGGGTTGATGGTTCGTCAATTTACCTTCTGGTCAACCAATGACCGGAGAAGAGAAATTGTATATGGTAGTGTTATTTACAATGAAAATTAGAAAATATATATACACATTTGGGTTTCGGTTGTCGTTATTCCGGGTCATTTGATCTTCGAAACGAACTAACGGATATTTCTCGCGAAATCTGCAGTTATTTTTTAAACCGACATTCTCGATCGTATTTTGTTAATTTTAGACTATTTTCTGCGTGAGATTACCTCGTTCCGCAGGGTACGAGTAGAGGAAACCTACGTCTTCGCCATTGGTCCTACTCCAGGGAATTACGGGTGTCGAGAGGAGATATGCAAACGACCGTAGAAGTTCAGTCTCAAACGTACTATCAGACCCGTTGTACTTTGACCACCAATCCGTGGTAGGTCTCGGCCTTCCCGATCCGACGACGGTCTTTTCATGTGATGCTTTCCGCGATTTATCAGAAGACCATCCAGATTCCGAACTGAATGATATCTTCCTGAGCGATTGCAACTTACGACCGCTCCTAGGTTTTCGCGATTTATCCGACGACCCTCCAGATTCCGAAATGTTCGAAACTAATCTCGATCCACGGACATTATCCGACGACCATCCAGATTCAGAGCTGGACGAAACTGATTTCGTTTCAGGAACGCTATTTTTCGCTTTCCGCGTGCCATTATCTAATTTATGTCTAACCGGATTCGGAGCATCTACTGGGCTAGCCAAAAGTGGCATCGCACCCAGTGGATCAAATATTTGCATATGTGGGTATACAAACATCCAAGGTTGCGCTAACGGTTGATTACTGACCGGGTTCCACCTACCAAACAAAGAAAGGTACGGGTAGCAAATAAAGAATGTGTCCTGAATGTGCATAATTCCATGACGATTGTAAAGAGGACTCCAGGATTTATGAAATATATTAAGCGGTTAGAATATTGAGGGTATCGTTCCACAAGAATTCTGCGGACAGTTTTTAGGGAATTACGAAGATATTTCCAAGGGCAATATCCTGAGTGGTGCGGAGTCGATCACTTTGAATTTTCATGTTATTTTGCTTGAAATCTTTTACTTTGCTTGTCTTTGTTTACATGCTCTCAATACCGCTCACAAATTGGACCTTTTTTTTTCAGAGAAACAAAATTGGGCTACAAAATGGTGAGTCGACAAAATGGAAGGAGTGGAATTGACGAGTGCACGGATGGGTTTGAGTTCACTCGCTCGACAAAAAGTGACACAACAGCGGGGCCCTGTTTACTAAAAATGAACACATACAGGGTGCGTGACGAATTTTTGCAGTAAATTTCAAATAGTAATTTCTCATGCTTGTGCATCATGATTTAGATATATTTGGCAGCACTGGATAGCTTATACTGTTAGGTGTAAGATTTAAACAAACAATGTTGAGTAAACGTAAAGATGTCGAAACAAGAGAGCAATCTGTCAGCCGTTGTCGCTTTGTTGCGCGCCGGAGTATGCATGAAAGAAATAATTCGGTCGGTAAATGTGTCTGAAAGAACAGTGTATAATATTAAAAAAGGCTTGGGAAAGTGATAAGACGGAGCACCTGCTCATACTGCTAATAAAGCACAGAAATGGCTTACGGAAAATATTTCGTAAATTTGGAAGGAAGAAATTTGGCCCCCAAGCAGTCCCGATATCAATCCGTTGGATTATTTTGTATAGGGCGTCGTCCAACGGGATATCAATAGAACCCCTCACACCACACTTAAGTCGCTAAAAGCTAAAATCAAGGCAGTGATGACATCTATGGATCGAAACATTTTAAAACGTGCATACTGCAGTTTCCGGAAGCGTCTAACTACAGTCGTCGAAAGGGAAGGCAATTTTTTTGAATAAATTTACTTACAACTTCCATATGCTGCGAAAGAAAATAAATCGCACAAAATTCATTGCTAGAATAACTAACTGGTGTATTTTTTCTCAAATATGCCATTTACTGCAAAAATTCGTCACGCACTCTGTATGTGTTCATTTTTAGTAAACAGGGCCCCGCTGTTGTGTCACTTTTTGTCGAGCGAGTGAACTCAAATCCATCCGTGCACTCGTCTATTAGCGAATTTGTTTATTATTCAGTTCCAACCTGGATCGGGTATCAAGATTGGGTCTGCTTGTTTTCTGACAAACGTCAGTTTGATCGTTTGTTTTTAAAACCCAGCTCAGGTTGAGGTTCGCACTGACAAAAAGTTCGGTTTCGCACTGGGTTGGAACTGGTTCCAACTCCGATAATAAACGAATTCGCTATATGATAACAAAAGACTACCAGCTGAAACATGGACACAGTTGGGTGGCGTAGCAGAGGCAATGTTGCCAGTCCGGCAATAGCAAAGTGAAGAGATGCGACGCGAACACTGCACAGTGGGACCATTCTGAAAAAGACGGTCAATACCTTTTCTCCCCTTTATCGTCGTTTAAGAGACTTGGTGTCTTGGAAGAAGTTTCTCGTAATAATGGTCCACGTCTTTTGAAATAATAACCCAAATTTTTTTTAAGCTGGTATTACACTTACAAAAACTATTTTTTTACTGGTTCGAGATAATAGCTTTATGTCTTGAGCAATGTAGTAGAAAAACAAATTTTATGAAATTTTGCTCAAGACACCAAACTTCTATATCATTATCTTCACAATATTTAAGTGAACTCTTGACAGGAGTACCTTAAAATCACTGTTTTGGCTTTTTTGGTCTTATAATCTCAACTAAACGGTTTGACATGTTCTACATAGATTTAAATATATTTGATGAATTTGCTGAAGACAACGGTAGTAAAGGGTGATACGGTCAAAATTTGGTCAAGGGAAAACGCGTGTAAATCGTTGAAATCGTTTATTTAAAAAATCAAATTAAATTTCTTTTTCAAGTTCAATTAGTATAAAATTCAGGAAAAATATTCAGTTAGGCTTCCGCTTTTCCAAATCCGAATTGCCGGGCCTTACGCTTGACCCCTGCCATCAGATTTTGTACAGCCACCTTGTCCACCTTCTTCGCCGCAGAAAGCCAGTTTGCCTTGAACTGCTGCTCGCCCTTAGCAGTTTTTTTGGTCTTCTTTAGGTTCCGCTTGACAATAGCCCAGCATTTCTCAATTGGGCGGAGCTCTGGCGTGTTGGGAGGGTTCTTGTCCTTGGGAACCACCTGCACGTTGTAGGCGGCGTACCACTCCATGGCCTTTTTACCGTAATGGCAAGATGCCAAATCCGGCCAAAACAGTACGGAACAACCGTGTTTCTTCAGGAAAGGCAGCAGACGTTTATTCAAACACTCTTTCACGTAAATTTCTTGGTTGACAGTCCCGGAAGCTATGAAAATGCTGCTTTTCAAGCCACAGGTACAGATGGCTTGCCAAACCAGATATTTCTTTGCAAACTTTGACAGTTTCATGTGCTTGAAAACATCTGCTACCTTTCCCCTTCCTTTTGCCGTATAAAACTCCTGTCCCGGAAGCTGCTTGTAGTCGGCTTTGACGTAGGTTTCGTCGTCCATTACCACGCAGTCAAACTTCGTCAGCATCGTCGTGTACAGCCTCCGGGATCGCACTTTGGCCGTCGTATTTTGTTTATCATCGCGATTTGGAGTCACTACCTTCTTGTAAGTCGATAGTCCGGCTCGTTTTTTGGCTCGATGCACGGTTGTAGACGATACACCCAGCTTATTTGCGGCATCTCGGAGAGAGAGGTTAGGGTTTCGCTTGAAACTACCGGCAACTCTCTTTGTCGTCTCAGCGGCTTCCGGTTTTCGATTTCCCCCCGATCCAGACTTCCTGGCTGTCGACAAACGTTCCCCAAACACTTTAATTACATTTGTAACGGTTGATTTGGCAACTTTTAGCGATTTTGCCAACTTTGCGTGCGAGTAGCTCGGATTTTCGCGATGCGCGAGCAAAATTTTGATACGCTGCTCTTCTTGCTTGGACGGCATTTTGACAACTGAAGAGTGAATTCCAAAATCAAAATAGGAGCAACATTCTACACACACACACCTTCAAAATGAGGGGTGACAAAATGACAAAAAAAAGCGATTTTAAGGTGCTCCTGTCAAGAATTCACTTAAATCTTGTAAAGATAAAGATATAGAAGCTTGGTGTCTTGAGCAAAGTTTCATAACATTTGTTTTTCTACAACATTGCCGAAGACATAAAGCTATTATTTCGAACCAGTAAAAAATAGTTTTTGCAAGTGTAATACCAGCTTAATAAATATTTAGGTAATTATTTCAAAAGACTCGGACCATTATTACGAGAAACTTCTTGGTACCATCAAGTATACTGCCTTTTATACGCAATTATCAAAAAGACACCAAGTCTTTAAAACGAAGATAAAGGGGAGAAAAAGGTATTGACCGTCTTTTTTTCAGAATGGTCCGACTGTGCACTGGCGCGGTAACCACAGTGTACGGTAATAGTACGTTCAGACTACATAGTTATAACATGTTATAGCGCTATCTTGATGGTGGTCTCTGTGTTGCAATTATTTGACAACCGTTATAACATGTTATAACTCTCCAGTCTGGACAGCGTTAAATGCCTTGTTCAGACTATAGAGTTATAACATGTTATAACGGTTGTCAAATAATTGCAACACAGAGACCACCATCAAGATAGCGCTATAACATGTTATAACTATGTAGTCTGAACGTACTATAATGGAGGAAATGCTTCACCAAACCCGAGCGTCTGTTCACCATGGAGGCACGGCTCAAAACGGCGTCTGTTCTCCATGTTAGAAGCGGCCGATCACCGTCCTAGTGCCAGCGTGGGACTCCAAACAGAGCTGTGCTGGCCCAACAACCCTGGAAAAAATATAAAGTTGTAAATACCGAGGAAAGTACCCGGTAAGGACCCAACAATGTCATCAAGCTTAGACCAATCAGCCTCCTTTCAGCGCTGAGCAAATTGTTTGAGAAACTCATGCAAGGGGCACTCCACCAATCACCAGGTACGGGTGATGAATAACATCCGAAGTAACAAAACTATATCCAAGTCCACAGCCTTGCTAGACGTTGAAAAGGCATTTGACAATGTCTGGTGGCATGACGGACTTGTGTACAAGCTTTGTAACTTCAACTTCCCATTACATCTGGTTAAAATCACCCGTAACTACCTCCAGCAAAGGTCATTTAAGGTATCGTTGAATGATTGTCTTTCAGACACGTTTTCCATCCCAGCAGGAGTCCCGCAAGGCAGTCTGCTGGGACCCTTGATTTACAGCTTTTACACTTCCGACATTCCTCTCCTCGGAGACGGTTGCGTGTCTTTCCTGTTCGCAGATGATACCGCAATAGCCGTCGCGAAATAACGAACAAACTTCAACGATGCCTTAAAGTCTTTGCTGGTTATGCAAACACCTGGAATATTAAAATCAATGCCTTTAAAACTCAAGCAATCATGTTCCACCATTGACAATCGCTCAAACTAAAACTGGCTCCATCTTGTGCTGTAATCATGGGTTGAGTGGTCTGCCGAAGTTACATACCTTGGAATGGATTAAGAGATGAACCAGCCCAAGGCTGAAAATCTCTCTAATAAAGCAAAAAAAAAAAAAAAAAAAACCTTGGAATGGTATTCGATGAGAAGCTATACTGTTCCGCTCGCACATAATCACATTATCGTTGTAGGATACTACTAAGATGTTGCAGTGTACCAAAATTGATGAAAGAATGGATTTCGGTTGCATTTTTAATGCAGATTTCGAACACCTCTAAAGAACCCAATTGTTATGAGTCAAAAAAGTTGAACGTGTATTAAGTTTAAAATTATGATTCGGTTGGAGTCGGAGTACTGCACAGCCCTAGACCATAATGCATTTTGCAAATTCGTATGGACGGTAAACTCTTGCCCCTAGCAAACTCCACCTTCCTCTAAACGTGCAACGTACCATACCAGTTGCCTTTTTGATAATTTAATTGCGGAATTTCGAAGAAATGCATACAACTCGTCAACTTTTGCAGCAGATAACTTTTAATAAAATGTTTCTTCTTTTCATGCACTTTCAACTACATCGAGTGGTTAGGGTTTACATTTGATTTATATTTCAATATACTATAATAATTGCATTTTTCTGCGGGTAGTTATGCACTTCCAAAGATATTACACCAACTGCACTATCCAATAGGCGCGGAATAATAAAACATTCACTTTGTTATTTAAGTTTCTCACAATTTAAGTTATCTTAAAATTAACAAAAAAAATCGAGTATAATATGTTTGAAATAGGTTGGTATACATCAAAAAAAGAAGAAAAAATTAGCAACTGAAGAGCATTTTAGTGGAACACCTGCTCAAATTCGTAAGTCTCAGATCGCTTCGTAGGCTTCCTCGCAGTAATCGACGCTCGTCTTCATCTCCTGCACAAACTCATCGACGTGACTCTTGCGCTTACTCCGCCGTCGTTCGTCTCGCGGTTCGTCCTTCTCCCGGCTGGATTTCTTTGACTTTTTGTGCTTACTGCTGCGTTCCTTATCTTTGTCCTTATCTTTACTCTGTGAGATGGAAATGAATGTATGTACATAGGTTATCGTAAATGGACCAGGACGAAGGAAACAACATACCTTCTTCCCAACGCTGCTGCTCTTGGAGCAGGTGATGGACACGTTCGAGCCGACATCCTCACCACCTTCTGGCGATCGTCGCTCCTTAGTGTCAAGAGACCAACTCTCACTATCGTTCAACGATCCTGAATCGGCATTTGTCGGATCTACTCGATCGATTTCCAGCTCCATGCTGGACAGGGAGTATGCTCGGTCCACAACTACCGGATTGGGAGAAGGGGTAAGGTCATGTCGCAAAGGGTTCGATCTTTTGGGTGAATTTGCTACAATCATCGACGTGGTAGAACGTTCGTTCGTTTGATCGGCACCATCGCCAACGAATTCATCATCAAATCGGGAAACTAGAGGATTATGGTGACTATCATCCTCACTGTCAGTGTCCTGCACCGGGTTTGACTCTGGCATTCCGACTGGACCGTCTATAGCGTCATCAAGGAAGGATTTGTCCAGAACGCCACCATCTGGACAGAACTCATCAACGTTGCTGATTTTGCCGCCTGGAGATCCTAAAGCACCACCGCCACCAGTGGCCACGAAGCCACTGCTGCTACCCTCCACCGGAATCGAACCCATGGTAGCACTCTTCGGGATCCGCAAGGCTTCCACACTCTGTGACTTGTGCGCCAAGGGCGTCGCTAGCTTTTTACCTCCTGGCGAGGCAAGTTTTGCAGTGTTCACGGTAGAGGTCGAAGCGACGGCTAAGTGACTGTTCTTATCCGGTACGATAATGGGATGGCCACCACCTAGAATTATACTCTTTGTCGGACGGGGCATTTGCTCCAGGGGAGTGGACGGGGCCGAAACAGGTTGTGGCTTTTTACGACTAATAAGATTCTCCAAAAAGTTGCTGTAATCGGATTCGTCGGATTTCTATCAAACACACAGATAAGCTCAGTAACAAAAGAAAAAAAAGCAAGAATATCGTGAGTACTCACCAGAAATTCCGTAATCTCTAGCCGACAAATGTCAGCATCTTGCTCATTTTTCTTCATTGATGCCTCAAGGGCGCTTCTCTGCAAATACAGGAACGGAATGCCAAAGAACTTGTGCAGCAATCGCAGTCCAAACCCGTTTCTCATGGAACTATCGCCGTAGACTATCTCTGCCGTTCGGTGTTGACTTGCTTCTTCGATGAAACCTTGGATCTGGTCCTTGCTGATGACTCGATGATGACCCATATCACAGTGATTCCCCAGCAGCAGCACCGGAATCTCACCCGGCACCTTTGGCAACTCTCTGCACACATAATCGAACGTCCATGCCTTGGTAATGTCCATCATTATGATGACACAGTGGGTTCCCTTGTAGACATCCAGGAACTCCGCATCAAGCACCGGGATCTCCTCCGCCAGGGCATCAGTGTTCAGCTTCAGTCCACCAGCTTTCTGTTTGGATTTTCCCCGGTCTACAACATCCCAAACCTCGACCTTGACAATGTCGTCCGTGGCCTTGAAGGACCATTGAATCGAAGCCACCTGAATTTGATCCGTCGGATTGTACTGCTCAAGGAAAGCTTTACCCTGAAGCCGCTCCAGAAGACACGATTTCCCCACATTTCGATCGCCCTTGATTATAACTTTCACTGCGAAACAAAAGAGGCCATTAGCTGCTGCATTCTCACGAACCAAAGAAAATCCCTTGTTATACTCACTGTTGTACTGCACCCCACGTGAGAACTTCTTCCTCAGCGAATCGGACATTTGTTGACCGACGGATCCGGGCAGGGTCGAACCCCCACCAGCACCAACACCTCCTCCGGGGCCATCGCTCTTCGTGGCCAATTTCTTGAACACGGAGAACATCCTAGTTGTTTCCCCACAGAGGCGAGCAAATCGATGACGACGCAGCAGATGTTTGTGACCTCAATGTGAAAATTTTTCTTCTCTATTTCACCAGCACCAGACGACAAGGACCGAATCCAGATGGGGCCATTGTATTTACATTCTTCTTATCTGTAAAACAATCGTCTGATAAGGAACCGAATAGCACTAACTTGTCTAGGAAGATTCCACAGACTCTTTTCTATAACTGAAACAGATGGAGAAAACACAGCGAGAACGAATGCACTTGGCAGCTTTCATTCATAAATGCACGCCCACACACACATAAAAATGCATCTTCGTCCGTTTGACAGATGCAACTACAACGTCAGCAAAATAACAAACAGGGATGTGAGCAGTGAGCAGCTTCTACACTGAAATGTTTCAAAGCATCGATGCAGAGATTTCAAAAAGGCGAAAGCGATATCATGGCAATAAGCTTTAATTGCACATTTTTCATCAATTGAAAGCCCAGCCATATGAACAAAAACTTAATTAGGAAGAAAAATGTCATCTTTGCCAGCAAGTCGTGTTTTGTTGAGAGAAATCGAAAACATTGCTTAAAAAATTAGCTTCGCCTAATTGATATGTTAGTGTTGAATGATTTCAAACTCGGTTCAACGCTGCACTGTAAAAAAATATGAAATGAACTGGAATGCAAAAAATCAATTTTTTTTTTTTTTAATATTATATTTGATAAAAATTCTACTACGTTCAAGACTGATATAAATTAATATTGGCTGTCTAGCAATGATCACGCAAACGTCCAATATTATCATCACAAATTTTCTATAAAAAAACGAAGATGGAAAGTTTTTTTTGCAAAGATAGATTTCATTTTGCAGCCCTATTGGCGTTGACGGCGACTGTGTACCTCACCTCTTTACTCCTATGAGAAAATCCATAAGCAATCGTCAGACTGTGCGTGAACCATGGCGGACTTTGTACTATTCTTTCACTCCACCAAAAATCCCCATAAGAAACTGTTTATATACACAGCAAAAAAAGTTGTTGAATATTACATCGAAACTGATGCAACCAGGTCAATCCATCGGTTGTGTAATATCACATTGTACGATGTACATCGATTTTGCGAACAAAATTACATCCATTGATGTAATATTGTATCTGCTTTTTGCTATTACATCATTATTTCATACATCAGCTTGAATTACGTTGATCGATATTACATTTTTTTTTTGCTGTGTATGCTAAATTTATTGTGTTACACTGTTTTACATCTGTAATCAAATTACACGTGCGATGTATTTTGCAACACGCATTAAGAATTGGTGCGTTTTCAAATCCACCACATGAACGAGCTGTCACTGTTATATATAGACACTGTCACTGAAAAAGTTCGACAGTGAGCATTCATAAGGGCGTAAACGTAAACTGTTAATGAAATCGAGGGACACGAAAGTCCAAGATTTATTCAAAATTTGCCAAAAAATACTCTAAAGTTTGATTTATTGATTTATAGTCGGAGAAATCCATTTTATCGGATTCATCCGATATAATCGTGCTTAAATCTCTAAAAACAAATAACATTGTTTTTATCGGTCATTTCCCTTATATCGGGTCACATCTCTATAAGTATCATGACAGGTAACGATTATAGATATTTCGCATTATACATTTCGACAGTGAGCTTGCTTAAGGGCGTATACGCGATGATCGATTCTCTTCATCGTTTTTCTCTTTGCATTGCTCCAGCTAAGCGAAACAATTTTTTAGAATTTGTTCAATGCAGAGTTATAAGAGGTTGTACTGGCTATCAAAAGCAACAGCAAACGTACCGATAAACGTTAAATCTAGCGAGTTAATAACAAAAGAGAAAATCGATGAAGAGAATCGATCATCGCTTATACGCCCTTAAGCAAACCCCACACGCATCAATATATTGACGCGAAGGGGAATTATTGACAATAATATTGATGATGTGAATTCAGAAATATTGTCAATCTCGATATATTAACGTCAATATAGCATGTATTGACAATACGATTATTGTCAATAAAAGCAATCGTGTAGGGTTCACTTTATGAATGCTCAATGTCGATTTACATTTTACATACATTTCTGAAATTCACAGACATTTTTCGCAGAGTTCTGAAAAAAAAAATCTGGCATCTCTGCTGCTCAGTTGCGTCTGGACTTGTTCGTGTGTGGTCGTGTGAAAGTTGCGCTGGGCGCTACTCACAATCGTGCTTTTTCAAAAATTTCGAAGGAAGATCCCGTTTTATTCTTTCACTCAATCATGGCGATTGAATTTAGTTTTGCTCTGAAGCATCCAAGTGTAAAAAAGTGTTAATTTTGTAGAAAAAAGCTGGCTCATCGTTGGATCTGCGCGTTTGTGTTCCACTTAGGTTGTTCTCTTTGAATGAAAAATATTGAAATATGTCCGATATAGAAGATGTGAATCAAGTGAATGTGATGTTATCAAAGAAAAAATAATCATTGTGTGTGTGCGTGTGGCAAATCTCTATAGAAAAAAAACCGTTGGAAATGGGCAAGACAGGAAAAATGGTAACTGCACGGCGAATGGGAACGACCCAAATTTGAGTTTAGTTCACTCATAATCGCCAAAAGTGCAGGAGCTGAGTTCCTGCACTTTTGGCGATTATTAGTGAACTAAACTCAAATTTGGGTCGTTCTCATTCGCCGTGTTCAAATGTCAGCTTCCACAAAACATACAAATTTGATTTAAAAAAAAAATCGCCGTGTGGATTCTCTCTTGGCGGTAAGCTCCAACTCGGATTAACTTTTAATACCGTCCCTGTTTGTATGATCTGAAAAATGTTTGCTCAGAATTATGTTGATTAACTCTGATGTAGACATCAAACCAGCCGGACATTCTTGATCGGGATTTAATCCGAGGATAATACCGGTTGGAGCTTACCACCATCTGTATCTCATTAAGGAAGTCAGTGTTGCCAAATCTACTTAAAAATGCCGGTAAGATCCTTCATAATTTCTTACGTTTTACAATAAGAAACTAACTGTATTTATTAGTACTTTCTTTGCAAAATTCGTTGAATTATCCATGACAAAATATCCAGTAATTTCAAAAATAATCAATAAACTAATTGTAATTACAATTTATGTAGTCAAACTTAATCCTGGTAGCTGAACACTGCATCAGGACAAAGAAAAAACATTTGTTCTTACCGGTACCGTTGGAATATCCCTGGATTCGGAATTTGGAGGAATTCACTAACGTTGGATACGTGAACCGAACAAAAGAAAATTGACCTTTATTTAGCTCGATAAGGTTTTCGCAAAATCACTTTATTCGATGTGAATGCGCGCAGGATCGATATCTAACTAACTGCCCTGTGTATATAGAATGATACACAAGGGTCAGTGTGGTGAATATAAACTCGCGAATTATACCGATCACGGTAGATCGGGCTTAACATCTATTTGGTTCCATTTGCTTGATTAGTTCTTGAGTTATGCAGAAATTTCTGTTTCCCCCCTTCTCAGAGGGCGGGGGGAGTCTCGAACCGTCATAAGAACCTTTCCCTGCCCCAAAAACCCCTGCATACAAATTTTCAAATACTCTTATTTAATTTTTGATTGCATTTACAAGTCGTTTTGGCTTTCGTTTCTTCTTTTTCGTCATTTTGTAGCGAATTGCGTTTGCAAATGAAGTTTGAAATGTACCGCTTTTTTATCTCACTTCCACAGGAAGACCTACAATTTCATTTGTTAGTTGATTCCGGTTTCCTCCAGAAGTGCTTCTGGCTTCCTCATGTAGTTTTCATCGGCACCGTCTAGGAGCTTTTTCCAGACTTGCTCTGAAAGTTTCTTCTAACTAACATCGGACGATTCTTACGATTTCTCCTGGCAGCTCTTTCGAGGTTTCTCCACAAGCCCTACGGACTAGCCCCGAATATGTTTGCCGACTTACTATGAAAGTTTCTTCCGACTTGCCCCGGAAATTCAAGAGTTCATGAATAACCAACAAAGCATCCTATTACACTAGCAACCCCGCAATCTAATGCTATCATAATTTTCAGCAATGTCAGGAATGCTCACGTGGCCCCGACATTCAGCCTTAAAACTTACTACTAATTCAAAGCATCTTCCGAATAAGCTTCAAAGTTCAATTTATGTTATCCCTGTCCAAGGATGAGGGGCTTGATGATGATTTGTCAAGTGTCGCTATGATTTTTTTTTTTTGCAATTTGATAAAATTGTAGTTTTTCTCCAGTTCATTGATTTGAAAGGTTCATGCGATTTAATTTCACGGAGCCGTAAATTGTAGTTTTATCATAATTTTAATATTAGCATAAAATAAAATAGTAATTTTAAATTCGCTTTTGTAATGCTAAGGTAAATAGTTTGCTTTGAGTGTAAAGTTAATTTATAAGAAAGTTCTAACAGTTTTTTTCTTGCACTTCGAAACTTGACGGGTCATACCTCTAACATAGTAGCAGTGACAGTGTCGCATCGCATGTCCTAACAACAACTGCCTGCGACTAGTGTTCGAGGGGCCGACAGGGCTGAATACGGGTCAATACTAACAAAACTCTAACACTAACATGACCCCGAAACTAACGTTCATCCATTGCACTAATCGTTATAATGTAGTTGTACTTTCCTAATAACCCATCTATCACAGACAAACAGACATAACACTCGGTTGGACAGGTTGTTCATCGAATACGCATTTGAATTCGGGTGTTTTTCGTTGGTGGTGCCGCCACCTGTGGCGCGCACGGTCGGTTCCCTTGCGTTTGACGTCTGCGCACTAGCGCCATCTGTTCAGCGTACTATCCGTCACATGCTACTCAACAGTTGGCGGTAGTGTTTTAGTGACTATTGTGTGTGTGTGTGTGTGTGTGGGGGGGGGGGGGGGGGTAACCAATACTAATAACTTTCTCTCTGTTCTTTTATTCGTTTTCTATATCCCTTCACCATCACCCCATATCCCATCATTTTGACGAGAGATGAGTTACTTGCATGGTGCATGCCCAAGTAGTACTACAGGATAATATGCTGAGCGTGGTTCTATCACAAATCGATAGAACTGAGGAATAATGAGGTAAATTCTACACAGTATTTTAAAGGAGCCAACTCTAAGCAGGTAATAATGGTAATAATAGCAATTAATAATCAAACAACCATAAAAAGGTAAGAATGAATTTATTTATTTTAAATACAGTAATGACCCGATTTTGTCAGTCCCTCCGCGCTTCAGATTTTTTTTTTCTTTCAATAATTTCACATAATTATAAATCTAAATTTTTCTCATTCGTCATTCGTTAAGAGGGATATTTAAAGTATACTTTGGTGCAATAGGCTCAAGAAGATTACTGAAAAAGGGCATGGGTTTTGTAGAACATTGGAAAACATTTTCAAAAAAGGGGGTTGACAAAATCGGGGTATTACTGTATTCCATTTACATTTACATGATTTATCACATATTTCCGGAGAGCTTCGAGGTTGGAGCGTAGTTGCTTTTGTAGATGGGCACGTCATTTGTCGGTTTCTCGCGGATTGGGGCTCAGTCTGGAAAAACTAATAACACAAACAGGTAGAAGAATAGTTCCTCTATGATTTGTTATAGTTTGTTTGCAGGATTGTTCTTTTGTTCGCGGGAGGCCGACGATTGACGTGTTTGTTTGCAGGGGCGATTGCGCCCAGATCTCGGGGTTCTCCGGATTTATGGTCGTAATCTAATACACACAGTGCAATGCAGTGACCTAGTGAGCACCATAGCTCGAGTCGTCTGAAAGTATTGTGTATCGCATGGAGAGCCCAACCGAGATTCTAGCCTATTAAGACTGCAGTTGGTCAACTCCCGAAAAAAAAAATATATATTCGTAATACGCACGAGGCTCAAACCTTTTTAGACCTGTGTGCCGCCGCGCCACGCCGCCGCCGCCGCCGACGATTTTTATACGCCGCCGCCGACGATTTTTATACGCCGCCGCCGACGATTTTAATACGCCGCCGCCGCCGATGAAATTGAACCGGCGCGCCGCCGCAGTAAAATCAAAGATGAATACTAAGATGAAACTGTCGGAAGAAAAACTTTCTATATTAGTGTCCTCTTTCACGGTCCCTTTCATCCAATGAATAACCCCGTATTCAAAGTAATTTTGTGATTTTGCTGCCCCCTCGGTAGAGATGAAATTATGCGCTCATTTTTATCAAAACAATCACACCAAAATCAGAGATGTCCCATCTTTTAATTACTCGATTAACAACTAATCGATTATTTTTTTATTCGCTGTGCTGCCATTGTTCCACCAATGAGAGTGCAGCACATGTTTGAAACGATCGGTGATGATCCTCTGGAGATTTGTTCATTAATTTATTTGATAAGGCTCAACCGAATTAACTTTACAGAGCCGAGGATTCTTGGTCACTTGGTCAACACATCTTAAAACTAACCAAAAGGTACAACACAATAAACACTTTATCTTCCGCTATCCAAAAAGCCTCCTCCACCAGAACGGGAGCCGCTTCCAGTGGTTTCATTGTATTGCAGTTACGCCATCGTGGGGCAAAGCGCTTCCATTGCAGCAATGGACGCAAAACGTGGTCAACACTCACACACTAATCACGAAACGGTTGCTTTCCAAAGTCGACGACGCATCGACCGAAAGAACTGTTGATGAAGAACAATGAGCAGAACCACACAATGGTTGCTGCCGAGAAAACAGACGATCGCGTGGCACACATCGAGAGTGGCCTGCTTTTGTCGACAGCCGAGTGAACATTGATCCTCTGGAGATGTTAATGCTTATATCGGCATGATATAACCGATTACAAATATTTTACTTTTCGGTTCGTTAATCGATTATTCGAATGAAAATCGGCCATCACTAGATGAATGTGAAACGTCATTTCAAATATAAGGCCGTACATAAATAATGATACAATTTGAAAGGGACCGGGGCTAATCACAAATTACGTCCCCACGGTAACTGAAATAAACACGCGTGTTCACCGGTTGTTCAAAGTTTCGTGTTAGACCCGAGTTAGGGTACGGCCAGAGTAGACGCAACCAATTCAAAAGAATCATATTATTTATTATTATTCCTTGCGTGAGTCGCATCGCGTGTCGCGTCTACCCTGGCCGCGGCCTTAGGACTCACGCAAGGAATAATAATAAATAATAAGATTCTTTTGAATTGGTCGCGTCGCGTCGCGAATCGCGTCTACCCTGGCCGTTCAAACGTATTCAAGCCGAACAATGAATTAGGTCCTAAGTAACATTGACAGATTCTCTTCATCGATTTTCTCTTTGCATCCCACAGTGGTCCAGAACTGTGAAAAGGCGGTCAAAAGTCATTATCTCGTGAATCTTGCATTTTATACAAGTAGTGTCTTGGGGAAAGAAAATTCCCTTCTTTTGACATTGATCAATCCTCCTAGAAGTGAGATCCAAAATTATGATTTGCAAAATGTCATATTCAGGATAGGTTCAAGTAGCAAATTGCTATCAAATCTAACAAAATCAAGAATTACTCCCCTTTATTCTGCGCCGCGAGTGAGGTGAGGTGACTCGCTGTCACTAGTGAGGTGACACAAGTCACCGCGAGTGAGATGACTCTCCGTACAAATCAAATGAAGAGTCACCTCACTCGCGGTGACTTGTGTCACCTCACTAGTGACAGCGAGTCACCTCACCTCACTCGCGGCGCAGAATAAGGGGGACTATTTCAGAATCCAGTGCGGTGAAATGTTCAGAAAATTTGTGTATAGTGATATTTTGAACAATGTTGGACACTAATTCGAAGCAGTAGAAATTCAAATAATATTTTTTGTGGGAAAAAATCGCTTTTCCAGAAAAAAAAAATATCATAGGGTTGGAAAGAAATGCTATACTAATCATGTTGAAGCTTTAGTGCGGTAATTTATTAGCTTAGTTGAAATTGAGCGAAGGGCCATTAATGCGACAATACTATGCCTGTGGATTTGAGGACATACATAAAATGCCCTCACCCATCAAGTGTGAGCTAAAAAAAAATTTTTTTGCAGCGAAATCAATAAAAACTCACCTAATTTGCGACCTGTTCTATAATATTCATCAAATGTATGTGTATTTGTGTAGGGGCCCGGAGACGGCGGGTTCGTTTCCCGGTCCGGTCGAATGAATTTTTCGGGTAGGAAATTTTTTCGATTTCCCTGGGCAATAGAGTATCATTGTGCTTGCCACACAATATACAAATTCATGCATTGGTATTGGCATCGAAAGCTCTCAATTAATAACTGTGGAAGTGCATTTAGAACACTAATAGCGAATTCGTTTATTATTCAGTTCCAACCTGGATCGGGTATCAGGATTGGGTCTGCTTGTTTTCTGACAAACGTCAGTTTGCTCGTTTGTTTTTAAACCCTAGCTCAGGTTGAGGTTCGCACTGACAAAAAGTTCGGTTTCGCACTGGGTTGGAACTGGTTCCAACCCCGATAATAAACGAATTCGCTATAAGTTGAGAGCTCGCAATAAGCTAATATGCGCTAAGCAATAAGCTTGAAATGCGAACAACAAGAAGAAGATGTGTATTTGATGCTTGAACAACTTTGTAGACCAGTACTGCCGTTATACGCATAACTGTCCCATGTTCTTATGCACCGTGGGACTCTTATGCGTATAACGGCAGAGTGGAAGTTTAAAAAAAATTATAAATTAAAAACTTTCATAAAGAGGTTCCACATTTCAATGAGATGAAAAAATAGACACCCAGTATCTTCAGCAAAGTTTTTTGTACCTCACCTCTGGGTTATTAATCATTGATTTGTCAATGTCAAAAGAAGGTGCTTTTCATATCCATAAACTATCCCCAAGACACCACTGGTCTAAAATGCAAGATTCACGACATAATGACTTTTGACTGACTGTTAAGAGTTCTGGACCACTATGCATCCAAACGGCCATGTCAAGACATTTCCAGCTATTTTCAACGAATATTAAAAAAAAAAAGCTTAATCTAGCATCTAATACGACAAACACCACAAAAAACAGGTATGTTGCCAAGTTATTAACGAAAGAGAATTGATCAATGTTACTTGACCTTTAAACAAAACAAAACAACTTATTTCATTCATAGCTCACCGTTCGAGGCCGTTGATATTATAATTAAGTAGCTGATTTCACTAATTTTGAATATGATTCAATCTCGTTTGGCAAACGAATTTCAATTACTTCAAATTTCTGTTCATACCCCGTGATTTCGACAATACGCAATCAGCAGAATATTTTTATCAACCCACTTCGGTCGGATGTCTCCTACTGTGTCGCGGTTGCGATGAAATGGTGATAACAAGATAGATAAACACGTATGCAATCTGTACATACCTACAACAACGGCAAAAGACCGGCTATCGGTATGATATGAGGACTAAAAAGAGATTGATGACGACATCCGAGAGGAAGACAACGACGGCGATAGGCGGAACGGGAATTAAAAGGCGCCACTTTCGGTATGCAGTTGCATAATCAGAGTCTGACACACACTTGGTTTTTCCATTTGGAAATTTCCTGTTTTATTGAGAAGATTTTGAACTTCAATAACGATCACTATACTTACCGAAATTTGAAAAAAAAAATAAAGGTTCAACGGCTTTCAATTTCAAACGAAGGTGATACGCCTTTAGCTAGATTTGAAAATCCCGCCATTTGCCTTGACACGTGTTTCCTCTATGATGTAGTGCTATCTCTTTTCAACCACCGGCGCGGTTTTAGTTCGGGGATTTGTCTGATGTTTCTTGCTTCATTCATCGAGCGCTCCATCATCCTATGTGCGTTCTTGACATGTGTGAGTGCTTGTGCTCATTCCGTTCGTTCATCGTTTCGGCTGTGGTACTACATGCGGGAAGAATGCAAAGGGGAAAAAGAGGGAAAGCGTTATAAAACTGCTAACCTATTTTGATGCGTCGCGGCGCGGTTACTGTACTCTCTAGTCGACGGGATTTTGATGTGTTTGGTAGGGTTCAATGTGCTTTGAAGCATTTTCAGCGCACTTGAGCCGCAGCCCTAGACATCACAATCCGTCAAATAGAATTGTCAGTCAAAAGCACGGATGCGAAGGGGTTCATTTCACGCCGCACGAAGCGGTCAATGGATTGGCTCTTAATGTTTTATCATCATTAAAAGGAGAATTTTAGTGCGATAAAAATTCACCCAGAGTGATGCTTACCTCGAACAACTTCCGGAAGTGACACATCCAACCGACGATCTGTGTGGAATAGAAGAAAAATGGCTGGGTAAACATCCAATTCTAGGTTAGAATGTCTTTCGAAGGTCTTACCTGTTGTCAGGGATTTCCCCGGCTATCCAATCGATTCCCGGTAGGTTCGGTTTCCGCGATCTCTCACAGTATACTCCTGTGATTTGACATTTTTCAAATGCATCAAGCCACAAGAATATACCGCGAAACAGCACACCATTTTGGTTCTCGTACCATACGGGGCGAGACAGCTTTCGTGAAAAAAGCACGTTTTTCTCCCCTCATTTCTTCCATATACAGGCACCAGCACAGCACAGCAAAGGCAAGCGGAAGGCGTTTCTAGGCGAGCTCACTCTAATGACGACGATGAGCAATCATCCGATCGAAGCATGCTTCCATTTAATCCAAGTAACCTACGATTTTCACGATTTCAGAAACCATTTCACCCGGCTAACTAGATATGCGAACGAATTTCACCTATTTTTACACTAGCTTACTGCGACTGAATGAGCAGCGATTATTCAAGAGCGAGAGCCGAAAACCACGCCAAGCTATCCGCCGCACTCACAACTTCTGCAACTTGGCGCGCGAGAAAAGTCACTTTTTCACGTAGAATCTCAATCGATTCCCACTCGATTCCAATCACTGGGACCAGGTGCGTATGGAACCAACCAAAACAATGCAAATTTGCGACATTTTATTGCCGAAAAAAGCCACTAAACTTGAGATAAAAAAAAAACGACAAAACTCACGCACTACACCACCACACCGCGAACAACAGTCGAGAGAAGAGTGGTTTAGTTTAGACGAATCCGACGACCGAAAAACTCTATGCGAACCGAACATCTATCAAGCCGAAGTGAGAATGAAGAGAGCATTGCAGCCGAAGTAGTTGAAAAAAGAATGAAAACTTTACCGAGCGCAATGACGTCACATCCGGATGGGTGGCAAGAAATTTCAAGACAGCTCGAATCGGCTGGCGGTCACGGACTCTGGTGGTGAGCACTTGGAGCAGGCGAGTGTGCTCAAAATATGGCTGATGGGAGGCGGGGTTTTGAAATAGCTGTTGATGAAGCTTCTGTAGAGTCTGTGTTCATACTACAGAGTAATAAAATATTTATTACAATCGTGCATACACACATCACCCCAATGCATTGTTCAAATTACAGTATGATAGCAGGTCAGGGGAAAATAGTGTCAAGTCTGACAAGAACAGCCTGGTCCCAATATCCTGGCTTTTTTAGTTCGTAATCTTTACATGTTTTTCGGAGGCTAATATTTCGAAAAATGGTCTAGGAAAATTTTAAAACTTTAGACATTTTTGCAAAGTCCAAATATTTCAGGAAGCCCGGTATGTGTTCAAACATTGAGAAAAAATCATGTCGCAGAATCTTGAGTTCAGGGTGTCCATCCAACCGGGATTTCGGATTTGCCGGGAAAATACGGAAAACCCCAAATCGCACAGGGAAAGCGCATATATATTCATAACAAGTAACAAGTTTGGTTTTATCATAGTCTTGTAGGCCATAATTTGGTCCTGAATAATCCTTTAAACCTTTATAAAACTTGCAATGTTACTTGGAATGAATATTTTTTTGTGGATAATTTGGATAATTCAACATTAATGTTATTTTGAAACACAATTAATAATTTCAATTGATGATATGGGACTTCGTGAAGCACAAAATGCTCAAAAATATTTTGGTAACAATTGTATCCCTCAAAATGTTGTTTGGCTTAAAGAACTTTAGCATCTAAAATCCAGGAAGATTTGAAGAACTTTTAATACTGCTTAGGTGGTCAATATACTTTTTCCCTCGCTTTTTCCTACATATCAAAACATCATTCAGGCTAATTTTTGCAGGAGAATCTTTGATTTAATACGAATTCATGATTTCATTAGCTTTTGGAGTACTAGATCAATGCAAATCTCATTATATATATTTTTTACAAAATAGACATATTGTAGAGCATTTCTACTGAAAAAATATAATTAACCACTTCATTCGAGCAGTTAAAATGACATTTACTACCACTCGAACTTTGAAATAAAACATTATTTTGAGATTTTTTCTTCTAGAACCTCGAGAAAAGTAGCCAACATTTGTGCGTTTCATTAAAAAATAGAAATTAGTTGGTCCAGTTTTGTGAAATCGCTGGTAGAAAGTCAAGCCAAAACTGCTTGACAAAGTGGTCAATTATCTATAAACGGTTATTTTTAAACGCTTTTTTTTTTGTTAAATGCAGGGGTGATGACGATATATTTTTTTTAATAACGGGGATTGAAAAATTGGGATTGAATGGATACCCTGTGAGTTCTTTTCTAAGTCCATTTAATTGCATTGTATTTTTACTGGACTTGTAATGGATCACATTATTCGAGCAGTTTAAAATGACGTTTCCTACCACTCGAACTTTAACGTGGAACAATATTTTAATATAATGAGAGAGAGAAGGATTAGTATTTTCCATTTAATTCCACTACTTTATTTGCTTATCCTTGACAGATACGCGTATTTCGTCTACAATGTGCAGACTTCTTCAGTGTCTTGTACTAATACTCGACTATTAGTCGAGTATTAGTACAAGACACTGAAGAAGTCTGCACATTGTAGACGAAATACGCGTATCTGTCAAGGATAAGCAAATAAAGTAGTGGAATTAAATGGAAAATACTAATCCTTCTCTCTCTCATTATACAGGTATTCCACTAAGACGCCCACATTCATCAATATTTTAATACTTTTTCTTCTACAACCTCGAGAAAATAGGGTCTTATTTGTAATATGCTTGAAAAATCTGGAATTTATTGTTTCATTTGCGTAAAATCGCTGGTAGAAGGTCGTCTCAAAACTGCTCGACAATATGATTAATTCGGAATCAAAAAAATTCCATGTCTAAATTAAAAAAAAAAATTATGTCCAAGATTGTGAAATGTTTTCTATGTTTTAAAAGCATTTAAATGTGTCTAGGACTGTGAAGTTACAATCATAGCCGTCGTGTGCCGAGGGGGGCGACACATCTAAATCTCAAGTTTAGATGCTCAACAAATCTCACACTAGCGAATCAATCTTCGAAAAATCTTCTTTCATTTGGCGCATCTACTTGCATCGTGCATCATCTTTTTGCAGGAAATCTTCAGAATCGTCATCAATCTTCTTTCTGTCTACTCAGCATGCGCGCAGCTAGCCACAGTAAAACACAATCTTTTCTGCATCGTAGATAGAGTCGTCCCCCTCGTCGTGTGCCTCATTTGTTTACATGTACAGTGTACACCAAACTTTGTTCGTTATTGTTTACCACCACATATTGATTTTTGCTTTTTGTTTTTTTTTTCAATACTCGATGAATTCGAGGGACATATTCTCAATTACTAAATTAATCACTACCTTACGTAAACTTTGAAGGGCCTATCGTCTTGTGTAAACAAAACTTGTATGGTCCTTTTCGCACTAACCGAAGCAGGAGGAATTGCAACACACCGTAATCTGTGAAATTTTACCGAAATCTCAACAGCTGAACGTTCGGTAAACAGTCCGGTGATTTTTCACAGATATTCGGTGAAAAATTACAGGAAATCTGTGAAAAATTACCGAACTGTTTACCGAACGTTCGGCTGCTGAGATTTCGGTAAAATTTCACAGATTTCGGTTAAATAATCTTAGTGTGAAAACTTAACTAATTCTCGTTTTTATCACAAGGCCAAGGACTTTCGACTGAAGTGTAATAAAGAATACAAAACAGTGTCAAAATTTAGAGAAAATTCATGAAGTCCTCTGGGTAGCAAACTTGATTATTGAATTATTAATCAATTCTTTTTTCATCAGAACAATACTATCAGAATGAAACAGGGGAAACTCATAAGTTTTGACAGGCGCAACTATTGGTAATTGAGAGATTTGTCTGATCTGACAAGAGAGTGCGTGCGAGCTTTTGCGCTCTCTACATTACTCTCTTTGCCTGCAGTGCAATCAGATATCCAAGTGCATGACGAGAAATGCACGCTTTAGGCACCCATACATCACAAATGTTCTTCTAATTTAAACTCACACATTCATACCGGTCTGCAAGTATGATACACGTCCAAAGCGTACAGGACTGCTGTTTCCGTGTTGCTCCAGTTTGACGCGTGAATGCTGAAAGTTTCAATTACAACTAGTGGTGCAAACCGCCATGTATTGTGGAAAATTTGTGGTATGTTTCAAGAGCTGATAGAAGGTCTGCTTGGCTTACATCAGACATTTGACCAAATCAAACATGCCACCCACCACCCACAAAAAACTCGCTTTAGGTGCACTATTTAACGAGTTTTGTCATGGTAGTGATATCGACATGCTTAGTAATCAATGGATTGGGGATTAGGCAGATCATCCGAACTGAATTTAATCCTTTTTGAAGCAAACCAAGGTCGATTTAATTGAGCCACACTATAAAATAGTATATTTATGGTCATTTGTGGTCTGGAGTAAAGAAGTACGGCTATAATGTGGCCATAAAATCTATAAAAATCTAAAAGCATTATTTTTAAATTATTTACACCTGTGTCGTACACAGGTTGCACATGTGGACGCGACGCCACTGTTTATATTACATTATTCTATATCAGGTCTTTAAAATATCAAACATTATTCCAGGCAGCCTATTTTTTAAATTTATTTATCTTAGTTATCTCGAATTTTAATTCACCTAAAGAATTTAAAAAAAAATCTCTAAAATTAATCCCGGAATCTTTCAAGTTTTTTTTTATGGTCGAGACTATAAGTCTTAGGCGCATGTAAAATTATCTATGTACATGATCTTTCCACTTGGAAAATTCAATCCAGAAATCATCATTCATAGTGATTTGTTTTTAACGAACTGCACGCCGCAGCGCTGGCATCGGATCACTTTGACGTTTCTATATATTCGGTTTTTCTTGCATGCAACATTGTTTGTGGATCAGCGAGCAAGCTTGTTTTCCGCGAGAAGCCCGCGAGATGTCGTTACAACAGTCCTTCAAAGAATTACGTCTGTTTGTCTGTGATAATACGCATCACACTTGAAAACAGGCGGCTGCTGTTTTTCAGCAGAGCTTGCCTTCTCTTCACTATTCTTTTCGGCGTCCGGGGACGTCACATCCATCACCACAACCTCTTCTTCCAGGACCTCCACCACTTCCTCGTTTGGCGATGCACATCCAGTCACTACACCAGCGTACGTACTAGTCTCTTCCTCATTCCGTTGCTGGTTTTCTTCTTCCGTTCGTTGTTGTACTGGCTGCTTCCGATCCTTCCGCTTGGGGCAGGAATTCATCCAATGCCGCTCCGTCTTACAAAGGAAACACACATTTTTGTTCCCTTGATAGAATATGTTCCCCT
Source organism: Ochlerotatus camptorhynchus (assembly GCF_037179485.1). Classification (NCBI taxonomy): domain Eukaryota; kingdom Metazoa; phylum Arthropoda; class Insecta; order Diptera; family Culicidae; genus Ochlerotatus; species Ochlerotatus camptorhynchus. Next base: position 361,297 of record NW_027040822.1, on the reverse strand, counting down.
TTCGATTGAGGAAATTCAGCGACTTGGGTATCTTGTTTTTGTAACTCCATCCTGTGTGCATATTGAGGCCCAAGGCAGCTGGAAATTGCTCCCGAACTATACGCTTCACATCAGCGTATTTCCCTAGCACCGATGCTAGATCGCTATCCGGGACTTCTGGTGAGAGGTCGAACACTCTCACATATTGAACGGTGCCCCCGCAGGTGACATGCGTACCTCGATTGGCTTCCCATCGCCATAATGAAAAGTTAATTGTTCATGGTTGTTCAACAAGCAATGAAGCATGGAATCTTCTGATTTGAACTTGATAAACATAGATTTTTCCTCCGCATGTGCGAAGCTGAACCCAATTGTCTGCTTTATTTCAACGGACATCTCCAGTTCTTTGCTTCCAACGGGACAACGGCAAAAGCGAACGAACTTCAAACAATGAGTTGCTATCAAAAACCGGCTACCGCAAGACACGCACTGAAAAAAAAAACATAGAGCTGCTTGTGTCGACCTAAGAGGAAATTGTGTGGCAAGTACAATCATACCATAGAGGTAACTCTAAGACTAATAGGTCCCGAAATAATGTGCTCAACTTTTTGGCTCAGCTCTGGTACTATCTTCGGTCCCAAGCTAATCGATTCACCCCTCGAAACATAGGAAAATCCACTAACCCTTCATTTTATCTGTCAAACTTTCATAGGGAATCAAAACAAACATTGTGTAGTACTAGAATTTTGACTAGAATGGTGTACGTTAATCGATTTGCTTGGGACCAAGAGGCTAGTCAAGTAGTGAGCCAATTTAAAAACGTTAGTTTCCATCCATACTCTATGCCCAGGAAGTTGAGAAATTTTCCAACCCGAAGAATTCCTAGACCGGACCGGGAATCCTAGCCATCTACAGCATGGTCTTGCTTTGTAGTTGCGCCTTTGCGACTGAGCTAAGGGAGGTCCCGCGCAACTAATAATATTTAAATTGCCCGTTAAATGTGTACGACGACTGAGGAGAAAAAGCTACGTCTGTTTGTCTGTGATTTAAAGTTCAATTTAAATACATATTATTAGTTGCGCGAATCTCCCACCACAACGCTGGAATCGGATCAATTTGACGTTTCTATACATTCTATCGAATTTGTATGCAACGTTGTTCGAGACTTGACAATCCTAATTTTTTTCGCGAATAGGTCGTGAGATGTCGTTAGTAACTTCCGTGATAATAATTTACATATAGACTTACGTCTGTTTGTCCGTGATGAACCTTAAACTTAACTTTTGCTCGAAAATCTATAACGGCCGATTCAAACGATCTGCGAAACCCATAGGACTTTTTTTTTATCTAGATAAAAATCAAATGTCCAGAATAGATCAGACACGAACCAACTGATAAGTATGATTGTGCTACATTACCCCGAATGTCACTTCCCCGAATTCCATGTGAAAAGAACGAGCTGCAATCAAAAGAAGACAGAACTTCATTCGGGGTGATGACGTTCGGGGAAATGACATTCAAGGTAATGTAGCACAACCTACAGATAGCCTTAACGGTAAAGGCACAGTATTACCAAGCCGGAGGCGGCGGGTTCGATTCCCGGTCCGGTCAAACAAATCTTTCGGGATGGAAATTTTCTTGATTTCCCTGGGCATATATGAGTATCATTGTCCTTGCCACACAATGTACAAATGCATACATTGGTTGGCATGGAAAGCACTCAATTAATAATTGTGGAAGTGCATCTAGAACACTATATTGAGAGCCGGCAACACACTCGTAAAAAAAGCGTTAAAAGTCTAGAAAAACCAGCAGTTTCGTCGTTTAAGAAGAATATTCAAACGAATAGCAGATGCCTCTACCAGTTTTCTTATCAGCGGCATCATATAGTATATCTCAACCTGTTCGTTGGCCTTCGGAATCGCGGTAGTTACTTTGATATGTCGTATGCCACGAACTTATCAGAGGCATTTGAGGTGAAAGCTGTCCCTCTATCGCATCGATTCTCAACCTGGGGTACGCGTACTCCCACTCAAAAAAAAGGACATAGAATGAAGCGATGAAGAGTGAGCTTTATCTTACGGAGGGGCATCCTTGAGAATCGATACTGTATCGAATGTCAAGACCTTTGGTGTCTAATAAGCGTGGCAATAACTCATTTCATCACTTTCAGCCGGTTTGATAGTCTTTGTGTCTTAGCTCAGTCGGTAAAGCCGCAGCTACAAAGCAAGACCATGCTGGAGGTGGCTGGGTTCGCTTCCCGGTCCGGTCTAGGAATTCTTCGGGTTGGAAAATTGTTCGCCTTTCCTGGGCATAGAGTATGATTGTACAATTAATACTTATGCAAAAATAGTACATGCATCGAAAGCTCTCAATTAATAACTGTGAAAGTGCATCTAGAACCCTATGTTGAGAGCACGCAAACGTAATATGTGATAAGCAATAAACTTGAAATGCGAAGAAAAAGAATAATGGTAATACCTAGTGCACTTCACTGCAAGTATGTGCTCATTCTTTTCTTTGCCTCGTTCAAATGGTCCAAGATGATTTACCTGCAGATCTTCGAATGGGATTGTTAGGTATCCGTCTTGAACATAGTTACTTAATCAACAATTGAAGAATTGATTTTCATGTCATGATTTTTGGAATAGCTATCCATAATTGATTCTGGCCAAATAGTCAAAGAATCGACTCAATGTTATAAACTAAAATTATATGTTACAGGGAAAAAGATACATGAATTTTAAAACTAAGTGCGTACTCTTGCCCTACTTTACTCTACAGCATTGCATAATTCTTCATTGATCCCAGCTCAACAGCTTGTTTATGTAGCCGCAAACACTTCGTATACCCATCATAGTAAACAAATTTGAAGGAGAGGTGTTAATGACTGTCCAGGGATGTAGGAATGGCTCTCCAACTGAAAAAAAAACAGTTCAAACAGGGGGCGGGGGTTCTTAAACTTACAACTTTTCTTCAATTGCAAAGGAAATGTTCTTTCCAATAAATTGTCCCAGACAACTGTTTATTACCGTCGAATAAAAAAGTTCAATAATTTATTTCCTGCTCTAAAATGCGCATTGTTAGAATAATTTGAAACAACTGTTGTTTGTATCACTTAGTAATGGGGAGGGTGTATTTTTACTTGTATTTTGTTCATTCGCTGAATCGGAAAGAGTATAGAGCTAATAAATAAAGAGGCGTGTGTAATTTAAATACTAATGTAACAATTAGTACTGCATTATTTGTGTTCGTGTTGTTGTCATCGTTTTTTGTTTTGTGGTTCACTCGAACCTGCACTACATTACATGGCTTAAACCACGCGCCACTGAAGTACACTTGTGTCCAATCCACCAGACGACAGAAGCCGGACGCCATCATGCATGAATTTTACGGCCGTTACGTGACTACTGTGACCTCGGTAGGCATGCGACAGTGACTGGGAAATTAGATCATTCAATTAGATTTATCACAAATTGAAACACTCATTCACGTTACCTTTGGTTGCGAGGCCGGATAGCTGAACAGCCGGACCTTGCCCGTATCGTCGGCTGTGACCAGAAATTGCTCTTCCCCGTCTTTGCAAACGCTGTTGATGTCTGTTCCATCAAAGTTCTCCGGCCAGATACCGACCGTTTCAAAGCACACCGTACAGGACTGGGTAGCCCATTCGAGGTTCTTGACTGTGCTGTGGGATGTTATTTGGCGGCAGAGAGTTGGATTCCCTGTAGGAACGATTGTAAATTGTATTTGTTTATGAATTTTATTCCAAGAACCTAAACTTACAGTAGAGTAGTTCGTAGTCCCCGGAATTTGTTCTCAGCACTGTACTATCCTTGGACCAATCCATGTGGGATACATAACTCGAGTGACCCTAGTAAGAAGCGAACATATGGTTAGATAACGTTGAGAAAGTTTGAAGCTGCTATTACTTACAGAACATTTTCCGATCTTGGAGAATCGATGAGGTACCTTGGTGCATTGATAGATGTAGATACCACCATCCTTCGAACCGAGAGCTAGCAGATTGCTGTCTGGAGAGAACTTCATCGTTTGGATAACGTCCTGTCCATCCTGATAAACAGCCAACAGTTCCCTGGTGACGGTATCGAAAACCATCCATCGACCACCAACACCTCCAACGATGATGGTGTCTCCCGTGTTGGAAAACTGTACCGTTTGGATCGGTTCACCAATGTCCTTACTCCAGACGACGGAATGCGAAAGAGAATCCCACAACTGAAGTAACCGATCGCGTCCACCGGTTACAAACTGTGCCACCTGAGGATGCGACGACAGTGACCACAGCAGATCCGTATGACCCATCACGATCGGCACCAATCCGAGTGTAAAGTCACCCGATAGAATGCAGTTCTTTGTCGTTCCTATGAGCAGTTGCGATCCCTTGCCCTGCGTTGCTACCCGAACCGCACCGAAATGGGCTTCGACCAGTTGTTCCGACTTCAGTCGCATTGAATCATCCATCAGAACCAGTCGACCATCTTTGCCACCGGAAACGAACCCGCCGTTCCGTAAGGCACATATTGAAAAGATCGATCCTTCGTGGACCTTCTTCAAGAATCGACTGATCACGTTTGTTCCCCGAGGCCAGATTGATATATTTCCATTCGAGTCTCCCGTGACCACATCTCCCGCCGGAGTAAACGTTATCGCTGTCACGTATTTAGGCTTCTCTCGGTTCTCAAACACTCCCATTCGCTTGTAAAGCATTCCATTTTGATCCAACGACCAAAATGCGATATGATTCTTCCCAATCGTAATGATCTGACCTTTGTCCAGTGGATGGAATTCCACTGCGACGATCGTATCCACTGAGCACTTGGTCTCGGTGATCTTCCTTCCATTTTCCTTCTTCTGCCAGTCCCAGATTGATATGATCTTGTCCGGAGAGTCGTCGATTGCTGCTAGAATCGTTCCGCTATCGGCTCGACTAAAGGACAGACAGTTGATCGCCCCCGTAAAGTCTCCCAATCCGATGACGTTCAACGTTGCCAGCGATACCGAGTTCCACACTCTCACATGTGGAAGTGTGTCCCTTCCGTCATGGCCACCGCACTGCCCCGTCGCCACCAGTAGCTTATTGGGATGCACGGCTAAACTTTTGACATCGTCTGTATGGCCAACGTAGTGCCGCTGCGATTGTTCGTCCATGTTGTACAGGATGACCACGGCAGCGACAAAATATACCATCTCCCCAGTCGGAAGTTGGTGCAGGTTCGACCGACAGTCCTTACCCCGATACCCGTAGACCCAGTCCAGACGGAGGCGTTTGTTCGGGGCCGGTTGGACCTTGGTCGTTTCGTACGTACTAATTTGAGCTTCTGGAATGTGTAGCACTATTGGACGGCCACTGATATATAGCTTAAGGTAGTCATCGTCGTCCCTCCGTTGGACGTACGCATGGGAACCGGTCTGCTTGGAACCGTTGCCGCTGAGGCCACTGTTCAGATTCAGGAGGGATTTGGTGGAGAAGCGTGACATACTGTTGCTGGAAATGGAATGAAAAATTGAGTTTTACTAGTTTGATCATGAGCTCTTATTTGCGAGTAATTTGTGCGGTCAAAGTCATTGTTTACAACAGCAGTTTCGCCCCAATGAAATGTTGGCACTGATTGTTTTGTTATCTTAGGCTTAGCAATAAAGCGATAAATCGACCTTAGTAAAACAAATGTTTGACTCCAAGAACTATAGATATAACTTCGTTTGAAACATTGCCAGTTCATTCATGATTTTGCAGTTCCCTCCTTGGTTACACATGTTTGTTACTAACATAATATGTTGCCATAGCAAATCTGTGATACCAAAGTGAAAAGTTCCATAGAAATCGAAGGGAATTGAGCTAGTTTATTTGCTTATTTGCTATAGAATTGATCGAAATTCTTGAATTAAATTAATATTTCCTAGAAATCAATTCACTAAAATGCATATATCTCGGTCCAGTAAGCAAAAAGTTAAAATCTTCCTCCGGCAAAATTAATGTATATAAAATTGCTAAATTTGCTCAAATAGTCTACTTTCAAAACAAAAAATAGCGTGTCCCCTTTTGTAGACAAGTTAAGCAATTTTAATTAAAAACATTGATTTTCGGCCAAGAAACTATTTCTTAAATAAAGAAATCAGGTTTCTCGTTATAAATCAACACCGAACTTTGTCTTTGCATCCTCAAACTACAATCCTATGATCATATGGTATTGAGTAACTTTATTTCAAATGTTGTCCTCCCATTTGAACACATTTTTTTTAGAAATTGTCCTGAATTTTTTTTTTTCAGAAAAAATGAAGCATGCAACCTTTTAACATTTATTAATTAATTGTTTTTAAAATTATGATTCCTAAGAGCCTATTCTATAATTCTAGCAGGGAGCAAGTAAAATTTTCGATTAAATTTGTTTTGGGACACCCTAATATTTACCAAATGGCTATCGACGCTCGTCGGTGATTGGCACTCGATTGCAATACAGAGACCGACGTTAAATAAAGGGAAAAGGAAACTGAACGATATGGAATGAAAATGCTTTTGGTCTATTTATGGTGGTGAGCTCAAGCCGGATTAAATTTGGATCGTGATTATTGGACTGCTTTGATGTCGTCATCTAAATTTATCAATCATATTCTTGACAATGTAATCTGTACCAAAAGTTAATCCATGTTAGAACCAATCACAAAGAATTTATGCCGTTTTTTAAAGTTTCTTAAATTTCTCCTACAATCGTTATCTTTCTGCTACACAGTCGTTATCTGACTGCGATACAATGTTGCTCGCAAATTTTTAACAAAAACGAAAATAACATCCTTGTGGTCGATGTTTAGTATATTACCATGGACATGGTCAATTTTCGATAAATTTGCCCAAGTTAATAACGTTGATTATGAATAAAATAATTTAGTTGGTAGTTCCACGAAAACTAAATCGCATGAGACGCATGATGCTGTCATGCAAAAATAATGCCTTTAAAACAGAATCTCTCCTACTGGTGAAACAGATTTTACGGGGAAGCAAATGTATATGAATAAAAATATGCAGACACAAACGTCAGCTTATTCAAACAACCTGCGAGAATTGCGCAAGAGACTGACTTCATCCCCAAGCTCATCAATTACCACCTCATTTGCACCGCCATGATTTATATTATATTCCGTACTCACCCGGTACTGCTGACCGACGGACCCGGTGATCCGCTCACAAAGTCCCCGGTTGAACTCCACCGTTTTCCCATGCCACCACTACCCACCCCGCCGATCCCGACGGCCGAGGCGGTCAAATTTTGCATATTTGGCTGTTTGGGTGATGGCGACGGGGCCGGAGATATCGAATGGCTGCTCATCGAATCGGAATGCAGAGAACCGTTGGAGTGGTGAATCGCCTTCTGCGCTAGACTGCTGGCCTTTGCGGTGGACATGTTCCGCGACGGGGAACTCGTCACCCGGGACGGAACTCGACCGAAGCGTTTCTCGTCCACGCTGGAGTTTACTGAAATGGAATGACATGGTTTAGTAGGTGAGTGGTTGAGATACTAAAACCTTCCGGTGTTGCCATACGTCTAGTTATGGTATTCCGCGAAAACCGAAAACTCTTGCTGGACATCACGGAACCGCTGTGTGAGCTTCCTTCGGTATTTTTAGCGTTATCATAGCTGTTGTCGATTGTACTCAACCGTCGCAGCACGTCGGCCAGGGTGGATTTAAGACAGACGATTTCATCCTTCTGTTCCAGCACTATCCGCTCCAGATCGTTGACGCGTTCCACCAGACTGGCTTTTTCCGTTTCCAGCATTTCCTCTGCAACGGAACAAACACAAACAAGATAACATCAGACGCAGGTTATTGATGAGTTTGCAGCTTTTCGTGTATCGATTGATGGAGTGATATCAAATAGATTTAATAGATATAGCAATTATCATTACGCCATCCTTTTTGAACACCACCAACGTCCTTGGAGGGGGAGGTTTTGGGCGCTGCAGCAGTCTCAGACGCCTTTGATTCACCTTCGGCCGCCATTCTAAATATTCTCATACGTGACTAGATTGGAATCTTTTCGCACTCACACAAATCATCGGTAACTTTGATCTACACAACACAACATGTTTACTTTGGCTAGATAATTCAACATCAGAAAGACTGAAAATAACAGATTACATATTGCTTGAAAAAAAAAAACTAGCCGATAACCAAAAAAACGGAAAACTATTATAGATAACACATCACTCCCAGAGAGGAAGGGCCGACTGGCGAATGTTGTTCGCACTGTGTAGAAGACTAAAATACGAACGACTATGTAGGCACAACTATCAGCTGCCTGCTGTTGATCGGTCGGTGGCTGGGTGACAGGAGTCTGCCGGAACAACCATTAGTATCGGTACGGTGCGCGCAAGCGTTGGAATTTGGAGGAAAAAAAAATGCCACAACGACATAGTCATAGCACAATCACATGGTTCTGGAAATTTGCGTTATGTGAGAATGTGTTGGGATTTGTATAGGTCGGTATCGGCTTTTATTCCCCGAACACGACGCTATCACTGCCGGTATCGATATCAATATTGGTTATCAGTGAGGGGGCGAACGCCCGCTCACCACCGTTATCGAGGGTTCTTCAGATTCCAAATAAAGTGAATATTGACCGCTTGTCTACTTAGATATCAAGTGAGGTTGTTGCCAATATGATTGTTTTCTGTTTTCATCGCTCTTATGAGAAATGCTAGAGCGATAAGTTGGGGTGGGTGGAGATATGTGAAGCATTGCTTTGAAATGCTTTGAATTGTGGTCAATTATGATTAAAGTAGGGACAATCATAACCCTTACATCATGACGTTTCTGTTCCTCCTGGGATAAGAGCTTCGTGGCGACGTTCCTTGTGCTTTTGAATACTACTTCTGTTTTCACATAATTTGTGAAGAATGAGAAGGAAGTCAAATTCCTAATGTTGCGATGAATTTCAGTTTATGAGCCAATGATGTTGGGGTAAGGACATTATCCGTTCTTGAGCTAAAATGCAGTGTATTAAAATAGAAATTCCGGAGAATCCCAGAAGAGTTTAGTGCTAAACTTTTCCTTTAAGTTTAGTTCCGGGCAATTTCATTTTCGTCAGCTGAAGATCCTTATTGGTGGATTCAATTCCTCATGCTACTCATGGGAATTTAGCAAAGTGAAAATGTTCCTCCCACCACTGCTTGATACACAGAAAAGCAGATACAAACGGCGCCACAAGCCACAATCTTAAAACAGTAGGTGATGGTATCCGTTGACACAGACCTGGTGGTTATCTTGAATCATCGTAACCATCCATACATTCTGTAACACCGATATCATGTATAGAATTATACAATTCAGTAAATTCCTCAACAGCACCACAAGTCCACATTTTCTTGCTGTGTAAGAAGAAATCAATCAGTTTAACTTTACTTACTATATTGGCTCATTTAGCGGCTCTTCAAAACAAAACAATTAATTAACCATTGTCGCCCATCACTATGCAACATATTCAGTTCAGCCATAAGAAAGGAATACTAATACCATGCCCAATAAGATAAAATCAATATTAATTATCGCCCAATCTCTGTGAGTAACGCATCCAAACAAACAAGACGCAGAAGCGAAAACCGCAGATCACACACCTTGAGATGATTGAAGTGGAAAACTCTAAATCTAAATGGTATAACACCAGTATAGTAAAAAATTGGCTCGAACATGTACAGGGTGTCGACTATATGGGAAAATCTGGAACATCAGGGAATTCATTTTTAGACCTGGAAAATCATGGAATCTCTGCAAATTACATTCTAATTCAGGAAAATGTTTATTAATAAGTATGACTGACTTCACTAATTCAAAACAACTTAATTACTCGGTGTAGTTTAAGGATCGTTGTTCATTTCAAATTTTAAATAGAGTTGCGAACTTGTGGTTGTTCAATGCTTGATGTTGCATTTCTGCAAGTTGACCATAAATAACTCAAATAAAAGGATATTTCAATGATTTTCGGCCCAGCATTAATTCAGCGTGTGTGGGGGCGACCCCGGCGTTGTGGATCGAATCCATACCTCTCACGCCAAAATCACGAGTTCAAATCTCACCCCAGACAAGTCACGAATAACCCAAGAGCGTTAAAATGACTATAATAAAAAAACCTCCAAATGGGTAAGTACTTCTCTTAATAGAAGTAACAGCTGATTGCGTCTGATAAAATTTAACCTTCGAGTAGATTGGGGCGTCTGCTCGATCCAGCTATGTGCAATAAAAATCATTGAAGTGCATTGAAGCTCCTTTGAGTAAATGCAAAAAAAAGGTAAAGAATTAAGAGAAGAGGATGATTTGTTCCAGAATACTTGTAGTTATTATAAAGAGCTTTGAGTGTGTTGGTTTATTTCCTTTAAATTCCGTTATAATTGCTTATCTGTTGACAGATACGCATATTTCGTCTACTACTTGCAGATTTCATCAGTGCCAAGTACTAGGAAAGGGACAAATGGTACAAAAAGTTTTGTAGATCTTATAATGACAATCATTAGACTAGGTACACAATCGCGCGTAATAAGTATTCACAATCGATAAAGAAAACTCGTTGTGAATATGTTCAAAGGAAGATTGATCAGCATCAAAACAACAGCAAAGAGTTATGGAAAATTTTGAAATCTTTATTAAAACCTAGTAATTGCAAACCGCGGTCCATAACTTTTAATGGCACATTAGAACAGTCAGAACCAGGCATGGAAAATCATTTGCATTCATTTCATACATTCATTTACATTCATTTGCCTCTAACTTTTTCATCAACAGCATTCCGCAAAATGGTGTATAGAGCTTTTGTAGGGTTTGTTATTAACTACAAGTTTTGGTCATAACTCAAATCTGTATCTCTTATGCATCACGAACTAGAGCGGGCAGAACTTGTTACTGTTTTTCAGTGAATGTAAAATACATTCACTGAAAAACAGTAGTGGCTTCTGTTCACTTTGCTTCGTCATGCATAAGAGATACGGATTTGACTTGTTAACAAAAATTGTAGCTAATGAGAAAACCTACAAAAGTTTTATTGATCATTTTGCGGAATGCCTTTGAAGAAAAGAGTTAGAGGCAAATGAATGTAAATGAATGCATGAAATGAATGCAAATGATTTTCCATGCCTGGTCAGAACAAGTAATTGCAGCTAAGTTTAATGATTATTTCGTAGACAGTGTTTCATTGATTAATCAATCTATTGAATTGGTCGATGAACCTGACGAAATAAAACAGCCAGTTAATATTAGTTGCAGATTTGAAGTTTTTCACCCAATTATATTAGATGAACTTAGAGTTATTTGTTTTTCATTAGGAAAATCGGCTGGAGTAGACAATGTTAATGCTAGAGTTATTCAAGATTGCTTTCTTGTCATTGGCCACATCTTTCTGGACCTTATTAATAAATTATTGCAGAATGGACATGTACCACAAATTTGGAAGGAATCCTTAGTTATTCCTATTCAAAAAGTTGCTGGAACGATTAAAGCCGAAGAGTTTCGTCCCATCAACTTGTTGCACACATTAGAGAAAATCTTATAACTTGTTGTTAAAGGCCAGCTGTTGGATTATTTGAATAGCAACTCTTTGTTGATACCAGAACAATCGGGATATCGGGAAGGTCATTCTTGTGAAACTGCGTTGAATTTGGTGTTAGCAAAGTGGAAAGACAACTTGGAGCGTAAAGATACGATTGTTGCTGTTTTCTTGGATCTGAAACGCGCTTTTGAAACAATTTCTAGACCCTTACTGTTAAGTACAATCAAGCGCTTTGGAATTACGAGTACTTTATATAGATGGTTTGAAAGCTATTTGTCTGACAGAACTCAACGGACTGTTTTTAATGATTCTGTTTCCAGTCCCGTGGGGAACAACCTTGGAGTGCCCCAGGGAAGTGTATTAGGGCCCCTTTTATTTATTATGTATATTAATGACTTTCGACGTGTTTTACGGTTTTGCGACATTAACCTTTTTGCAGATGATACTGTGTTATTCATTGCAGCTAAAGATTTAGAAGTTGCCGTCTCACACTTGAATGAAGATTTGCAGTATCTAAGTAGATGGTTGAAGTGTAAGCAGTTAAAATTGAATACAAGTAAAACTAAATTTATGGTAATTTCGCGGAATCGATTAAATGAGAACGTCTCTGTTGTAATTGATGATGAGACTATTGATCGCGTTCAGGAGATTAAATATCTTGGCGTGATTATTGATGACAAACTTAAGTTCAACTCTCACAATGACAATGTCATCAAGAAAATTGCCAAGAAGTATGGAATTCTATGTCGATTGAAAAACGATTTAACTATTGCCAGTAAAATACAGCTATACAAATCAATCATCTCTCCTCATCTTGACTTTTGCCCTTCCATTTTATTTCTGGCCAATGCAACACAAATATCGAGATTACAGCGCTTGCAGATAAAATAATGCGTTTGATTTTGAGATGTAATAGATTCACTTCCTCAACTTTGATGTTAGACGCCTTACAATGGTTGTCGGTGAAGCAAAGAATTGTATATTTGACTATGGTGTTCATTTTTAAAGTAGTTTACGATTTGCTGCCTCGATATTTGTGTGATCGAATTGAAAGAGGAAGTGACTATCATAGATATAATATTAGAAACGCGGATGAAATAAGAACACCACATTTCTTGACTTGTGCTTCACAGAATTCATTATATTATAAAGGAATAAATGTTTTCAATTCGATGCCCAGACATATCAAACGTTTAGCAACACTTACAGAATTTAAGAGACACTGCATTTCACACGTTAAAACTGTCTTTTGAACAGTTATCCAGTGATTTTTTTATGAATTGACAAATTATGTATTTTGACGAAGTTATCTCTAACGGATTATTTTATATGGATAGCTGTCATAACGACTTTTTAATAATTATTGTAGCACTGCAAAAACTATTTTGTTCGCCACGATGGTGATGATGGATTTTTGATATTTGATTTAATAGTAGTAGTAAAAAAAAAAGTAGTAGTCTACAAAGGTTTGAGCCTCGCGCGCGTATTACGGATATAGAGGACTGAATTTAACATTTGATAAAAAAAAAAATGCAATTTTGAAGCTTATTTGGAAGATACCTTGAGTTAGTAGTAAGTTTTCTGGCAAATGTTGGGGGTTCGTGATCATTCCTGACATTGCTGAAAATTATGATAGCATCAGATTGCGGGGTTACTAGTGTAATAGGATGCTTTGTTGATTGTTCATTAACTCTTGATTGCTTGTAATACTTATGAATATTTTAAGTGGACAAAAAAGGCGAACTAAGAGGTGGACGCCTGAGCTTTTCAACATTTATATCGCTGTGAAGCAACTGTAAACTCTAGAGGGAATTTATATCTTTAACTGAAACCAGTTCGATTTTGTTTGCCAACCTGGTTAAAATGTCATATTTAATTATCTTAAAGATAAATCGTCCAGCTCAAACCTTTGAGACTCGCCAAATGTCCTTCTCTTTAAACTGTCCACGTGGCGTATAAATAGCCACTAGTCGAAGCTCATGATTTTTATGAAGACTGAATGCTCAATTTCGGAAAGAGGTAAAATTTAGCAAATCAACTTAATTACGTTAAGGTTACGTTTCTGTATTTAAGAGACAATCAGCTTAACTAATAAAATTAGCTTAAACAATGTATCACTGAATAGCCTTATTCCGACGAGAACCGTACATAATCTGTATGATTATTCAATACTTCCCGCTTAAATGTACACCGCCTATTAATAAGATAACATAAATCCCGTAGAACATTGCTAAAACTCCTTGAAAGCAAATCTAAGTGCAGACAAACAATCTATTGTTGTCCTTCCTCATCATAATGCCATTAATGTGCCAAATGTTTATAAAACATTATTATCTCCTTGTGTACCTTTTTCTTCTTCTTCTAAGAATGCATCAACAAATCCAGACCAGCCAAAACAAATCCCTAAAAATCTTGGTAGGACCGTGAGTGACGTGGGACAAATTGATTCTCGCCTACGTTTATCTTTGCCATTTTCTGTTTCTCTTCGTACCGCCACACAAAACTTGGTCCGACGAAACAGGAAGAACCCCCCGTCCATGTCGTCGACCGCTTCAGCAAAAGTTTCAATAAACAAGCCAAAAAAGTGCTGACTTGGTGACATGTTCGAATCACTGATGCGATGCGTCTCACTTTCGTCATCCAAGCAACCAACGCCAACTAAATACAACCCCAACATGCTTTTGGCAAAGTGAAGAGGGAAAAACGACCAAAAAAGTACCTATAGCCAAGAAAATCGGCGTGACACCTGAAACCGCTTTCTTGCGTAAAGTTATTTTTGTAAATTGCATACTACTTTTTCAACAGTTAGCGATTGCGGAATTGCGCGTCTTTGCTTTGCTTCGCCTTAGTTCCCGCCATTCAATGAAAATTTCGGTTTTATTAGACCATGGCACCCTTTGTCCATACGGTCTTGGGTTTAATTGATGGCAGTTAAAAAGCAGAACGCATTAAAAGTAATCAGCTGTCTATATTTGGCTGACTACCACAAGATTTACATTTGCCATTTCGGAAGTCACAAATATGCGAACCGCACCTCTTTATTTTCCTTGAAAGCTGGTGGTCATCCTTGAGAAACGAAAAATAATACTGAACAACTCAAAGCCTACTGCCATGCCCGCAAGAACCACGAGAGTGTGAGAAATTAGTGTCATAAAATTTCGAGTCAAAATCGTAGGAGTCATCACGATCGTCGTATTGGGATGGGTGTGCGCAAATATTTACTTTCCGATTGTGGAGTTTAGAGTCGGCAAAACGCTCGCATAAGAAGCATCAATAGCTAAGAAAAGGAAGATGATTTTTCAAAAGGACGTATCTGCTCTTGTAAAATAAGATTCAAACGTCAATTATTTGTCGAAACTCTAAGCTCGCCCACGCAAACTAAGAATCGCCCACACCATCAGAAAGGGTAATGTTCCCCCAACAAGATAGTGGTGTCAATTTGTGGGGGAGAGCTAAGAGTTTAGACAAATTGATGTGTTTGGTTTATGTTGATACGTGGCTACTTGAGGTTAGTTGACCGGTTGCAAAAAGCATGACCCTTGCCATCTAGGGGGGATCATCTCCCGAGTAACACAATTATCCCCGATCCAATTTGGAGTTTTGCTTAATTGACTGCACTGGCGGCTCCGGGGAGGGGTCAGGAGGGGCACGTGTCCTCGTATTGTGAACAGTGAATACAATTAATCATTTTGTTCGACCATTTTCCACAGAGATGGCGCTGTTCCGCTGGTAGGAAGTGATAAAAATCCCCATATAGAAATTGAGAGAAGTGGGAATAATTCGCTTTCGGTTCATATTCAGGTCAAAAAAAGTGAACGACAACCTAAAGAAATTAATCAGGGACTTAGTCGTTCAGTTTTTTCCCGAAAATTATTGTTTAACAAGCTACAATTAAATAAAAATGATTTTTCCCCATACAGTTTTACCTGATTTACTACCAGTCCCCAGAGAGCCAAAAAAATTCAAATTTGAGAGAGAAATTCTCTCTCACGAGCTAAATCTCTCAACATGCCATGTATTTTGTTGACACCCGATTTGTGATTTCCCTTTCACAGATTACAAAATAAAGTACCTGGCACTACAAAACATGTCTGGTACCTCTATATATGCATTTGCTTTAACATTTGAAGTCCCTCCTTTTTTACATATTCTGCGCAAAAGATACTTTATGCCCCGCCCCATACATAAAATTCGGCGGGAAATTATGTGAGGGGTGAGCTATTTTGTGTGCAGGATGTGTAAAAAAGGAGGGACTTCGAATAATAATCTAAATGCATATATAGAGGTACCAGACATGTTTTGCACTGCAGTGTCCTCTGTGAACAATTATAGGAAAACAGATTGTGTCTAGTTTCCGATAGATGTCACCGCAAACGACAGCTGTGACATCTGATGGAACATGAATGCAGAAGCTTGACAAAATGATTAATTCTCACTCACCTTTTGTCTATTATATTATACTGTTCACTTTGTGCCAAGCAGTTTTTACTAGACTTTTATTAAGTCATGGAATTTTTATTTGTTGATGTCCAATATGGTTAATATGTTAAATTAAAAAAAAAAACGATTGGATTTGGAAACTGTTCTAGAAAATTTTAACTTGAATTAAGTGCAACCAAGTGAATTAACTGACTGTGGGACTACAGTAAAATTGTCTAGAATTTTGGATAGAAATTCCACTTAAAAAAATCAAAAATCCTCACGGATATCCCGAAACATCACAAAATTTCTTAGGAGTTCTCAGTAGAATTCCATTCTAGTTCTGAGGACTTAAAAGGTGATTGTGAGAAAAACTTCAAGCAAAATCTAAGAATAACTTCCAAGGAAACCGTTGTCAATCAAATGTAGACCAGTTTAAGTTAACATTTAACATCTATTTTAATTTTTAATTTCTGAATAACCTAAAAAAGAAACGTTTTTTGGAGCATTTTTGTTCATTGTCAAATAATAACAAGTCATTATTATATTTAAAGGCACGTTCCCGGCATAGCTTGTTCTTTGGTTGTTAATATAAAACATATTTCTGTTTCTTAGGACCGAGTGGGAGCATAAAAGTTTAGATTTTCTAAAATGTCTGTGGCATTCACTCTTTGTGCTATAACATCGTTTATAAAAGCTATCATTGCAAACTGCCTTCGCTTTTAAAGTTCATCCAAATTGATCAACATACATCGAGACTCATAAGATGATAAGGGTAAACTCTTCCAGCTTAGCTTTCTTAGAGCAAATAATAGAAACTGATTTTGAACTAATTCAATGCGGTTTATATGAGTATCTTGATATGGAGCCCAGACTATACTACAGAACTCAAAGAGGGGCCTCACATATGCTACGGATAATGTTTTGATTGTGTATGAAATGAAAATAAAAACTTTTTAATAAACCCTAGCATGTGTTACTTCTGCCCCAGGTCCCTGGTCTAGAGTCACGGGGACCAACGGGGTGGGCTTTCCACAAGCCTCTTTTGTTGGCTTAGCTCACGACTCTTCCCCAGGTCGACTCTCGACAAAGAGTGGTATGGTGAGGCTGATCAGGGTGCAAATAACACTCTATTCTCATCGCTCAATGCTGGTGATATAGGGTAAACTACCCAAACGGTAACACATGTTACTTGCCTTATAGATAATGTTATTATGATGTTCAGCAAAGCTTAATTTAGAATCTGGTATAACACCTAAACCTCTAACTTGATTGCACCTTTCAACTCTTTTTTGTCCTATTTAGCATGCACATCATATTTTTCCAATAATAGATGTCATTGGACACATAAGATTCATGTGATTTTTCAATTATGAGGTCACATGAAAGGTATGTGAAATTCACATGGATATTTATGTTATGAGTATATCACGATGACCAGTGAACCGGGAAATCGTGAAAGCTAGAAAAAAGCCGGGAATTTGAAGTTACCGGAAAAATCCCATGTATTTCGGATCGCAGTAGGCCGCGCTTGAAAGCTGACATGTTTTTCTTTTGCTGCGTATTTTTCGTAAGCGAATTAAACACTTTTTGGCTTAAAAAATGTAGTTTCAAGTGTTCATAAACTTATCATTTAGTGATATATCGTCTTTTGCTTGTGTTTGCCTTGAGTGTCTCGGTTGACATTGAATCTAACCCCCAAAATATATGACGCAGCTTCAGTGCCAGCAGTTGTTCGGTGTCGATTTTCATTGTCTCGGAGCCCGGTTTTCCGAGTTCGGATGCTACACTTTCGGCGTGTAGTTCTATTGAGAGATCGCTCCGGTTGGTGAACTAGCCCGGAAACGTGTTGATAATGTGTCCGTCGCGAGTTTTGGTGATGATTCGGTGGCCGACGTTGCCGTGAATCAGCAAGTTTTCCGCTTGCAAAAGTGCTCGACTGCTGGTCTCTCGCCGGTGTCGGAGATTGCGAAAGATGCCTCGCTGGATACGCCCAAGACTGGACGGGTGGCAGTTGGTGGCCGCGAACTGTTCCTGAGGAAAGCACTAGACGCGAACCTCCTCCCAGATGACCATGGCAATGCAAGAAAATTTGTGTTCGTTAAAGGAAGTATTACGACAAAGGTGCATCACGAAATGCAAAGCTTAGAGAAAATCAAAATTACGGAACCCATGGATTGGAGGATCAAATTAACATGGTGAGACCAGTCCAAATACATTTTATAATTAAAAAAAAACATAAAGTAAATACGTGCCAGGTTTTTAAAGAATATTTTCGAACCTGGAAGCGTGTGTGTAATACCAATATCCATTTGATAACGGTGATGCATACATGCGGGGCTTCTTGTAAGTGAAAGTAACCTCGGAATGGACGTTACTCTCCAGACATTCTGAAATGGGTTGCTAGATCTGCAATAGAGCTATCACTTTCTAACTCCCGGACTAAAGCTGTCTACAATGACCATAAATGCGACATTGCAGAGATAGTTCGACAGTGAGCATGCATAAGGGCCTATACGCGATGATCGATTCTCTTCGTCGATTTTCTCTTTCGTTAATAACTCGCTAGATTTAACGTTTATCGGTGCGTTTGCTGTTGCTTTCGATATGCAATACAACCTGTAACTACTCTGCATTGAACAAATTCTAGAAAATAGTATCGCTTAGCTGTAGCAATGCAAAGAGAAAATCGATGAAGAGAATCGATCATCGCGTATTCGCCCTTATGCATGCTCACTGACGAGTTCTTCTATAATAACACTGCCGGTCAGTGGGGGTTAGAAAGAATACACACACACACACACACACACACACACACACACACACACACACACACACACACACACACACACACACACACACACACACACACACACACACACACACACACACACACACACACACACACACACACACACACACACACACACACACACACACACACACACACACACACACACACAGTGATGATCGATGACCGGCTAAACTTCAACAGCCACGTCGAATATGCCTGTGAGAAGGCTTCGAAGGCCATCAACGCGATAGCTAGAATCATGCCGAACAACGCTGGTCCCAGCAGTAGCAAGAGGCGTCTTCTGGCCAGCGTGTCATCATCGATACTGAGATATGGAGGTCCAGCCTGGGTTCCAGCGCTGGAAACGAAGCAGAACCAAAGGAAACTGAGCAGTACGTTCCGGCTCATGGCCATGCGAGTCGTGAGTGCGTACAGAACCATCTCGTCGGAAGCAGTATGCGTTATCGCCGGTATGATCCCTATCGGCATCACCCTGGCGGAGGACAGTGAGTGCTACAGGCAGAGAGAAGCCGGAAGAGTACGGAAAGTTGTGAGAGTGGAGTCATTGGCTAAGTGGCAACAGGAGTGGAACACGACGGAGAACGGTAGATGGACACATCGACTAATACCGATTCTTTCGACCTGGGTGAACAGAAAACACGGAGAAGTCAATTTCCACCTAACGCAGTTCCTGTCTGGCCACGGCTGCTTCAGGAAATACCTGCATCGGTTCGGACATGCAGCGTCACCCCTCTGTCCGGAGTGTGGCAACGTCGATGAAACGCCGGAGCATGTGGTCTTTGACTGTCCAAGGTTCGAGGCAGTGCGAACGGAGATGCCCGTCCTTAACGTGGAGAATGTCGTTGATGAAATGTGTCGAGAGGAGGACTCTTGGAATGCCGTCAGCAGGGCAGTCACACAGATTATGTCAGAGCTGCAGCGTAAATGGAGAGAAGAGCAGCGATCTAGCAACGCCAGCTAGCGCTGAGAGTACGACAAGTGCATGAGCACAGCCACCCCCCGAAGTAGTCGCTTCACAGTGGTCCCGGGGGGATCCAGGCAGAGGAGAGAGTAAGGAATGGGTTTTAGTGGAGCTGCACTAGGCAACTAGTGGATACCACACCGTGCCACCTTCACTACAGGCCAGGCTTCTTGAAGCTTTCCTAAACCTTACTATAAAAAAAAAAAAAAAAAAAAAAAAAAAAAAAACACACACACACACACACACACACACACACACACACACACACACACACACACACACACACACACACATACCGGAAAAATCCCGTGAATTTCGATGACAAACCGGAAAAAATAGATTTCAAGACCCTCAGACTGGACTAGATTTTCAGGATACAGTCACTAATAAGAGAATGTTAGAAGTTTTTTCCAAAGAAAATTTGAGCAGATTTTAGAATGGATTCTAGAGATAACACCAAGGAGTTTCAGTGAATATTTTCGAGTTTTAGGAAAACCAGAGATCTCTGAAAAATTACGACCATGACGATTGTGAAGAGGACGCCAAAATTCGTGACGATACCAAGGGATTGGAATTTTGATGGTTCAATTGCATAGGCATTCTCAGAAGATCTTTAAAGAAGTTCCAATGATAACTCCAAGCGCATTTCGCATATAATTTTTAATGATAATGCCATGCAATTTCCAGAAGAATTCAGAGAAGAACTCCAAGATAGTTCTAAGCAAAATTTTAAGACAATTCTCGACTGGAGAATTTCCCCTGCCCGATGGTGTTGGCAGGAAAAGGGGATTACAAGTATTGCTCACAAACGCTGATAGGCCCTTTTTAATTTTTGATCGAGAACTCGGGAACTTTTTGGAGAATGCCGAGAATTCAGGCGAATTAAAAAAAAATAAAGCTTCAGTTAATTCTTCGAAAGAGTTCAAAATTCAAAGAGAATCTATGGCCGAATTTCAAGAATTTTTGGAGTGTTCTACAGAGAATTTCTGAACTGTTATAAAGATATTTTCAAGGGACTTCCAAAGAGAATTTCAAATGAGTACAATCAAATAAAATTCAGTAAGGTTTTGATCCAATTTTCATAGACAAATTGTGAAGACTTCTAGCGTGTTTCGAAACAAAGTTGAAGAACCAGGAATTATGATGCTGTCTAAGAAATTACCCATTTAACCTACACAGACAAAAATGCAGGATTTTAACTGTTGTGTAAAATTTCCCTAAGAGCTAAAGAGACATAAACAACAAAATTATTTGCAATATAAGGCGCTTAAATTTTACATTTTTTCTTTAATACTTTATTATTGTGATTTTAGCCACTTCTGGGCTAGTACATCAACAATCGCTGAAATTTAAACGATTTTTTTTTTCAGACGTTGTAGTGATCTCTAAGGCTCAATCGCATTCAGTGTTATGCTTAATTCAAATGTATATCGCTTAACCGGTAAAATTTTCAAAATTCTGGGAAATTACTGCTCGAGATTTGTTGGTCACCCTGGAATTTCTGGACTGTTATAAATAAATTTTCAAGTGACTCCCAGAGAGAATTTAGAAGAAATGTGAAAAGAAGTCTGTCAAAGAAAATGCTAGACAACAATCGAGCAAATTTTCATAGACTAATTGTGAAGACTTCAAACGTGTCGCAGAACGAAATTCAAGCTCCAGGAAGGATGCTGCTGTCTTAGAAATTTCCCAATTAATCTAGTGATCTCTTCAGCTCAATCGCATTTTTCGGTTTTCACAGAGTGTACCCCCATATAGAAATCATAGACGTAGTCCTACGTCAAAAAATCAAGATTTGAAAAACGCATAAGATTCCGAGTCTGCAGATTATTCTTCATCCCAGAATGAGATTTTTTTAAATTCTATGACATGAAAATCATCGTTGCTAATTTAATATAAATCAAATATCTGAGATATTGAAATATTTCATGATTATTGCACAAAAGTTTTTTTTTAACATTGAAATGTTTAAAGATCTGAGATTTAAAACAGGTTACGATATTCCGAACCAAGTGAAAATCAATCATATATTATAATCAACCGGATCACTGCCATTGGGATTGTGCCCCCCTTCCTTTGTATGACGCCTGAAGCCGCCTATGAGCAGAGCGTTTGAAAATGATTCGCTTTGTCATTTTATGGTTTGCCCCGAGTTGAAATAATGTTCGTCTATTTCGAGTGGCTTAAGTGGCGGATTCTAGCAATTGGCGGGCAGTTGCTAACATGGTTTTATATCGAGCCAATATTGAGCTGCTAAATAAATAGAGAAAAATGCGGGGGATGGATGGGACGAAAATATTTGAACTATTCGAGATAGTGGTGACTATTTATCGATATCGTTGAGTACGTCGTAAATTGCGATGTGGTTGTGTCCCTATGGTGAAGTAATTCAACTGAAGGTCGTGACACGCCAGTACCGCGATCAATCAACAGTCAATCGATAATAGTTTAAATCCATGTTGGTCCGTCTTACTTGTTACCACTGTGGTTGACCTATGAATTTGTGCACACGAAAAGTAAAGGACACCCTCTTGGAGATTCCCTTATAACTTTTATAATAAGATCACTTTTATAAAATTATTTAGCACAAAAAATACTCGCAAAAAATAGCTATTTTTGCAACAAGTCATTATTTGATCTGATGTTCAGGGTGTCCACTTTTTTTCGTGAACAGATCTACAGATTTTTAACAACACTGCTTGTTACTGAAAGATATCATTTAACTCGCGGCCTTTCCATCCTGGCTTAAAATGTTAGTAGTATGTACTTCACCAAGAGTCATTTGTTATATTTCCATCTAGTTCGATGCTGAAAGCGTTCAGAGATATTCGGACGGCTTTGAACATTCCTGCTTCAAAAAATCAAAAGAACACCGGGACTCTCAAGTTGAAATAATGCTGTTAGATAAAATCGAAAAAGCATCTGATGTATGACATCAGAACATGGGTTGATTCAAAATCACAATCTCTACGGCTAAACTCTACTCATTGTCAATATGGGAACCACTTCTGCGGTAATCCACGAGAGTGGTGATGAACAAAACACTCGAAAAGGCGAAATCCCATATTCTTAAGAATAATCCAAAATACACACACACAAAACTTACCCGATGCTCCGTAGGCGCTCTTGAGATGTTGCAAATGGTACGACGACGACCGGCTTACATTGCTGGCGGTGGTGGCCATTGAGCTCTTGAAGATGGAACTGCTGCTGGCCGACGTCGTGGTACATTCCGAAATTGTCTCAAATGCGTGGGTTCCATTATTCCGCGGTTCGCGATCGCCATTGTTATTGTTATTGCTAATGTGTCTCTCGATGCCGTCGCCGATCATGGTTTGCTCGGCGCTGACGGCGGCGCTCATATTTCCTTTCCCTACAGTCTACTGCGGAGGTGAGACTCTATGCGAAAATCTATCAGTCTATCGTAGTAGGCAATGCCGCGCTGAAGTCGATCGACACGACGGTGGGGTGCCTACTGTGGTTATTTACTGCTTTTCACTTTACCGACTATACTGACTGGCTGTTGTAATGATGTCATCCGAATTGAATATTCGATAAAAATAAAAAAAAGCGATCCGGCAAATAGCTATCATACGCGCGCGTTCTGTCACACATACGCCCCCTCACGGCGTCCGACACGCCCCACCCTACACAGGTAGCCTGATGGTTTATAATGTCACTCTTTCACGATTCGTCTGGCAATGCTATGCGGAGGGCGAATATCAATTTCCGCTCCTAGAAGTACGCCTGGAATGGAACGGGAGAGATAAAATATTAGCAAAATGAGGAAGGAAGTAACAATGAATAGAGAATGACAATAATTAAAAATAATAGCATTATGAGGGAAGCAATGATCCAGAAAAAAAATAATCCAGTTTGGGTGTGTGCGTGCCTGTCGTTCTCAATTAGGTGATGCTAATTAGATAACAAATGTTTTTATGCGCCGAGATTTATCTAAAAAGCCCCAGTCTAATCTGCGGTGGTTATGGCTTTATTGCCGGCGTCGGACCGCAGCAGTGGGTGATCTATTACAACTACTATATGTAGCAGCGTGCCATCTCATCAACGACAGCGACGACGTCGACGTCGGCGGTTCGTTATTATTTTGTTTTGCTTGCAGCATGTTATGAGGGCTTTTAGCTATCTTTCTCGATATTTGTGTTCCACTTCGTTTTAATGTTATGAAATCTATTATTCCAAAGCTCAGCGATAATTTGCATAAAGGAGCTTTTAAGTCGTAAACGAGGAGGCGATGGGAACAATTTAAAATTGTAGCACATTTGTCACTTTCCCATGGCTGTCTACGAATACACTATAATTCCCTTTAATCGAAGTAGGCCACTGCATTGTTTACTGTCAGCAGTAGTCCATAATTCACCCGCTCATTGAACTTCTTCATCGCCAAAACCACAGTCACCATTGCTAATGCCACGGTCATCAACAGTAGTGTGTGTGTGCATGTGTGCAGGCATTCGTTGCGGTTCCATTCCCTCCACGTACGAAGCGATTTTCGACTTTTTATCAACAAATCAAGTTTCCAAAAACCGGCCAAATCAGCTTCACGTCTCGGCCTCCTATGCCATTCGTTTCTGGCAAATTCTGCTACAATGGCGCGTAAATTTACACCTTAATGACATCATTTTCCCTCAGCAGAAAACACCGCGAAACAACATTGCAATCATCATCATCATCATCATCATGACGGAATAGACAGGGTATATTTATAGGCCAACTCGGGACCGTGTAATCGAATATAGTTTATCAATGCACAGACACAAAACGACTCAACATCCGAATGTTTCTTCTTTGATAAATGTTGGCCACTGTCAGCAACAGACCGAACTTGAGGCAGGTAATCATAACGGGGGAAATGAAAATGTGATTGGTATTTTTTTTCGGTAGCTCCTCTACGCTTTCCTTTTCACACACCGGGTGCGCGATTTTTTTTTTTCATCACGTGTTGTTTTCTGTTTTGTACTGTGGCTGACACACTTCGGCCGGTAAAGATTTTCGGCATAGTTGTTGTGGCCGGCTGTTTTCCCATGTTTTTCTATGTTTTGGTTTTTGGCATCTCCTACCTAGTAGTCCTACAACAAATGCTTCGGTCGAGCTGCACGTGGTGCCAATTTTTGGGGCAGGGTTTACTCAACCGCTTGCTTTTCTAAACTTTCAACACGAGGACCCACTTAAGTAAATGCCACAATATCGTTACCAATTATATTATCGACATGGGAGTGACTCCTTGACTCACTCCTTAGGGGCGGTTCATAAACTACGTAGACACTTAAGGAAGGGGAGGGGGAGCAAATATTTCAAAAAAAAAATGGCTGTGGCTCCACCATCATGCCCCTGGGTTTGCCTCTGCTGCGAAGTTCTGCCAGCTTTCAATCCATACGATTGGTGTGAACTTATTATAAAAGATTATTAATAGCATTAAATAAATGTAACAGTTTCAGTTACAAGAAGAAGCTGGAAAGTATGTGTTTGATACATTAAATCTGTCAAACCGCTTTCAGAGAGTCACAGTCTCACTATGAGTGAACGCTCCCGAATCATAAAATCGCTGATTGTTACTCTCTTAAAGCGAAACTGACAGATTTCTTGATCTCTTAACTTACAAGTACAAACTATCATTATAGCATCAAATAAAACCGACAATATTTTTTTTCTAACAAAGTGAGTGGAAGTAACTCACTTGACCAAATACGGTTATATTGACAATACAGCTTTTGTCACTTACTATCTAACTAGAAATGATTTTCAATACAGTCAGTCAGAGAAAAAAGAATTAGATTTTAACGAAGGTTTACTGCCCATAAAAGCATAATTGTCCCATCTTTGCTTGATTTCCTATTCATATGAGACAGTTATGCTTTTATGGGCAGTTTATGTGAGAGTCAATTCTTCCAGTGACAATGTCAAAAATAATTTTATCAATCCTTCAATTACACTCCTCAGATAGCTTTGTCAGTAAAGGCAAGGTACTATCACAGAAAAACAGACATAGCACATTGAATATTTCTCACTGTAAAACATCGTCGCTAAAACATTGTCGCCATCTGTTGAGTACACTGTGGTGGGCACTACACTGAACAGATGGCGGTAGTGTGTAAACGTCAAACGCAAGGGAATTGACTGTGCGCGCCACAGGTGGCGGTACTACCAACTGCGATACTTTTGAATTGTCCGTTAAATGCTTGTTCGATGAACAGCTTACACGTGTTATGTCTGTTTGTATGTGGTACTATTAAGCCGATCGATATTTTTTGTGTTTCCCGGCATACAGTACCAATATACAACTTCATGCATTGGTTGCCATAGAAAGCTCTCAATTAAGAACTGTGGACGTGCATCTAGAATACTAAACTAAAGATGGGTCCACTTAGAATCCGGACACTTTATTTATTCTATAGCAGCGCCTCTAGTAGTCGGATTCGGAATATTTTGACAGCGATTTGTTTTGAAAGTGAAGACGAGGTTGACGTGGTCAAAATATCGCGAAAAAAATTGTCGTTTCTAGCGTGGGAGATGTTGTCAAGAGGTTCCTTGGTCGCAAGAGTGTGACCAGGAAGGTTCAAAGCAAACGTCGTGCTGGAACATTGGATCGGCAGCTGAACTGGAAGGTGTTGAGGTCAATCAAGAGAAACCCAGGACTCTCGGATCGGGATGTCGGTAAAAAATACTGTGCCAGCCGTAGTGCCGTCCGGAGGATGCGTCTAAGAACAGGTTACCATTCATTCCGTGCAAGCAACAGAACAGGACAATGAAGCAGAATCTAGTGGCCAGATCACGCACCCGGAAGTTGTACGACCGGGTTCTGAAAAAGTACAGAAGATGCCTTCTCATGGACGACGAAAGCTATGTCAAGATGGATTTCAGGCAGGTTCCCGGACAAAAGTGTTATCTGGCCATAGCACGGGGTGATGTCCCCAGCAACTCTATGTTTGTTTTTTGGCCTTGGCCTTTGGGAAACTCATTGCGGGAATTCCAAAGAAAGTCTGCGATTTCATTCGAACGCCGTGGGAGTAATTTTGCAATTGTATTTATGAAAGTACTATAAAATACCTTCATTTTGACTAAATTACATTTTTCTTGCATCAAATCAATAGCGAGCAACACCTGGTTTTATGTGTCTGGATTCTAAGTGGACCAAAATTTAAGGCCATTTGTGGATTCTATAAATTTTCACCTTAAGAGACTTCTTTTGGAAGCTCAGACGCTTACCCGTCAATCCGCTCCTCTTACTAAAAAAACACAAGCAGAACAATAAATCCGAATAGCTTCGCAGTAAAGGTCCGTTTCCCAAGGAACAGGCAGTTTAAGGAACATTTCAATCAATTTTTATCTGAATATATTAGATATTTTCTCTAGGGTTCCTTAAGATCATTCCAAAATGTGTTCAGAGTAAGTTTCAGGATTCAATAATCTTATCATTCCTCACTAGAAGTTAGGATTTCCGCCAGCAAACTTTTGAAATTAACTCTCGTAAGAATTTGCTTCAATTTCCTTTTTTTTTATTATAGTCACTTTAACGCTCTTGGGTCATTCGTGACTTGTCCGGGGGTGAGATTTGAACTCGTGACTTTGGCGTGAGAGGTTTTGATTCTAACCACTACGCCGGGGTCGCCCCTTTAATTTCTCTTTATAATTATCTTTACAATTCATTTGAATTATTCTTCAGAAATCTCTTGGTTTGCCCTTTTTCAATTTAGAAGGTATTCTCCGAGTATTTATTTGGAATTTACTTCAGAATTTCTTGTGGATTCCTTTGATTTGAAATTCTTTTCAAAATTACATTGAAAGAATCACTCTTGGAAACTTCTTCAAAATATCCTGGTACGTGACTCCGAATATCTATGGAAATGTGCTCAAAATGCACTGTGAATTCAACTATTTGAAACCTCTCGGAAACTCGCTTTAAACTTGTATGAATTATCTTAGGAATTACCATGAAACTAGCTTGAAATTCTGCAAATATGTAGCTATATTCAGAATAAAGTTCCTTTAGAATTGTTATCTATGTTAGAGCTCTCCTCAACATTCTTCTCTTTGGAATCTTTGATTGATCGATTGATTGATTAAAATTTATAATATTGTCAACCACTGGTGATCATTTAAGGCTTGGTGTCAAGATTTTAGTCATAACATCATTAAGTTTGTCATAGATTTAATTCACTTAGAATTCTCCTGTGAATTCCCTTCCAATGCTGAAATTCCTTCTCACTTGCTTTAGAATTCCCTGAAAATTCCGAGGTCTGAAATGTATTTTTTTTTCTTCTTTGATTTGATTCCGTACTGAGCTACCGACGCCAGAAAGGCAGCTTCCACACCTGGACCCTACCTATCAACCCATCAACTCATGAACCCGGGACCAACGGCTTTACTTCCCTTGCGAAGGAAGGCGTGATCAGAGATTTTATGCCTCAGAAAATCGCCGACTGGGATTGAACCCAGGCCTTTTGGGGTGAGAGGCATTGCGTTGATCCAATTGTTTTCTAAAATAATTCTTATTCCAATAAATTCTAGATTGAAAAATCTATCACTTGAACATTGAACTCCTTTCTATTCGGTACAATGACCTATTCGGCTCTGTAGCGTTCGGTCATTTAAACACATTTAGCCGTTTATCCGGGAAACCGAAAACGGAAAAAAACCGGGAATTCTTAAATTCAGTGTCTACCCTGAAAAATTTTCAATTTTTGATATTCGCAATTAATTTTATAGGTTTTAGCACACATAATTTTATATCACACTCTAGTATAAAGAGAGAGAGAGAGAGAGAGAGAAGAATTAGTAATTTCCATTTAATTCCACTACCTTATTTGCTTATCCTTGACAGATACACGTATTTCGTCTATAATGTGCAGACTTCTTCAGTGTCTTGTACTAATACTCGACTAGTTTGTCAAGGATAAGCAAATAAGGTAGTGGGATTAAATTTAAATTACCAGTGGCGTCTCGTAATCTCACTTTTTACCTGTGCACCAACTTTTAAAACCAGATTTAATGCCATATTCATACTCGAATCGGTTGAAAAATACACTTAATCTTCTAGTTTACTCGATATCTATCCAATGCAAGCAATAAATTGGTTAAGTAAACGCCACTGGAAATTATTAATCCTTCTCTCTCTCTCTCTCTCTCTCTCTCTCTCTTTTTATACAGGGATTCCACTAAGACGCCCACATTTCTCAGGATCACACTCTAGGTTTTCAGATCGATTCACCAAGTACTCTTCATATACCTACAGGCGTATCAGCGAACTTGTGAGTCAGTGGTGCAGCATGGTCTAAAAATTCCCAGATGTGGCCAATGCGCTTGAATCGGCCGTTAATGATTATAAATTAGAATGTTGATGTGATTTGATGTGAGTTTAATTCACGTCAGATTCTGGCCATTTCCCCAGTGGTACCCGGAACATGTGTGGCCAGTCTTACCCTGGGTACTCAATATTCTTGTTATTGAACTTCCATGCGGTACGATGCGTCACAAGATAAGCTTTGAATCATTTCAATTTGAGAGCCTTTTGAGGCATGGCCGATTTTTATGTGATTGCATGTGTCATATGAAGGGTTTTTGTGATGTCAGGTTTTGGTTTCCACGAAGATACCCGGAACATATCCAGGTGTGAATGTGGGCCTGTTAACGTAATTTGACCCTCACTGATCATGCTTTAGTTCTCATTTACTGTAAAATGATTTGGTCCATATCAGAGACTGGAAACTACCCAGGGTGATCCTAGAACATGTCCGGATGGGGCCAATGTAGTCCTGAATATTCAGTGACTATCATTGAACTTTTTTTTCTTGTGATGGTTTTGGTCCAAGTCAGACACTGACCATTTTCCCGGGGCAACCATAACATGTCCGGATGTAACCAATGTGGTTCTGGGAACTCGATATAACTACTATTGTACTAAGTGTTGAATTCTCATGTGATTTGAGGCGTCGCATGATAGAGTTTGATCCATGTCAGAAACTGATCACTTCACGAAGGAACCCGGAACATGTCTGGTTATGGCCAATGACACTATATATGACCACCTTTGATCTTGATTTAAATTATCATGTATTTTGATATGTAATCTGATATGCTTCAGGTCACTTCTAATCTCGGGAATATGTACCGGAGATTTCTCGAAACAAGTTGACCGATTACAATCGCGTCAAACTAAGTCGAATAGTATACCAAACGGGTCTCGGAGCGAACGTCAGTTCTCCTAGTGATATATATGTAGATCAATATATAGATGATCAAACACACCCCGCTGATCGAATTTACCCCGTTTTACGGTAATGGATCACCACTCCTCTTGTCTTTTTAACCGGGTGACCAGTGAACCGGGATATTGGAGATACCTGGAAAAGCCGTGAATTTATATTTTATATCACCATGAAAAAGTCGGGAATTAAAAAAAAAAACTTCTAGGAAAATAATCTTGATTCTATTATTTAAATAGCTTCTGATTTTTACATAGGTGCACACTAATCCAGTCGGTAAGGTTTTACTGGGCTTTTGAATTCCGGAACTGCTCGGTAAAAGCTTAAAAATCTGTGAAAAATTCAATAATATGAAAATTTATTCCGAACTTGTACAGACTTAGTTCCGTTAACCCCATTTAATGGCAGAAAATAAAATTTGTCGATTTCATTGATTCCGACTTCAAAAACCCAGTAAAAAATACTGACCCATGTAAAATAATCTAAGTGTGTGTTATAACAAAACGGATCGTTTATCATCGACTTGATTCAAAACTAATCATTTCGTTCAAGCTAAAACTTCGACTCAACTAAAAATTGACTGCAAGATGCAAGAATCAATGCTAAACAGTCAAGTAATCAATTTGATTCGGTGACGATATCTAGGTGCTTCGTTGTTCGCAGAATCGATGCGATAATTAACAGTTAAGCATACCGTAGTTAATTGCTGAGTCGTTTTCAAGTATATTTATATGTTACATGTAAGCGGTTGCTTCCTAGCTTCAAACTATTTTAGCTATGTTTTAGCAGATAGAATTAATCCAAATCGGTAGAATCCTAGTTAAAAAATGATTTCTCGCTAATTTTATACCTTCTGTCAGACCATCCGTTCAGTTCAATCCATTATCTGTAATTTTCGACTTTGTAATCGGTGCAAACGTTTTTCATATTCTTTCAGTTTCTCACCTGATTCGTTCTACTGTCAATTCTGAGTATATGTGCAATAAACTGAAGCAAAATTTAGAATTTTGGTTCCACAATGCTCAAACGGTTCCAAATTTGGTCGCAATTAGTCTCCCAACATTTTAACAAATTCAGACATGGCACAAACCATTTGAAGTTTACATGGAAATTACCATTTTTTTTTGTTCATAGCTATCAAACAATCAACTATATTTCTCTTTTAATTTTCTCTAACGGAATCCCTTTATGAAGAGCTTTTTGAGGGTGTTGATTTATTTCCTTTTAATTCCGTTATATTTTTTGACAGATACGCGTCTTTCGTCTACTACTTTTCAAAAGATAAGCAATTATAACGAACTTAAAGGAAATAAATCAACACACTCAGAAAGCTCTTCATATATTTCTCTGCTTTATAAAATAATAGCTACGCTTACAGGAAATTTTCGCAGCTACCACTTTGTTGAATTCCACGTTTCGATAAAATGTAAGGGTCAAAAGTTATTAATGACTCAAGTCACTGATGTCTTATGATTATGTTTAATAAACTGTTCAGCTGGAAACATAGGTGTTTCTGGCGCGTAGAATAGAGTTAAAAAATCATGGCGTTTTACGATAATAGTGAAAAAATATTTAAAGGCTATTGTGAGAAGAGCTTGAGTCCCCTTTGAAGAGTGTGCTGAGTAGTAGTTTAATGTGCTTCTGAGGAGGATTCCTGACGAAGAATCTAGGTCCGATTCTAATAAACATTCCAAAAAGTTCTGCAAAATTTTTAAGAAACTTATGATGAGGGCTCTGATAATTTACTAAATAGAAATAAAATATAATTTAGCTAACTTAAGTACTTGATTGATGATATTTTCAAATACTTTAAAACAATGTCATAAGGAATATTAACATAATACCGTTAAAGATAATATTATCTTTATTGATTTACTTTTACGGAAAGGAGGTGACGCATGGTAGTTTGCCTCCTACTATTCTGTTTCACTTAGCCACACC
The DNA here is from genome assembly GCF_037179485.1 of Ochlerotatus camptorhynchus. Classification (NCBI taxonomy): domain Eukaryota; kingdom Metazoa; phylum Arthropoda; class Insecta; order Diptera; family Culicidae; genus Ochlerotatus; species Ochlerotatus camptorhynchus. The sequence continues at coordinate 329,408 of NW_027040822.1, read as the reverse complement.
GATGAAGCATTTTCGAACCATTTTTATGGGTTCCCATTTGCACACAAATCGTCACGAAATCATACCTCTTGTGATTTGCATACATGGAATGGAAGCAAGACACACCATACCTAACTACAGATTGCATTTCACTTTTCTGAGTGAAGGTGAAAGTGAAAACTTAAAATGCATAATCCAACCTTGCTGAGGTCATTCAAAGTGAAAGCATACGTGAGACCAGAATGTTGCATCGCAAGTAGATAGTCACGCAAGTCACACGAGTAGTGTTCTAGTCTGTTTAAAAAATAACTGTATTTTATTGAGGTCACGTAATCGAATTGCAACTTAACGTTTGCGTTAAAAAAAACTAGAAATTGTTTGCTGATTTTTATGTGTAACCTGCTACCTAGCGATAAACCCTGAAATGTAGTTTCAAGCGGTCATATGTTTACTGTTTAGATAGCGATAAATTTGAAAGCGATACGTATTGTTTTTTGAAGTTATGGTCCAAATCCATACCTCTCACGCCAAAGTCACGAGTTCAAATCTCACCCCCGGAAAAATCACGAATGACCCAAGAGCGTTAAAGTGATAATAATAATAAAAAAAAATGTAGTAAGCTTATAAAAATAACTTAGGTACCTACCACTTTTTCTTTGAACTTTTTTTGATTTGTTGATACCAATTGTAACAAGAGAAGCAGCCACAAGTGTCGCGGATTATATAGAAGTAGCATGCGGAAAATATGCATTATTTTGAGCTGACATTGTTCTACAACGCAAGAAGGACGATCCATGAAATCGAGCACTTATCGAGAACGGTAATACCGAACGTTTCACCGCTCTCAATTTTTCTTAACTGCATCCAATTGCAAATTTCTGCTCAAATCCCAACAAGACGTGGAAAGATTGATCGGAAAGACAGAGAAAATCCTAACATTTAAAATTCTACCACTTTGGCTAAGGTCCCAGCTAGTTGCCAAAAATAGCTTGAACTACAAGCAACAGTAATCGTTTGGTTCAATTTTACGTAGTTTTTTTTTTAAATGCAAACGCTATTCAAACCCAGCGTGATTCCCTACAGTATTCGATATTCGTTTTGTTTCCCACTAGCTCTAATTGGCAGAAGTGATTAATTTCCTCCAATTTCGAAAAACCCCTCGGAGGAATGTAATCCCTGCACCCAAAAAAACCAGCACTGACTCTCGCACAGCCCCATGGCTCAATCCATTAAAATTGGAGTCGCTGAATAAAGAAAAACACAGATATAATAGTGAAAGAGGTGAGATTGGACACACCGAACATGTTCGCCGTTTGCTATTGCCTGATGCCTGGTGAGGGAACGAGAAGAAAAAAAAAGAAAATTTACCAATCCGAAAGTGATCTTTACCGTTAATAACAGAGAGCAGTGGCAGTTTGACGGGAAGCAGTGCACTTTTTTGTTTGTCAATTCCAATTTATTCAACGATTTACTCGCCACGACGGCTACCGTGCCAACTTTAATTGCCGGATGTTTTATTTTGGCACCCGAAACTTAGACGCGCGGTACTTTTTGTGTCACCAACCAAACGTCACGTCACCCGATTAGGGTGAAATTTTTATCGTACTTGCAACGTCTTTTCCGTTCAGCATTATTATCACGTCTAATCGAGTAAGCCTTGGCCGTTCACTTTAAAACTCACAAAGCCGCCTGATTATCGCACGCTCTCACTTTGTGTGCATATCAAGCCTACTGCGACGATGATGACGACCGGTCGATTGTTTAAGCTATTTGTTAGCACATCAAAAAGCTGCACATTTTCGTATGGTAGTGTTCACATCCATCGCTTCCGAACCTTGCAACTGTAGTTACTGGTAGTTGTTCGCTATGATGATGATCTCCCAAGCGGGCATCCGAGATTCCCTTGCACACCGTTGCAGCTGACGTGACAACTTTCCCGCATCAGCGCACATTCAATGCATATTAGGCTGTATTCCCCTTTCTACCACTGTTGTTCGCCGCACCTTCACCTTCACCTTTCACCAGTGCCACAAACCAAATCACGTTTTACCAGAACACACCATCAGCCACTGACTCTTAATGCAGAGATATCACATCATGATACACCCGCTCCTCTCATGCGCGTGGAGCAGCCGACTATAGAGAGTACGGTTAGGTCACAATCTCGATTCGCGCATGCACTTCCACTAGAACAACAAAAACAACAACCTTGACAGGAACCGTACCAGAGGGCTCAGGGCATAAAAACCGGGAACACCGATGACCCGCTATATGTAATTCATTAAAGGAAGGAATGCCACCACCATCCGTTGGAAACTCTCGGTCATCAACTAGGGTACACTACACTAAACGCGACTCGCTAATCCGGTCTGGTCGAGAGCCACCTCGAAACTCGTGTCGCTACCCAAAAGCTCGCAGAGATCACCTCGGAGAGACTCGCTCAACCTGCAAAAAAAAAAGATATGTACAACAGACAAACAGACACAGCAGGCCATCGCAGGTCGTCGTTGTCGTCGTTGTTGTGCTCGACCCATACCAAAGCGCTAGCGCAGCTGTTTCGAGTGACGATCGAGTAAAATTGTGTCCCAATATGGACTACTGACGGCTTGGAGCTGTGTGCGAGGAACAACACATCAAAGTAGTCCAAGTTGTTTGTGAAAGAGCCTCTCAACGGCTACTGAGCACGTGAGAAGAGGTGACGCGCGTGCATGAGAAGAGCGTGAAACAAAATTGAGCAAGGTACCTTTGTTTTTGTATTTTCTCGCAGTTTGCTTCGATGTGCACCAGAGATGTTCAGGTTACAACTTCCGATAACCGAGAACTGCGGCGTTGTCCTGCTCATCAGATGTTGTTTTAGGTCGTCTACACGCGATCTACCGGCTTTTCGGCATTTTAGAACGATGATTAATTCCGACATATGGTCAACGGGGGTTGAAGATGGTTTCGCTAAGATATCATTGTTGCTGAAATGCTATCGTTTTGCGACAGCATCCCCTTTTCAGTAAATGTTTCTGACTTCCGTTGCAGTAAGTAGTTGTGGCTTAAGTTTCCAAAATCTTACACAATATACACAGTCTGGTGCCAGTGAGGCAAACATTTAGTAGCGTAGGGTGTAATCGTCTCGAATTATCTTCAATTTTCGTGCATGCCCCAGTCGTGTATCCATTACAACGTATTTGAATACCGTGACTTTGTATGTACTATACGCAACTGACGCAACAGAGAGCCGTGGTATGTGGACCAATTTAACCGTTATGATGTGATGAAACAGCCTCCTCAGTGAACCGTTAGTAGATCTACTTTCTGGTTTTGTCTCGTTGCGTCACTCGATGGTTTATTCATATTTTTTTACCATTGGCATTAACAGTTTTGTGACAGTTCTTAAGTTCATGTAACTTTGGACATAGAATAACAAAAGTGTTTAATGATTGTATATAATTCATGAAACCATCTTGGTAGTTCAAGGTACTCATTTCGATTCTAAATCAGGTCCCGATCGCGATTTTAAAATTTGGCCTCATTTGGTTACACCCTGAACACATATTTTAGGTTATTACAGCTATCCTAGAAGACGGATTTGAAAACTTTTGACATGCTTACGTGTCTACAATAACTGTGTACTTTTTTTTCGGTACACAAATCTACACTTGATCCAGAAAAAATAACATTCAAGAGGAGACATGAACAATAATTGTGCACAATCACAGGGCTGGTAGCAGGTCACTTTTTAGTGACTTGGTCGCTATTTTGAAGTCAGTCACTAAAAAGTCACTTTTTACACCTAAAAGTCACTAAAGTCACTATTTCCCTAAAAATAGTCACTAAAGTCACTTTTTCACAAAATGTTTAAATTGAGTACTTGGCACTAAGAAAGTCTACAGAAGTTTTAGCAAAATAAACATAAAAACTGTTTAAAAATTGAAAATTTTAACCAGAGTGACCAGTGAACCGCAAAACGTTAGAACACCAGGAAAACTATAGGGAAATGCCTTCAATTTCGATTTAAAAGAGAATTTTAAAGGATTCTAGGGCAGACACTAAGATATATCAGAGAAGAATACCAAAGTACAGACTACGAAAGTCTCATGTAAAATTAACTGTTCTGAGGACCGATTTCTACATATCCGCTTAAATCTTAAGCCAGGTTTACCTATATAGTAAAACTTGGCTTAACACATACGGGCGTCGCGTTTGATTACTTTTTTAAATTAATAGAGACTCAAAATTCAGCTCCGAAATAATTTTGGAAATAATTCTAATGTAATTGAGAGTGCATTTTAACGAGAGTTCTGAGAAGAGTTCTATGATGATTGGATGAGGATTCTAGGTCTAATTATAATAAGAATTCAAAATTAGTTCTGAAATGGCTCTGATGAAAATTCCATGAAAATCCCGTGAACTCCAAAGATGGTCTCTGCGGATAGTTATAAAGGATTTCTGGGGTGATTTCTGATGATACTTTCAAGAGAATTCTAAAGAAGAATTCAAATGGAATCGAATTTTGAGGAAGGAATTCTGAGAAGAGTTTCAAAGTTTGTGATGGATTTTTGTTTTGAGAATTCTGAGGAAATACTATGGGGATTCTAAGGAGAATACGAATTAAAGGCAAGGGAGAAGTCCAAGATTATTCTAAGCATAAATTTATGAAACTTCTGAGGTTAATTGTATGGAAATTCTAAGGTTGGATTTATGGAACGACCCTTCAGGGAGTTTCTAAAATAATCAATAAAAAATCGAAAATAATCTACTTTAACTAATCATGCGTTATTAATTCATGCGTGAATTTAACGATTTACATAGTCGGAGATGCTTAACGTCAAATATCAGACTTCAAATGGAGATTTTATACGACCGAGGAGGAGATTCAATTATAGAGTTGATAGCTCCGTTATAGTACGGCAGTGTGAAAATTGTTTATCAAAGTAGAAAGCGATCAAAGGACAATTTTGAGGAAGGTACGAATCGGGTAGTTGTTTACGTCAGATGGCGACTTGAGTGTGAAACAATCAATAGAACTGTTTCCGCACATCAGAGGTACATGAGCAAATCGGTGATCATCTCTTTTGCCAGTGGTGGCAGGTGGAAAAACCCCTCACCATCCCTCATTGGTAAAGGAGATGCTCTACCCTATTCGTACCTTCCTAAAAATTATCCTTTGTTCGCTTTCTACTTTCTATATACAAATTTTAAACTGCCACACTATAACGGAACTATCAACTCTTTACTTTCATCTCCTCATCTATCGTATAACATGTCCACTTTAGTACTGATATTTGATGTTAAGCGTTTCCAACTACGAAAATGATGTATTTCTAAGAATTTTGTTGATTGTTCTGCAAAGAATTTCAAGAATGCAATATTATGTTTGTAAAAGCTTATTTGGTTCTAAGTTTAAGAGAAGGAGAATTATTCTAAAAAAGTTCTTGAGATCATTCTGAAGAAATTCTGTGAAAATTTCATAGCAAATTATCAAAGTTATCTACCTAGGTATATCAAATATTTAGAGATTTTGAACGCAGAATCAAATTCAAGATCATAAAAATGGGAATTACTATTTGCTAGTCATCATGTATAACGTAAGCAAAAGTAAATTATTCAAATCACTTCAAAAGCTCTTCACAGGAGTTTCCGTTGTGAGATTCGATCAAAGTAGAGGTAGAGGAATTTATGAAACTTGATATTGAGTTCCATGACATAAATTTACAAGTCACTATTTGGTCACTCTTTCCGTAATTTAAAGCCACTACTATTATATCGCATCAGCGCTACCAGCCATCACCTGCAAAACATGATCCGTACTTAAGCTTGCGAAAGTGCTGGATTTCTGGAGTAGTACTACTACAGTACTGTCTACCAGAGTTGCTTCCACTCACTTGCTAAAAAAAAAATGAACAAAAAATCAACTCAAATGTTTGGACGACAGCCGACAAATGTTGGTGGGTGGACTGGGTGGTTCGGAGGATCTTCTATAGAACAAGAGGCAAGACAGCTTAGATATATTTGAAAATTCCATTAAATCAATGTCTAAATATCATCGAAAATATTCGAGTATTTTCAAAACCTAATACATGTAAAAGACAGAGCTTTTTGTATTGAAAATTTTTTGTTCTACGGATACTTATGTGTTAAGTCTAAGTCAAGAAAATTAAAAAAAAACTACAAGGGGTTCTACGCAATGGTGACGTAGGACTACGTGGTCTTATACAATAAATGTTATTTGTTAACTGCAGCAGGAGCTTGCGTTTAGGAGTTTGAGCGGGGTTCTCTCTGTTTATACTCTTTAGTATAGCGCGCTTGGCATAGAGAGTTCAGCTTCAAACCTCTTCGGATACGGTTGTGTTTGTTTCTGTTTTGTGCGTGCGTTCGCTGATTTTGCCAGATAAGCGCTGGCACTCTGCCTCCCGGACGGTTATACGTGTGTGATTGGTGGTTTTCTCGCTTTCCGAGAAGTTTTGGAATCGAAAAAGAAAACGTGATGCATCATGTTTGCAGGCATCAGAAGAGATATCGCTATCTGCGTTGTTTGTTTTTTTCTTCGCTTGTGCTCCCGGTACAGAAATGTTTGGCGTCGCGAGTCATAGTTTTTGATTTCAGTTTGTTTACGCGTTGTATGATTTTGTGAGCGGTCGCTTCTTGTTCGCGTCATGGAGCAATCGACTACATTCGACCAGAGGATTGATCCCCGTAGGGCGGGTCTATGATCGGAGCACTACACCAAGCGTGACATAGCTGCTTGCAAGGGATTCAGTTGGACTGATTTGATGAGATTGTTCCTGTTTTCTACTTTTGTCTATTTAAACTTAATTTCTATGAATGCGTATCGTTTGGAATCATTTGATTCGGATGAGACTCTTAACTTTTATTTGTTTACATTGTGTTTCAATCGGTATTCTTAAGAACTTCACAAAATAAGGTCCCAATATTTAAATTGAGCAGCCCGACTAGCCTGGTGCCTGCCGCTTTTGCTTACTGAGTAGAAGACCGTGGGGGATCCACATTGTAAAGATTCCCTATTTTCAGCTTTTCTACAAGCTGAAGTTGTTGTTTGAACCATTTAGTTTATCAATTTAATTTATCTGTATAACAATTATTCACAAGCATTCTTTCAGGTTAATTCAAGAATAAATTGATGATGATAAATCTTCCTAATATTCACATTACAGTTATGACCCTATCATGTCAACCTCTCCGCGCTTCAGACTGTTATTTTTCAATAATTCCACATAATTGTAATTTCATGCCTTCCTCCTTCAAGATGAATGTTTAAGGTACACATACTTTGCTAGCTGACAAAATGGGGTAATTGCTGTATAATTATTCTCTTTTTGCAGCCTTCATTCAGACTGGATCTATTGATTTAAATTATTTGAGTTTTCTTCCAGCTCTTTGATGACAGAACATCATTAGATTTATACTGTAATGATTCACTCTTACAGCTTTCACCCTGGTTTTGTCTGTTGATTTGATTTGTTTGAATTGGTTTTCAGCTCTTTGGTGTTAGCAGTCGAGGGTGATCAATTTTGCTCATGCTCATGCTCTAAGTTTATTTCCAGCATTTCGATGATGGAACGTCTTCAGATTTATATTATAATGGGGTTTATTACGGGTGTCACATCACGGTGAAAAGTTGTCACTTGTCGTCACGGTGAAGTGATTCCCATTTGATTTGTACGGTAATCACGGCTCTTTTTTCTGAGTATCACTGTAGTGACACCCGAAATAAGGCCCAAGGATATACCATTTGGTTTTGGCTTCGGGCAAATCCAAGTATAATGCATGATAACACTGATTCATTCAAAACCATGGTCGCATCACTTATCAAGGTGAATCCTGATCCAACGAACGCAACTTACTAACAAAATCTCCTTTCCTGTGTCTTTTGTTGGGGTGCAGAGGTAAACACGGCCCACAAACAACAAAGGTCACTCTAATATTCCTTCCCTACTCCCACCTGATTGCAAGGACGTGGCCGGCGCCGTTATTGATCTACAAAATATAGAGTCACTGAAACTTGTACAATGAGAATGGACGGTCACTCCCAGCCCCATTCAATTGATTCATTGTACAATTTCACTGATTCTGATCAATCACGGAGTAGCAACCATTGATATGTGCAGTCAATCTAAGCTAAGCTAAGTATGGCGCGCTTGGCATAGATGGCCCACAGCAACTCACGAAGAGCTACTGATTCCGATCAATAGCGGTGGCGCTTCCTCCTCCATTTATGGATGCTCATGTGACCTGCAGTTCGCTGCTTGCAGGCAGCCCTTAGTTGTGTACTGGAGAACACCACCACTCACCACGGTGGTGAGACCAGATGGAATTCAATTTTGAAATCTGTGTTAGTAAAATCGCTTTTTGCAGCCAATTGGTGATAATTTTAATTATTATAGCAACAGTTGCACAGTCGTGCAGTTATCACAAGTGAAATTTTGAAAAATGATTAAGTCTTAAATTAATTAGATGCGTAGAAATATTTTTGATCGATTGGTGATAAAATTATTGAAATTGGTCCCGGGGCAGCTGAGTTATTAACGTTCAAAATCTTTCGTAATTTTGTTACATGTTCCATTTTCGGTTTTCACAAAGTGTACCCCCATATAGAAATCACAGACGTAGTCCCACGACAAAAATCAGCCAAGGTGCGTCGTTAAAATTTGGCAGGATTTCCATTTCACTGTAAAATTGCTCTAAAAGATTGAATCCTCGGCGAATCATTACAGTACATAGAATAGAGTTTTGAGTTTTGATCAGAACGTGAAATTATTGACTGCTTCGGATGAATGTGAAATCACTACACTATTCAATTAATTGCTCTAACCAGACGATAGAGAACGAAGCAACGAAAGAGCCAACAACATTCAGTCACGAACAGGCAGCTCACACCACTTGTCTTCGCTCACACAGCATGTAATTGAGGCATTTTTACATAGAAAATGTACGCTCAGTCATTCAAAATAAGTACCATCACGGAATAATAATCGTGCTGACTGAGCTACTGACTGAGTTTTTTGTTGTCAGTGACTTGTTTACTTCCCTATCATTCAGACTCTCACGAGGCAGTTAACATTCATATGAAAATCACTCATTGAATCTGAGTGTTTTGCCTACTGGTGTTGATGATGTCCTTAAGTTATTTACGTCTAAATTTGCATAGATTGCCAAATCCAATTGGGTCGACAACCATCACTTATCAATCGTTTTCTGCACAACAAATTGCATTTTATCGGGAATCTATTCAAGTTTTTGAATCCGTCAGTTTATCAATTTCCGTCAATTGCAAAACTTGGTCGGTAATCGCCTTATTGAGAGTCCACGGTCACAATAGCCCACCCGAGCATGTTTCGGTGCCCCCGTGGAAGTGACAAATTCTCAACAAGAACCTAAACCCGTTATGCGACATTTCAAACATCATGATTTTTCAAAACTTGGCCATTACCGTCTTATTGACAGTCTACGGTCGCACTAGCCCTCCCGGGCATGTTCCGGTGCCCTCGGGGCCAATTTTCGACAAGAATCATAACCCGTCGTGTGCGACATATCAAACTTCATGGTTTTTCAAAGCTCGACTCGTAATGGCCTTATTGAGAGACCACGGTCACATTGGACCGGAAATGTTCCGGTGCCCTCGCGGAATCCTCAACAAGAATTTCAACTCGTCGTGCGACACATCAAGCTACATGATTTTGCAAAACTCGGCCGGTAATAGCCTTATTGATAGTTCACATTTCTCGTCACTTAAAATGGTGATTATCTAGAATACTATCTCTATTTAACGTTATGCGGGGCTACATAAACTAAGCATAGTCGTAAACGAACAGGAGGAGCTTTCAAATTAGCATCAGAGCTTCAACAAAAAGTAATCAAGATAAAATCAGATCAGTTATGCCGAAGAAGGTGAACTTACACCATCATTGACTGCTTCATCCTCGGCGTGCTTAACGATAGCGACCTTCTTTGACGTACACGCGGCTTCTTTGTCGTCATTGCTGTTTCGCCGCTTCATCGATCCCGATGACGGCATTTGACGACAAGCTCGTGCCACATGTCCCATCCGTTGACAATTATGAAAAGTCTGCTGAATGGACCAACATTCCGTTGCGTTGTGCCGGTTACTCAAACACCTCCAGCATCTGTTTTGCTATGAGGTTGCCTCTTTGACATAGCCACGACGAACAAATCCTCTTCGCCCTAGCACCTCTCCAGTTACCACCAAATCGTGGTTGGTCATTAAGTGGGTATCTCTGGTTGCCAAACCGATTATTGTTGTAATGCTCGTTTCTTGGTTTACCACCTGTACCTGCTGTGGAACTTACTGATGATTCTTTGCATACATCTCTTCGTTCATTCGATCCATCTCCAAAACTCGAACTTTATCCAGTAACTCTCCCCCTTTTCGCAGAAATTTCCTGGCCACTTCGCGAACCTTGCGATTTGCAACATGAGCTTGAATTGAGTCCGATACCTGCTCTACCAAGATAGTTTCGTCGAAGTCACATAGCTTTGCTACCGCAATCATCCGTTTCACATATTTGGAATCTGTCTCGCCTGTTTTCTGTGCCAGTGATCGAAGCTTTTGTCGTTGCATGAACAAGTAATCTCAAGATCCAAAAAATGAGCCAAGTTGATGGATTGCGTTTGAATACGGTGCTGTACGAACATCTGGTGAATTTGGATCTGACACCGTTCCTTCGAGAATGTCCAATAGTTTCAATCCTGCCTTTATTTTGAAAATGTTCATCCTCGTAATTTCATCGGATACTCCTGCTAGCTGCATTGATGCCTCCAGGAGATCGTTCCATTGTTCATACGTTTTGCGATCTATGTCTTCTTCACCATCGCTTGCCCACAAAAGCTGACCTCCCTTTTGCCGTCCTCTTTTCTGCTTTCTCCGTGAGAATGAAAGAGTTAAGAACGAATAGAGACCAAGACAAACCCGGCATAACTGCCAATATTTGCGGGTGGGGAAAGGAGATGGAGATATTTTGGTTAAATTTTCACGGAATGATCTATATGAAATTTGACTTTATTTGAGTTGTTTGCAGATGGACGACGTTTCAGTCCTGTGTGCCGAATGTATTCCGTTGCCATTTTTATCATGAATCATGTTCTGAATATGAGAGTATCACCGTATATGGTTCTTGTTGGAAAATAGCCATTTCCCTGGGAGCATCGGAACATGCCCAAGAGACCCAATATGACCGTGGACTGTCAATAAGACCATTACTAGCTTAGTTCTAAGGTGGCCGTGGATATTTAATAAGTCCATTACCAACCGAGTTTTGTAAAACCATGAAGTTTGATATTTCGCACGATGGGGTTTGGTTCTTGTTGAGAATTGGCCACTTTCCCGAGGGCACTGGAACTTTTCTGGGATGCCCAATGTGTTTATAGACCATCGGTATAGCCGTAATTGGTTTAATTACATAATTTGAGTGAGAAAATATTTTGTTCACATTGTGTATAATTATTATAGAGCAGTAAAGCAGAATGCCGATCCAGAGTGACCCCACCGAAAACCAGAATAACTGAAGGATTCAACCATTTGAATAGATTTCCGAAAAAATGCAGCTCGATGTGCAGGAAAAGATTGAGAAATGATGTTTTAGGAGCTAATTGAATTTAGAAATCTATGCAAATTTAGACGTTAGGCGTATAGTCTCTATATTCATTGTCTGGTGGATAGGATTTCGATCTATCAAAAAGCGGAACCACATCACATCACAGGAAAAAAATTGCCGTAATTCGCTTAAAATCTCCCCTCATTCAACTTTGACATTTTAAAGTTCTCTCGCAGTTCCAGATCGTAACCACTATTTTTCAAAATTGGCACAGTTGTTGGTGACCTCAATACACATCGAAAAAACAGTAACGTTGTGATCCGCCATATAAACTTGATCCAGCCCCTAGGGTACATAAAAGAATAATATGATTGTTTAAATCAAATATATTGTTTGATTCAAATCCAAATTTCCCAAATTCATCTTAATATACCTCTGACATATTTTAAAGAATGATTGTCTATTTGATGTTCATTTGAAAAACTGATAATATTTTGCGCTCACTTGCACTTTTTGAGACAAATCGTTAAGAAAATCATGATATATTTTAGTACTTTAAAAATAAAAGTATTGTTCAAGAAAAGATTGACTGCTCCGAAACCAATTGACGGAAAATGGTAAAAGTATTCATTTTAACGAATTCATAAATCTTAATACTAAAAACGTGCATTTCAGTCAAATTTTACAAAACATCGTTTATCTCTGTTGTTTTAAGATATGCAGCTTTGTCCAAGACAGCAAACCTCTAGCGTGCCAAATAAATAAGTTGGCATCGCTGCGCCATCTTTGTGACAAAAAACATGAACTATTTTTATCCACGAAATAATAGTCCTAACTAAGTCAAGAAACTTTACTCAAGACGTCATCTCAATTTGATGTAATCCCAGAGCGTTATTATTTTTTTCCTGCTAGATTTTATGCATGGTCCATTGTGCATTAAGATCCCTTCAATATGATGGGAAGAAACTACTCTGAAAATCACAAAAATCCAAGCAATCCTTGGACTGAGGATGGAAACGATAGTTGTGGATGATCCCAGTAAAGAATTTAATTTGATCATTGTGACTGCTGGATAAATTCTTATATTATTAATTTATTTGATAAGGCTTAACCGAATTAACTTTACAGAGCCGATGATTCTTGTTCATTATACAATACATCTTAAAACTATAGTCAAAAGTTACAACACAATAAACATTTTATCTTCCGCTATCCAATAAGCCTCCTCCACCAGAACGGGAGCCGCTTCCAGTGGTTGCATTGTATGGCAGACTCGCCAACGGGGGTCAGAGCGCTTCCATTGCAGCAATGGACGCAAAATGTGGTCAGCACTCACACATTCATCACGAAACGGTTGCTTTCCAAAGTCGACGACGCATCGACTGAAAGAACTGCTGACGAAGAACAATGAGGAGGACCACACAATGGTTGCTGCCGAGTAAACAGACGATCGCGTGACACACATTGAGAGTGGTCTGCTTCTGTCGACAGCCGAGAGAGCACTGGATAAATTCTCAAATAATTCAAAAAATAATCAAGAGAAGCAAGGGTAATAAATGTTAAGCAAATTTGAGCCTTGTATTTAGCTCTGAAACTAATCAGGTTTATTCCCCTGTCCGTATTTTTTGAGTAGCGGAGCGCAGCGGTGGACAAGCGAATAAAGTTAACTGCTCGTAAGCTTCTTTTAGAAGATTTTAAAACCTTTTCTCGTAAACTTGAGTAGCTTCACCACACAGGGCTCGACTATCTTAATGTTTTAAAAATTCTTAGGGAGCATTTCCTGAAAAAAAAATTATTATGCAAACAACCTTTAATTTTTCAAAGCTAATTATGAAGTAATTAAATTGGGTTGTTAGCGGAACGCTTGAATAAAACAACAACAAAAAGGTTATCTTCCATTTAATTCCACTTAATTAATTTTGATATTCATGACATATACGTATTTCGACTACTTACTTATCAAAATCTAACTCTCTTAAGTACTCATCTCCTAGGTTAAAATGTTTAAGATCACATGTATAAAAATGAAACTACAATGTGTAGAATCGGAAACTACCTATCTAAAAAAATCCAAAGATTTAAGAAAAGCGAAGGAGAAAATCTATATCATTCTCTCATCACAGACAAACAGACATAACCCTCGCAAGGTGTTCATCGAACAAGCATTTAACGAACAATTTAAACGTTGCGTTTGACGTTTACACACTACCGCCATCTGTTCAGTGTAGTGCCCACCACAGTGTACTCAACAGATGGCGGTAATGTTTAAGCGACGATGTTTTACAGTGAGAAATATTCAATGTGTTATGTCTGTTTGTCTGTGGCTTGGTAGTCATCATAATGAAGTAATTAAATTTAGTTGTTAGCGGAATGCTTAAATAAAACAGCAAAAAAGGTTATCTTCCATTTAATTCCAGTTAATTAATTTTGGTTTCTTTCAGCTTCAATCTGACTGTTATTACGACTGAACCAACTTATTTTACCAGGTTTTTAATTAAATTCAACATACAAACCACAAAATGCTACTAATTTCAAGTTGTTGATAATAAACACAGCTGTCTAACACGCAGTTCAAATGGGATGGGTGCCGAATTGAAACAGGTAACTGAAAATATAGTCAAACTCACCTGAGAAGTTTGGAGCGTTGTAAAAATGCTTTACAAAAATTTTGAGCAGTTTACTAACTTGATTATTTTTAATTTTAGAAATGTATTGCACAGCACCATAATCTACAACTTCGCAATCACTGTCCACTATACACTGTTCCATCACCAGAAAATGTTAAAATGAACTTATTAATATCTAACCAAAACACACCGATTGTTTGATATTTGAAATTCAAACAAAATGAAACGTTTAAAATCAAAGCAGACTTAGTGGTCATAATAAGAAGTGGTATTCTCTGAATCACATTATTCTTTGATGAATCAAACAATTGTAAGTTGATGTTAACTGACTGTCTGATTTCATAGACTAAGATCAATCTCACTGCGCAGTGGTACTGTAAATGGCATGAATTTTATGTACCTTAAATTAACACACAAAAAAACCTTGTAAGTATGTAAACAAATACTCACCAATCAGCTTATATATCATTGGTCGTTTATCATCCATACGCACTGCGATTTGTATAAATGGTCTTGAAAATTTCAAACCCAAAAAAGGAACTTCAAGGACCGCTGGTCATGGTCCACAGATGGTCACTCAAAAAGAATTGCAAAATCTCACAACACTTCAATAATAAACACATTCGGTAATATCCACTACCAACGGCAACAACACATGACTACAGACCCATAAATAATGTGCCCAAAGGGCAACATCCATCGATCGAAAGGCTGAAGCTGCGTTCTCTCGGGGAACACCGCGAGTGTGAGCAAGTAAAACATACAAACTTGCATCCACAACACAACACTTCACCACTACATGAAAAAAAAACAAAACTATACAAAACTGCCCGTCGTTGCCACTAACAAAAAAGCAATATAGCCGAAGCCAATCGAATCCCCTTTTGCATAAACACTATATTTACAGCACAAACACCGGAGCGGAGCAATACGGTTTAACGAGTCGCGCTTATTCAACTCAAACGAGTCGGCGCAAAAATAAACCGCTAAATTTGCTTAATTGTTTAACCAATCAGCACGACGCGACGACGCACAGCTCTCCACTCTAAACGCTTTTTGAAACTTGATAAGAAGCTGTTTATTGATTATTATTATTATTATTATTCGATCGTCTCCAAACCGGATGTAACATCCTCCTATTCTTGCTAAACGTTCCTGGTTTGGGTTTTCACGTCCGACGACAATTCCTGTTGGTTGGCTGCGTTTGCAGCATAACAACGTACGAAATGCACCCGACTGACTTTATGCTCCTCTCTTTTCACTGCGGGGAAGTCGAAAAGCACTAGCAGACTGAGCCATTCGGCCCGAGAAGAGCCAAAAAGTTTTTCATTCATTCTTTCCTCGCAGTAGGCTAGGTGTAGGTATATGCTCAGGTAGCGGAGGTGTGTAGGTACTTGATCGCGTTCACAATATACGCACCCACTGGCGCATATTATAAGCCCATTTGCGACGTACCTTTCATGAGAGGGTGAGAGAGAGAGTGACGGTCAAGTGTGCTTGTGTGCCGAAGGGATAGGGGTGTCGAAGAATTTTGTTTGGGATGTGCTGCTTTCGTATGATTATGCTACTCTTGGACAATCCTAGTAGGCCCTTAATGTAACTTACACATGGATACAGGTAAAAACCATAGGCGTGCATTAAGTGTTGTTTGATTATTTTTCCAAACTGGAAAAGATTATTTTCAATATGAACCATTTCCGGAATAGTCATTATAGATTTCAAGTCTGTTCAAATAATGCATTTCAAACATTTAGTGAAATTTCGGTGTTCAACCAACCATCATCATCTCGAAATGATCCGCCAAGGTTACGGCGCATCACTCGCGTCTGTTCCGAGGCTCCCATTGCAGCATATAGATATAGCTATCCGCTAAAAAAAAAAATCGAAGCACATCTGGCAAGCAGCATCTCGAATATTTCTCTTATGGTGGTAAGCACCAACCGGTATTAAATCCCGATCAAGAATGTCAGGCTGCTTTGATGTCGACATCAGAGTTAATTAACACAACTCTAAGCAAACACTTTGCAGATCATCCAAACAGGGACGGTATTAAAAGATAATCCGAGTTCGAGCTTACCGTCATTAGAGTAATAAATATTTGTTCAAGCATGAAATTCCGGAATTGCTTGATGTCAGAATCTTCTGAAACGCCACTCTTAATGTTCTGAAAATTATATAAACACTTCCCTGTGAAACCCTCCCGTAAATCTCTTTCAAAATATTTATGAATTCTCTCTGAAATTTCCTTAAAACTATTTTCAGCATTAGATTCTCTTGAAATTAGTATCGGCATTACCTTAGAATTATCTCATTGTCCTATGTAATGGGATCTTGAAAATTATTCTTTTATTTAAAATTTGAAAATGTTTAAAGTTGCAATGAATTTGACGCACTCTTCTAAAACAAACCATCCCGTGGAAAACTTAACATGTATTGCGAATTTCGTTATTCATTTTGTTGGATCATATTGTTGGAAGGAGATTTTCTTATTCCCGCGGTTTTCACGTAAGTGCCTTTGCTTACGGGCCCGTCCAACCCTTTTTGGCCCTTCATACAGCAGCATGTTGAATTCAGAATGATGACGGAATTTGATCTTGCTGTTGAGTGGAGCGGCATGCAGGGCAAGACGCAAGCTAGGATGGTGGCTGATACCTCGAAAAGTTCTTTAATGTGAAAAACTGACCTAGCCTCACAACTATGCCGACCACGTACATCGGTACACCGACGGCTCCCGATCGATAAACGGAGTAGGTGTCGGGATTTTTGGAGACGGTATTGCTGAAAGCAGCAGTCTTCCTCCACAATGCTCGGTTTTTTCGGCCGAGGCTGCAGCGATCTTCCGTGCCGCTACGACGCCAGCCAACAAACCGATACTTATATTAACCGACTCACACAGCGTCGTTCAAGCGATCACCTCGGAAGCTCCAAAACACCCATGGATCCAGGCGACTATCAAGTACGCCCCACCGAACACCGTGTACACATGGATTCCCGGACACTGCGGAGTTCCAGGTAACGAGTCTGCTGATCACCTTGCCGGAGCCGGGACATCGGGTCCCAGACTCACCAACAAGGTACCCCTACAGGACGTCAGACGGTGGATCATGCGGACCATTCGAGCGGCATGGGAAGCTGAGTGGTTCCGCAACAGAACTGCCTTCATCCGCAAAGTAAAAGGGTCAACTGAACCATGGAGAGAACTGGACAACCTGAGGGATCAACGCGTGATTTCGCGGCTTCGAACCGGGCACACTAAACTCTACTATAACTATGGTGGCCTGCCGTTTCGCAGAAGCTGCATCATCTGTGGGGTACCCTACACCGTCGAACACATCCTGTGCAACTGCCCGGAATTCCAAAATCTTCGGGAGTCACTCTGCCTAACTTCCAGCATCAGCGATCTGCTCGGGAATGATACTTCGGCCTCGGCAGCACTGGTTACCTTCTTAAAAGAAGCCAAAATCTACCACTCGGTATAGCAGGAATTTCTTTCGCCCGTCGGGACATCTCAACTGGATGGATTTCCCCTATTGGACCCATGCCAGCTGAGCTCTGTTTTGTTTGGATTAATCGTTTGTAGCTTGTCTTAAATCATTTTGTTTTATGTTGTTCTTCTGTTTCATTATTTTATATATTGTTATTTTTTCATAGAAGTTGAAGAGCCAGCAACCAAAATTATTAACTAAATTTTAATATAGCATGTATCTACAGGTTACTCACTCTGAGCCCTTTCCTTTCTTCGGAGATGAACTAGCCATAGGCTAAAAATCTCCTTAATAAAGAACTAAAAAAAAAAATGACCTAGCCTCAAACTAGTCAGATCTCTTTTAATTTGGACCATTCATAAATGATGTAGCATTATACAGGGTAGCCACTGAAAATCGCGAAAAATTAGAATTTGATGGGACCATATATTATATATTTGTTTATATCTATGTTAATTAGTTTCCGTTATCAAAAGTCTAAGTCCGGTGTCTCGAATATTTTAATTAATCTTGAATATGTTTTAATTAAACATGAATATATCTTAAAGCTTATAATTCAGAACTTTTCCTTAGTATGGCATACCAAAAACCAAGTCTGAGATCTATAATAAAAAACCTTCGAATGTTCCTCAGAAATCTCTGGGTAGGTTCTTTAGAATTCAGAAAGTATTTTTCTCAGAATTCCTATGAAATTCTTCTTAAAATTCCGTTGAGAGAATTTCGTTAAAATTTTCTTGGAATAAGCATGATGCTTTCCTTAGAATCTCCTGGAACGCTACTTATATTTTTTGTGGAAATAATGCTCACAATTCCCTAGAATTCTCCTCCTCATTTTCGGAAATTCCCTCGAAATTATTGTGAATTTTTTGAGATATTTCTTGGAAAATATCTTCAAACTAGCTTCGCAAGATTTTTTTTTCTAGCTATATTCAGAATTATATTCTATTAGAATTATTATCGATATTAAATTTAAGCTCACCTAAGAATTCTATGATTGACAGATTGAAATTTAAGAGATTTTCAGCTGTAGATGATCATAAGGGGTAGGTCTAAAATGTATTTTAATAAAACAGCAGAAAAGGTTATCTTCCATTTAATTTCACTTAATTAATGTTGGTATCCGTGCCAGATACGTATTTCGACTACAATGTGCAGTCTTCATCAGTGTCATTCAGTGATGAAGACTGCACATTGTAGTCGAAATACGTATCTGTCATGTATACCAAAATTAATTAAGTGGAATTAAATGGAAGATAACCTTTTTTGCTGTTTTATTTAAGAATTCCGTTAACAATCCAATTTCATTACTTCATTGTATTTTAAGTTTGTCATGGGGTCAATTCATTTTGAATCCGGCTCCGATTTCCTTCAGAATTCTCCCTGAAATTCCTTCAGGGTTCCAATAGAACTCGCTAGAATTCTGCTCATAGTCCCGATAATAGTTTATTCAGATCTACCCTGGAATTCACCTTTAGTTATCATTAAAAATTTCTTGAAGTATTCCCCAAAATTACCTTTAATTTCGAGTTAAACTCCTTTGGAATTGTCCTTAGAATTCTTTAGAATTGTAGGGCTGTTACAACACAACGAATTTCTCGGATCTCGCGATTTTTGCGGATTGGTCGCGGATTTGAACTTTCAGTCGCGAAAAACGCGGAAACATTAAATGATGTTGCGAAGATCGCGAAGGGACTGATGTGCTGTCACTAAAATTGTGGAATTCATTGTAACCTTTCCGTCCCAAATTATTTTACTGTCATCAATTTTGTTGTTCATTTGGCTCTCAATTTTTTACCAGTTCAAACCAAACATCCTGCAAATAATCGAGAAATGTTCTCAATTCCATAAGTCACACCGGATTTACACGGATATTCTCTGAGGTCTGTCCAATGTGAAACATTTTGTTTTTTTTTTTTCCAATACGAACATAGCATTTTTCGTTGTCAAAACGATTATAGGGTTTTGATCTAATTTCCGTCCTACTAAGCACAACCTGCGCTTAACCTCTATTTTTTGAACGAGTTTAAACAAAAAATGAAATAAAGATGAGCATGAAACAAAGATGCCTTCTAAATTTAATCACCTTTCCATACGTACCGTTAGATTTGATAAAGAGTCACAAATTGTTGAGATATTGTTAAAAATCTAATACTGCTTCTTGATTGTAAATTCGTTCTACGAGTTTCAATTCCGTCCTAACGCATTGAAACGCCATTAGATTTCCTTCGTCGTACGGATAAACGTAGAAAAAGGGGATTCGCTATGAGCGCTTCTTTTGTTTTGAGAGCAATGAGTGTAAATATTCGCACAATGCGCTCTAACAGGATTTATGTTGTAGCTAATGAACTAACGCATCGGAACAAACCTATTATTGATTTGTGTACAGTGAAATCATTGATGTTGTTGATCTTTTCTGATCGATAGAACGGAAATGGGCGATTACGACGAAGTAGTACTCTACCCTATGTGAGCAATTGCCATATATACCGGATATTCTAGGTTCTCCCAAATCGTCCTTGAGTTCAGTTGATTTGTTCTACTGTATCAACTAAGACTGCAATAATGTCTGTAGTATCAAAATATGTCCAAACAGATTCAAAATGTCTATGTGAATTGTACCCGACCGATTGCTACGTATACAATATGTTATAGGTTCTGAAATCATTATGGAAATCAGATTATTTTTCTACTAGATCACTCAAGACTAATTCAATATCTGTAGTATCGAAATATGCCCAAACAAATTTGAAGTGTCTATGTGGAACATGTCAACCTATTTCCGTGTATGCCAAATGTTCTAGGATTTCCAAATCGATATTTCAATACTACAGATATTATCCTAGTCTTTGTTGATCTAGTAAAACAAATCAGCTGAACTGTAGGATTATTTGGAGAACCTAGATCATCTGGTATACGTGGAAATAATTTAACATTATCCATATAGACACTATGAATCTGTTTGGACATATTTCGATACTACAGACTTTATCCCAGTCATGGTTAATCTAGCAGAATAAATCATCTGAACTCCAGAACGATTTCTTCTTCTTATTATTCACATTTCAAGCTTATTGCTTAGTGCATATTAGCTTATTGCGTGCTCTCAACTTAGTGTTCTAAATGCACTTCCAACACTTCGGTGGTTGTTGGAATCTTTTCTTTTTGCCTCTCGGTGTTTTGATTCTTCTTTCCAAACATATCGACAGTGAGCATGCATAGGGGCGTAGGCGCGATGATCGATTCGCTGCGTCGGCATCGAAATGATTCATTATTCTCCACAATTATTATTTTATTTATTATCATATATTGCATTTCACTATATATTTCATAAACATTAAATTTTTAACTTTTATATTCAAATGTATTCTTTAAATTAATGCTGTTTTTAACACCGGCTGAAAGATGTAGCGGCAGCATATCTATTGGAGCTCTTCGAAATCATCGTGATGTCATGGATTCCTTTGCAACATATCGGATGAGATCTTTCCTTTATTTTTCTCGTAATCCTATTTTTTTTGTTAGTCATGTTAATTATACATCACACTTTACACTTTACATTTACATCCTTACATTATTAGTAATTAGAGATAAAAATATATATTTGCTTAATATAACCTTAAAATTTTAGTGTTACATCCACTTGATATTGTGAGCTGAGGAAACATAGAGCTGCATCTTATTATATGTAAAATAATTATTATTTTCATTGCAGAATATCAACTATTTAATCTATATAAATTTATATTCATTTTATTTCATATTTAATGGTTTGATATATTTCATTTTTCCACAACATATATTTTCATTGTATAAATAAATACTGGGTTGGGAGGGAGCATCAGGGTATCATTTGACCTGGGACTGGACGATGGAGTGGTATGACAACCGGAGTCTAGGAGGGAATAAACACTATCATTTTCTTTATCCTACCGATTCGATTGTGGTGGTGTGAATTCTACTTCAACAGTTTCAGTGAGATTGACGCGCCCTTCTTTACAAACCATCCTGTAGGAAGCTTAATAAGTATTGCGAATTGTGTTATTCGATTTGTTGGATCGTATCGTTGGAAGGAGATTTTTAAATTCCCGTGGATTTCGTGTAAGTGTCTCTGCTTACGGGTCCGCACCTCCGTTTTTGGCCCTTCATACAGCGATATTGTGAATTCAGATCGGTAGCTCAAATTGATCTTGCTATTAAGTGGAGCTGCATACAAGACAAGATCTTTGAAGGGATGGTGGCTACCTTACATACATACAATCAGTAATAGAATTTTGCCAAAAGGTATAAGGAGATTTCTATCCGTGTAGAAAGCTCTCAATTAAAATGTGTAAGTACTTCAAAGAACACTATGTTAAGAGCAGGCAAAAATATAATATGTTTACTTATTATATAAGCAATAAGCTTGAAATGCCATGTAGTAGTATACAAATTCTATTTTTAGGAAAAGAAAACAGTTTTTTGTTGTCGCGGATTAGTATTTAAAGTCGCGGATTTCTTTTGAGAAATCGCGGATTTCGCGGATCAAATTTAGAAAATTTTGTAACAGCCCTGGAATTGTCCTCAAAGAAAATGAATGGTCAAGGGCTACTGTAACAATTCTCATAAAATCCTAATTGGCATTCTCATTAAAATTCTCTAGAAAATTCTTTTCCGCGTTAGAATTCTAAAATGCTATCGAAGCACCAGATTCATCATTTTTGTTTTTTATCTGACATCTTGAAAATTACGAATCTCAAGAAAGTGAAAACTGCCCTAGCATCGAAATCTTGAAAATGTTCACATGTAATCATTGTTTCAAAATTTCTCCAAGTTTGAAAATAAAGGCCAGCCGGCGCCGGTGTGTAGTGGTAAGCGTGACTGCTTTCTCACCCCAATGCGTCTGGGTTCAATCCCAGCCGAGGTTTGTGGGATTTTTCTGAGGCATGAAAACTCTGGTCACGTCTTCCTTCGGAAGGGAAATAAAGCCGTTGGTCCCGATCCTACGCAGGTGTGGAAGCTGCCTTCCTGCACATTCGATTGCCGTCAATGGATGGCAATCGATGTCCGTCGGTGATTGGCACTAGATTGCGGAACAGAGACCGATGTTAAATAAAGGAATGAATGAAAATCCAGGCTTCCAATAAAAATGTAGTATTTAATCTTTTTAAAATTTCATGTTCCAGAATTAAGAATTTCGATTACATTTTCACATTCCAGAATCTTGAAAATTAAATTCTTAGTTCAATATCATAAAAAATTGTCTGGAGTTGAGCACGTCCGTTCATTCGAGCCACGACGGTATTGCATCCAATATAAACAAATTTCAACAAGAACTAAGACTGTGCCCCAATTGCCAGATTAAAATTAGCTCGTAAATCTTAGTTGATTGAAAGCCATTCAATAACCCCGTGATTTTTGTTGACAGACAATTTGACAGATTTTTACAACTGGTGAAGGTGCAAAAAAACCCACGAAGATTTTGTAAGATTTTTTAATAGGTATTTTCACAGGTACATGTTGAATAAAATAGTAGAACATAAAAACAACTCCCAAGAGCCCCCCACGCACTCCTCTGGCAATTACTCTGCGATCATGGGAAGCCAACAAGTCGTCAACGGCAACAGCAGCAGCAGCACAATCACCTCTTGGTGTGGGTAACTTGATCTTCAATATTCAATTTGGAGTGCTTCTAGTCTGTTTTCCTTTTGATGACCCCCCACTGGTTCACCCCCTTCCTCGTTGTCATCGTCGTTGTCGTCGTCGTCTTCTGTTGATGGGGCTTACCTTTTCTGGAAAGAAAACATCGACCTTAAACTCTTGCTGTTGTGTGAGAGACCTTCTTCGTTCCCAAAATGGTTCAAGCATGATTAAGTTCGGAGCCGCTCTGTGAATGACTTTGCTCTAAAGCGAGTCAATGGAAGCGAGATGAGTGCGGCATAATGAAAAAAGAGTAAAACAACACTTCTCGCAGCAGCATGATGTTGAGAGGGGTGAAGGAAAAATAAAAAAATAATAATAAAAAAGCTGGTGCGAATGTCGGACGGAAAACAATGCTCCAGCATCCAACAACAGCAATGCTCTCTAGTGTGTGCGGGCTGTTGGATTTTCCACTTTTTTCTTTGAATTTTTCTCCCCTTTGTCGTCGCACTTTAGTCTCGAGTTTTCCATTTGTAAAATCTGATATCACCCGGCTCATTGCTAACCCGATCATCTCCGGTTAAAGTGCAATTTTGCACTTTAGAGTTCTGCACTTGGTGGCGTGTGTTTAACGTTCATGCTACAAAGCGGACCGGGATTTCTTTTACAGATGGACTCGATTGGTTGATTCCTACATTTTGAAGGAACAGAACTAGCAAAAATATTAGAGTTCATCTAACATTCAAATAATGATTACAATAATCATGCTATCATTATGAATTTATTTGGGATGCAGTAGATGAAGGAGCAGCTTAGTTGAAAATTAAAATATGAGTGCATATTAGTTCACATTTAAGGACTGTATCGAAAATAAGTTGCAACAAACTTTTGTTTCCAAATCTAAATTTTAAAATGAAAAATGGTTCTTCTGTTATGCATGTCATGTCCTTTTAAAGAAGTTAACTGCACAAAAACAAATAAAAAACTATTCCTTCAGGTACTTTTATGATCTTAGATGTTGGTCTTCTTATAAATTTTGTATGACAAAAACAATTTATGCAATAAGTTGCAAAAAGAAGACTGTTTGAGCACGAGTCGTAGTTTATCCAACGAGGCACTCAGTGCTGAAACACAGGTTTTTCGCACTTTTGGTACACATCGTACAATTTTTTTTTAAGTTGAGATCGAAGAGTGCTGTGCTTGTAAATGGAAGTGAAAAAAATTCCTCCCGTCAAATTTTTGGACTTTGCGTTGTTCCGGATTTTTTTTTGTTTAACGGTAAAGTGATATTGGTGACGAACAGATACTTGAATTTCCTGAATCGAGTTCCACAGTATGCGGATTGTTTCGGACCATGGGGTTGAATAAGATTGTGTCATGAGTAAAATCGGAGTTAATTTTGAGTAACTCTGAGTAACTCGCGTTGCTCAACATAACAACCGATACTGTCAAGCAAAGCAAAGCAACAACATTTTAAACGGTGCGCTTGCAATGCTTTACTGGGAACATCTTTCAGCAATGAAAAGGCAATTGCACGTGTATGAAAGGAACTACAAGCTGTCCCCTAAAAATCGATGAAAGATTTCTATGGTGACCTTACGGAACAGTCAGAGCTGTCTTGCTTTACTGCCATGATGATGACGTTTTATTAGGGGGATTTTGTACAATCTCTAGGAGGGTTTCAGTCAATCGCAAAGAGGATTTATGACAGTCTCAGTAGAGATTCTGAACAAGCCTAGGGGAAATTTCAGACAATCCCAGTTCGGTTTCTCAACAATATCAAAGGTAACTTTGGAAAATCCAAAGAAGGAATATGATCTATCCAAGGGAGGATTCCGGACAATCACAGGAAGAATTGCACTCAATATTGAGGGGGATTCATGACTGTCCAGGGGGGATTCCATATAATCCAGTCAATCCAAAGGTAGATTCTGGACAGTCCCAATATTAAAAAATGGTATGTGATGGTTCCTACATCCTTTCGACGATCGCTCATTGACAAACTTCATATAAGTTTCAGAATAGAATCAACTATGAAGTTGGCCAAAACTAACCTATTTGGACCTAGGATGAACAATTAAATAAAAGACTATATTCAACAATGCTCCTTTTGTGTTAAATATCGATAAACACAACAACACCAGACGATGAAAATTCAACCTGTTCCTGTTCAACCTTTTTAACTCGTGTCTATTGATGTCTTTTTGCAGGAGTATCAGGGAAAACAACGAACGCTTCTGGAGAGAGTTGACTCTAACTCAGACATTTTCCAGCTAAATATTCTCAGAGATTTAAGCCCCTCTTCCTTAATGAATGCTGGTAAATTAAATGTTACTTATCACGAAAGACCGTAATTATTAATAATAATTATTAATCATGAGTTTCCTCATTTCAGGCATGTAGTGCAACAAAATATGAAACCTCTGACCGATTTTGTGAGATTGAGTATTAATTTTCATGAGCTAAATTAATCTTTTGAAAACATTTAGCCAAATTCTTACTTCCTTAGTCTTGAAATCACACCAGCTAGTGTTTTCTTCCCGGGAAATTTATCAGAATTATCATTTCCCGATTCCCAGAAAACTAGTTTGGCTTCCCGAGAAGCAGTTTTTTTGTACGAAAACCATGTTAAACATATGTTATATTTAAAATGACCACACAACTTTTGGGAAAAATTGATACAAATTTCCGGAGAAAGTTTGACGAATCTTTAGTGCGAAGTCAGGAAAGCTTCCTGGCGAAAAATCTTTCAAACGAAACCGGTAGACGCTTCTGACACAATCTGTGGGAAACTGCGAAGTTAGAAGAGACTTCAATGCAAATTTAGGCAGCCGGATGAAACTTTCAGAATAATTTTGAAAAGTTTTCCGTGGGAAGTCCGGATGAAATGGGAAATAGTTTCCACTTCCAGCGGTAGGACTTCTAATTGTAATTTGATACTGTTGGAATGAAAAGAAAATATGATGAAACTTTCGTTGTACAATGGACGAAATTTGCGGGAGAAGGTGGAAGATTCTTCCAGGGCAAGTTTTAATAAAAACTACCAGGAGATATTGGAAGAAACTTTCGTGCAAAGTCAGACGAAACCTCCCAGAGAAATCATAAGAATCCTTCCGAAGAAGCTGGTCGAAATCTTCAAGGGGAAGTTGGAAGAAACTTCCAGAAATTGTCGGAAAAATCTTCCGGGAGAAATCCTGACGAAGTTCAAGTTTAAATAAATAACTACCGAAAATATTTCCCGATTTCCGGGAAGAGTCTTCAGCTATTTCAGGATTCCCAGGTAATTATAAATGGCTGGGATATGGAAACACTAACACCACCACATCACCAAAAATTTCAAAGACATTACACTTTAGCCATCCATCCTAGAAAGCAAAAGAGACCTAAACATCCCTTGGCTTGGGCAAGAGCCATCTAAGTTGGATCTTTTAATGAATGAAAACTAACTCTTAAAATCAAAACATTCTGCCAGACGGGGATTGTTTGAACATTATTTGATGAAAAATATTAGACTACTTTATTTGTTTTTGAGTAAATATGAGTAACTCAAATGTACTCACTTCAAATATATTAACTCTGAGTACAGTTGTCTTACCCCTAGTGTCGGACGGCCAAGAGGTGTTTCAAGACTACATTTGAGACATTCCATGCAAGCTCTATCACAAACCGGATTACCCCGTCAAGTGAACTGTCTACAATTGCGACTTCCCTTCTAACACATCAGGCCAGCTTGTTGGGTTCACTTGGTCAGATTTGGTGAGTTCGTTCCATTTTGTCCTTTATAACATTTTCATACTTAATTTTCAAGTACTAGTACTAGTAGTAGTGATACTACAAACATTTCCAACTACCACTATTTATACCCTTCGAAGGGTGAATGCACGTTCCAAAGGCGTGCCCCTTTGTGAGTCAAAATTCGATTCTTTAGCAATAAAATGAAGCAATGGCACCGATCCATGCATGAGAACCCTAGTCTTAACCACTTCAAACTAGGGAACAACGAATAGATGATTAAGAATCACATAGATGAAGACTAACTAACTAATTTTTCCGTTCTTTCAAGATCATCCTCGGTGGACAAGGATCGAGTTTTGTCACTATCAACAAGGCATAACAAGCAACAAGTACTAAGATGTGTTCCTTTGATTACTGAAAAATCCTGTTCCCTTAGTTTGAAGTTGTCAGGACTAGGAATCGGTGGTAGATCTTACATCCCAAAACGTACCAAGAAAAGGTGATCTACCCACGTTATGGGTAGTCCCATAATCTTGAACACTTATCTCATTACATCTTTGCAAATTTCTCAAGGATTACGGAAAGGTCTTCAGAATTACTTTTAATTTGAGGATTCCCCTTGACAATCGTATGATTCTGTATGGTACTCTCTTGAAATTGTCTCTAGAACAGTCTTGGAATTGTGTGTAGCAAAGGAATTCCCACAGGAAAACTCTTGAAATTTACTCTACATTTATCTCGGTATTCTTAATAATTAAAAAATATGTTTTAATTTCTCTCCAAAATTTGCATTACAATTTGCTTAGAATATTCCTCAGAAACCTTTTGGTATGCCATTTAGAATTTAGAATCTTACTATTCCATGAATATCAAATCAGAATTCCATAATAATTATTCTCACATTTTACTTGAAATTATTCTCAAAATATCCCAGAGAGGATATCTTGGAGTTTTCCTAGAATTTTCTTGAAATACCTTTGGAAATCTCATCCGCATCTCTTGACAGGCCGATTTCATAGTGAGAGCGAAGTGAAGAGGCGAGCGAAGCGTTGAAAACAAAGTAAGGAATAATATCAATGATGGAAATTCCCATTATTCATATTATTCCTTACATTCGTTTCAACGGTTCGCTTCTCTTCGCTCTCACTATGGCATCGGCCAAAGACTACTCCGAGTTTTTTTTAGAATATGCTTAAAGTTTCCTACCAAACCCTTCCGAAAATTCCTTGAAATTCCCTTAAATTTATTATGAATTCTTCTTTCGTCAAACTCTTGAAATTCTGAAAAAAAATCCTTTGAACTTTATTAATAACCGGATTCTCTTGGAACTTTTTTGGAATATTTCTTAGCAGCTCTCCTCAGAATTTCTCTTTGTTAATTGATCATTAGGCGTAGTATCAGGATTGTAGTCAACTGTACTCGTATCATCATTAAGTTTCAGCCATAGGGTTACTTCACATTGAATGCTCCTCCAAACTCCTTTATACTGATCCCTGAAATTCCTTCCGATTCTTTTTAGAGTTCCCCCGAATTCTACTCTCAATCCTCATAATAGTCTTCAAAACTAGTTGGGATCGTTAGTTTTTCTTAAAATTTTCTTGAAAGAATTCTCAAAAGTACCAGAAATTGCATGTCAAATTTCATTGGTTATTCTACCTAGAATCATCATAATTCTAAGCTTGTGAAGTGAAGTGTTAGAATCCTAAAATTTTCCTGAGATCTTTTAAATACGCTATATTTGAAGTCGCTTAGTTCAA
This sequence comes from Ochlerotatus camptorhynchus, assembly GCF_037179485.1. NCBI lineage: Eukaryota > Metazoa > Arthropoda > Insecta > Diptera > Culicidae > Ochlerotatus > Ochlerotatus camptorhynchus. Next base: position 300,648 of record NW_027040822.1, on the reverse strand, counting down.
GAATGTCGCTCAATTTCTTGGGAAGTACCCGCATTCTTTCCGATTTATTGAGGGTCCGCAAGTTCGACATCGTAGCGCTGCAGGAGGTTTGCTGAAAGGGATCGTCGGTACGTACGTATAGGGATGGTTATCCAGCATTTAACGAGCGCTGATGGCCGTCCCAATCTAGCTGAGTTTCTGGTAGGGAACATTCGATTTGATGTTTGGGTTAGGTCGTTTGACGTATAAACGATCAAATTTGACCGTTGAAAGGTCAAACGACACAAGCCAAACTTCAAATCATATATTCCCTACCAGAAACTCAACCAGATTGTGGCGGCCATGAGCGCTCGTAAAATGCTGGATACCATCTACCAGAGCTGCGGCAATACACATGAGCTTTGTACAGCTTTCATCGTGATGGGCAAAATGCAGAAGCGCGTGATTGGGTGGTGGCCAATCGATAGCAGAATGTGCAAGTTGAGTATCAAAGGCCGTTTCTTCAATGTCAGAATAATCATCGTGCACCGCCCTCACTTAGCAAGTGACGATGACGATAAAGACGCTTTTAACGCGCAGCTGGAACGAGAATACGACAGCTGCCCAAGCCATGACGTCAAAATCGTCATCGGAGATCTTAACGCTCAGGTCGGCCAGGAGGAGGAATTCAGACCGGGTATAGGAAAGTTCAGCGCTCACCAGCTAAAGAACGCCAACGCCCTTAGACTCATCGATTTCGCCGCCTCTAAGAACATGGCCATACGTAGTACCTACTTCCAGCATAGCCTCCCATATCGGTACACCTGGAGATCACCGCAGCAGACAGAATCGCTAATCGACCACGTTTTGATCGACGGAAGGCACTTCTCGGACGTTATCGACGTCAGGACCTATCGCGGCGCAAATATCGATTCGCACCACTACCTTCTAATGGTCAAGGTGCGCCAAAAACTTTCCGTTGCCAACAACATTCGGTACCGACGCCCGCCACGGTACAATCTGGAGCGACTGAAGCTCCCCGAAGTCACAACTGAGTACGTGCAATGCCTCGACGCAGCGTGGCCGATTGAGGGAGAGCTCACCGAAGCCCCTCTTGGGGACTGCTGGAGCAACGTGAAAGCAGCCATTAACAGCGCTGCTGAAGGCGCCGTTGGGTTCGTGGAGCGGAATCGACGGAATGATTGGTTCGACGAAGAGTGTCAGACGGTTTTGGACGAGAAGAACGCAGCGCGGGCGGCGATGCTGCAGCAAGGAACCCGTCATAATGTGGAGTGATATAAACAGAAGCGAAGACAGCAAAGAAGCACCGCCTGAAAGAGCTGGATTGCGAAGAAATGGAGCAGCTGTATCGTTCTCAAGAAACACGCAAGTTCTACAAGAAACTCAACGCATCCCGCCAAGGCTTTGTGTCGCGAGCCGAAATGTGTCGGGATAAGGAGGGGGTATCTTAACGGACGAACGTGAGGTGCTTGAAATGTGGAAGCAGCACCACGATGAACATCTGAACGGTGCAGAGGCGGAGGACCAAGGCGGCAGGAGGAATGGCTTCGTCGGTACAGCGGATGAGGGGGACATTCCAGCTCCCACGATGGGTGAAGTTAAGGATGCTATTCGACAGCTCAAGAACAACAAAGCAGCTGGGAAAGATGGTATCGGAGCGGAACTTATCAAAATGGGCCCGGATAAGTTGGTCACTTGTCTGCACCGACTAATAGTCCGTATCTGCGATACAGAACAGCTACCGGAGGAGTGGAAAGAGGGGTAATATGCCCGGTATATAAAAAGGCGAGCAAGTGCTTTCCCAGATCATCTTTCGCCGTTTATCGCCGCTAGCAAGCAGATTTGTTATCAAGCCGGTTTTGTGGACGGACGATCGACAACGGACCAGATATTTACGTTGCGGCAGATCCTCCAAAAGTGTCGTGAATATCAAGTCCCTACGCACCACCTATTCATCGATTTCAAGGCCGCTTATGATACTATTGACCGTGAAGAGCTATGGAAGATTATGGACCAGAACGGTTTTCTTGGGAAGCTGACCAGACTGACCAGGCTTAGATGGATGGTGTACAGTGCTGCCGGAAGATATCGGGTGCGTTATCGGACTCGTTTGAAACTCGCAAAGGACTTCGACAAGGCGATGGTGTTTCCTGCCTCCTGTTCAACATTGCGCTAGAAGGTGTTATGAAGCGTGCGGGCTTTAACATGCGGGGCACGATCTCACGATCTTCAATAAGTCCAGCCAGTTCATCTGCTTCGCTGACGACGTGGACATTGTCGGAAGAACGTTTCAGGCCGTGGCGGAGCAGTACGCCAGGCTGAAACGTGAAGCAGAGAAGGTTGGATTAAAGGTGAATACGTCGAAGACATAGTATCTGTTAGCTGGAGGAACCGAGCGGGATAGGGCTCGCATAGGCAGAAGCGTGACAATCGACAGATATGAGTTCGAGGTGGTGGATGAATTTGTGTACCTCAGATCATTGGTGACGTCGGATAACAACTGCAGCAGAGAAATTCGTCGGCGTATTATTGCCGGAAGTCGTGTTTATTACGGACTCCACAAGACCCTGAGGTCGGGTAAACTTCACCTCCGTACTAAATGTACCATGTACAAGACGCTGGTAAGACCGGTAGTTCTCTACGGGCACGAGACGTGGACGATGCTCGAGACGAGGACCTGCAAGCACTGGGTGTTTTCGAACGACGAGTAGCTAGAACCATCTTTGGCGGGGTATGTGAGAACGGTGTATGGAGGCGAAGGATGAACCACGAGCTAGCGCAACTCTATGGCGAACCCTGTATCCAAAAAGTTGTGAAAGCTGGACGGGTACGATAGGCGGGATACGTTTTAACAATGTCTGACAACGATCCCACAAAAATTGTGTTTTTTTCGAATCCGGCCGGTACAAGACGAAGAGGAGCACAGCGAGCAAGGTTGTTAGACCAAGTGGAGCAAGATCTTGGAAGTGTGGAACGGTCAAGAAATTGGAGACAAGCAGCCACGGACCGAGTGAATTGGCGTAACATTGTGATGCAGGTGCAATCCTGAGGGATGTCGGACAAAATCTTGAAAATGTTCTCATGTGATCTTTAAAAAATGCTTAATCCGACTATTTAAATTTTATTCCGTTGATCTATGAATTCGGCCAAATACCCTCCGATGATGATGTAAGTTAATAAATTTTATTATTCTTAGACTTAAATTCTTAAGTATGAAAAAAGTATCTATATTATTTAAGGTGAAAGTGGATCGGTTCAGAATGACTCACTTCATCGATTTTTTTTTTGCAAAATAACGCAGCGCTTGATCGAAAAAAAAACTCTTCCGTGTAAAATAAAAAACTAAAATTGCTATCTCTAGCAATTTTTACAAGATTGATTTATTGTTTAAATTTTCTGAAAAGCATTTTCTAATCATAGTGGTGGCTAACCAAAAGTTCTGATAAAAGGCTTAAGGCAGCTTGGTTGATGATGGTCTTTACAGTTCTAAGCAGCCTCAGTCGTGCTCGCATGGTATTACAACACATTTGAGGCTCAGTGGTTAGCGTTCGTAGATTGCATGCCAAATACGAATAAAAAATACACGGGTTCGGATCCAGGAAATTACTTTTTAATTATTTGTTTTGTTGAGTAGAATGTTAATGCACTGCATACATATAAGAATTATGATTTATACGGGCCACTGATCATTCAATATTTACGTACATTAAATTTGGTTACTAATAAAGACTTGTGCGGATTGCTTCATGTGGCTTGAAAGTTCTGTCGGGACTTTATTCGAACTTTATGGAACTTGAAGGTGATTTTAATCGTTGAATGAGGAACTTTTCATTACTTGGGTTATTTGCTTATCCTTGACAGATACGCGTATTTCGTCTACAATGTGCAGAGTTCCTCAGTGTCTTGTTCTAATACTCGAAATCTCATCTTATATTTTTTCTACAAAGTGGACGTGTGCAGAGCAATTCTGCTTGAACAATTATATGACCATCTCTAAACGTTTATTTTTGAACGCTTTTTTCTTTAAGGCAGCGGTGATGTTTGAGTTTGGTTTATTATTAAAAAAACCGAAAATTGAACAATTGGATTTGAATGGACACCCTGTGTGTCGAACACGTGAATACAATATGTGGATTTCTGTTAGTTCTACAACGCCGCCTGTAGGTATTTCCAGTTGAATTAACCCTAAGCAAACAATTCCTAATCGATTAGAAGTTGTTTCATCTGGTGTTTCATGGGTTTCATAAAAAAACTTACGGATTAGGTTACGGTGATTCTTTGAAGAGTCCAAAAATGCCCGTCATGATGGCCGATATGCCCAATCACTTCAAAATTTCTAGAGCACAAATCTCGGACACTGCAACGACAATGCTCATGAAATTGGAACTCCTTGTTTGCTGCCCTGTAGCAAACGTTGAGTTTCAGTTTCATTGTTGTATGTTTTGTTAGAGTTGATATTTGTGCTCTTGAAATGTCGAGGTGCTAATGAGATTAATCAGAAATAAGGTTTCCAGAGCGATTTACCTTAAACAACAATCTTCAAATTATGCAATGCCTTCTGTCAACTTCTTCCTCGTGGGCTAATCTACCGGCACACTTTTCAACAGTCATTCTAACTTTTTTATGTCGTTTCTCTAACAGTATGTCGCTTCGTTTTCGAATCCTCCTTTACCACCACCACTAATGCCCCAGCCGAGGATCCATGTAAATGGAAGTTGCAGGAAAAAAGTTTCCGGTGTTCACTTTTTCTGGAAATTCTTTTCTTTGTTTGCCTTGCCGCAGGGCTCTTTCGGTATCGCAGTTTATGGTTCACAAGCAAGACGTCGAGTAAAATGTATCCAAAAGATGTAAATACACACATACCTGAGCGCACTGCAACGTAAATTACAGCATGCGACAATGTCGACGTCTGCAAGAGAGCAAACATTATGCAAAGCGACAACCAACGAGACACCCAGTGATCGTGAAAAAAAAAAAGTGGTGCTTCGTGTGCTCCCATATTCTGTATTCCAACATCCCAGTCAGTCGTGCTCACCTGATCTGATATGCGCATTTCGTTGTCAGTATTTAAATTGAGAACTTTTCCCTCGCATGTGTAGTATGCTTATTATTGCCTGGATAGACCTGTCCCATGTCCCATCGATCATTTTGTTCCAGAGATGTGATCGGAAGTGATATTCATTATTCGACAAACTTTCTTACGAGATTGGCACGTGTCACTGCTTGATGAATTAATCTGTTTTTTTTTCAAATGGGTAAATCGACGCTTTTAGAACCGTTGGCTTGGTTTAGAAATCTTGAGCCAGCCTAACAATATTTATGCATGTGGAATAGAAAAAAAAAAACGATGCATCCCACCGCACGCTTATCGTTTGACTCTGTCTGGGTCGATCATTATCTCATTATTCTATTTATCTTATTTATCGAAGAAAACACAAGTACAGTACCTACAAACCTACACCCTATGGCGAAACTCCCTCCCCCCATTATCGGAAAAGTTCGGTCCAAGTTTCCAAGTCGGTTAGTCGTCGTTTGCCACTGCGTTATCAATCGTGTGTGTCGCGAGGAATCCGTAGAAAGTGTTATAGACTTCCGGCCACAGCGCCATCAACGCCACGCATCCGAAACCGTAAGTTAAAGTTGAAGTTCATAAAGCATTTTCTTTTTCGCCAAAGAGGTGCTGGTTAGGTGAACACACACACCAGGGAGCGGGCTAAAATTAATTGCGATCTAGATTAGTGCTCCAATTTTCCTTGTCTCGCGCGTGCAACCCATCGGCCCAGCCCGGAGCTCTAAGCTCCAGCAACGTACATTGTTTGAAAAGTTTGTACATGGGTAACAAACATCGTTTGCTGGTTGGCTGCAAAGTCGGACTGTGAGAAGCGGAATTGTTTCAAACTTGGTAGGTTGATTGTTTGCGAAGCGATTTTTGTGTTATCTCCGCTTCGGAAAAGGGGATGGATGATTTGTGTAAGGAGCTATGCTATAAGCTCTGCCTGCCTGAGTCGTCCTCCCCGAGGGAGCCGAAGAAAACTGAGAGGGATTATGTAACTTTGGCCAGGTTGGAAAAGGTCAGTGGAGTCAGTGAAATGGAATGTTGGCATACGGTGTCTGTCGGTTATGAACACTTGAACACTTGAACAAGTTTTTGCTCCATGGAAGAATGGCGGCCAATGGCTTATGGGTCCGTTGTTCAATGTCATGCGAATAACGGTTTGAGGTGAAGTTCGGTTCAATCAATTGGATATTGTTCAGGGATCATGTTTATATTTAGCTTTTGTACATAGGATGGTTCCGTGGAAGGAGATTGTCACATGTGTTCTTCTTCGGCTACTATGTTCAATTTCGAGTAGTTTCTGAACACTGGCACACTTGTTAATTGAGAGTTTTCTTAATCCGTTTTAATTTTGCATTGGTTTGTTGGATTGCTTGCATACCGATTTTATTGCCCAAGAGAACTCAACTCAAATAAATTATAGACCTGACCAGGAACCGAACACACCGCTTCTGGAATGGGGCGTGCCGTGTCTTTACCACACCGAAAAAAAATCTGAATTTTATTGGTGATATAAACATCTATGCGTGAAAATTTTGTATTTCATTTCACGCAAACCATTTTCGTAAAACTCCTCCATCCTAAATAAACTAATAATTTGAAAGAAACATTCCTCATGAAGATCTATAAAGATGAACCTGAGCGTACTAACTTGCAAAGTTTCATGTAGGGGAAAAGTTGGCTTCGGCAATACCTTAACCTATTATCGTCAGGGGGTAAACAACGTCCTTGAGAGCTCAATTTTGGCATGTGGAACATTGTGTTTCAGAGCAACTATTGACCAAATTTGAGTGCTCTAGGACTTTATTTACCCCTTGACGATAATAGGTTAAGGTATTGCCGAAGCCAACTTTTCCCCTACCTCAATAATTTTCATCACAGAAAGTGTGTATTGATCAAATCCGTGAGGTTTAAAAAAAATGTCATCTTCTTTTTTTTATAGAAAAAGTGTTTTAAAGTTTGTATAGCCGTTGTGCAAGGCGTAGATCGATACTAGGGTGCCTTTTTATACAAATCATTTTTTGAGGCTCAAATACGAAAGCATTGCGGAGCCAAAATGCATTATACTTTTTACAATGTTTGTTAATACTAGGGTTATTGTGAGAGGAGGCCAAATACGCGCAGCTTACTCGGGGCTACGGGCTGCAATCTCATAGTGGCCCGAGACATAACCGGAAATTTGAAAATTTATCGGGAAAAACCCGGGAATCCTACGAAAGAACCGGGAGAACGCCTGAGTTTCAGAATCAACTTGTGAAAAACCAACGAGCTTCTACCAAAGGAAAGACTTGCTCTTTTTGGATCTTAACTATACATTATTCTGAATTGTCGATTCGAAATCGAAGTTGACATGATTTTTTTTTAGAATTTCCATGGTATTAATCAAAGAATTACCTTGGATTTCTGATCATAATTATCATGATTTTTTTCTTAAAGCTCCGTTACTCGCGCTGTTGTACTTTGTACAACACACATGAGTTTTCCATTGCCATTTTGTTGCTGAGTTACCAATCGATCTGAAACCAACGAGTATTCCTCAAAAAACTTGTTTTGATCTAAACAAGCTAAACTTTGATTACAGTAAATACCTAAAAAATATGGATAATAGGGAAAATGTAAATGGAAACCGCGAAAACTGTGACCATAGTACGTGGGATTTGACTTAATTGATTACAACATGGAATATATAAAGATTCTGACAAGATAGAAAGTTACTGTCTCTGACAAAGTTGTTCAGGAGATTGTAGCCTTGTCGCTGGCGGACAGTAGTTCAGAATTTTCTCACTACGTAGCGCTAGTATACATGTGAAATTCTCGCATGTGATATATCTCGAATCCTGACCAGATAAAAAGTTACTGTCTTTCACAAAGTTTTTCAGGAGATCAAAGCCTATTGCTTGGTGCTCAATAGTTCAGAACTTGCTCACTACGCGACGTGACGACACGTGAAATTCTCATATAAAATATCCCGAGTTCCCAACCAGATAGAAAGGTACTGTCTTCGGCATAGTTGTTCAGGATGTCAAGGCTTTTTCGTAGGTGGCAGTAGTTCAGAGTTTTCTTACTTTGCGGCGCTACTATAGATGTGAAACTCTTGCATATAAAATATCTCTAGATCCTGACCAGATAGAAAGTAAATGTATTCGGCAAAGTTTTTCAGGAAGTCAAGATCTTTTTGTTGGGTGACAATAGTTTAGAATTTTCTCACTATGCGGTGCTAGTATAGACGTGCCTTTCTCCCATATTCAATAGCTCGAGATCTTGATCAGCTGAAAGTTGCTGTCTTCGGCAAAGTTGTTTAGGGGGTCAAGACTTTTTGGCTGGTAAACAGTAGTTAATAATTTTCTCACCACGTGGCGTTAGTATACGCTACCCAAGGGTGGAATGGCGGATGTGTAGATGCTGTAAAGCAAAGGGCCCAATAGACTTCCTTGAGGAGCTCCTGCTGTGATGGAGAACGTGTTTGAAAGGCAGCCATTCAACGATACCTTAAACGACCTTTGCTGAAGGTAGTTACGGGTGATTTTAACAAGATGCAAAGGAAAGTTGAAGTTACAAAGCTTGTATACAAGCCCATTGTGCCAGACATTGTCAAACGCTTTCTTAACGTCTAACAATGCCATGTTTGTGGACTTGGATACAGCTTTGTTACTTCGGATGTTATTCATCACCCGTACTAGCTGGTGATTGGTGGAGTGCCCTTTTCTGGATCCAAACTGTTCCGGAAGGAGAATGTTATTTTCCTCGACAAACTTGAGCAAACGATTGAGAATGTGTTTCTCGAACAATTTGCTCAGCGCTGAAAGGAGGCTGATTGGTCTGTAGCTTGAAGGCAATGTTGGATCCTTACCGGGTTTGCGGGTTGGTATGATTTTTGCTACTTTCCAGGTGCTTGGAAAGTAGTGCAGTTCCAAGCATCTGTTGAAGAAAGCGGTTAGAAGAGACTGCACTTTCATGCTGTGTCTCTTCAAGATCAAGTTGAATATACCATAAAATCCGGGAGCCTTCATGTTCTTGGTGCATTTCAGCGCTGAGCAAATCTGTTGTATTGTAATCATATCCGCCGGAGGCACGACACAAGGGGAGGCATCTAGGTTTTGAACGCATTGCGCAACCTGATCTTCGAGCGGGCTTTGGATATGCGAGCCAAGCAAATGCGATGAAGCGACATGCTCGCCGATCGCATTTGCTTTCTCCTGTAAGGTAATTAAAAGCCGATCGTCATCATTTTCGACTCTGAGACGTGGATCGGGTTTGGGATGAGTTTTCAGGACCTTGGCTACCTTCCAGAATGGTCTGGAGCGGTCGTCCAGATTCTGGACAACACGCACGAAACTTTCATTTCGGTGTGAGTCCATTCTGGAAGCAATCTGCCTGTTCAGATCGGCCATGTCACGTTTTTTGCCCAGATCTCCAGTCCTCTGAAACTGGCGTCTACGAACATTTCTCAACCGAATCAGTAATTGGGTGTGGGAATCGATAGCAACAAACTTACCCCTCACAGGAACTTGTCGAACACACGCCTCGTCAGCCACGGATATGGCCTGTTGGAGTCCTTCCAACGCCCGTTCGATGTCATCTACAGTGTCGAGCAGTGGATTTTCATCGATGTTGCTGTCCACCATTCGTCCGTACTGCACCCAGTTGACAAGGTGGTAGTCGTAGTTCCAGTTCCGACTTCAGTCACCACCGGTTGGATAGTCCGATGTTTGACAGGAAGAAGTCCAGGGTGGAGGGATTTCCCGTCGGAGGGATGAAAGTTGGTTCGTCCGGAAATTGCACAGTGTACAGTCTCTGTTGTGCGTGGTCGAACAATAGACATCCGTTCCGGTTCCGCTGGTAGTTCCGCCAAGCTTCATGGCGGGCGTTTAGTTCGCCCCCAACGATGAATCGGGAGCTAGTACGAGTGATGGCGGTCAGGTCGTTCTTGAATTGGATGCCTAGGCCGTTGCTTGTGGTACACTGACGTGGGCAGTAAACTGCGATAAACCGGACGTTTCCAGTTGGTGATTCCACCTCCACACTAATGGCCTCGATGATAGAAGTGCGGATCTGGGGCAGAGTGCAAAACTTGATTCCCTTTCTGACGATGACCGCTACACCACCCCCCATGGAGCTGGTGCGGTAAAGCCGCATAATGTTGTGGTCAGGCAACCAGAAACTGTCACCGGACTTTAGGTGGGTTTCGGTTAGAAGACCCACGTCGATGCTATGCTTGCGGAGGAAGTCGGCAAGCTCAATCTGTTTAGCTCTTACAGAGCAAGCGTTTCAGGTAGCGATGGTTAGCGGTTTAGATACCATATTGGATGATGAACTTACCGAGCACTTGGATCTGTTCGGGCTTATTGCGGCACTTACGTAGAGCACCGGTCATTTTTATAAAAATCTCCATCAGTTCATCTGCTGAGAACAGATCGGGATTATTTGTTTGAACTGTTGGTTGCCTCCAGAATCCAGGGGGGGGGATGGAGAGCTTTGGCCCGCAGAATCACCGGAAGCTTCTTGAGAAGGGGCGGGTTGCACCCGCGAATTCGCTTGCCTTTGCTGGGGAGCACGAAGAGGCGGGAAATCCTCCGTCCTGAATGCTGGGGTTTTGTCCTTCTTGCGTCCTGGTTGATTGTTGCTTGAAGGCCGGCGCTAGAGATGAACTAGCCTAAGGCTAAAAATCTCTTTAATAAAGAATTTAAAAAAAAATGAAGGCCGGCGCACAATGGATAAGTTTTCAGGTTGTTGACAGTTAGCCCATGCATTATCTGTAAAAAAAACCCGGAAACTTATGCATTGTGCGCCAGCCTTGACACCTGCTTTCGGATGCGTTTGAAGTCCACATTTTAACGCCACGGCTCCATCCGCAGGGCGTGTTCGTGAGCGCAGTTACTGTAGCGTGGCTTGATGTTGCAGTTGCGGGTACCGTGTCCAAAATTGAGGCACCACTGGCACTGCGTTATGTCAAGATGGCCGCCACGGTATGGCTCCCACCGTACGATGATGGAGTAGCAGCGCATTGAGCGTCACTGTCCCTTTCTGGAAGTGCACCAGGAAAAGGTAATCCGGGAACGTCTTCAAGTTTTCGTCTCTCCTCGTCATCCGAAAGACGGCGATTGAGGCCAGCTTGTACCGGTCCTTGATTTCGGCTTGGATCATCTTGGGGTCGAAGTTTGGTAGGCTCCTGATGACTACTTTGAAGGGCTTCTCACCGGGGATGTCATGCGTGAAGAATTCCGCCTTGGAATTCTTCAAATATTTTACGGCCACCTCGTACTCCGCTTTCGTATGGAGCATCACCTTGGTGACGATCCTACCGAGGTTAAACTCCGCTGTGATGCCCAGCGATGTTGAGTAGCACATTCTTCACCACCAGTGCAGGAAGCTTTAACTCTCATTGTCGACGGCGTCGCCGAAATCACCGACGGCGCTGACGTTCGTCGCGGTAGCATTGTCACGTCCACTCGTACCATCGGACTGGCCCTTCCTTTTCTTGGTGCGCTTCACCGTGGCTGAGGTGGTATTCCCAACATCGGTGGGAAGAGTAGCGTACCTATTCGAAATAGGTACCCGCTTTCTCTCGGAGCCTGCTCCGGGAGCGCTGTCTTCCCATCACACGAAGCGACCGACACTACTGACGACGCGATTAAACTTTCGAACAACTCGACAGAGCGAGCAAAAACCGAATTGTACTGCTTTACGGTCAAGCAGAGAATACTATAATCATGAGTTGAGGTTAGACAGCAGCGCTCTTTTGTATCTTTTCAGGTTAAAGCAGAATGATGTGCAAGTGATACTCGATTATGACAACTGGGTTTGGGAAGAACGTTTATTTCATGAAAGCAGTGAGCTTTAGAATAACCTGAAAGTCGCGGAAAGTCTCTGCCATTCTGAAATGATTTGAAACCCGGTGGAGCGGGTTTTTGGAACATAACCGCTACTTCCTGATTTATCCAAGATAGCTCGACGGTGAATACGAGAGAGTTTCCGCGGCTGTAGTGCGACATTCCTGGATCGCATCCTCGATGTGTCTTTGAACACCAAATTACTTCCTTCGCCAACACAGCGTCAGAGCCTTGACCATTAGACTGATGCGAAATTTGACATTTTCTCTCCACAGTGCTCAAGTGGTTCCAAATCGGGTCCTGATTAGCCTTCCAAAATTTAAACTCATTTGGTAAGAAACAGACTTGACACGAACCATTTGAAGTTTATATGGAAATTACTATGGGAAAACCAAACTTTTGGTTCATTCACATCTAGCCTTTTTCCATATTGCTCTGATAAAAAATTCTTAGACTATTGTTATGGGGAATTTTATCAGCTACAACTTTGCTGACGATTGATTTTCAGGAAAACCTCAACAGGGGTTGAAACAGTTGACTTTTTTTACTACACTCGCTTCGTTGTCGTGCGCGACAGTCTGTTTGTATTCGAACACTCATGCTCTACCGTCGTCTCTCTCACACAACACGAGCGGTAGAATAATATTCGAGCTAAAAGAAAATTATCAAAATAACTATCATATGACATGTGTGATTTCGTTGTAATTCCTCAATTTGGTGTAAATTAAATCATTTCTGATCAGAAATATTATTACTAGGACATCATTGCTTGCTATTTTCAGAATTCACACAAGCACACCATCAGCAGCTCTTATTATGAGAAAAACTAAAATACATACATTCGTGACGGTCTTCGGTGACAGTGTCGTATGACAGAGCCTGTCATATGACATTTTAGTTTGGTACTGTACTATGATAGCTTGTTTTGCAAGTGTCGGAGGCAAAGGCAGTCAATTATCACAGAAAACGTGTCGACTACCGTGACGGCTTACAAGACTGAACCTCAATAGCTTAATCTTATCTTATGGCTTAATCTAATCTTATGGCATGATCAAGCAGCCAGAAACACCAATGTTGCGTGCTGAACAGTTGATTGAGCATATTCATAAGACATCAGTGATTTGAATCATTAATTACTATTGTTTCTTACATCTGATCGTCATCTTTAAAGTAGAGCGGTATGGTGAATTTTTAGATAGATATGAACAGCAAAATTGGTTTTCCTATAGTGATTTCCATATACACTTCCAATGGTTTGTGCCAAATGAGTGCAAACTTTGCAAGGCTAATCAGAAACCACACACTTAGGTGCTCTGAGACTAACATATACGAGCGTCAATTTCGACATAACATATAGTCATAGCAAACGTAAAATTCAACTCAATCAAACGTACTTTTCGTCGAGTAACGGACTTTTCAGTCTTGGAGCATTTAATTTTACATGAAATATTTGTTTACGTCTGATCATTTATGTCAAAGATGGATTCCGTCACGTGTAAAATTAGTTATTTCTAAGTGTGGAATTTGTAACCGTTTGAGCACTGAAAATTTCAAATTTTCCATCAGTTTACTGACCAAAGGTCAAAAGGGTTGCTACTCGAGGTAATTCTGGTAGATGGAGTGACAGTTCTCATGACTTCCACAAATGAACGCTGAGAACGAGTAGGTCTTCTTCGTTCCAACGAGGGATACTGAATGCATTTGAATGCAGTCTAGAATTAGAATTTACGCGAGGTTAGGATTCTTGAAGACATCAACCCCGTCTTTCAGGAAGTCATCACTACTCATACTCGCTTCGGTGACAACACTCGATACACTCGATACTCCATCGACAAAAGCTCAATTACCACAATTTTATTTTCCTACTCACGGTCACCAACGGTAACGCGCAGTTTGTTTGGCCTCACCTTCATAATCTCGGTCATGGTCGAAATGTATTTTACCAGATCCTTCGAAATCAAATTAACATTCAAAGCTTTTTGTTTGCGTTGGAAGATAACAACCCACAGACCTTTCGAATCTTCTGGGTACGCTTTAGGGCCGGGGGTGCTGTTGTTGTTTTCATGGGTACGGGGGGAGCTGGGATAACAAGTGGACTAGGGGATGAAGGAGGAGTAGGAAAAGAAGGAGGCTGTGGAAATTGCTTAACGGCGTCTAACCGCATCTGCACCTTCCTGCTCCTAGGAAAGATACACACGACGAAAATATGATGAAAAAGGTTGAAAATGTATCAATAACTAATTCAATTGAAATTATGGGAGGATAGTATCTTCGGCAAAGTTGTGTACACTCAGGTATTTTTTTGCACTGGAGATATGTACCGTGTGAAAAAAAACGTGTACCAAGATTTGATATTTCACATGCTAAAATATTTTTAAAAAAATTGGATTTTGATGATGCACACTACGAAAAAGACATGTAAATTTCAGTGCCCTGAGACCGACACATGCAAGCGGCCCTTTTGACATAAGAATTAGTTGAAAAGGACGAGAAAATCAATTCAATTAAACGCACTTTTTGTCGAGTTGCATATGTTTCAGTTTCAGGACACTTAATTTTACATGCCAAGTTTGTTTACGCTCCATGATTTACGTCAAAGCTGAATTACGTCTCATGTAAAAATAATAATTTCTAAGTGTGTGTAATTATAGCATGCTATGGTCCATATAGTTATACTTAAAAAATTTCTGTATTAAAAAAATGTTTTTAAAGTATGCCATTCGCACAACCAATGACTTGATAAAACTTGAGTTTATTCCAAAAATAACTTTGTTGAACATTGTAAAGATCAAGAATTGAAAAATAAATATAGTTTTCCTATAAAAACTGTTTTTTTTTTGGTCCATTTAATAAAAAAATGCTCTCTAGCTCAAATACAGTGTAATATACCATTTTGACGTCTTTGACAAGGTTATGGCTCAATCTTCATAAAGCATGTTATGTCCATCAAAGTTGTTCAAGACGTCATCACTGCAAATCCATGTTTTCGTGGTCCTATTAATTAAGAGCGTGAAAATAGACTTTTAACACCTATGCATTGACGAAAATTTATATGGATCGACTTTAATAGTGATAAGTTTTGCAGATTTCAAGAAGGAAGAACTTAAAGAACAGCAGAGAATAAAGCTGTTGATCTAGAAGGATAAAGGAAGAAAACTAGAATTGGAAACATATGAATTCATGAAGAAGAAGGGGGAAAGCAGTGACGAAAAAGGTCGGTGGTCTGGAGAATTGCCGTAGCAAAAGAGTTAAGGATGATTTGTGATACCGTACTGAATTTTTGTATTGTATATTTTAAATTACAAATATTGCACGCAGTTTTCTCCTTCTCCCTTTCCATTCCTTTTACTTTCCCTTTTATTTGCAGAATGCGGGTAATGGCGCTACAACCATAAGCCATAAAAGGCTAGGACAAGAGTTAGTGCTCATGTCTCAACCGTTGGAGGAAAATGGAGCATCACATAACCTTTCTAGACTAGATGCTCCCAATGACCAATCAATCATAATTTACGAAAAACGGAACGTACGGTACGGAGATGTCCACGTTTCATCCATTCGTTGGATTCTGAGGCATCGTGTTTAAATATTCGATTTAAACAGGCCCGATGTTTTCTGAATCATCTTGCCCCTTAAATGCCGCACAGTAGATCTGGCCATTTTGTTATGTGTGACGCATCCTCGATGTGAAATGTTTATTAAATTGACTAGAAAAATGATCCATCATTTTCCATGATGCTTTCAAGAACTGACTATGTTGGTGATAGATTAGAGTAGTTTGTATTATTAAAATTTTATATGGAACTGTTATGCGATTATGGGCAGTACATAAGCAATCTACCATTGTTTATAATTACCGGCTCGATTTTAAGCATTAACACCACCGATGAACCGACATGCCACTGGAGCATTTCATTTGCCCGCAATTCGATTTGTTAAATGAGCGATTTCATCTGTCCTAAAGACGATCAGATCTGTCAAACGAGGTGAGATACAAACCAAGTCAATATAAATTTTACGTGTGTTCGTGTCCTTGCTCATGATATGTCGCGAGCGGATGAGTAGATGGTGGTAGTGTTTAACGTATTTTAAATATGGCGTCTTGGGCAAGATTTTGAAACTAGCTTCTATGAGCTGTTCCATCGGTTCGTCGGTGTTAACACATTTGGGTCATTCGTGCATGAAATTTGAACTAGGCGTGGGCGTGAGGTGAGAGTTATGGATGTTAACCACTACGCCGGGGTCGTCCCCATGGAAAAAGTTGAAAACTCTATACATTATTTTTTTAGAATAATGTTTGACCCCTAGGAAAGTGGTGCCAAGCTGCCAGCAGCAGGGCGTCACAAAATAATCGAAAAATCTATGCAACGAACAGGCTGCTAGTTTTCTTTTTTCTGTTGAAGTCGAGCAGCTTTGCCTCATTCTAGCACCTCAATCGGCGTCTACAAACAAATTTTCAATTAACCACTTCATTCGAGCAGGTAAAGGGTGATACGGTCAAAATTTGGTCAATATCAACTTGACGTATTTCTTTCAATTTTGCATTTAAAAAACCTGAACACCCCTCATTTTGAAGATGTGTGGGTGTAGAATGTTGCTCCTATTTTGATTTTGGAATTCACTCTTCAGTTGTCAAAATGCCGTCCAAGCAAGAAGAGCAGCGTATCAAAATTTTGCTCGAGCATCGCGAAAATCCGAGCTACTCGCACGCAAAGTTGGCAAAATCGCTAAAAGTTGCCAAATCAACCGTTACAAATGTAATTAAAGTGTTTGGGGAACGTTTGTCGACAGCCAGGAAGTCTGGATCGGGGGGAAATCGAAAACCGGAAGCCGCTGAGACGACAAAGAGAGTTGCCGGTAGTTTCAAGCGAAACCCTAACCTCTCTCTCCGAGATGCCGCAAATAAGCTGGGTGTATCGTCTACAACCGTGCATCGAGCCGAAAAACGAGCCGGACTATCGACTTACAAGAAGGTAGTGACTCCAAATCGCGATGATAAACAAAATACGACGGCCAAAGCGCGATCCCGGAGGCTGTACACGACGATGCTGACGAAGTTTGACTGCGTGGTAATGGACGACGAAACCTACGTCAAAGCCGACTACAAGCAGCTTCCGGGACAGGAGTTTTATACGGCAAAAGGAAGGGGAAAGGTAGCAGATGTTTTCAAGCACATGAAACTGTCAAAGTTCGCAAAGAAATATCTGGTTTGGCAAGCCATCTGTACCTGTGGCTTGAAAAGCAGCATTTTCATAGCTTCCGGGACTGTCAACCAAGAAATTTACGTGAAAGAGTGTTTGAATAAACGTCTGCTGCCTTTCCTGAAGAAACACGGTTGTTCCGTACTGTTTTGGCCGAATTTGGCATCTTGCCATTACGGTAAAAAGGCCATGGAGTGGTACGCCGCCAACAACGTGCAGGTGGTTCCCAAGGACAAGAACCCTCCCAACACGCCAGAGCTCCGCCCAATTGAGAAATACTGGGCTATTGTCAAGCGGAACCTAAAGAAGACCAAAAAAACTGCTAAGGGCGAGCAGCAGTTCAAAACAAACTGGCTTTCTGCGGCGAAGAAGGTGGACAAGGTGGCTGTACAAAATCTGATGGCATGGGTCAAGCGTAAGGCCCGGCAATTCGGATTTGGAAAAGCGGAAGCCTAACTGAATATTTTTCCTGAATTTTATACTAATTGAACTTGAAAAAGAAATTTAATTTGATTTTTTAAATAAACGATTTCACCGATTTACACACGTTTTCCCTTGACCAAATTTTGACCGTATCAGCCTTTAAAATGATGTTTACTCGAACTTTGAAATAAAACATTATTTTTAGATTTTTGCTTCTAGAACCACGAGAAAAGTAGCCAACATTTGTGCGTTTCATAAAAAAATAGAAATTAGTTCGTCCATTTTTGTGAAATCGCTGGTAGAAAGTCACGCCAAAACTGCTTGACAAAGTGGTCAATTGTTTGTCTCTCTTTCTCCCATCGCTTTATTCGTGTTTCTTTCAAGCTTCGGTGAAGCGGGCGAGTGACAGAGTGTTCGACTTTGGTCAGTTCGTCTTTCATGACTCACATCAACCGACGTTTCATGACGTATATGACGGAAAATGAAAATATATATTTAAAGTATTTCGCACATGTAAACACTTGAAGATTACTTTTACAAAGGGACGTGCTTTTGTAAACAAAGATTCAAACGCCAATTTGTCGAAGCTCTTAGCACTCCCAAGCTAACTAACAACACCATCTTATTTAGGAAACATTACCCTTTTTGGTCGTTGTGTTAGTTTACGTGCAGTGCCAAAAGTTTCGACAATTTGACGTTTGTTATGTGGTGAACTTATAAACTTTACTTATAAGTGGGTACCATATTTTTCTTTGAATTGTTTTTGATCTTTTGAAACAAGTTGCATTCAATTTGGATGTCATTCGAAGACTGTACTGTGAGTAGAAAAATACGACGGTGCAAAAAAAAGACTCGGATGAACACAAAGTCGAGAGAATGCAAATTATCTTCGAGCGGTCAGGATCACACCAACTGTTTTGTTTTTTACAGATTACAGTTCAACAATAATGGATGCTCTGACCTCGTTACTATGCTTGATCCTCACCTAGCCTACCTAGTTTACATCGATTTTATATTTTTGAATTTCGATTCAAAGAACGTGCTATATTTCATCAATTAAACATTATATATTTTCTCAATCATACAGCAATACCACAAACTAGTTACGAGTGCGACCCTTTTTGGATTTGATAGAAACATCAATTATAAAGCAGCACATCTCATTGGCCTCGTTCATCAGTTCCCATTTGACTTTGTACGTTCGCTGCAAAAAAAATAAAATAAAAATAAATCCAACTCAATTCCCCATCACAACATCACCGCAAGGGTTATTCACTCACGAGAGGGTACGTCTTCATGATGGTTAGATTATACGAGTAGCTCTGCCGTTGTCCCTCGGCGATCGGACACGGGGTGTACTTGCATCCTTCATTGTCCAATCCGACAAATGGGAGGTCCGCGGCTGTTTGCGTCCAGAATGCCTTGGCCACAGCAGCTTCGGCATTGAATTCCGGTGTGTAATCGAAAGAGATCGTCGCATTGGAGCCCCTGACCATCACGCATGGTTTATTCTGGGTCGATTCCGGACACGGATCTACGCGTACCTCGTGAACCGTACATTTCACTACGATTTAGAAGTTAAAAATAACAACATGTATTGAGCTGCTCCGTTCATAGTCTGAAACATGCTGAGATTATTGCACCGATTGACCTCCAACCTTGGTTGATAAGACGATGTAATGGTGCGAGTTGCTGTCAGACCCATTTTCCATGGGACGATTAAAGTATATACAATCATACTTATACTCTATCAATCAAGAACCTCTACTCACCACTTTCGTTACAATTTTCAAAGCTAATTACTTCCGTATGGACAATCGCTATCGCGCCGACAAGCAGAAGAATGGTTAAGGATGATTTGCCCATGGTTAATGCTACGAGTTCTGCTGTTTCTACAAGTTAAGACTACACGTCCGTACCGTTTGTCGATCGATAGAAAACTGAGCTTAGAGGAAGATTGCGAGAAGTGTAGAATTCCGTGGACGACGAGCCGTTATCGCTTTACCAGTGATTGTTTTGTTTTGTTCTTTCCGATTAAACTACTCGGGAGCGAGTAGCGTATGTTCCGATGATGATTAAAAATCGTATATTTCAACAGTATTTTAACTAACGATTTCCGTTGAGTATTGGAAACGAGAGCCAGTGGCGTTCCGAGGAACGACTTCGCACAGATAAATGTAAGCTTCATGGGAGTAAAATAAGACTACAGTAAAATTATTGTCTCGGGGAGGCGGACGGAGGTTACTGGGTTAGCACTGGGGCGGGTTTCTCGAAAATTTCTTTATCGACGATTCTCTTTGGCTCGGTTGTTTGTGTCGCGCTTCTTCAGGTTTACAGAATATGAGTAAGTAGTTGATAATATAGAACAGATAGTCTTCTGTATTTATTTTACACGATGCAGAGCGTGGTATCGCGGCAGAGTGATATCTGAGCTTCCTGCAGGATTCGTAACCGAGGCCCCAGCGGGATGCCCATCTTTTGCAGTCTCTCCTCTCCTAGGTACGGCAGCTCGATCATTCCGACCCGTTCGTTCTCGAAGATGGAGGCGTATTTCTGGAAAGATTAATGGCAATTTGATTTTTATTTGTTAGCATTTACAATCGGATTCAAATAAGCGTTGAATGTTTTTATTGATTTTATCTACGACTTGTTTTGTTTCTGGAAGTAACAAGCTCATCTATCATGGCTGTGTGATACGCATAAACATGTTTGAGAGCAAAGTCATCTGTAACATGAGTTCTGAAATGTGCGACACATTTTTACATCTTGAGAACAATTTTCAGAAAGGTTGTACTGTGGAATTTATTTTGTTTTAATCAAATACGTCTTCATTTGATATCTAATTTCTTTAACAGACAAATCCAACTGATTTGGGTCATGGCAGTAACAATTTTGCAGTAGAGTAGGTGTACGAGATATGGCTATACGTTTCTTTTATGGGATTCATAAGATATCAGATCGTTTCGATCAAATACCGTTTGCTCGAACGTCGTTTCACTTAATGTCGTTTTGCCTTATCAATGGCAGTAATTTACCATGTATGTCTTAAGCACCGTATAAGCCCAGCTATATATTTTCCCGTATTCCTGTGTAGAACTTGTTTTTTGACGTAGACTACGTCTTAAGGGAAGGTACTGGGGGTAAATCGAAAATCTAAAATTGCGTTCGTCACGAAAAGGTGTAATTTTTTGAACGCTATAAGCTTTGTCATTTATGGATGAAATTAAAATCCAAATACAACAATCGATAGGAAATACCTTTCGTAAGTTGTTGCAATAAACTTTTTTTCAATTTTTCATAAAAAAAAACTGTTTTAAAAATGGACAAATAAAAAGTGATAATTTTAATTTTTTTTTCACTGTTTTCATGAAATAAACGTTCTCTCCAAACCCAGTCTCATAATCAAGTACAATTTGGTTGCACATCGTGCTGCTTAAATCAGAAAAGTTATAAAACAGCGCTGCTAATGTGCTTCAACTCAATTTCGCTTCGGACGGCGGGTAAGCAGGTAGCAGCAGAAGCAGCAGGAGCAGTAGCAGCAGCAACAGCAGAAGCAGTAGGAAGGCAGATCCTGTCAAGCGCGCAGAGTTTGAGTTTTGCACCTCGAACTTTGCGCGTCGTTCCCGTCGAGATCATTGGCTGCTGGTAGCGGCGTCGCCTCGATGGCGCAAGCGCTCCTTGCCTGAATGATAACTACAAATCTGGATTACTTTTCGGAAGGACATATCAGCTTTTGTAAACAACGCATTTTATCGTCGGTTTGGCATAACTAATAGCTCACCCCACATACTAACACCGCTAACAGGTTGGGAAAATTTTCCCCTATCTGATGGTAGTACTAGCATGTGTGGGCGAGCTACCAGTTACGCCAAATTGACGATCAAATGCGTTGTTTACAAAAGCTGATACGTTCCTTCGAAAAAGTAATCGAGAAATACTTCTTGGGCTGTGTACGAATTGCCGAGTTAAATTTAACTCGTGGTTAAACGTGACATTTCGTAAAATATTTTCAATGTTCGAAAATGCCGGAAATTGATCAATTTTCAAACCGAACTCAGCCACGATTACCAAAATTTAACTCCTAGTCGGTCCGAAATAACAACGCTCGTATAGCAGGGTTATTCGATAACTCATCTATCATTTTAACCACGAGTCAAAGTAAAATTAGGGCCATCGATAAATTACGTATATTTTTGACCAATTAACCCCCCTTCCCCCTCGGAGCGTGTTTTGCAATACACCTAATACATGGCCGGTCCCAACTTCTGAAACCCCTCTCCTCCCTCAACTACTACGTTATTTATGAAAGTTCCCTAATCTTTGGGTAACACTGAAAATCAGCAGCACACCACACAAAACGGGTTGGACATTTCGGTATTGATAGTCAATATTTCGCGATCAGAACATTTTAGCTTGAAATCCCTCCATTTAATTCTCGGTACAACTTTAATCTATTGATTCAATTGATTGAATTAAAAAAAACTTAATATGTTTTTTTTTAGATTTCGTGCGCTTGTAAACGCACATTCATTATTTTGCATAAGAAAACGGAAACGGGGTGTTTCTGTGGTGATAAAAAGGATTTTCTTAAACAGATTACTTATTTCTGTACCAAGCACTGAAATTATCAGACGGTACCTGCTATTTATGCTTTTAGATTAGCTATGAAAGTCCCTCCTACTTGGAAAATTATGATATAGAAGGGTTTATACAACTCCAGTTTTTTTTGCTGATGGGGGCGAGGCATAGGAAACCGTTCGATTGCATAATTCTTCAAGTAGGAGGGACTTAGCATAAATAGAGGTACCGTCGAGTTTTTTTTTTCAGTGCTAGGTTCTGAAATTCGACAGTGAGTGTTCAAAAGGGCCTACTTCTCGATGAACATTTCAAATGGTCCTATCTGCTTTGATCGATTCTCTTCATCGACTTTCTCTTTTCATAACCACTGCTATGAAAACAGATTTCGCGCTAATTCTACCACATAGTTTGATAAAGGAGGTTCTAGCGTCCAAAAAGTCAAATACATCAGGGAAAGGTTTTGCAGCTGAGTTATTGACGAAAGAGAAAGTCAAGGAAGAGAATCGATCAATACAGATAGGACCTTTTGAAATGTTTATCTAGACTTGTAATGTTCGATTCTCTTCATCGATTTTCTGTTTACATTACCATAGCTACACTGAGGCAAATAGACCTAAGAATATCATAAGGCTCGACTTATGAACAACATACATGAATTTGATAAGCGTGACTTATGAATGATTTTCGGGTAACATGAGGTAGCTCTTATACGCCTTTAACCATTTCATTTTCCTAAGCGTTGAAAGACGAGTGGTAAACACACGGGCCCCCTAGCCTCAACGTCCATTTTCCGGTTCCAGTCTGCTCCGATTTATTATTTTTTTGTCAGCATTATTTTTCATCAGGCAAATCAATGAAATTCATACTCATTTCTTATGGCTAAAATTCATAAGTGTTTCTTATGGAATTCTTACGTTCTTTTGCCTGCGTGTAAGTGAAACAATTCAAGCTGAATATTACATTAGGTCCTAAGTAACACTGACAAGATTCTCTTCGTCGACTTTCTCCTTGAATCCACTTGGCCCAGGTATTTTCAGCACACATATCGATAAAAGAAGTTTTTATCTAGCATCTAATACGACAAACACTACAAAAAACGATTATGTGCTCAAGTTATTAAGGCTGTGTTCCATTTGGTGATTTTTTAATTAAATTTGACAGATGGAAAATTTTAAAATAACCTGCTGTTCCAGCAAACTTATTTCTGACAGACAAGGAATCAGTTTTGACAGACGCTTTCTCGAAAATCGGCCGATCAACAACAGAGCGATTTTCGAAAATCTTAATTTATTTTCGAAGTGTCAAATCTAAGTGGAAATTTTCCAAATGGAACACATCCTTAGTATTATTTTTTTATTCGTTCAATTGGTACATAAAAGATGTACTTATTGGAGGAATTCATCGCTAATTGATATCATCCCGATCAGCATTGAAATGTTGCATAACATTGTTGCAAAATTGTGCACTCCGTTTTTGTGTGTGCATTTATTTTTAGCGTTTTGAAGTTGAATTGCTGAGGAAACCTTATTTCTGATCAATCTAATTACCTTATAAAAAAAATCAAGAGTACAGATATCAGCTCTCACAAAACTTATAACATAGAAACTGGATCTTCACGTTTGTTGCAGTCCAGTACACAAGGAGTTTCAATTTCATGAGTGATGTCACAACCGTCCAAGATTTGTGTCCTAGAAATCTTGAAGTGATAGGGAATATCAGCCATCATGGCGGCCATTGTTGGACGCTTCAATGAATCACCTGAAGAAAGCCTTACTCATATCTGATTGTAATTTAGGAACCAAATGAAATAGAATATGTATTCGCATTTTTATGAGGTCCTGAATTTAACCAAGTTTTACTAAGTAGGAAATCCAAAATATGTACAAAGGACCGAAATGATAGGGTTACTTCTACTGTATTTCAAATCAATATCTAGAAAAAATGCACGAGAATTTCACTACACAGCTTAACGTAGCGTAACGTCAACCCTGCGATCGTGTCTTGTACACAGCCCCGCCAATTTTTGTATCTGTGGCAAAGCTACTCATTTGTTGCAAACCTTTGAAGTGAAACAATGTAAACCAGGGCTGGCTTAACTATAACGCTCAGGTGGGCTTAACCCAGGGCTAGTCTCTTGAGAGTATTCCTATATGACAGATACAATTTACAGATTATACCTACTGATAGAGGAATCATTCGCCTGCATGAAGGTGTTGTTATTTTGCGAGGATGTGCTTTTTTGACTATCTGTTTATGTCAATAGATGGTCCATATTATAATGAAAGACACCAAGATTCGTTTCGGAGTTATTAATGTTGTTCCGCTATATTGCATTCTTGACCCATAGTGCAGTGGGAACATTTTTTTGGTATTATTTTTTGGTATTTTACCTCATAGTCAAGCTAATTTAAGGCGTTCCTGCTCGGGTGACCGTCTTTTTTTTAATGGTCCCACTAGGATGCACAATTCGCAGTTCAGAAGATGGTTCAGAAGGGTATTTTTTCGGAGCACTTCAAGATTCATTTGCTGCAAAAAAGGTGAAGTTCATTTGAAAACCATATTTATGCTACAATAAAAGCCATTTGGCACCAATATAAACCTTTTTTGAGCCATTTTCCCTAACCGCTTGCTTAGCACTAGAAAAACGCAAAATTCTTAGGCTACTAGAAAAAGCGTAACTTAAGTTGGGAAAGGTTTTATAAATAACATGCGGTATTAAAAATTTGATTTAAAACAAAAACTAAGCGTACCGTATGCGTGATAATGTTTACACCATTGAGCAATGTCAAAATTAAAAAAAATTCACAAAACTTCGTTTTCGAGTTTTTTTTATTTATTCAAAGAGGGGATGTTTCTCAGAGTCTTAAACTATGTTAATCATCGATCGAGTTTCCACTTGCTGCAATTACGGCCTTCACAAGCTTCTGAAATGCACGGCAGGTTCTAATAATGTAGTCTGGATCCATTTCTCTCCATGTACGGGTCAATGTTTGTCTGAGGCTGTACTCGGGTGGCGTTTAGAACAATCCTTTGTCTTAATGACGCGCCATATTGAGTAATCCAGCGGATTAAGATCGGGGCTGCATGGCGGCCACATATCCTTCGCCCAGAACGGAAGATGTTCCTGCAACCACTTCTGAGTGCGGTTCGAGATGTGGCACGGAGCCTCATCTTGTTGAAATACAACATTTGGCTTCGGACCGTACTGTTATTTGATCCACGGAAGAACATGCTTACTTAAAATCCCGATGTAGACCTCCGTGTTGACCTTGTCGCCTTCTGGAATGAACACCGGGTCCATTTTTTGCCATCGGAAGCCACCAATCCAAACACCATAACGCTAGCAGGATGCTTGGTCAGATACACGTTCTTGTGCTGGTCGGCCACGTCTTTTACCGGAAGAGAACGAATATACCGGTCGGTTCTGGAATTTGATACGGGATTAACGGTAAACATGCTCTCGTCGGTGAACAGGATTATCGGATTTTTTCGCTTAAGGACATTTATGATTTTCTTGCATCGTTCGACTCGTAGCTTCCGGATGCGGTTGGTAATCATGTGAGTTTTTTCCGTGCCCTCGACTTCGCCCCTTTATGATCTTCCGTGCCGTAAAGTCACTGATCCCGTGTTCCTTTGCCATTTTCCTTATTGAACGCACTGGATTCACCCGAATCTTCCTTTTGATAGCAGCGGTAACCCTCGGACAACCTGTGGCCACCTTCGCAGATAGTTGTCCTTTCTTTTCTCGGTCTAAAACCCTTTTGACGGTCCACCGGGACACTCTCACGTCGATTGAAATGTCTTTTTGCGACATTTGCGCGTGGGACAAATCACGAATACGATGCCACTTCGTCATGGTGCAACTGTCAAACTAAGTAAATCATTTTCTTTTATACACAGCCTACTACGGTATGAGCTATAGGTTGCATGAAAAGAAAACCAAGGTATTATATGCACAGATGAAACGGGAACCTTATTTGTACGATGGTGCAAACATTATCACGCATACGGTATATGAAACTGTACAAAATCCAAGGGGTGGTCACTCTACACACTTGTTTTGCGCCAACTTTTTTCTCTTCGGCGGAAGGCCGACCCCGCACAACGAACGTCAATCATTAGTCAACCAACGCTTTTGGGAGCTGCGGAGGAAATGGATTGGCACCGAATTCTTCACCGCCCGACTATCATCCGTCGGAAAACTGGAAACCAACACCTGCCGGAACACACGTCGGACTGATGAAGGAGGCACCGCTGACCGGAAACGGACCAGCCAATTTTCCAAACTGAACTACTTGTCAGAGTCCACCAACCCGTACACCCTGCAGGACAATTCGATCAGCTCCAAGGTCTACAGCGCCTCCAAGAACAATCGCTTCTCAGGCCAGCAAAAATCGCATTCTCCACTTCTTCAATAACCCACCCGTATGCCGTCCGAGGATCTGCTGCTGACTGCATTCACCACCAAGGACTGCCACCCGTCGCAAGTGCGAATGTTCCCGCTGAAATCGGGAAGTTCCTCCTCCGGATTGGTCGAGTTCCCGAGCGTTGCCCTGGCGGTGAACGTCAACATGAAGTGCAACCACAGCGCGATAATCAAAAATGCACAAAACTCCCGTTCATTATGAAGCAATGCTTCTCCTCCTCCAAGAAGATGAACGGTGCGTGGAGCAACGAGAACACCGAAAACACGTTAGCTTTGAAAAGAGCGGAAGCTTTTTTCTGAGAAAGGAAAGGATTTTCCTTTTTCTGTGTAGTTAATGTTATGATTCGTAATTATAATTTCTTATTGTGTTAGTTAAGTGCAAAAAGGAACGAGAGTAAAAATAATTTGTTGAACTATTTGAGATTTTGCCAAGACGGTCTTCCAACATTCACCCATATTCTTGTTTTCGTTCGAACCGTATTTTCCATACAAAAAAAAATATTTTTGTATGGAGAATACGGTTCGAACGAAAACAAGAATATGGGTGATTATGTTGGACGATTGAATGGATGGTGCCACCGCCATGATATTCGAGCAGTTCGAATAGTCGGATGGTATAGTTTTTGTTTGGTTGTTGACTTTCCGATTAAAACTCAAGCACCGCTTGTCGTGACCGGCCCAAGATTTCCAGCGTCGACCACGGCTACACAAATTAGTGATGTAGCTCCCACGGCTGCGGCTGATTCCAATGCTGCTGCTGCTTTAGTTGCTGCTGATGCTGTTCCTTCTGCTGGTCCGTCTCCTCTAAAATTCGTCAAAAAAGACGGGCCAGCAGCATCATTGGAAGCAGCCGCAGTTATGGGAGCTGCATCGCTAGTTCGTGTAGCCATGGCCGGAAACCTCGGTCAGGTCAAGATAACACTCCCCCTATTCTGCGAGTCACGTGACTCTCTCTCACCGGTGAGGTGACAATAGTCACCTCGTGTGAGGTGACTCTCCATTTGATTTACATGGAGAGTCACCTCACACGAGGTGACAATTGTCACCTCACCGGTGACAGAGAGTCACGTGACTCGCAGAATAAGGGGGACTGTCAGCTGTTCTTCGTATGAGAGGAAATGTGGATGCGACTGCCGTCACGGGTGTAACGATTTTGAGAATCCATGGCGTGACTTGGTGGAGATTCACGGTTGTTTTGAAAATAATTTGACTAGGAGTGGCAACATCAATAACAAATTTTGACATATGCACACTGCGCAGGCGCAGAAAAAGTTCAGTGTTGCCAGTAACTTTGAAGATCATAAAAATTGTAACCATTGGTGCCAAACAACGTCATTGACTGCACCCGGGTGTGCCCCAGTTTGATTTTGGGTGACCAACCCCTTGACAAAATCCTCTCAAATTGTCCCATCATGAAAGTGAAATACTCAACTGAAATCTGTTTTTTTTTAAATGAGAAATCTAATACCGGTAACGGACATAATTTATGATAAATGTAAAATGCTGCTCATAATTACAGGGCTGGTAGCGAGTCACTTTTTAGTGACTTGGTCACTTTTTTCAAGCAAGTCACTAAAAAGTCTCCTTTTTTAAGGCCAAGTCACTACAGTCACTTTGTCTTGTAATCAGTCACTATTTTAAACTTTTTTTAATGTGAATTTATTTCAAGATTGATCACTCTTCTTGCAGTGTGCATGATAGGCCTGATTTTGTCGAAGGCAACATATCAAGAAGACTGCCAACTTTGCCATAATCCAAGCGACAGATACAGTAGCGCTGCACTTGAGCGAAGGTGGAAGCAACGCATAGAAAAATGAGCAAATACACAAACCTTTCTTCTGAGGATGTAATCTTTGCCATCAAATTCGTTCGAAGCATTTACCTTTGAACGGCAGATGATACAATTGTACCTGCCTCAAAGCGGTCGTACGAGAAAATGGAAGAGTCTTCTTGATATGTTGTCTTCGATTTTGTTCTAATTTTTTAACAATTCGAAGTTGACGACCTTGTATAGAGTTTTTTGACGTTTAATCGCTTTTCTCTATCTACAGGGTATCCACTTATTTGGCTAAATAAACTTCTCTGACTTTTCCAGGTTTTTCCACAAGTTTGGCGGATAATTTCCTGGATAATAATAAGAAAGCCATTTATGAAATGCGTTAAAAATATGACTTATTTTTTGTAAAACAACAACAACACCAATTAACACAAACGTTTTTAAGACATGACAATCAGTTTTAAAGAAATAGCTTTACTTCATTTTAGTAAGTCTAAGATCACAACATTTTTAATGTCTTGAAGGTTCGTACTAGCAAAAATGTGGAAACTTTTAAGAAGTTCTATTTATCTCAGAAAAACTAGATATAGAGATTTTTGGGGAATTCCAGAGATCTTAAACATAAGTCCCCGAAATTTTAGCCCAGACTATTGGATTGGTTTAAAAAAGTATAAGCCAGATTTTAGACAAATTCGGGATAATTCCATGATGTGCTGAAATAAAATCGAGAACCTTTAAGATGTAGGGGCCTCCCTTAGCTCAGTCGGTAAAGGTGCAGCTACAAAGCAAGACCATGCTGGAGGTGGCTGGGTTCAATTCCCGGTCCGGTCTAGGAATTTTTCGGGTTGGAAAATTACTCGACTTCCCTGGGCATAGAAGTATGATTGGAATTGTCACACAATTCCCAAGTAGCATTTCTTGTTTTATTGCACTCTATTAGTGGTTATTGAGATCAATTTCATAAAACCGCCAATAAAATTAATAGCTCCAGCACAACCTTTTGATAACCGCTATAAGATCGTCATACAGCTTAGTGGACCACTCTTGATAAGGTTTATAAAGCATGTTTGAGAATCACAATAAAGCTGTCTTAAAACCTTTTGTCAGGAAGCCTCATACTCTATAAAAGGTTCTCATAGCCTCTATAAGAGTAATATTGTATCCAAGCAGTTTTATTACGCTTTTGTGAAAATCAGTTATAAAGCCAATTTAATTTGTATTGGCTTCAAAGCAACCGCCATAAATTAGCTTGTTGTTGTTCTGTTCTGCTGAAACTTTTTTTTCCAAATGGAAATCTTTAGCGGTAAAAATAGGTTTGAGTGTTGGTGTCAAGATCACCATGCCATCAATTTTGTTTCATGGCGACATTAGTGATAATTTTAAAGAAAATATATGACTTTTTAGAAGTTCCAAAACATATGCGCTTGAAATGTTATCGTGTATATTGAGATAATATGAGCGTTAAATAAATGCGCCTCCAAAATAATTCAAGTTAACAAACAAGATTGTTTCAGAAATCAAATGAATTTGATGGAATTACCTTAATTTTACAGAAAATTGATCTCAATACATAAATTCATACCAATACACACTGGAAATCATTTCGGATCTCTTATTTAGTCATTATTTTATTGAAATTTCTTGGATTTTATTCCAAGGCTAATGGCATTTTCATAATGACAATATGGCGACAGAGGACAGCAGGCAAGAAAAACACCAAGCGCAATTTCTTAAAATGTCTAATGCTTACATTGCACACTGGGTCAGGAATGCAACCTAGCGGATCAAAATTAATAACTCCGAAACGAAGCATTTCCGCGACTTGGTGTCTTCGGCAAAATTTCTCGTCATAATAAGGACCATCTATTGACATAAACAAATAGTTCAAAACTCTCCCGCAAAGATGGTGCCACAATCTAACTTCTTTCTCTGACGTTTTGGAGACTTGATGTTTTGGGCAAAGTTGTTTATCTTGACAAAATAAACAGCTATTTCAAAGACGTTAAATTTCCTCTGTCTACTGGTTCCAAGTTATATGGAGTTAAAGAAAAAAATGTCAAAAATATGGTTTTTTTCTGTTTCGGTTTTTTTTTTGCTTACAGCTTTATAATGTTTTATTATTCTCTTATGCAAATACACTAAATAATTAGCTTTTGTGAAGAAACATACTGGATT
The DNA here is from genome assembly GCF_037179485.1 of Ochlerotatus camptorhynchus. Taxonomy (NCBI): domain Eukaryota; kingdom Metazoa; phylum Arthropoda; class Insecta; order Diptera; family Culicidae; genus Ochlerotatus; species Ochlerotatus camptorhynchus. Next base: position 270,206 of record NW_027040822.1, on the reverse strand, counting down.
AAGCTTCAAATTTCAAAGATATTGTTGAAAAAACGAGAAAAAAAAACACAATATTTGAACATTAATATCTCCCAAAGCGCAAAAAATCGCAACTTTCTCTTTCGTTGATAACTTATTCACAGAACCGTTTCTTGATGTGTTTGTCGTATTGGATGCTAGATAAAAGCTTCTTTTATCGATTTATGTGCTGAAAATACCTGGGAATGTCTTTACATGACCGTGGGGATGCAAAGAGAAAGTTGACGAAGCGAATCTGTCAATATTACTTAGAACCTAATGCAATGTTCAGCTTGAATTCATTTTTTTATTTGAGGGCAAATGCATATTCCTATTCTACGGGTGCAACCGATGAATTTTACAAACATTTAGAAAAATTTTTAATGGTACATTAACCTTTATGAAAAGTTATGCGTGATTTCAACCTTTTTGCCCTAGGACTGTCACCATTTCGACCAAGATTCGACCGTGTCACCCCATATATATGCGAGCGAGACGTATACACGAAATGTTTTCATGCTCATGCTAACAATTTTGTTGATTTTCTTTGCGCTCCGCTTGGAAGTACCGGAAAGTTTTGATTCTTTTCTATGTTGTAAAAATAAACCACCTATTTACATTTCTGACAAGTCGCAACTGAATGCTTATAATTGTTTTAAAATAACTGTTTCATGGCCAACTAGTTTTATTGCGCTTATTTATAAAGCAACGAAAGGATTAATTTTTTGGTTTTATAAGGGCAATTTATATTACTTTTTTGTATACTTCAAAGCAATCATAAAACCTTTCATAAGTGAAAATAGCATAAGTATCAGTTGGTTTTTTTAATTAGCTTTATAGGGGTTTTGTAGATAGCTATAAGAATGTTTCATGACTTGCATTGTATATGACCGTCATAAAGCTGTAGGTAATGGTTGCAGCTGCAATAAAACCTTTATAAATTTGGAATATAGCCAAGCAGCTCTAGATTTGTTACTTGGGTTATGCCAATGCAAAAATGGTACAGGCATCGAAAGCTCTCAACTAATAACTGTGGAAGCGCATCTAGAACACTAAGTTGAGAGCTCGCAATAAGCTAATATGCGATATGCAATAAGCTTGAAATGCGAAGAAGAAGAAGAAGAAGAAGAAGAAGAAGAACCCTGAAGATGTTCCGAGAGATTCAGTACAGAGACCTTCAGAATATTTATAAAAACTTCAGAAATATGTTAAGAACTTGACAGAAATCCAAAGAGTTCCTGGGAAGTTTAAATGTGTTCACGAGAATCAAAGGGCAGTTAAAAAAATGTCAAGGAAATTGCAGAAACCTTAAATAAGTTTCAAGAAAATTTCCGGGACTTTTTGCTCAGAGAAAATTTCTGGAACGCAATCAAAATTATAAGAACATCTGGAAAATTTGAGAGTATTTCATAGGTGTTATATCATGGAAGCAGGGTTCCTTCCATTCATTTCGGCAAAAAAAATGTTTTATTAAATTATGGAATAATAAGATAATATGATAATATTTTGCTTGTGTAAGCAACAAGAAAATATTTTAAAGCTTGTGTTTGACACATAATACCTGCCAATTTTGCTACATGAGAGTCGCAATAAGCGATTTTGTCATTTATCTCACCCACTCTTCGCTCTTCACTCTTCGCGAAAAGGCGATCAGAAAACCACTCATTGTGACTCTGTCAAAGCTAAATTTGCAAGTTTTATGTGTCAAACACAAACCTTACAATCTTGTCTTGTTGCTTACGCAAACCTATTATTATCATAATATCTTATTATTCCATAATTTAATAAAACATTTTTTTAGCCGAAATGAATGGAAGGAACCCTGCATGGAAGTTTCAAGATCAATTTTTTTTTTAAACTTAACTAAGTTGATTAGAGAATATCAACGAAGTTCCATTAATTAAAAAAATAATGCGAGAACTTTTATCAAGAACCAATATTTTCAAGAAATACCAGAGAAGTAAAGTAAATTTAGATATTTTAAGATTGTTTCGTTATATTCAGTGAAGTTCTGAGTACTTCGAGGACGATCAGATAACATCACAAAAATTCCATTAACTTAAGGAAATATTCAGCGACTTTCAAGGAGTTCTTTGGAATTGTGGGATATTCCGAGAATTCTATGAATGATCTAAAATCTTAAAAAGATTCAGGGAATTATAAATATATATAAGAAAAATTACCGGAACATTTGATCAATTTAGAGAAATTAAAGTAAGCATAGGAAACTTCAGGGAAAATAAGTGATTCCGTGAGCGTTTATAAACTTTATAAAACTTATGGAAAATTGTAGAACTTAAAGGCAATTCTATCAATTCCAGCAAAATTGTGGGTTCTTTTAAAAAATACTAAGATATTTAGAGCAGTCTGCGTGACGTTACAACGTTTTGTACTTCTCGATACACTACCCAACACTAAGAGATGAACTAGCCTTAGGCTAAAAATCTCTATAATAAAGGAAAAAAAAAAAAAAAAACACTACTCAACACGTGCTCACTTGAACGTTTCAAGTTACTCAAATCAGAAACTCTTGATCAATTCTTATCGGAAATTGAACTTTCCAATTCTGCATCATTTCAGCCCTAGCTAGAACTCTAAAGCTGCGTTATATTTCGCGTCTTATACCTTATACCCCAATTGAAAAAAAGAAAACAAACACAACGAGCAAAAGATGATTGCGAGTTGCATTGACATTCCAAGCAAACAAACCCCACCCCCAGGCTTACCTCATAGCCGAGCTTATTCAAGAACAACTTCATCAACGGTGGATCCTCTCCGAAGAATTTGGTCAACTTCTTAACCCGTCTCGGATTGGTCAGGTTCATGGGTTCCTTCGTGCTCGCATTGCCACCTGCAGCAGCTGCAGCCGCACCGGTACTCGCATTCAACGGAATATGGTGCATCGACTGGGACCGCAGGATTGCCATATCGTTCCGAATCTCCTCCAGTTCCTGTGCAACAACGTGTTGCGAACGCATCTCCGACGACAGATGAGCCACACTACGAGCTAGGGTGACCACGTGCGATTCCAACCGCTGGAAGCGTTTGTTAATGCCACGGATATCTCGCACCTTTCGGCGTTCATCTGTTCGTCTGCGGTCCCGTATGGGTCGACCACTAACCGAACTGGATGGAAGTGACGACAGGCTGCCATGTCGCCGTCGACGGTTGGCCCGTTGATTAATGTCGTTGCTGGCCATACGATTGCCAAGCATCTTTAGCACCTCACTGTACATGGATTCCAGACCCTCCAGCTGGTTACGGATCTGCTGCAGCCCACCGTCCGTTTCCGATTCACTGACTGATTGACCAGCGTCCCACGGACCACCGAGAAGTGATTCCAAATCCAGCGAACGGGTTGTGTTGGTTACCGAAGCACCATCCGTGTCCAGGCCGAATACTGTAATGGGAAAAAACTGAAGTTGACGTTTCTATTCATCTACAGGGTTACTCACGGTGTTTTTTGAGCATGTTCTGCTCATGTTTCTTGCTGCTCGATGACAGCTTGAGATTGTGCATATAGTTCTGTATTGTGTTCACCGACGGCTGCCCCTTGGAGGGTCCAATCGGCTGAGGTTTCTTGCTGGCACGGTTGTAAGTATCCGTTCCGTATTCCTGTTTAGATTGGTGTTTTGAGTTCCCTGACCTGTTGTGAGAGATGTTTGGTCCACCTCCGACCGTCGTGTGGTACGGCGTACCTCCATCGGGTGATAGCGGAGGCAACGGAGGTGACATAGAAGACGCACTTTCCGACATGGTGCTCTCCGGGCGGATCATCATGCCTTTGATGCCCGGTTCGAGAATGTTGCGCAACTCCGCGTCAACGACGTCAATCTATGAATAGATGCGCGAGTTAGCTTTTCAAATTGTTGGAAAATTTGGAGAACTTACCCATTCTGATTCCGATTTGCTTCGGGCTCTATCGACCTGCTCCACCATGTTCATATTGACCTGTTGCTGAACTGCTCCCTTTCTTCCACTGGAATACGCAGCACTTCCACGTCCAGAATCTACATTTGAGCTATGGTTTCCATTCCGATCGTAATCGGAGCTCGAAATGGAATCAATTTGCTTGTTTCCGTTGGAATTCATCTGCACAACGTGGGAGGAATCCGAAGCTATCTGCACCACCGTATTATTACTGTTCTGGTTTCCGTTCACCACGTGGGAAGGATTCGGTGTTTTCTGCATAGGTTTTGGACCAACTGAAGGACCACTGGTATCCATAGGGTTTTGGTTTTTGTCCATCTGCTCGTGACCGTTATAGCTGGATTCGCCTATGTTGATTGTCATGTGACCTGTACCGTGGGAAAGCTGTTGCTGTTGAAGCGGAACGGGGTTATCGGAGTATTCAGCCAAGATCTTGTGTCTGGATTGAGGAGTATGTTGATAATTTCCTGAGGTCATTTGAGGCGTCAGCTGTCCCGATTGGGGATGATTGTGACGGTAGTTGTGGACGTAGTTCTGCTGCAATTGACGACTGTGTTGTTGAGCTGGGGTTTGAATGTTAACACGTGAATTGTTGTGCTGACGGAATCCGCCGTCATCGCTGTCCGTACCATCCATTTGGTGGGGGAAGTTGGGGACAGTTCTATTGACGTCGATCGTAGCAGTGTTCAGCTGAGGTTGTGACACAGCTTTCACACTACGGAATCCGGTCAGTGAATCAGCATTGTAGCCATCTGCTGGATCCGCAAACTTCTTGTGGTAGTACAACGGGGACTCACCCCTCGTATTTGAACTCCAAAGATTTATATTGGACTGGGCGTGGCTCAGGTTGTTGCCTTGGCTAACCCCCGGCATTAGGAATGATGACCCGAGACTGTCCTGTTGCTGTTGTTGTTGGAGCTGATGCTGAAGCATCGATGCGACGTTGTTCAACTCGTCTTCAGCCCCGTCCGGGCTGTCCTTCTTGAACTTGGACGAAATCAAATCTTTAAGTTTATGATAATTTTTCGAAACAGATTTCTTTACGGTTTCTCTATCTTTTGAGAGCCCTTCGCGCTCGGCTAGAGCTGTAATATCCTCCGGCAGGCGGACCGCGTTACGAGGGATCGTTCCCGTAATGGATGAATGGATGACCTCAATTTGAGCTTGATTCTAAAACATAACAAAAAAATGAATATATCAGAGAAAAAATCAATATTCCTTTTATTTTTTATAAGGAAGGGGAAGGGTCAACATGCAGCAAGGGATGGCAATATTTGAAGAATTATATTTCAGGCATCATTCTTCTACCATTGCGTTGCTAACGAAGTAAGTCATGAAAATTGAATCACGCTCCAAACAAAATTTGACCGACCTTAGAAAAGTCGGAACTGTTCTCTGTTATTACAAACATTCCTATTAATGAACTCTCTAGCTCCTCTTTTCACTGTTCGTGCCTGGACTGTTGAATAGGAAAAGATAGTAGTAGACATAGCAAAGATCCTCGCACTCATCTGCAGCAAGCGGAAAATTTTGTGCGCTTTTTCTATGATGGAATTTCTTCGGGATTGCTTGCATCCTGCTATCGATTTTTCTTCTTCAAAGTCCTGCGAGAGCAGCAAACGGGTGGAATGATAGCACGCGCGAAGGACTTTCTCATTCATCACTACAACAATTAGGCGAAAACCCTTTTCCGCTTGATTTCTTTTTGTTCAACGCTTCGCTCGGAGCAACATCGAAGGAGTTGCGAACCGGTTGCTTGGACCGTGAGAATCGTGTCTTTCGATCCAAGCAGGCTTATGAAAAATTGAAACACCGATTTTGACACCTTTTCTGCGTCGGCAAAATTTTACCCTTTGCGCGGAAGGAAGATCCTTTTCAGAATTGACTGTCCGTGCCCAATATCATGCGCTGATAAGGGTACAGCTTCAGAGGGAGGATGTTTGAAATTATTTTAGATGAAGGCTGACGATATCACGGTTATTAACGATAATGTGATTGGCCGTGCAATGACGGAAGATGCTTTTCACTCAAAACTGATAAAACTTTAAGCTTGATTTTTGGCGCGTGCTCGTCGCGTTTCCATTGACATCAAATGGACAAAATGCTCCTTCGATTGGCAAATAATGATTATGGGCTTGCTGATTCCACTACGGCATATTCCATAGCACGAATAGCTTTCACAATTCCGCTTAACCGAATCTACAGTTATATTCCTTTCACGTAAAGCCATTAAAATTGAATTTCGCAATAATTATACTATTTTTATCGAAATTGAAATCGGATTCACACTTTCGCGTGAAATGTGTGTCGATATTATTTTTTCGGAATAAAAGCAAAATTGAACATCCAAGCAAGTAAACCATAAAAGATCTTCAGGACGTGGGGGTGAGAATCGCTTTTCAATTCAAGTTTTTACGACGTAGATCGTCATCCACTCGTTTTGCGCATATATCTCGAAAGAACGATGATGAATGCTGTTTTCCTTTGGGATAATGCCTCATAAAAATAACGTTACGTATCGTGTTAGAATGTGTTTTATGCCACTGTTTACGGTCATATAGGCCGTTTTGATATGAAATTTTACCCTCCATATTGAGGGCAAGGCGACCAAAGAGAATTAGGAGGGTACTGGAGAACCACATTCTTAAAGTGCGTAGCGTGCCATTACTCGGTTAAATTTGCAAGTTGGGAATGCTTGCCGGTGGATTCTTAAGGAGCGTTTTCCAGGAAAATAGTGTCCCAACCCCATCATTCTTACCCATGCCTGAGTTTGCTTGGTCGGCAGGTCCGGTCCCACAGCGGAAACTGACGAACGGTTCAACAATGGAATGCTTGTGTTTCGGTTATCTTGCATCAACGGAATCTTGGAGGCGTTCTTGTTCGAGGACAACACCAGCTCACGTTCGATCTGTGGAATTTCACATCAAGCATTAGACATTTGGTCATTTTGGTCACTCGATTTGACTTACCGGAAATTTGCTGGAATGTGTTCGCAGGGGCGGACTCAGCTGGTGTGGACTTTCGGTTCCTGCGGCTGTACCGGGGATGGGATGGTCATTTTGCACACCATACGTCCCGAGTGGCTGCGGAGGCATTCTATACGGCGGATTCATGCAGTTGACGAATTTCGGTCCGGCCGGTGCAACGATACTTTCATTTTCCACCGCTGTACGAGAAACAGAAATAGAGAAGGTAATTAGGTTACGAGGTTCACTTGCCGCCACGGATTCGATAAAATAATAGTCATTCTTCAATCGGTTGTTTTTCCATTTGCGTTTTGTTTCTCGACCCGGTTCGATAGTGGCTGTACCGTGGTAGACCGCAAAGCAGGCCAACAGAGTTTGGAACGTGGCAAAAGTTCCCATCCAAATTTTGGCCCATCGCAGTAGTAAGAAATGGATGGATGACTAGACGATATTTTGGTGCGAAAAATGAAACGTGCCCGGCAAGACCCCTTAGCGGTCGTAGTAGGGCATGAATTGCACAAAACGGGATATGGAAACCAGCCAACTAAGATTGGCTTTTTTTAGCGCCAGCCCACGAAAGTCGTTCATTAATGTCCACCCTCCTATGCTCAGAGCCGACTTGTTTATCTTTAGTTTCAATATTTTGCTTGAACAATCACTACTCATCCCTCCCGAAAATTCCGTTCCAGCCCAAAGCGGAGTAAACGCGAAAAAAAAAAGAAACGATTCCGCCCCGAAAACGTCATTCATTGTTCGGAGTGTGGAAAACGGCTTAAAGTCATTCACATCTCTGCCGATAGCCAAAACAGACCGAACTGCTGTCTGCTGTGAGGAGGGTTTGGGAAGATTATTTGATGGATGGGTGGCTGTCTGGTGTGGCTTTTCGATGGGCTTTAATTTGTTTGGAAACTGTTGGCCTAAGAGCTGTTGAAGAAGCATTTTATTGCCTTTTTTCAGCGATGATTCTTAGATCATTTATTATGCAGTCCGACTGGGGTGGTTTTGGTGTGGAATTTCGTATCATTGTTCAAGTTGCAATTTAAATTAGGTAATTGGTTATGCGTTGAGTTTGCTTGCAATTTCAAATGATTGTGGTGCGGTTTCACAACTAAATATTGAATTAGTGCCACTGTTTTCATAGCACCTACGATGAGAGAAATCTGTCCAATGGTTTCTAAATTGAAATACATTTGAATTTATTTGTTCAGGGCATCCAAATTAATTGCCTTTTGGATAAAATGTATCAACCATTTGAAAAGTTCATGACGGATTTCACGCCAACTCATCCAGTGGTTGGCAGCACCCTCTCAGAACCTTATGGAACTTTGTGGGTGTGGAGACTTAGCAATTTTAAGCAACTTTGAGTACTTATTTTTTTCAAAATTTATCTCGCCTAACATTTGATAAGGGTCAAAGTTTTTTGTCGATTTTTTTTTCAAATCGATATAGCTTAAAAATGACAAGCCCTACAAAAAAGTGATGTATGGCGAACTTTTAGCAAATAATCTGAAATTTTATAAAAAAATTTAAATAAAATAAAAAATCGGTTTCTACACTCTAAAAAAATATATTTAAAAATTAAAAGTCATTTTCCCAAAAATGGTACCCCTCAGATTTGCTTGATATTTTTTCTCATGAAAGGCAATATAATTACCTAACTTTTCTTCATACATCGCAAAGTGGGCGCTTTTAAGGAAAAAAAGTTGTTCGAACAACAACTTTTTCATGTTAATTTTTTTTAGCGTGTTTCACTCAAAGTCGAATAGTAATACGCGCACAACCTTATTAAAATTCGATTAAACTTTATGGGTATACTTTTCGATAATCTGGGCGAAATCTAGCCTAACATTTGAAAAGGGTACAGAGAAGTTACCTGCAAATCGTCCAATAAGAGTTCAGAACAAAACGTTCTAATGAGGAACAGCCATCTCAGCATGGTTTGCACTTTCCTGTGATGGATTGTATTATAATATATGCATACACTCTATCCAACTTCTATAAAACCACCCTCAAATTGTTCCAAATCAACAGGTAAACTAAGTAAAAATCACTTAGTATGTTTTATTCATGAAAAGATTTCAATTCATGTATTTGTGATTAATTTAATTAGAAAAATAATCATTCATTTATTTTTATGTATTAGGTGTGTCCATTAGTAAGCAATATGCATAAATTCAAAACTCAGCACAGGGGTATCATTGGAACAATAATCAAGCTACGATACATCCTTTCGAAATTTACTACATAAAAGAAAACAAGTTGGAAAATTTAAGCTTTATTATTATTTCAGAAGTATTGACCCATGATACAATAGCAGTTCAATTATTTATATCAAAATTGTTAGATTTCATTAAACAATCTATTAGTTTCACAAAAATTACTTTCATGTCAGATGGAGCAGCGGCTCATTACAAAAATAAAAAGAATTTTGCCAGTTTGTGCAACTTCAAGTCCAAGTATGGATTGGAAGCAGAATGGCACTTCTTCGCAACGTCTCATGGGAAAGGCCCATGTGACGCAATTGGAGGAACTCTCAAACGAATGGCAAAGAGAGCAAGTCTTGCTCGAGATTATGGAAACACAATCACAACTCCACAAGAACTGTATGACTGGGCAGTTAAACAAACAGATACAAGCATAACAAAATTGAACTTCTGCTTCATATCAAATGATCAATACACAAAGATGTCCGATGAACTCAAGGAGCTGTTCAGTCATGTAAAAACTATACCTGGTACACAAAAATTTCATTGTTTTGTACCTATTTCTCAAAACATAATTTCTACTAAGCGATTTTCACATTCAAAGGAAACTCCGAAAAATTTCACTCTGTTTCCGATAGACTAATAATCAATGAAAAACTCAAATTATGTAAGGAGAATTATAGGAAAATAAATTATGCACTAAACAAAACATTTCATTTATTAAAACACCATTCGAAATGCAGGAAAATCCTCTGTATTAGGCCCTTTCAAATGTTAGGCTAGATTTTTGTTTTAAGCACGCCCAGATTATCAAAAGGTCAAAATCTTTATGCTCATTAAGTTTCAACGGATTTTAATAAGGTTGTGCGCGTATTACTATTCGACTTTGAGTGAAACACGCTAAAAAAAAATTAACATGAAAAAGTTGTTGTTCGAACAACTTTTTTTCCTTAAAAGCGCCCACTTTGCGATGTATGAAGAAAAGTTAGGTAATTATATTGCCTTTCATGAGAAAAAATATCAAGCAAATCTGAGGGGTACCATTTTTGGGAAAATGACTTTTAATTTTTAAATATATTTTTTTAGAGTGTAGAAACCAATTTTTTAATTTATTTAAATTTTTTTATAAAATTTCAGATTATTTGCTAAAAGTGCGCCATACATCACTATTTTGTAGGGCTTGTCATTTTTAAGCTATATCGATTTGAAAAAAAAAATCGACAAAAAACTTTGACCCTTATCAAATGTTAGGCGAGATAAATTTCGAAAAAAATAAGTACTCAAAGTTGCTTAAAATTGCTAAATCTCCACACCCACAAAGTTTCATAAGGTTCTGAGAGGGTGCTGCCAACCACTGGATGAATGTAAATTTCTGCGCACAAGTAGTTGATGCTAATTTGGCTTAAATTAACACAATATCACTTAAATCAGCAATACTCTGGACAAGTTTGTAAAAAAAATAGTTGAATATACACTCCCGATCATAAGTTTAAGGACACCCCCAAATTGTTCAATATAATTTTCAAATTTTGTGTGCTAATAGTTCACCCAAAGCTACAATATTTTTCAAAATTTACTCTAAAGAATCGTGATTGATTTTCTCAGAATTGGGTTGGCTAAATTTTGAAATAAAAGTAGTAGTAGAACACTCCCAAAAAACCATGCAAATAACCTTTGGAGATCGAACATTGAACGTAAAATGAGAGATCATTGAACAAAACATATTTGCATGGTTTTTTGGGGGTGTCCGTAAACTTATGATTGGTAGTGTAACAACTATATATTAAAATTAGAAATTGAAAAATGTTGCATCGGGTAGGTTTAAATTCAGATTTAATCAGTACATGAAATAACATGTCGCCATTCTCATTAATGAATTCTTGACAACAAGAATAAGTATTACAGCCGGCGCCGGTGGTGTAGTAGTAAGCGTGACTGCTTTCTCACCCCAATGGGTCTGGGTTCAATCCCAGCCGAGGTTGGTGGGATTTTTTTCATGCATAAAAATCTCTGGTCACGTCTTCCTTAGGAAGGGAAGTAAATCCGTTGGTCCCGGCCCATGTGTGCTGAATGGGTGCAATATCCTACGCAGGTGTGGAAGCTGCCTTCCTGTACAATCGATTGCCGTCAATGGATGGCAATCTCCTTGAAATCTCGTGGTATATTATTTAGAATTAAGAAAAGTGTTATTCCAAAATTTTCTTGGATTTCACCTCAGAATGCTATAAAAAATCAACAGGATTTCCTTGAAATGCTTCTCAAAATGCTATTGATGAGATTATCTTGGATTTTATTTTTTTAGAATCTCCTGGAACACTATTCAAATATGCTCAAATTTCCAGCGAAATCATCCCAAACTTTTTGATATTTCTTCAAAATTCTCTGTTTCCGCCAGGGTTGTGTTCGGGGTAGTAGAAGATGCGGGGCTAGTAGCAGGTCACTTTTTAGTGACTAGGTCATTATTTTTAAGTCAGTCACTAAAAAGTCACTTAAGTCACTTTTTCCCATGTGAAAAAAATCATCAAAATGTTTAAATTGTGTACTTGGCACTAAGGAAGTCTACAGTAGAAATATTCATATCTGTTTAAAAATAACAAGTCTTTTAAGAATTATCTAGAAATTTTAATAAAAATTCCAAAGAAAATTTGAAGAAAAATTCAAAGGAATTCTAGAGATGACACCACAATATTTCAGAGAAGAATACCAAACTACACACTACGAAAGTCGCATGTGAATTTAGGTGCACTGAGGGCCAATTTGTTCACCACCGCTTAAATATTAAACCATATAGTTAAAACTGGTTTAAGGCTTAAGCGGAGGTGAAAAATCGAACATCACTTTTGACATTAAATGATTAAAACGCAAAATTCAGCTCCAAAACAATTTTTGGATGAATGCCTAGATCTGGGCGTCACAATATCAGCTTCAATCGACCAAATCGATGCGGCGAAGAGACTGCTGGCTCAGTGTTCACTCGGCTGTCGACAAAAGCAGGCCACTCTCGATGTGTGCTACGCGATCGTCTGTTTTCTCGGCAGCAACCATTGTGTGGTCCTACTCATTGTTCTTCATCAGCAGTTCTTTCGGTCGATGCGTCTTCGACTTTGGAAAGCAACCGTTTCGTGATGAGTGTGTGAGTGCTGACCACGTTTTGCGTCCATTGCTGCAATGGACGCGCTCTGACCCTCGTTGGCGTACAACAATTTGCCATACAATGAAACCACTGGAAGCGGCTCCAGTTCTGATGGAGGAGGCTTTTTGGATAGCGGAAGATAAAATGTTTATTGTGTTGTACCTTTTGACTATAGTTTTAAGATGTATTGTATAGTGACCAAGAATCCTCGGCTCTGTAAAGTTAATTCGGTTGAGCCTTATCAAATAAATTAATAAACAAAAAAAAAAAAAAAAAAAAAAGAGACTGCTGGCTTTCTTTTTCTGTTAAAGTCGAACAGCTTCGCAGCATTCTAGAACCTCAGTCGGCGTGCACAAACAAATGTCCAATCGCTTGTCTCTCTTTCTCCCGTCGCTCCATTGGTCTTCCTTTCAAGCTTCGGTGAACCGGATGAGTGAAAGAGCGCTCGACTTTGAAAGTTTTCTCTTTCATGAAACACATCAACAGAGGTTTCATGACGTATATGACGGAAAATGAAATAACACATTTAAAGTGGTGTTGAGTACTTGGCACTGATGAAGTCTGCAAGTAGTAGACGAAATACGCGTATCTGTCAAAAGATAAGCAATTATAACGGAATTTAAAGGAAATAAACCAACCCACTCAAAGCTCTTCATAAAGGGATTCCGTTAAGAGGTTCGACAAATTAAAAGGATTACATTTAAAGCATTTCTCACGTGAAAACACTTGAAGATTACACGTAATATTTTTAATTTATCTTCCATCCATATATTTATCTAAAAAATATGATCAAAAACGGGACATAACGCATTTTAAACAAATTGAAAGATCGGTGATAGAGTGTTCGTGAAAGGGGATTGAAAGCCATAATGAGGTTAACTAGAAAATCGACGTTAGTTACATTGAAAGCGATGAGCAAAGCAACGACGAGAAGTTCCACAGCCAGCGTTTCCTTCTAAGCGTGCTTCTTTTTCACTATCATTTCTTGCTGATAGTCTAGCTAGGCGTTATAGAAATGAAGCGTCGAACACGTATGTATGAGAGAAAAAAAACACGAGTTCATTTTAGAGCTTCGAAAATGTAGAGCCCTGGCCTAGATCATTGAGAGACGAGCTCCAGGTGCATTTTGAAGAGAGTTCTTAGAAGAAATTATGACGATTGGATGAGGTTTCTTGTCCAAATTCTAATAAGTATTTAAGATAAATACTGATAATTTTTTAAGAGAGCTCTGATGAGAATCCCATGGAAATCCCGTGAACTCTAAAGGTCTCCAAACTCAGCGGATAGTTGTAAAGGAATTCTGGTGTGATTTCTGAGATGGAACTTTCCTCATTTCTGAGGAAATGCAATGGGAACTCTAAAGATAATAAGAAATTCAGGGCCCAAGAGTATTCAGAGAAAAAAAAATTAAAACATTTCTGAAATTAATTGCATGAAAGTTCTAAGGAGAATTCAAGTAAATCTAAAAACCATTTTGAAATGAACCTTCAGGAAATTCCTGGAAGAAACATTAAAAGTTCAAATTTTGTAGATTGTCCTGCAGAGTATTTCAAAAAAGCAATATTATTTTTGTGCCGCTTAATTCAGAGGTAAGTTTAAAAGAAGGAGGATAGCAAATTATCAAGGTTAACTTACCTAGATATATACAAATTTTTAAGATTTCGGAAGCAGAATCTACGAAAAATACTGCTGTTGTAGTAATGATCCATTTAGCCCTATTTAACCTAATGACTTCATTGGTTAATACATATCCAGAAAATCCGGAAAATTTCAAATTGCTATTTTCTCGTCATCATGTATAAGTAATCAAAATAAAATTATTCAAATCACTTCAATTGCTCCTCACAGGAGATTCTGTTGAGAGATTCGATATAATTAGAGGAATTTATGAAATGTATATGACAAAAAAATTTAGTTTATTTCAATATAAAACCGTATTTGAATTTCTGAATCACCATATAAATGTCACTGGTTACTATTTTCGTAATTTTAGCCACTTAAGTCACTACTATTATATCGCATCAGCACTACCAGCCCAGAAGATGTCATTCCGGAGCTCAGAATAAATCACCTTTTTGGCGCTTCAACTATGATTACTGCTATTGCCTCTAAGGGACAACTTGCCTGTTCGGAGGTGGTACGTAACGCTTCTGAATAGTTGCAATATATATCTTCCCTTACAAACTAGAACACTAATTTTCAATCACAAGAATCTATTCAAATCGTAAAGTTTGGCAACAAACACAATACCGCAGAAGTAGGAGACAGAACATTAGTATTTGTTGCTCAATCTCAATCGGTACCATCGTATCGGAGGCATTTATTATAGTTGATATGCACTTTTAAATATGGTAGAGTTCGGCACGGATGATCCAACATTCTCATAAATTATTTTAGAAATTCTCTCGAAGCTATCTTCAAACTAGCTTGAACTTCTGCAAAGATTTTTTAGCTATATTGAGAATTAGATTCCTTTGGAGTTATTAACCATCTTGTTGCAACTCTCCTCAGAATTTATCGTTGATTCATTGATCGATGATTACACTAGTTTACAGCATTTTTGAACTCGGTAAGGTGATGATCATTTCCAATGCAAAATCCTACGCTGAATTCATTGCCGTGGTAAGAAAAAATTAAAGTAGAGCCTTTTTTCAAATATACAAAAATTTTGATTTTTTGAATTTTGGACAAAAGTACGATTACTAAAATATCAATATCTTTGGAACTAGTGCACCAATTTTAAATCTTTTTTTTATGAAAAAGAAAGCTAAATAAATTTGCTATCGTTCACTAGAATGTTATGTTATAATTAAAAATTTAATTTTGAAGTCATTTAAAAATTTACAGCATTTTTTTTTATTTTTCCTGCGAATTTTCCATAAAATTTTTGTTTTAATCAAAATTTCGGTTGGAAATTGTCGAAGTTATGAGCATTTTTGTAAAACACTTAAAAATGTTGCTGAAATACAACAGCTTTAGAGTTCCTTTTCTAGGTGTCGTTGTAAGCATCCAAATCGCATGTAAAGTTTTCATGGGAGATTCTTTTTTCTACATATCAATTTGATTAAGGCATATCAGGATTTAAAACCGAGTTGATACAAAAGAAATTTATTTAGGTTTTATTAAAAATGATTGAGAATCGAATGACTTTGTCTTCGATGTTTTGAACTTGTTTCTCGAATCAAAAACCAACAATAGTCACCCATCATTGCTTCATCCCAAAACCCTTGGTAACGACGTTCCATCATCTTCATTTGTTGGTGAAAACGTTCGCCGTGCTCATCACTCTCGTCTCCAAGATTTTCCGGGGAAAAATCCATGTGAGAACGTAGGAAATGTATCTTCAAAGACATATTCACACCTGTGTTCAGTGAAATAAAAGGATTTGAAATAAATTATATGTAACAAACACAATATTTTTGATTTATACCTATTTTCTCATAATTTTTGAGCAATTCATCGACGGCTTCCTCATAATCTGGGCTTCTGAAATTTCCTAAAAAGGTTGTGACAACACGCTGGAACGATTTCCACGCTTCTTCCTCATCTGGTGTCAAAACTGTATTGAATGCGGAATCATTGAGCAGTTTTTTGATCTGTGGGCCAACAAATACACCTTCCTTTATCTTTGCGTCAGATAAATTTGGAAATACTGATTTCAAGTACTGGAATGCCGGCCCTTCTTTTTGCAACGCTTTGACGAAATTTTTGAATAGCCCAAGTTTTATATGTAGTGGTGGAAGTATTATGCATTCTTTTACCACAAGAGGATCATTTTTAACGTTGTCTTTACTAATTGTGAAATTATCCCGTTTTGGCCAATCTTTTCGGACGTAGTGTTCCTTACGAGCTCGACTGTCCCATTTACACAAAAAACACATATATTTTGTGTATCCCTGTTGCAATCCAGTCAACATGGCAAACAATTAAAGATCGGAACAAATTTTCCAATTGTGTTGATTGTAATTTATCAAATTGAGCAATAGAGCCATTGATTCATACGTTTCCTTCATATTAACGGCATGAGCTAATGAAATAGAAGGTTTCTCATTCCCTTGATGCAGTAAAACGGCTTTCAAGCTCAACTTGCTGCTATCGATGAATAAACGCCATTCAGCTGGATCATATGGCTCACCAAACTCTTCTAACAAGCCGTTTACGTCATGGCAAAAACATGCCTTGTCCTTTGTAGAATAATATTTGTCAAATTTCTTGTGACGATTCCTGTGACAAGAAATTTTGACCTCCTTGCTCAGCATGTTGTGTTCTTTCAAGCGTGATGCCAGCAATTCGGATTTCTCCTTCGATAAGTCGAGATCTCGCACCAAATCATTAAATTCGGATTGTGTAAACAGTTTTGGGTTTCTTTCCAATTCCACCTCGAAGTCTTCCTCGCATTCCTCCTTGAATTCCTCCTCACTTTTTGTAACGGTCGATTCAACAGAGGGCGCTCGTTTCCGCTTTGGATAAACAGGATACGGGACTGAACTTGAATGTGGAACAGGTTTTGTCATAGAAGCCACTTGTGGAAACTCAACTGTTTTGTGACGTCCTTGTTGCTTAACTTTTGTCATTTTTACACTTGAATTCACGTTTTGTCGTATACATCGTTAAGCAATGTTAAAGAAAGAAAGCTGTCAAATTGAGTTGGTTGCGTTAGGTTCTCGCCGAGCGGTCTCACAAACACTAGCGTAAATTATATTGTTGAAAATATCCCATTTAATTTTGCGTGACAGCTGGTAGTGTTAGTGAAATGCACCGTATGCGTACACGTCCGCAGAAAGGCTTACTGGAAGTGGTGCATGAACCTAGGAGCGGGACAACGGCCAATCTTGGAACATTCAATTTCCATGATTTTACAAAAAAAATTCATAACTTCGACAATTTCCAACCGATTTCATCCATTAAAGGCTCATTTTCTCCAGTTTTTAATGGACTTTAAGAATAAATTATGGAATGATTTTTCGAATCTTTTTATCCCATTAAAAATGTTGATAAAAAAAAGATTTTTATGGAAAATTCGCAGGAAAAAAAAATGCTGTAAATTTTTAAATGACTTCAAAATTAAATTTTTAACTAAGACATAATATTCAAGTAAACGATAGCAAATTTATTTAGCTTCACTTTCATAAAAAAAGATTTAAAATTGGTGCACTAGTTCCAAAGATATTGACATTTTAGTAATCGTACTTTTGTCCAAAATTCAAGAAATCAAAATTTTTGTATATCTCAAAAATGGCTCTACATTAATTTTTTCTGACCACGGCATTGAATTCAGCGTAGGATTTTGCATTAGAAACGTTGGTCAACCACTAAAGTTCACACTTTTTATGTTGTTTTGTAAACTAGTGTAATCATTCCTAGAATTCATCTACAATTCTCCTCGAAATTCATTTGGCATTCTCATCATCATTCTTCATTCATTCATCATATAATGCTTCTGAGTGTCAGACTCCTAAAATGTTGTCCAAGTGCAAGAGCCATGTTTTTTTTTTTATCTTTAAAGATTAGATCTTTAAAATACACCACATTTGAAGTGGGAAATCTTGCAAAGATTGACAATCAACAACTTATGAAAAGCGTAAAATTATTGAAAATGTTGTCATGTAATCTTCAAAAAAAATTCTTAGTCCGAGAATTCAAATGTTATTCTGTGGATCTCATTTTTTTTATACAAGGGAAATGGCTCTAATGTTGGCCAATGGATCTAAGATTGGGCCCATCGCTAAAAATCTGTTGTTTTTTAATTTTATCTAGATAAACACGTCATTGGGACGGTACTAATAGATATTTTTGGTCGTTCTTGAAAATTTAGTTGATTGCTGAATTTATGTATGGGCCCAAATTAGGGGCATTTAGGCCGACATGACATCCATTTTCTCTATTTAAAAAATATATGCTCAATCTATCAATGTGCAATTAAAATTAAAACGAATATTAAAGCGTGGTTCATTATACTGATGCAAAATTTGAAATGACTTGGCACAAACCATTTGAAGTTTATATGGGAAATACTATGGAAAAACCATAATTTCGGTTCATATATATCTCAAAATTCACCATTTCACTCTATTTTAGAAAATGATAGCTGAGTTTGTTGAAAATTTTCCCAGCTACAACTTTGTTCAAGACCACTTTTCGATCAAATGTAAGGAACAAAAATTATTAATGATTCAAGTCACTGATGTCTTATGATTATGCTCAATCAGCTGTTCAGCAGGCAACATTGGTGTTTATGGCGCGTAGAATAGAGGACAAAAATCATGGCTACTATGTCACACTGCAGAATACAGTGTTGCCCACAATACAGTTGCTTAATCTTGCCATAAGACTATCAATCTTTTCAACAATTAATAACTATTTAATTTGACGTTTTACTGAAAAAGTTGTAGCTGATAAAAATTCCCATAAGAATAGCAATAGAATTTGTTAACAGTACAATATGTAAAAAGGCTAGAAGATAATGAACAAAACATTTTGTTTTCCCATTGTAATTTCCATATATACTTCAAATGGTTTGAGCCAAGTCAGTTTCTTATCAAATGAGTTTAAACTTTCGGAGGCTAATTAGGACCCGTTTGAACACTGTGGAGCGAAAAAATCCAAATTTTTCATCAGTCTAGTGGTCCATATATAATCCAGTAGAAAGAAATTAGATTCTAATTTTATCTTCCATCTGGTGCAACTTAAAAAAACTACACGAATCGTGAAGAAACTTTCCGCATTGAAAGAGAAACACTTTCAAAACAATTGCTGTTAAAATATTCCAATACTGACCACTAGGGGCGCTGCTATACATTAAATTGTGTTTTTTTATTCTTACTAGTCCACATAGTATTATTAATCATATTGGCCATATCTCAAAAACGGTAAGAAACACTACTCTGAAATGATTTTTCCTGATTTTTCTTGCAATTTTCCTCCATCGTGAAAATTTTCATGAAAATCATTTTTCAGATTATATTTTTTGTGAATTACTGTTATAATTTCCTAAATTTGCCAAAGCACATAATGTCCGGGAAAATTTGTGAGGTTTTAAAATGCGTTTTATTTTTCAGAGTTCAATACATTAATAGGCGTTTCCAGAGTATTGGCCAGATTCATCTCCTTGGGAACCACTGTGACGCCATTTTCGCTGTGTAGCCAATCAGCTTATCATGACAACCAATGCCTACTGTGATTCTATACACTTTCAGTGAAATTTTGGAAAAAAAAAATTACGCAAAAAATGCAGTATTTTAAAATTTAAAAATCAAGGTTACCAGGACGCTGATCACATCCTTTGGTCTTGTGCGGAGTATCGTGGAGTCAGATCACATATTTATTATTCCCTTCGGGCTCGAGGTAGACAACCTAATGTTCCAGTTCGGGATATATTGGCTAGACGCGATCTGGAGTTTATGAAACTCATATATGTTTACTTTAAGAATATTAACCATAAATTGTAAGTTTGATTAACCTTGTGTTTAGTTTGTATTTTGTTCGTGTGGTTTTTTTTTTCAAGGTTTGTTTTCAAGATGAATAGAAAAAATTTCATGTTTAAGGATTAATTCAATATTTGTATCGTAAACCACATTTCAAACCTCCTTCTTCTCTTTTCCCATCCAAAAAATTGAAAATCTCCACTAATCTCGAGACAACTGCGAGTACTCGGTCCAGTTCCTTTAACTTTAAATATAAGACAGTAATAATGTATAACAGAAAGAATAACTCGGCTCTGTAAAGTTTATTCGATTGAGCCTGTACAAATAAAGTAATTATTTAAAAAAATAAAACATAAAAAGAATATATGATGTTTCATCGCATGAACAGACTCTGCAATGTGGTCGTCAGAAGGCTTTTCAAATACATAATAGTTTCCTCCAAAACACTGGGACTAGAAAATAATCTAATTCGCTTGTATGCTACAATCCACTGTATGAACCGCCGTTATATTTCTCGTAACAAACACATGCCAAGGATGAAAGAAATCCATACAGGTTTTCCCCGAAGAACGCGTTACCCAGTGAGTTCTACCCATCGCTTTTGCTCGGTGGGTTTTAAACCAACAACAAAATAATCAAATGCAAAACAGAAAGGTTCAAATTTTCTACGCCTGAAGATCGGATTCTCCTCCCCAGTATTGCACTACCCTCATCCTTTATCAGGGGTGCAAAAATAAATGCTTGCTAGCCTAGAAGAAATGCTGAGAATGATTTTTAATATGAAGAAACTGTTTTCATACAAAATATAAACTCATTTTCTTTCAAATCATCCTAAGAGTATCGAGGCGAAACGCTGATTGATTTTTATCCGTTCGATCATTGTTCATAGCACGCGATGGATTTTGCGTGATTAATTGCGTGTCTCTAGGTTCTAATAAGTTCACAACATAGCGGAAGCATGTTGATTATCCAAGTAATTGCATACTGTTCATCGAGATGATTGATCACCGCTCCTAATCTGTTTAGCAATTAGGCAAGTCAAAATATGCCATTGTTTTCAACCGACACACTTATTCACTTGCTACACTACATTTAAGTTTCCTACCTGTGGCTTCGCGCCTACTGCATATTTGAAAATTTAAGCATCAAACAACGCTTTGCACTGCCAGAGGCTACTGCGATTGCAACTTTGATACATCAAAATCAACTCGCTCAACCGTCACATGCAGGTATTCTTCAGGAAGCTGTACATCCGCGTTATGAGAGTGAAAAAGGGCTTCTTCAACATTGAAATCCATCGCCTGCATACGTTTCATTCACCAACCGCTCGATACATTCGGAGAAAGGTCAACATCCGCCATTCAGAACAAATGAAATATGCAGCATACTGATGATGGAACGTTGCATATTGCCAAAAGGCAAACCGCAGCTTATGTGTAGGTACGGGTTATAACACGATGAGTAAAAAAAACTGCATCACCATCATCAGGATGCAAAACAGTTCACATGATGACGTCCAATATCGGTACTTTTCCATCGCAAGCACTCTCCGGTATTGCCCCCAGCGCATCATTCATGTGCATCGCAGTACACAGCAAAAAAAAACTCCGTGGAAACAGCCTTCTTCTGTCTGCTATCGCTCACCTACATACTACGATCCCACCAGCCATCAGGTGAGCGATGAGCACCAACTGCCTACAATGTTTGCTTAGGTCCAATCGGTTGACTAGTAGGCGCCCATCACTTGTAACACTTGCAAATGCACTTACCATTTGCATCAATTCATTCGAGTTTTAATTTCACTCCATCGAAAAATAAAAACACTTTTGATTTTCTCATGTTACCTAACGCTAACGCTAAAGCTCGCACGCAGACTTCCGTGCTACAACGAAGGTACCTACTGCATCATTACTCGGTGCATCTGATGCTGAATGAACCAATTTAATCAGCCGAAACGACTCGAACGAAGGATTGCAATTCAGCGAATTTCTGCGGTGTTTTTAAGTTAACTACGTCAGACGAGATACAAAAGGTATCAATGACCTGCTGTGTGTGCACAGAACCAATCACAACAACCAGCGAATGCACTGTCAAGCGAGAAAGTAAAAAACAAAATCATCGCATTGATACGGAAAATTAATGTGTGATAATTTTATCGAATTATGAAGTGCATCACGAGTGCCAGAGCCAATAAAAAGAGTGCCACAAATTGGATGATAACGAGGGCGCCGCAACGCGTGGGTCAAAATCCAGTGGAATTACCTAGATGATTGCTGGTGAGTGAGACAATTGGGGAGGATTGTTCAATGAAAGTAGATTGAACAAATTAGATTGGGATTCCGGGGGGCTTGCCAATGAACGATTAATTTTAGCGCTGATTTGCTACTGTTTCCTCGGGTTGCGCAACATATCAAATTTACTGACTGCTTTGGTTTTGCTATTGAAACCATGCGTACCATATAATTCACTAAAAATGTGGTAATAACAGTTCCATGCCAAAGAATTAAAAAAAAACCTTCTTAGATGTGTGTTAAAATGGGTTAAGTTTGATAAATTTACCTAAAAAGTGCTGAAATTTTGCAAAGCTTCCTAAACTTTTTTTTAAATTTCCCAAAACTTCCCGTAACATTTCCAAAGCTCCATTAACTTCCACCAAGTTTCCTTTAATTTTCCAATGTTTCCCGAACCACTCAAAAATACCCTACCCGAAATTGGTTAATTGTTTACAAAACATCTCCATTTCCCAAGCTTATCTTTAGCTAACCTGAACTTATTCTTAGTTTTCTGCAGATCTCCAAAAATGTCTAACCCATTCTTAAGATTTCCTTAAGTTTCTTACATTTTTTTCAACATTCCCTGAACTGATTTTCTTATTCATCTCTGAACTCTTCAACACATCTTCAAACTCCAGAACTTTTCTGAACTTCTCTAAAGGCTCTTGATTGACGCTGAAGCTTTCCAGTTATCTATAAACTTTTCTGAAATTCTCCAAAGCTCCCTGAACTTTTCTAAAATTCCCTATACTTCTAAAAACTGCCCATAAAATGCTCCGAAAAACCCTGAGCTTTTCGAAATATCCCAAATGCCTAATGATCCCGGATAGTTACCCAAACTCTGAAAATTTCCAAAATTTCTTTTCAGTTTCCTGAGTACTTTGAACTTCCGAGAAATTTGGAAAAGAGTGGGTGCTTGTTGAAACACTTGCAGTTATGGAATGATTAAGAAATTCACGAAAGTGATAATTTTATGGCTTAAAAAATAATCAAAGATAGAATTTCACATATCAAGTTGGGTTACCAAAAATAACACTGGATCAGAGATTCTGGGGCCACTCACCAAATGGGAGCAAAGAGTGTGACCAAAAATATATCTTGCATAGCAGCATCTATATATCTATATGACCATTTCCGAACAAGTATTTCTAATGCAGTGGAATTTAATTAATCCCAGTGGCTTCGCATAACCTCACTTTTGACCTGTGCACCAGCTTTCAAAAACAGATTTAATGCCATATTCATACTGGAATCGGTTGAAAAATACATTTAATCTTCTAGTTAACTCGATATCTATCCATTGCAAGCAATATTTTGATAATTGTTTATGTTTTGAGAGTTGGTGCACAGGTCAAAAGTGAGGTTACGCGACGTCACTGATTAATCCCTTACCTTTAATATTGTTTTACTATAATTCTCATCCAATGCTAAATCTTTCTCGTAAGAATTCGCTTGAATGTTTCGTCATAATTCTCTTTCATATTCTCTTGTAATATTCCTTAGAATTCCGCTTCAGAGTAACCATGGAATTCTCCTCAGAGGTACCTTGAAATACTGCTCAGAACTATATTTTAATTCCCGTCAGAATTCTCCTGTAAACGACCATCGTCAGTATTCCTTAAAAATGCTTCCAGAACTCGCGTGGCATTCTCCACAAAATTTTCTTTGAATGCTCTCAGAAGTTCTTTGATACCCTTGGAAGCTTCTTCGTAACATCCATGAAACAATCTTCAGTTGCAACTATCCTCAGAATTTTCTTGGAATGCTGCAGCACTCTCTGACAATTACATTGTCAGACATTGCGATTCTCTTCAACATTCTTCTGGAATTGTTCGCGACCGAACCGTTCGCTCCGGAAAAACTGCCAAATGAAACCAAACGACGCACACGGAGAAAAAATACTACCCAAAATTTGAGTTCTTTTTACTTAATATTGACTTCAGCCTCTCACTTGCACTCGTTATTGTTGTCAAAAAAGGAACGAGAGATTTGACCCAACGATATAGTTCAGCCCAATAAGTTACTTTTAAGTAAATTGCATATTCTCAAATTTACGTGAATTAAACTTAATTTTGGGTAGAACATACTTAATAGTAGGTAATTTTTTTGCTGGTGTTAAATGGAAACTACTATATGCGATTTACTCAAATTTGGGTTATTGGGCTGAACCCCGAAATTGAGGGAAAAGTACTTAATTTTGGGTAGCTTTTCATCTCCGTGCACACCAACAGAAGCAGCGGCAGCAGTAGAAGCGACGCACACCAACAAAGGCAACCTACAACAAGAAAACGTAGAATAGCGCACTACGCTCCTCCCATTGTACGTTGTCGGATCGGTGAATAAGTATAAATAAAGAAGCCCATTCGTGAATGAGCTCAGTTAATTTTTGTATCGCACACGGTTAAATCGGAGAATAAAAGATTAAAAATAAAAACTTGTCCTCCTTTTATTCTGCCGCTTTCTAAACCGCATTCGCTGGACTGGTCGACCAACTGACTCGATTCTGCTTGTTTTCCGCCTTGACGAGGAGAATTCACTGCCTTGGTGCCAAGGAGCGCGCCAACAGGAATGCTCCCAGAAATTTTGCGATACCCTTGCAAGCTTCTTCGTAATTTCCATTAAACTATCCCCAGCCTCAGATTTCAATTGATTTCTTATACGAATTTATTTACAATTCTTGTCATGATGGCTTTCAAGTAAGGTCAGCATTCTGTTAAAGGCCATCCACGTTATATCCAGATCTGACGCATTGTGGCAAAGTGACAGCTAGATCTATTGTCTACCTGTCAACGTCAACGCACCGCAAACGGGTCTAATAAGGATGGCTCTGTTTAATGCTTATTAGATGTTTGTTAAATTATCCACAGAATTATTTTCGAAATTCTTTTAGAATTATCCTCGTAATTTTCTGAAATTCAGTTTAAAATATTTTAAAATTCTGTTGGGTTTCTCTTTACAGAGTCAAATTTACCTTGGAATTCTACTCAAAACTAGTTTTCTTCATCTATCTTCACATTCAGTTTTACTTTAAAATCTTATTCTCTTAGAAATTATGTCTGAATTTCTTTCAAGTTTTTGAGAGTTTATGGAATTATGGTCTGAATCCTTAGAATTGTGGTTTGAATTCTTGTAAGAGTTCCTTTGAAATACTCCTCCAAATTTCCTTTGAAATTCCCCATAAAACTCGGAAATTTTAAAGAGCACGTTCTAGAAATGCTTCTTGACTTCTTTTAAGAATACTCTTAGATTTATTTTTTAAATTGTAAGATCTTCCAGTTCCAAAGGTCTTGCACATTTTGCAAGACCCATATCTTGCATTTCGATTTTAAATATGGGATCATCGAAATTGTTCTCATTTAGCCAATTTTTTTCTATTAGTCTTGAACACATCTATTTCGTTGGGATCTCATTTTTCAAGCTCAATATTTCTAAAATATCTTCCAAGTACAGTTTATCACCTTCCAAACTGTGGCCTAATTACCTAATAAAATCAATAGCGTTCGACCAAGTGGCTTTCGACTAATTTTCATTAAGGCCTGTACTCGAAAAAAATACACCAGACAAAAGTATTCGCCAAAAATTTATTTTAAGACGGATTTTCTTGAAACTTTCAGGGAATGAACTAATACATATGGATTATGTTTCGGCATAATCACTTTATTCAATTTCCTTTCCGTCGCTGAAAGCCCGCACCTTTCCTTTAATACCCCTCATTACATTTTGTGCAATGGTGGAGCCGACCTTTTTGGTCACTTTTATCCATTCTTTCTTCAACTCCAGCTCGTTCTTAAACACCTTGGACGATTTTCGAACTTTGGCCTTCATTATGGCCCAAAATCTTTCCACCGGACGAATCTCTGGTGAATTTGAGGGTTTGGCGGTTTTTGGTACAAAAACAACGTTATTGTCTCTGTACCAATCCAACGTCGATCGCGCGTAATGGCATGATGCCAGGTCCAGCCAAAATAATGTCTCGCCTCCGTGGGACCGCAGGAAGGGCAACAGACGCTTCTGGAGGCACTCGGTGCGGTAAATTTTGCATTTGATGATACCCATTGTGATGTACGGTTTACTAAGTGTACCGCATTGTCATATGGCCTGCCAGAGCAAGTATTTTTTGGCGAATTTGTCCACTTTCATCTTCCTTATGTCTTCCGGAACATCAACCGTGATTTGGCAACGTAGAACTCCAGCCCCGGTATCTGCTTTGCGTCTGCCTTGATGTAGGTTTCGTCATCCATAACCACACACATCGGTTTCGTTAATCACTCTCGATACAGCTTCCTTGCGCGGGATTTGGCCGCCGTGTTTTGTTGATCACGCCGGTTCGGTGCCTTTCGGACCTTGAATACACGAAGCCCAGCTCGTTTCATGGTTGGCTGAACGAACCAGGCGGAACACTTTGCCTTCAGAGCCGCATCGCGAATCGAATGGTTCGGATTACGCTTGAAATAATCCAACACCTTCCGGGCCTTCACAGGGTCAGCTGTCTTCGATTTTCTTCCACTTCTGCCCGTCGCTCGGTCTTCTGGGACTCCTTAAACGATTTTACCACTCGAGACACAGTTGTATGGGTAATTCCCAGTTGTCTTCCGATCCATCTCATGGTTGCAGTCGGATTGTCCATAACGGCGCGCAAAATTCTCCGGCGATTTTCTTCTTGTTTCGATGACATCTCAATAACCACTGAACCGATTGTTATGAAATTTTGCACATGTAAACAATTCACTCCAAACTAGTTATACCCAGATTTTCATAAATTTTTACCCACGGATAACTTAAATGTTTTAAAAGCTTTGAAACTTTATAAAATTTTCGAGAAATCGAACATCTAAATAGTGGATCTCAAAAAATTGTGGCAAGTTTGAAGCAAACATTTTCGCGAAAATCTAGAACTTGCAATAAAAATCATAATTCCAAAAATGTTACTACTGATTAAGGGAGAAATGGAGCATTCAACTTTCATTTCTGATTAGACCCATGTATTAAATTTCCTTGCTTTATAATTTCTATGTCAAAGATATTGATAACTGCTTAGATAATCTATGCACGCTTAGACAGCTTGCAGACGATGCCGTGGTTTCCACGAGAGGTCCACGTGCAGAAATCTTGCAAAGACCATTGCAAAATTCCCTAAATAATCTGTCTCTCTGGGCAAGAAATTTAGGGATCGAGTTTTCACCGCAAAAAACTGAATTGGTAGTGTTTACAAGGAAGCGGTTTCCAGCGTCTAAATCTTTTGGGCAGAGACATTACCCAATCTTTAACCTTCAAATACCTTGGAGTCTGGTTTGACTCAAAATGCACTTGGGGTACCCACATTACGTATTTGAAACAAAAGTGTCAACAAAGGATCAACTTTCTACGATCAATTTCCGGGACATGGTGGGGTGCTCACCCGGAAGACCTCATTAAACTATATAAAACGACTATTCTTTCAGTTCTTGAGTATGGCTCTTTTTGCTTCCTCTCGGCAAGAAAAACCCACCTAATTAAAATGGAACGCATTCAATATCGTTGTTTACGTATTGCCCTTGGCTGTATGCATTCAACACACAATATGAGCCTAGAGGTACTAGCGGGCGTAAAACCCCTGCAGAACCGTTTCTGGGAGCTCTCATTAAGAATATTGATTAAATGTAGTGTCAGTAACAACCTTGTGATTGAAAACTTCGAAGAAATGCTCGAATTGAGCATCCAGTCTAGATTCGTGCGAATCTATCTTAATTATATGTCATCGGATATTAGCCTTCCTTGCTATAACCCCTCTCGTGTATGCTTTACTAACTACAGTTCCCCCATTGGCTATGATCTCTCCATGAAACAGGCTATTCAAGGAGTTCCAGATCAACTTCGACCTATCTCAATTCCCCGCATTTTTGCTGAAAAGTACCAACAAGTCAATTGCAATAGAAGATTTTTCACTGATGGATCACGCATTAATTAATTAATTTAGCTTTATTTAGGAGGCTTTCAGCCTTAGGCTGGTTCGCCTCCGATTGGATCACGCATTGATGGATCCACTGGCTTCGGCGTCTTCAATGAATACTGAACCGCTTTTCGGAAACTTCAGGAACCTTGTTCCATTTATGTTGCTGAGCTAGCAGCAGTCAACTTTGCATTGGGGATGATTTCCGATATGCCCATAGACCATTACTTCATCTTCTCGGATAGTCTCAGTTCGATTGAGGCTATTCGGTCGATGAAACAAGGTAGGCACTCATCTTATTTCCTTTCAAAGGTAAGGGAACAGATGAGTTTGCTGGTCGAAAGATCATATATGATTACCTTTGTATGGGTCCCCTCACATTGCTCAATCCCAGGCAATGAGAAGGCAGACTCTCTCGCAAAGGTGGGCGCACAACAAGGCGAGATTTATGATAGAAGAATTTCACATGATGAATTTTTCCCATTAGTACGTCAGAGTTCTCTTTTAAGTTGGCAAAACGATTGGACAAATAATTCTCTTGGGCGGTGGTTACATTCCATTATTCCAAATGTTTCTTCGAGAGCGTGGTTCAAAGGTCTGGATGTAAGTCGGGGATTCATTCGAGTGATGTCAAGACTTATGTCCAACCACTACTCGCTAGACGCACATCTCTATAGAATAAACCTCGTTGACAGCAATATATGTAGGTGCAGAACCGGTTATGATGACATCGATCACGCAGTTTGGTATTGCCCGGGTAATGACGCCTCCAGAGCACGACTATTGGATACCCTAGTGGCCCGAGGTAGACAACCCTTCCGTGAAGTAAGAGATGTATTGGGAACACGTGATCTTCCCTACATGCAAGCGATCTACGAATTCCTTTGTTTGTCTGATGTTAGAGTTTGATGTGACTATCCCCTCCTTTCCAAACAATTTCCCGCCATTGTGTCCCAGTCTTATTATCCTCCTGTTCCTGTGCTACTTGCCCCTGCCCAGCCAGGATTTGGTCAACCGTCCGAGAGTAGTATCTGAAGGAGGCTTCAGAAACCAGTTTCCTACCTAGATCCTTCCAATTAAAATTGTTACCTATTAACCTCGAGCCCGCCACGAGTAAGTGGTACCCAATACTAACCTAGAAATACTGCTATTTAAAATGTAAATCAAACATTACTGATTTTGGCTCCGCAAAGTGTCACACACGACTGAGCCTAGTAAATAAACGAACTAGTTAAAAAAAATGTATTAAATTTAAATTAAATCAATTTATGGGAAACACTTCCTAAGTAGATACTATTTGAATTCGCCCTTTTGGCTTATCGCCAGGCTTAAACGATCGTTGGTCTGTGATGAAAAGGGCTCGGTGGCATAATTGTGACCATTTTTATTTGCTGAGCAGATGATGGTGAATTTAAATCCCAGGCCCCTTTACATTACTGAGTTCATAGGATTGCATTATTTCCGTATTATCCTGCTTTTCAGGCTTTAAACGATCGCATCATTTTCCAAAATAAATTCAGACCTAATTGGCATCCCCTGAGAATGCACCAGATGTTTAATATTCTGATGTTGGCACCGATATGAAACAAATGTCTTTAGTATGAAAACATTTGAAATGTTGGAAATGTTTTGCGTTTTAAAAGGAATTGTGATTAAATTAAAAGTCAATTTTGATCAGACATGCAAAGATATTTCAAATGTAGACTATCAAGGACTCTACAAACATTAACTGTGGAAAGTCGTTCACAAACGTCGAATTGTTTTCATGTCTACGTCAGTGTTATTCAATACGATCCTGATCAAGCATTTGGCCCCAAAGCCGTATTAAGGAATACAACAATATTTGCGCCCAAACCATCACTTTTAGGTAAGGGAAATGGATCTTATGTTGGCCTATGGATCTAAGATTGGGCCCATCACTAAAAATCTGCTATGTATCAATTTTATCTAGATTAACGCTTAATTGGGACGCGTTAATTGGTCGCTATTAAAAATTTAGTCGATTGCAAATTAGGGGCATTTAGGTTGGCATTACATCCATTTCCCCTATCTTTTTGTGTTAGTGAATTTAGGGTGGTCTATAAAATTGGTGAATTGAAAATACAAACTTTTTTATTATTTGAGATAGACCAATGCAGTGTTCTAAAAGTTGTAGAACAATCAATTTAAAGCAACTTCAGAAAATTTCTATCTCTTATGGTTCATGAGTTATGATTATTTTAAACAAGCAGGTTAGGGTGGCCCCTAGAAAATTGGTTTTCTTAAAATATCTTTTATTACGTTCATTTCTCGTAAAACATTGCTGTTGTTACATTTAGAACTTTTCATGACGCAATTTTTTGCCAAAGCAACCCGATTGCTATCTTTTTTGATTAGAAAGTTAAAGGCGATTTACTTCGATTCGACCCCAAATTACAAAAAAAAATATAACTGTGTATATTTTTCCCACAATTATTTCACTTTTCATAACAAGTTTGTGTCACTTTTCATAACAACTTTTCGGTCAGAAGTGACGTTTTAATGCTACAATTTATTGATTTTACCGTCGCCAGGAAGGAACCTATCGACCCACTCATGGACCGGGGACACAACGACTTTACTTCGGCGTGATCAGATATTTTATGCCTCAGAAAATCCCGACGATGTCGACTGGGATTCAACCCAACCCCTTGGAGTGAGAGGCAATAACACTTACCACTACATCACCAGCGCCGATACAATTTATTGAAAAATGTCAAAGACGTCATTTTGAAAAATAATTCAAGATGGCCGAATTTTTGCAAAAATGTAAATGATTAATCAAAACACATAATTTCATGCAAGTTTCATGAAAATCGGAGAAGGTCGAGTCTTTATTTTTTTATGTTTTTATCCTATTTCATTTAGCATGAAACTGGTCTGGCTTTTTGCAGTTCTGCAGTAGTCGTAGAATATCAAATTTTCTTGTAGTTCTATGCAGTTCTAAGCGTTTAAGAAGATCGAAAAGTTCTTTGATATACCGTTCAAATTTTGCAGAGTTCCAAAATTTAATAATTGCTGAAGCTACAGAAGCTCCTTTTTGAGATTCTTTGGTAAAAATTACTTAAGATTTGAAATATACTGGAAGTTTTGAAAGTTCTAAGACTATCCAAATTTATTTTTCTCATGATTTCTAAGGGTTACTAGAATTCCAGGAGTTCCAATAGTTCTAAGAGTTCTTGATTTGTGGGAAGTCGAGAAGATTTGGAACGCTTTCAAAGTGTTTTAGTGCTCTTTAACTATTTTGTTTCTATTACTTCTGCGTGAAGTTATTCCAGACGAAACTAGAACCGCACTACCGTTCATACTGGCGACAACGCTCTGATGAGACAACGAAACCTTACCCCAAGCTCCTACCCTGATCATATCTTTCGACAATGTACCTCTCTAACCTCGAGTACGCCGCGAGTATTCGACCCAACTCCTACTAGACATAGAATTAAGTGAATTTTGTTACTATTGGCTCCGTAGAGCTAACGCGATTGAGCCTTCCAAATAAACGAACTAGATAAAAAAAAATGATTTACATAGTTGAAGATGCTACGCGTCAAATAACATTTAAGTCTGTTGTCATTTTATACGATAGTATACGATGCTCGCTTTCTTCTCTCTATATACAATTTTCACCCTGCCGTACTTTAACGGAACTATCAACTCTATGCTTTCATCTCCTGATCTATCGTATAAAATGACCATTTAAGGAATTCTAAAGTTGCTTTGGAAGTATTTACTGTTTTCAACGATTACATTACTTTGGGCTTAGAAGAGTTTCTAGAGTTCCATGCTTGTATAGTGGTGTATAGTGGTGCCGGTGGTGTAGTGTCATGGATACAAAAATTAATTAAGTGGAATTAAATGGAAGATAAACCCTTTTGCTGTTTTATTTAGCATTCCGCTAACAACCCAATTTCATTACTTCATTATGATGGCTACCAAGCCTTTGGGGATTTTCCTTATTAGAGATTTGTATAGATTTTTCTCCTTTAGCTTACTTAAATCTTTGGTTTTTATTAGTTAGGTAGGTTCCGATTCAACACATTGTAGTTTCATTTTTATACCTATGATCTTGACTTTTTTACCTAGGGGATGAGTACTTAAGGGGGTTAGATTTTGATAAGTTCTTTAGTGGGAATGACACTGATGAAGACTGCACATTGTAGTCGAAATACGTATCTGTCATGGATACAAAAATTAATTAAATGGAAGATAAACCCTTTTGCTGTTTTATTTGGGAAGTAAGTAATTTCAGAGCTGCTTAAATTCTAGATTAGATTCTGAAAGATTTTAGAATATGAACAGTATTGGGAAACACTGAAGCTTTGAAAAACCTCTCAGTTCCCTCTATCGAGGGTATTGTAACCAACCGCTTGGGGCTTTAACATTTCAAAGATACTAATAACTGCTAGAAATAAGGACTAAAAATATAAAAAATAAGAGGATACGAAGCTCTGTAAAATAAAAATAAAAAAACTTCGAAAATATGTAATTCATGAATGCTTAAAACTTCAGTTTCACAGTTATTTTAGTAAACTTTTTTCGAAAATCCGGAAGCTTCATCAGCTCTATTAGATCTTGAAATAGTAAGGCACTGTCATTCCTGTACAAAGAGTGTAATTTCCGAATCGAGAGTGATGAGTGAAGTAAACTCAATAATTTGAACAACCCTATTACCCATATTCACCTACACAAACACGTGCAACTCTTATCTAGATTCTATTCCAATTTTGCAGCGAAAACTTTCCTCCATTTCGATACAAACCGCTTCCGCATTAGCGCAGCATTGAAGTTATGAATGTTCAGCTTCCCGATATGCATATATGTACACGAGCATCAGCACTCATTCGTAAACGCGCTCCAGATAGCCATGAATAGAAAGGAAGCGCCCAATAAAAAAAAAACTCAAAAACTCCTAGCAGTAGCAATTCGATTAATACATATTTCCACCAGGATAAGCATCTCTTTCTCAGCAAGCCATGGATGCGCTTGGTAATAGGTACGTGCTAAGCATAACCACTCGCGTTTTTTACATCGTTATCAACCAACCGTATTCGTTCTGATTCTTCCGATTCATCCGTTGGTTCTTGATCTGCCGCACCGTTTTAACACGCATACTGGTGCTGCTGCTGCTGCTGCCGTTTTTTCTCCACCGATCCTCGTCGTCGTTATTCCTAGCCGATTCCGCCAACTCGATTGCGTTCTTCTTCACAATTATATATTAGTTCATTTTCCAGCCTTTCCACTGCACTGAATATACCTCCGCACACTAGCTATGTATGTATCCCGCTAAAGAAAAAAAAAAACACTGGAAGAAAAACACGACGCGACCGACCGCAAATTAGTTCGTTTCGTTTATGATTTCATTTTTTCGCCTACTCGTTTGAAAGCAAGTGTTTCTGTTCTCAAAGCTATGGTATCAAGGAAAATAACTCCGAGGTAGAGAACGCTCGGTTCGAAATAAGCAGGCCGTTTTTGAAATTGCAAAAGTTACACAAATGTGGCCACTTGGATAAAATAGTGATTAAGTTAATTTATGAGCCAAAGATGAGATTTTCTCCCTCCACTGCCGTCGTTGTCCGGGTTACCGGGTGGGATAATTTCGCAGCCTTCTCCGGCAGACCCAACAGTGCGAACAGTAGCTCAGGTTTGTTGTTATTTTGTTGCATTAAAGTTCCCTAGAAGCACAGACAATGGCTACGGCAGTGTGTGGCTGGGAAACTGTACTCCAATTTGAGGTGGAAAATCCAGCAAAAAACAGATCACTTTTGTTCGAATCACCAGTCGTCAGTGGTGTTCACTTTTGCGCCCCCGGAGTGCTTTGATTTTTTTTTCACTTCTATTCACTCACTTCACAACCGCGAAAAAAATATACGAGAAAGTTATCACAATCGTAATTCGAGTTAGCTCAGAGTCGGATACGCGTTTTTCTCGTAAATTACATTCAACCGCACAAACGGTCGGTTCAGGTGATTGGTGTGAGAAAATGTGATTCGGAAGGGCTCGTCGGTCGAAACGCGTGGTGGTGTGCCGATTTTGAATCGCTACTTCTCTGTGATTAGGATTTAATTCGTTTTCGAAAATTTAATTCGATTTTCCTCTTTGTGATTTTGGAACGCGACAAAGCATTGGTCCTGCTGCTAGTGACGAGCTAAAACAACAACGCTGACGACGACGGCGCAAGTTAAGGTACGCGTGGTGTTACTTCACTGGTTTCTCAAACTACAATACCATAACTACGACCGCTTTTTCGTTCGTCTGGCTGCCCCCGGTCTTTTTTTTGCTGCTTCTGGCTTGCTTCGATGGTTTGCTTTCATCCAACTCTGGGGGTAAAGTTGGGCTTATGTTAAACAATTGATTTAAATTTCACATTCCAGTGATTTTGATGTGGAAAAAGTTATTAACAGTAGAGTGGAAGAAGGCGGTTTACACATACTGTCAAACACCGGAGCTGCCGGAGCGCGGAGCAGCCAGGGAAAACATTGAAGGTGGTTTGCGGATGTGAATTTGTGGACGAACGACGACGAGAACTACTAATGGCAAAGCAGAGACCGAAAGAAGTTAGAAAAAGATGTGCCATAAAGTCAGGTGCTTCCGCTTCGAAAGCATTCTGTGGTCACAGAGCGGCAAGGGTGCTAATCCGTAGTGTTTCTTTTATTAGTGTATGCCTATCGGATTTCAATCAGCGCCTCTATTGAAGACACATGTGTGACTTCGGTCGGTGGAGACACGTGAGTGAGCCCATATGAATAGAAACTGTGAAGTTCAGCTGCGATGATGATAGAAGTCATTTATCCCTTTTACAAAACAATCTGGAATATATATCGAACGAGCATTATTTTAAAATTTATTGATTATTGTGTAAAGCGTTTTCTAAAAAAAAAACACATGTTTGCCTTTCTTGTCTTTCGAGGTAAGGTAGGGTCAAATATCAATCGACTCAACTCGACGAGATCGGAAAATGTCTCTGTGTGTTTTTGTGTGTGTTATACCATTGTGTTTATTTGGATGCAAACTCATACTGCACTGGCCATTTGAAGTTTATATGGGAAGTACTATCGTAAAAGTGAACTTTATGTCTTAACGTCCTAGCACTTCGTTATAATTTACGGAAAAGCTTGCTACCTACTCATATGTGAAATTATATCAACTAAAACGTTCCTGAAGCCTCCTTTTTGATTAGACTTCAAGGTAATTAGTTATTGATTGATTTCGCAGCCGGTAACTTTCTGATATGATTAATCGACTACTTTCAAGGCAACACTGCATCTTGCACTTTTGACATAGTAGTAGGGCAAACACTATTCTTCGCACCAAGCACACCAATGTTGCCTGCTGAGCAGTTTATGGAGCATGTCAGAAGAATATTATCTTCCTAATTAATTAATAACTAACTATCCTGACGTTCAATCCAAATGCGGTCTTGAGCAAAGTTGCAGGTGAAAATTTTTCACATTAGTACAGATAGCAAACTTTTCCGCAGATCTTTACAGCGAAGGGCTAGAACAATGAGAACAAAAAGTTCAATTTTGCCATAGTAAATCCCATATAAACTTCAAAAAGCCAGTGCAGTTTGAGTTCGCATTCAAATGAGCTCAAATGTTGAGTGAATTACCAGGACCTGATTTGAAATCAATTAAACTTGGTGTAGCAAAATCGATATTTTGAACCACTCTAATATGCATGTATGTATATTAGACTGATGCAAAATTTGAAGTTTTCACTCCATAGTGCTCAAACGGTTCCAAATTGGGCCCTGATTAGCCTCCCGAAATTTGAACTCATTTAGTAAGAAACTGACTTGGCACAAACCAATTGTTGTTTATATGGGAATTACTATGGAGAAACCATAATTTCGGTTCATATCTATCTCAAAATTCACCAGTTCACTCTACTTTAGAAAAAGATAGCTGGACTTGTTGAAAGCTACAACTATGTTAAAGACCACTTTTCGATCAAATGTAAGGAACAAAAGATATTAATGATTCAAGTCACTGATGTCTTATGATTATGCTCAATCAACTGTTCAGCAGGCAACATTGGTGTTTATGGCGCGTAGAATAGAGGACCCACAATACAGTTGCTTAATCTTGTCATAAGATTATCAATCTCTTAAACAATTAATAACTATTTAATTTGACGTTTGGCTGAAAAACGAAACAAAGTTGTAGCTGATAAAAATTCCCATAAGAATAGCAATAGAATTTGTTAAAAGTATAATATGTAAAAAGGCTAGAACACAATGAACAAAAAGTTTTGTTTTCCCATAGTAATTACCATATAAACTTCAAATGGTTAGTGCCAAGTCAGTTTCTCACTAAATGAGTTCAAGTTTTGGGAGGCTAATCGGGGCCCAATTTGAAACTTATTGAGCACTGTTGAGCGAAAATTTAAAATTTTGCATCAGTCTAATGTATATGCGTAATTTACTCACTTTTTTTTTCGGAGATGGCAGGATGGCTTCAAATATAATCGCTACCTTATTGAAGTGAACCTTTTTTTGAACAACAAAGTAAGATTTAGGTAGAAAACTATGTTATTATCCCACTTTTCTCGGGTATGGATGGACGGATCCGAATGTAACCAGTTGCATTTTGTATCGCTGTATCTGACTCCTATAAAAACTTATTGCATTTTATCCCGATTGGACGTTTGGTTGTGGAGATATGACCAAAGAAGTTAAATTTCGCTATAAAACTATATTTATTATCCCAGATGGCAAGGCGGATTTAAGTCGATTTCAGGACCAGATGCATTAATGTTATCGTAGGAGGACTTTTCAAATGATCTTACCTAACATTAATATTAGCTTCTATTTTTTAAAGAAAATATATTATCACGAATACATAAAATCTCATCAAACCAATTAAATAATCTAACAAAGGTTTTGTTCGAAAAACTTGACCCTGGTAAAAGCTGCTTGTTCACTACCCCGAGCAGGAGAAAATAACTAATGAATACCTAATTCTGATCTGATACCAAAATTTGGTGTTGATCAGCATTATATAATAGGTAAAATACCAAAGAATAATACCAAAAAATTGCATGCAAAATTCTTTGTAAATAACAAAAATTAATATTTGGATACCAAAATAATACCTGTGTGGTATTTTTGTGGTATTACAATTGTATAATTTGGTATTGGAATGGTATTGTGGGAACACTTTTTTTTTTGTATTTTACTTCTTATTATTTAGTTTTATTTAGGAGGCTTTCAGCCTTAGGCTGGTTCGCCTCCGACACTATTTTACTTCTTATGTCATGCTGATTCATACCAATTTAAGGTATCGAGATATTTGTTCCTGCTCGGGAGGCTGTGTTAATAATAATATCTCAAAAAATGTCTACGAATAACGAACAAAAAAATAACTGACAAATACAAAACGCTTTTTCGATGACAGAATACCATAATTTGTTGTATAAAATGACTTCTAATATCAATCCAACAGCTCTTTGAGATGTTATTGTGTTAAAACTGCTATTTTGGTATTTATTTGATATCAATAATGAATAATATTAAAACAAGCTCACCAAAGTAAGATATCATACCACATTAAGATATTCATATGTTATCGGTTCCTGCTTCGGGATAGCTCTCTTAAGAAATGTCTATAGAGGACTTTACCTAGACAATTAGAAGTCGTGTAACAATGTAAAGATAAAATCGTAAAATACTACGAATTTAATCCAAATCGCATATAAGAATGATTTTCATCGTAAGTTTCATCGTATATAATGCAAACTGTTGGCCTTTATACGATATATCAATCATTATTATCAATAGAATTAGGGATCAACAACAACCTTAAAGATTATGGGATTACAGACAATTATTTGGAAATCAAGAATCTTAGACAAAGGGTCTCCAGATGTTGGTTTTTATCAGACCTGTGTAGTCGGAATCGATAAAATCTTTGAGCATAAGGAGTCGGAGTCAAAGAAATAGTACAGACTTCGACTGCGACTGCTATGAAAAATAATTTGAAACTAGAACCTAATTTCGTCTACGTGCATTTTTTTGGATCATGATCGATTCGATTGAAATTGAAGGACTATCGCGGAATTAGCATGAACCGTCTATGCAATACTGATGGTCGTGCTCTAATCAATCTTCTCATACTACAGTTCAACAGTTGAACTTTCAACGTTTTTTTTTTCAACCTTCACATTGGCATGATGTAAAATAATAACTATTTTAAAATAAATACGATGTATTAGGTAGGGGAAAAGTTGGCTTCAGCAATACCTTAACCTATTATCGTCAGGGGGTAAACAACGTCCTTGAAAGCTCAATTTTGGCATGTGGATACATTGTGTTTCAGAACAACTATTGGTCAAATTTGAGTGCTCTAGGACTTTATTTACCCCCCTGACGATAATAGGTTAAGGTATTGCCGAAGCCAACTTTTCCCCTACATAACGATATTAATCTATTTATTTTTGGAGCAACTAGTAGGTGAGACGAAAATATAGAATATTAAATAAATGAATTTAAATTATTCATATTTGAAATTTATAAAACTTTTGATCGCTGCATTATTGCAAGCGTAGGAGGGCTCTGCTTTCGCTGATGATATCAATATTTTTGTACTTAATGCTAGAGAATTTGACACGATTCTCGTTCTCATAAACTATTTCAGTATTTACTCGAAAGTGAAACTGAATATGCAAAAATCCCAGTTTTTAAGATTTAACAACTGTGTATCAGGCCAGTTAAAAGAAGTAGACGAAATGTAAATTCTAGGTGTACTCTTCACCAGTGTTGTGAAAATATCAAAAGATCTAATCTCACCAATGTGCATAATCTCATTTGAGTATCGTAGACCAAAAACTCAACACGCAAACAACAGCAGATGATATTACAAGCTGTGATACGGTTGCTATGATATCATGCTAACAAAACTCCCCGGCTACAATTCTCACCAAACTGTGTTGAGTTTGAGCTTCAAGATTTTTGCTGTACATCCGAACACGAAACGAAACTTCCATCACTGCTGGCAACAGTAACTTCGTGTCTGCCATCGTAGAAAGCGTAAAGAAAGATAGCAAACTATGCTTTCTCTTTCTAAGAAAACGATGTGCAAAGGAATCATTTTTGTGGTAAGTCGACTCGTGGCTGCAATTTTACATGTTCTGAATAGTCTCGCAATATCAAAGGAGCTTGTAAAAACAATATCATGCTTGATATTTTATTCCAATATCATGCGTGATATTGGGAGCCCTTGAGAGGGAAACAAAATCATTTGAGTGAAGATTATGCCATCACTGCTCTTCACTATAGTCTTCAAAAAACAGAATAAGAGAAAATTACGATGACATTATCAATAAGTTGGAATATGCTGTCAAAATGCATTCTAAAAGTAATTTAAACTTGTTTCAAAAATCCAACATTCTCAATTGCTATGTATTGTCGAAAATTTGGTATATCGCTCATTTTTTTTTTGGCAGCGAATAAACAAATTGCGCAAATCCGAAGAATTTACCAACAGTTTATTTTCAACTCCTTCATTTTCAAAACTCAAACTATGTTTATAAAAAAAATATAGTCTTCATACAAGGTGATCAACCAATTGCTGAATTCATGATGGAACGAAATCTAGCAAATTACTAACCCGGAACACTAGTGAATGGATTAAATTGGCAGAGGAAAAACAGGCAATATCTAAGATCAAACACATACATTCTGATTTATAAAAGCTTGATAACCTGAGCTTAATATTATTCCTAGGATATAATTAGAATTACTAAATCTTCAATCGAAAATTGAAGGCCAAATCTTCAAGGGGAATGCAAGGCATCCAAAGAAATTTGGAACTGAGTGTCGTCAACAATTAATAAGAATTTGAAGATAATCGTTTTGGACCCAGAAGAACTAATTGTTACACAAATAAATCTAGATAGAGCTGGAATTAGGGCGTAACAGCTTTTGTAAACAATGACTTCTATCGATGATTACTAGGAATTCAATACACGTCTACTTTACTCATTGAAAATTTAATAAATTATTAAACATTATTCAAAAGCACTTTTGATATCCTTGAAATATACTGCATAAATGTTGTTGTTCTTGATAACAGGTGGGCTACTTTCATTAAAAGTTCGGTTTGTTTTGCAAAAAATATAAAATATATAAATATATAAATATAAGCAATGGTCAAAAGTTGTGAAAATTTCCTTTGAACTTACGCAAGATTTCTGTTCAAGTGTGTTGGAAGTTGTGATTAATTTTGATATCAATAAACATTGTGATTAATATCATTCAAAGTTACGGCCAATTTCAATTATGTATTAAAGTTTGGCATTCCAATGCAGGCTATGAGAAATTTTAATATTCTTTTGATCAATCTCATAAACAGTTTTGGTAGTTTTTTTGTTTTGTAAAAAGACATGATCAATTTATTTGAAAATAATGATCATTCAAAGTTGCTAGTTTTCTTTTCTTGATGCGGTCAATTTCTTTTTTAAATAATGAACATTTCCGATGACCGATGTCACTATAAGTTGTGATAAATTCCAATACAAATGTTATCAAGTTGATATGATAGTCTGCCTTTTTTAAGCTACAGTTGTTTTTACTCGAGACTTTGGCGAATTTCAAATAAAATAGTGTTCATTTTCTTTGCAAAAGCTTGTAACCGATTTTGTTAGAAGTGACGACAAATTTGGTTAGAGATTGAAATCAGTTTACTTCAAAGTTAATCAACATCGTTTGAGTTCTGTTGAGTTTTACTTAAAATTAAAACTTGTGGTTTTTATCATTCGAAAAATAGTTCTATTTCGTTAAAAGTTGCTATGAGTTATGTCGGTTTAAAGGCGTAGAATTTTTTAAAGATGTAATTCAATTTGATACGTTTTCTATAAACTCAAACTCAGTTTTTTTTAAAATGGCATGTAGATTAATATGACGACTGATTTCTGCACTATCATAGAATCGGAAAAAGAAACTGGTTTAAAAAAATTGGAAAACGCACAAAGTAAATTGCACAAATTAGCATAAATCTCGCGTCACTTTTCAATAGGTCCTAACTAACAAATGTAAACAAATCGAACTAAGCGATACAAACTATTGCTCTTGTATCATTGTATGTGATACAAAAACACCTATCTAAATTTACTTTCATCTATTTAAGATAATCATTGGTCAAATATTGTCCAATGTACAGTTTGAAATGATGGGTGCATGATTGTTACATTCGGACTAACTAACATGATTGGTGCCAAGGGGTAGGTCACTCCGCACACCAATTTTGGGTCATCTTTTTTGTCGGTCATAGAGCAAGCTGCGATTGTTTATAAAATACCCATTCTGGCAACCCGGTATTTCTGATACCTTGAATGTTTTGGTTTGAAATCGCAAGGATAAATCGGATTGAGGACGACGCGGGAAGTGGCGGGTGTGCGAAATTTCGGTGTTTTGCGATCCATAGGGTAATAAAAGTCGGGCCTTATTACGGGTGTCACTACACGGTGATAAGGAAGTGAAACTCATAATAAGAACCGTGATTGCCGTACAAATCAAATGGGAATCACTTCACCGTGACGACAAGTGACAATTTGTCACCGTGAAATGACATCCGTAATAGGCCCCGTCCTGTGTTTTAGTGTTTTATAATGCCCTCAAAGGCAGACCAGAAACCTAGCCTTTCGGCCGGAAAGAGTTGGAACCGGTGGGGAGTATTGGTGGAGACCGACTATAGAGGGTAATAGACTTCTTTAGTTTGTTTTGTGAGAGTTGCAGCATTATTTGAATTAAGGGTACTAATGAGGTCTGATTAGCTGCCTCTTCCTCTTGAGTCCACTCTAGAACCTACATTTCGTATTTCGATAAGTGAACTGTTGGTCTGAGTTTCTCTGGTGTATCTAATTAGAAGATGTTCCTGAACATACAGTCAAACAACACGTAATGTTCTGAACAACTTCAATGACAGTTGTCCAGCATTGCCCCCATTTTATTTACAATAATCTAATGCCTACGAGATTGTGTCGAAGGTATGCCGAAAATATGCCGATGGATGTGCCCAAGCTGTGTAGAATATAATTCCGGCACAATGTGCTAAGTGACTTACCCCTTGATTGGTGCTCATTTTCTGAAGGCGGGGTCAATCAAAAGTTAGGTATTCTACTCTGAAATCTGTGAAAGGGAATCTAGTATCATGTAGAACAAAACGTCCAATGTAACACTCATTGATTATGTAATTGAGAAAAATCGTCCAATGTAACATGTCCGATGTGCAACTTGACTAGTCAAAACGTCCTATGTGCTTTTTTCTATATTGTAGCATTAAATTCAAAGTAAAATTGTGATTTTTCCGTTTCTACTGAATTTTCAGCGTTATTATTCACTGACTACATTAAACATAGTATTGCAAAATGTATTGTTTCTAAACAGGTAAAATAATAATCTGTCGAACTTCAACTTCGATTTTCTCAAAATGGTGCATATGTTACATTGGTCTATTTGAAAAGTGACGCGAGAAATGTTTATGTTTGTAAATGAAAAGCATGCAAAAGCATTACCTATTTGGTACTATTGTTCAAATGTCTTCCCACGATATTCCAGAATACGTTACATAATTTTCTGGATTTTTGATTCTGTATTTCCATCGAGTAAATACTTGCAACATCAGCAAACGTGGATCTCTTTGAGTCTGTTTTTTTTATAATGCGTTTATTTTCCAGGCTTATTTGCCGTAGCTTTGCGGAGCCGATGTTCATTGTTACTTAAAACTTACGTTAGTAAAACGGGGCCAATTACTCGCGGCTATCTCGAGGTTAGGGTAAACAAATTGTAACAAATGGATGGCAGGGTAGGGATTGAGAACACAAGGTTTGGAGAGCAATGCGCTCTTGATCTCGAACTAAGCGACATACTGATGAAAAAGACGGACATGGGGGACACCGATGGGGAGCTAACAACTTGGGAGAGCACAAGATGACACTAACTTCTAAATCCTATCGCTTTTAAAAACACATAAATCAAATTCAAATATTCGAGATCTCGGCTCACCAAGATGCCGGGCCGCAAAGGTTGTTTTCCTCGGGTCCTGAGGGATGTGGATAACTCGAATCCAGCAACACAATAGAGGGTGCATGACCAAAGCACGTGGTCGATCTCGTGATAACCACTACCACAAGCGAACAAATTGCTGCCTGCGAGCCCGATTCGACAGAAATGTGAGTCTAACGAGCAGTGATTGGACATGAGCCTCGACATGACAGGTACAAAGTCACGCATCATGTCCAATCCTTTGAACCACGCGAACAAGCCGTGAGAGGTTATAATGTAACCATCTTCCCATTTTGAGTCTTTAAAAAAAAGTCAATTCAGGTTTAAAACATTAGACTTAGAACAATTCAATTAAAAATGTTTTCATTATATTTCTCAATGCGCAGGACGGGTTGCTGGATTTATTTGCAATTTAATTGTATCGATACAACACAGCAAGTATTTAATTCAGTGAACAATTTTTTGAAACAATTGTATTTTGTTTGAATCAGAGTCGGTTAATTTCAAATCAGAGAAGTCGGAGTCGGTCGATTTTCATTCGACTCCTCAGTCCTGGGTT
Source organism: Ochlerotatus camptorhynchus (assembly GCF_037179485.1). Lineage (NCBI taxonomy): Eukaryota > Metazoa > Arthropoda > Insecta > Diptera > Culicidae > Ochlerotatus > Ochlerotatus camptorhynchus. The sequence goes on along the minus strand of NW_027040822.1, from coordinate 226,772 downwards.
TTATGATTCCAGATTTCAAATGGGAATTAATTTCAAATTTTAGTGATAATTTCAGAATAATTATGTAGAGGATTACTAGAGAATATCGGAGGAAATTCGACTTGAAATCTTGAATGTGATTCAGAGGAATATGTTATGGGTATTTGGAAGTGAATGGGAATTCATAAAAGATTTGCAAGGGAGTACTGAGTTGAATCCCATGGGAATCAAATTCTGAGAGCAGTTGCAAGGTACCTTTGCGGAGAGCTCCAAAGGAATTCAGAGAAGAGTTCCAAGTAAATGTTGATGAGAGCTTTAAGAAATTCCTAGAAGTATTCCAAGGGAGTGTGTTATCAAGACGGATGAATTCAAAAAAGGTTTTGCCAAACTGTGATAAAAGGCCATACGGCTGAGACCAACTTATGAACTGAATCGAATTCGACTCAAAAGTTCAGAAAGAGGGGACTCAGTCAGTGAGTAAAGTTTTCCTCGATTTTCCAGGAAATACTTCTTGAATATGAGGAAAATCGAGAGATATTTCACTCATTTTATTACAGTGAGGAATCCTTATTTCCGGATGGTTTTTTCGTCCGTATTTTTTTTTTTAGATGCTTGGACGCCGCTAGTTCGCTAAAAACGATAGCATATCCTGTCAGCATTCTACCTGCCAAAACTCAAGTTTCTAGGAATACGGATAAAGGAATACGGGCAAAAAACCATCCGGGAATAAGGATACCCGATTGTAGTATATTCCTAGACTGAGTAAAGTTTAGCCGATTATCTTCATACTCAAGCAGTTTTTCCTCGAAAAGCGAAGAAAATTTTACTCATTCACTGACTAACCCCCTTTTTGTAATTATGAGTTGAATTCAATTCAGTTACTGAGCTGATCAGCATCCGCTGATTGTAAAAAATAAAATAAAATATGATTAGGCTATGATAAATCCTAAATCGGTTAATTAATTACTCAACATAATCTGGAGGAATGTTTTTAGCATAGATTTGGTTTACTACCAGCAAGCAAAGGCCCTTTATATAAGAAAACTCGATTGCAAATAATTTAGTCTAGTAACAAAATGTTTGATAATTCCATGACTTCATCGCTGAGATCAAAGAACTGTATACCACCAGCAAGATGCGCCTAAAGCATTTTAAATCACGCACTCTAATTTATTAACATCAAACAATTCGTATATACGTCGATCTCAAGAAAAACACAACAACAACAACCCAATTATAAACACTCAAGATCTGATCTCCAATTAAAATTATGAAAATGAAATAAGCAACTCATTTCACAGTAAAATGCCTCATAATTAATCAAAGTGGTTTTCGTGGACCGCCCCGAAAATTCAATTAAGCCATTTTTGCACCTTTCACAAACTGCAATTTTAATACAGCATCACAATCATCACCTCATCATCGTTTCCATCATTATCATCGCAGTAAACATGATTTTATGGCGCCCTCTATCGCCCGGACCACAATAAGGCAATCGAAAGGCAGTCTGCTACGCGAAACCGAAACAGAAAAAAAAACTAAAACGCAACGACGACTATGATGACTAAAAGGCAAAAACCTCACCGCAAAAGACTTACCACACGTTAGCCTCCGATGCGAATTGTTCCCATCATTGTGCCCATTCTCAGTGTGCCGTGTAGTAGCAGTAGCAGCAGCAGCAGCAGCCTTTCATTACACGACTCACACCCCGCGTGCTCCTCCCACTCCTACTCTCTTTGACTAGTGGTCCCAAATTCCTGTGCAAGCTGAACTATAGGTACGTTGCAAGCTGCGTTGCCGCCAGGCCTACTGCGTTTAGTATGATGGTCGTCCAAGGTAACACGCACCTTTAAAGTACACACACTTGCAGCGATGTCTCCAATTATCCTTCTTCAATTGCCCGCTTGATTTGTGTTATTTTCACTCACTTCTTCGGATTTTCCACTCTTCTATTTTATTCTTGTCTTGCACCTCCAGCAGCAACAGTTTAGTCATCGAGGTTCTAGTAGAAGTACATCGCACTCACCAGTTTGGTTCACTGATTATGGTAGCCAACGCGTCTAAGGTCAAGAAACTTGGTCAATAGCTGTACAATGCTTCACTAACTGCGTTCGCGGGTGTTCGGTACTTAGGATCTTAGGCACGCGCCTTCGCTACCTTAAAAACCGTTCTAATGATTCTCTACCGTGGCCAACTGCGATCATTATGGTCCATAGTACAGATTCAAGCTTCATTACGTTAATCTCGTCTCAGCAGCATCCCCGACGGGGGGTCACTTTTTTGGTTTCTTCGCACTTTATGCGATCGTCACAGTATGATGTTGCACAAAACAGCGACGAGAGGAGGTTCGCCGTTCGTGGCTTGATCCACTGATCCCATTCGATTGCACTCGCTTCCCGGAAAAGATGGCAGCCAAAAATGGCAATATGAATAACTCACACTTCTCAGTTGGGACGCCTGAACCACGGAACTGCTTAATCCGAGCGAAAAAAAAAAGAAACGAGAACTTAACGGGGCACTGAAAACTGGCCGAATGGAATGGGGAAAAAGCAGTCCAAGCAGAATCAACCCGTAACAGGTTTCCTTATTGAATAATTCTCCTCACATCTATAACGATTTCGAAGAATGGTTGCGGATTAAAACATTTTCAGCTTTTTTTTGTGTGTTGGTAGTGGATTATGGTCAATCACTGGTGGGTAGTGTTTGTGTTGTATTTTTATGCTGGTTCCAGAGTGTACGATGACGATAAATATATGCGAAGAGAATGAAGAAAAAAAACACCTCTCGATGTTGCTCTTGTGCAGACAGACAACGATGACGACGACAGCAGGCGGCTGGTTGGCGCTCTTAACACTTATTGACCACACTCAAACTACAATACATTCACAAATTCTATCAAGTGGTATCTAGTCCAGAAACGGGAATCATCAACAGGTGCATATTTCTATGCGCTAAAGCACCATTCCGGATTCTTCAAATTTCGACTGTAAAACCGTCACTTTTTATGAAACAGAAAATTCACTCACATCAAGCAGTTTACATTTCACACATTTCAGTTTGTGTATCCTTGACGGCAGTGTGTCAAGTACCCCTCGACCGATCCAAGTAACATACGGCAAAACGGTTAAACACGCGCAGCAACCTCTCAACCTGATCGTGGTTCGAATTGTTATGACCAACTGTTATGGTCGTCGCAGTGTGCTCTTCGGTGCCTGGTGCGCGCACCCCAAAACAAGAAAAGAAAGGTGATGGTGGTATCTCAACGGCCTGCTGCGTCGTCGTTGTATATGTGGATACCACCAGTAAATAGACAGGCTATGGTTTGTTCATTCAAGTCAGAGAGAGGAACCGTTTCCCGTTGGTTTCGTCGAGCGAGTTTTTTTTTTCATCGATTGCTGCGATGATCGCGCTGCCACCACCGTGTGTTGATCGAGTGAGGTGAGACGGTGCTAAAGTGGATCATAACAACAACGCAAACAGCGGTGTAACCAGAAAAGGTGAAAGAAATGACGACCTCGCGATACATATCGCGACTAGTGAGTGGTATAAAGCCATGGAGATTCCGGAGTCGCTTAACACAAAGAGTCTAAATTTATTGGTTTTTGACGTGACTCGCAGCAATGAAAAACAACTCAGCAAATGTCACATTAACAATAACAATTTCAAAGTCATAGCCAGTGCTGGAAAATATCATTATCAATGAAAAATTCCACGCGATATTTACAGAGGAGGCTCTGTCACTATCATAAGATGAAAATAGAGTGACAGAGATTTTCGCAAAGTTATCATCATTTTTTTTGTCATGACAGAACGTGACATTGTTGTTAAAAATGTAATAACGAGCTCATTTATTGATATAGGGTAAATGATGGCTTCGGCAGCCATCGACTGTTTTCGGCAACCACAATTTAAACGTTAATTTCGATGTATTTTCTCACTAAAACACTTCGCTGAATGTATTTAAACGATTCCTTAGTTTTTCAGCTTCAATCCTAATACATTTTTACGACTGAGCAAACCTGTTATGCCAGGTGTTTCTGCAAAAGAAACATAAGCACATCAAAATACGGCTGATTTCGAGTTGCCGATAATAGAACAGCTGGTTTACACGCAGTTTAAACGGAAAGGTTGCCGAAGTAAAAGAGGCTGCCGACAATAGTCACACTCACCTGAGAAGTTTGTAGCGCCTTAAAAACGTTTTCAAACCGTTTTGGACAGTTTTGTTGATTGGAATGGATAGAATAGCTAGCAGCAGATGAATGTAAACAAACAGACACATCATATGTGTGCGTGACACTGAGAAAATGCTAATAGAAGTGCGGAAGCGAGACGGCTAATACATAGGTGTAACAGTCGGAAGAGGTGTTAGTTTGTTTACTTAAATGAACCATGCCCATTTTGTTATGGCATGTTTGCTATACGAAATGCGCCTCGTGTTTATTGGCGAATTTCACATCAAAGATTGATTAATTGAGTAGGAAATCAGTTTGGCACGGCATTTGTGACCAGCATACACCTTCCGGTAGTATGAAACAGGTCAAAAACTGTTCAAATCCGCAGATAAAATTTTTGTTTTGAATTTCTGTATAGCAAAATAGTGAACTTTTCGTGAACATTAACGGCAAAGAACTCACCAACACTGGGAGACTGTGAGTTCCTGCCCACCTGTCATTTTCCATCGTGGTGCGGAAGCTGCTTAGATTGACGAGAATACGTAAATTCCCCTATATGTTACTTGCGCTGCACAAATTTTTTAAATATTTTCACTCTCACGATTACATACTATTACTTGTGGCAGTTCATCTAAATTTAACAGTAATTTGGTTTCCAAAAAATATGAAAATTAATCTCATGAGAACCCTAATAAAAAATAACCATAAACGAACGATAACCCAAAGCATTGAACTATTCCACAAATGGTTTGGATGATACCCAGAACACGTCGTTAAGCAAATTAACCATTCAATTTTTATTAGGGAACTCATGAGAACTCCTTCATGAAAATGACAGGAATGCTCATGACATATAGTTTCATCTCCTTTTGATAGTGAAAGGACCAGTTTTGTCATTCTCACATGACGGACATGATATTTACCAGCACTGGTCATAGCCGACATAATGGTCGGATCTGCCGATTTCTGAACATAAATTTAGTGCTGGCGACAAACTGGTTGATTTCGATTTCTCAGTTCACAAAAGTCATTGAGATAATCTGGTTAAATTTAACTCGTAGTTAAAAGTGACAGATTGAAAGTTATCGAACAACGCTGCTATCCCATCGTGGTTATTTTTGACAGACAAATAGTTAGATTGTTGTAACTCCAGCTGACTAGTCGATAAAACAGGGATTTTTTTTTTAACATGAAAAATAACTTTCAAACTGTCACTCAACTACCGAGCTAAAATTAACCCGGCGATTGTGACACAGCCTTATAACATTTTTGCTGAAAATACAATATGATTATGGATTATCTCTAGACGGAAATGTTTTACAGCTGGTGTCGTGTAGTGGTCGTGTAACGATCGCGTTCTTTAGATGGCCTTTTTCTTAATGTCAACGCTCAAACACGGTGTTTTAGGTGAATTCACATTTTTTTATTTGTTAAATTGTAACCATGCGGGAAACTTCCTGAGATAATTGTAAACACGGTGGCTTAAGCGCCACTCTCACGAAGAGAGACCACCGGTCGTGTTAAACTTGCCCGACACTTTGAGACTAAATCTCAGAGGACTCCCGTACGGTACGATTCTTGAAGTACCTCAACGAATCAACCCCGAATTTTCGCTAACGCCTGAGATCAAATGAACACTTTTATCCGCACTTCCTTTTATCACGAAAAACCTGCAACCCCGAAAGGATCCAAAATGCTATGCTCTATCAGCATAAACACAACGAATCGGGTTAAAAACAAATATGTATGAATAGAGAGAGATCTTACGAATGGAATACACAGTGACGTATGAACCAGCTAAGAGACGCAACGGTATGAAGGAAAACTATATACTTTACAACAACAAAACAACCAATTCAAACTATATTCACGTATTTGATAATTACATTCGTGTTGTGTTGGACAAACCCGATAACAACGGAAAAACTAAATTCATGGCCATGAAAACAAGAATACGGACATACCTGCGCAGGATTTAGGTTCCGTGAGATGCGATGCGATGCGATGCGATGCAACGGCGACGGATGAATCGGTGATAGCGACGGAGACCTTACCGAGGTCCTAGCGATGGCGACTGTCAACCTGATGATGGCGGCGGTCTCGGAATGGCGCCGATCTAGCTGCGAAAATGGCGTGCAGCGACGAAAAGTGACCCGTGTGCGGTATGGCCGAAATTAGAGGTGCGGAGGTAGTGGCGGCTGGACGGAAGGCTTCCGATTTGCTTTCTAGAGAGCTGAGCATCGACGGAGTCGAGCTTTTCCCGGGAGATTCGCTCCGCGGAAGAGAGAGACCAACGTACCGTCGCACGGCTTCGCGTACTATGTTTCCGCTTTGACCGCCCGAGATGGAATGAAATCTTCTCCTCTTTGGTTGAAATCCGAACCGAGGTACGCGATTGGCTTCGTACTCCTACGGTCCGAGCTCTCGAATGTCATGGTCCCCGGGGTTGTAACGGGATGGGGCCCTTACCGACGGCTTTTGGCGACCGTCGGGAAACAATTCGCTAAGCAGAAATTTAGCGTCTTCACTCTCCTCCGTTTGACTACCTACGAGAGGCGGGTCTTCGCTGTACACACGGGTCTGATCCGTCCTTCACGGACGAAAAATGTGGCTTTGATGACGCCACGAAGCCAAAAGTTCCGGCGATGATGACTGCCGAACTCGTCAAAAATCCAGCCCGTACAAAAAAGCCCGTTGAACGAGCTGTCCAACGCGAAAAACACGAAATTACAAAAAAATCTAATGTTTAAAAGTTTTACAAATTACCTTTTTGTACGATAAAACAATAAAAACGCAGATGTCTGCGACGCAACTACTTTGAACAGTACAATTAACCTACACGTACAAAAAACACACGTTAAATCACTGAGCTGACTCAATTAACTCCTTTTAAACTAATCACCTTAGAGTACGTAGATTACTTTCACAGAGTCCACTTTACGAACATAAAAAACGCGTCACATCTGCTTTCCAGCCGATTCGTTAGCGAAATGGACGAGATTAGAAGTTTTGTTCCCCAAGAAACCACAGGTTTTCTTCAAGATAAAAGGATCGGATATGGCACGAAAACATATGTCGATTAGCCATCTTATTTATGTGTTCATTTGAATCCTATCTCTTTCGCGTATTTAGCAATTCTCCTCTTTAGCTATCTTATTTATTGTTCCATAAAAAAACGCTAGCTTGCTATAAAACCTTACAAATGTATATACAAAGCTAAATGTAAAACATAGCTTAGACACAAACCAGCTTCTTCGCACAAGATTACAACCTATATGATAACACATGTTACCTAATATTTACAACTTATACAACTCATCCCTAATATTTACAAATTCCATTCTTTTCCACAATCTTTACCGCCAACTCAATTGAAAACAAACGCACAGCGTTACAAAATAATATGAAAAAAATACGATGACTGCATACTTTCCAGTTCAGATCGTAAAATGCGAGTCCCTGCTTCTTTCACTCTCAGCAAGCACCTGCTACAACAACTACCCGCTAGAACTGCCAGGTGTCGATGGTCATGGGCAGTTCGATCCAAATGCATTTCGAATGTATCCCAACTTGCCTTTCGAATTTTCTATCCTATCTTCTTCCAGTAGAAACTCAAGGATCGATGATTGTTTTGCATTGTGGCATCTGCAGTCTGATTTCGTCTGCAAAATGCAAGCTCAAATAATTTACCAAATCTGTTTGTGTGGGTGGACGTTGATGATGTCGAGCCTGACTTACGTACAAACGAAAATATTCATAATTCTTGATTTTGATTTTCGCACGTATCTCCCATAACCCATATTTTCTCTAAACAAGTATTGGTGCTTGCTACCCCAGAAGTGTGATAAAAATAATTGCTTAAAGTGATCCCATTCTGTAAAGAACTGAGAAGGCAATACAGAATCAGCTCCCCGTATCGGCCATTAACTCAGCAGTCGTAAAATACTCTGTTTTTCCACTGTATTACAAGGGACAAGATAACTTAGTAGTAATGTCACAAAAGGAGGACGCACATCTTTTGCCTGTAGACTTCAAGTCTCCGCGTACATCGTACGGGTTAGGCAAAAGATGTGCGTTTGACTTTATATTGTCGCATTAATGGCCCTTCACTCATTTTCAACTTCTACTCAATTTTCATACTCCCGTACTCTACCGGAACTATCCACCTACCCTCTTCTAAAGATCATTTGCTAGCTAATAAATTATCACACTAAAGCTTCATGATAGTATTTCCAACCAACTCTGATAACTTAGATATATTTGAAAATATAATCAAATATATTTAAATATCATCGAAAATATTGAAGCCATGTCAAAGATAAAGCTTTTATGCTATTAGATTTGCTCTTGATTCAGCAATCCTGTGACAAGTGGCTTCTTCAAAATGTGATTGTATGTTGGCAACAATTTAAGCATTTAAATTTTTGTTTGTACTGAATCCGTCATTAAAAAAGTGGATTTTAAATTCACGCTGTTTGATATTGCCCGGGTAATGACGCCTCCAGAGCACGACTATTGGATACCCTAGTGGCCCGAGGTAGACAACCCTTCCGTGAAGTAAGAGATGTATTGGGAACACGTGATCTTCCCTACATGCAAGCGATCTACGAATTCCTTTGTTTGTCTGATGTTAGAGTTTGATGTGACCATCCCCTCCTTTCCAAACAATTTCCCGCCATTGTGTCCCAGTCTTATTATCCTCCTGTTCCTGTGCTACTTGCCCCTGCCCAGCCAGGATTCTGTCAACCGTCCGAGAGTAGTATCTGAAGGAGGCTTCAGAAACCAGTTTCCTACCTAGCTCCTTCCAATCGAAATTGTTACCTATTAACCTCGAGCCCGCCACGATATTGGTACCCAATACTAACCTAGAACTACTGCTATTTAAAATGTAAAATCAAACATTACTGATTTTGGCTCCGCAAAGTGTCACACACGACTGAGCCTAGTAAATAAACGAACTAGTAAAAAAAACGGACTGCTCAGTTTCCACCATTGAAGCTGGTGAAAACAGTGGTGAAGTGTGTTGGCCGGATTCTACCAATGAAGGAGCGTCTGGCGTTGCAGCTGGCAAGAATATTCAAACGAGCTGACCTGTTTCTACTGTCTCTACAGTAGTCCTGTGGAAGTATAAAATTTGTTCAATCACAAAGGTCTTGGAAGTGATTAATTGAAAATTATGAAAAATAAAGTACTTACGTTAATTTGGATTCCTGCAGAATAAACAAAGTGGATACACTTGCTTGCTGACAAATTCCAAGGAACTTTGATGTATTAACTTTGACTGTGCGATGCTTGCTTCAAAAGTCATGATTTGTTTTTAAGATGGTGGTGTCCGAGAAAATCAGAAAAATTTAACTTAAGTTTTCCGGGAAAATCGACCACCATCATTTATTTTTTTTTTTTGACGTAGGACTACGTCTTTAATTTCTATACTGGGGGTCACATTAAAAAAATCAAAATTCAGACATGTAACGAAAAATCCCAAACACGGACGTAACGATACAGCGCAAATCGAACACACGACACATGCTCACATGAGCGAGCTCAATGCTCGGTTGACCGCTCACCATTTCACAAAACAAAGGAAGGGATGAGAAACGCAGTACTAATGAAATCGCTAGCCAAACCGTTTTCTTCGTCATTTACTTTCGAGCAACGGTCGGATAAGCGTCGGACACGACGTATAAGTGGAACAGCACGTATTGCACCAATACGAAGACAACGACGAATGCACCCACATCGACCGGAGGAAAGGTTTCCCACAATAGGCAGCATGACTAGGCCACCGTCATCCGGTCTTCATCGACTTGCACTGGTGAAGATGATGATGATGATGATGACGGTCCCACCTCTTACCCCTACAAAGGTTTGAGCTGGACGAGTTATCTTTAAGATAATTAAATATAAACATTTTAACCAGGTTTGCAAACAAAATCGAGCTGGTTACAATTACAGTTATAAATGTCCTGTTAAATATGCTATAGGCATCAACCAAAAACATTCAAAGGTGTATCTAGTTATCAAAAGTCCAAGTATAGTCCTCGACAATACTTCCATTTACACGTAACCTGGGATTTACACGTTTAAGCTTCCGCAGTGCCAGGAATATATCCAAGGAAACGACCACCAGCCAACCCTTTCCTAATTCAAGGCTTTTGCCACAATTTCCACGTATTAGTCATTTATACCTGTATTCCGCGCGCGAGGCTCAAACCATTGTAGACTACTCAAAGCTATTTTTACTATTACTACTACAAAATCAAAAAAACTAAAAATCCATCATCACCATCGAGGCAAACAATGTAGTTTTTTGTATATGCTACACAAATTACTAAAATGACTTTATGACAGTCTCCATACAAAATAATCCGTTAGAGATAACTTTGTCAAGATACATGATTTATCTATTCATAAAAATTTAACTGCTCAATAAACAGCTTTTACATGTGAAATGCAGCGTCTCTTGAATTCTGTAAGTGTAGTTGCACGCTTGATGTGTCTAGGCATCGAATTGAAAACATTTATACCTTTGAAAAATAATGAATTTTGTTAAGCATTATTCAAAAGATGTGGTGTTCTTACTTCATCCGCGTTTCTAGTGTTATATCTATGGAAATCACTTCCTCTTTCAATCCGATCACACAAATATCGAGGCAGCAAACCGTTAACTACTTTAAAAATGAACACCATATTCAAAAACACAATTCTTTGCTTCACTGACAGCCATTGCAAAGCGTCCAGCATAAAAGTTAAGGAAGTGAATCTATTACATCTTAAAATCAAACGCATTACTTTATTCTGCAAACGCTGTAATCTCGATATTTGTGTTTCATTGGCCAAAAATAAAATGGAAGGGCAAAAGTCTAGATGAGGGGAGATGATTGATTTGTATAACTGTATTTTACTACCAATAGTTAAATCGTTTTTCAAGCGACATAGAATTCCATACTTCTTGGCAATTTTTTTGATGACATTGTCAATATGAGAATTGAACTTGAGTTTGTCATCAATAATCACGCCAAGATATTTAGTTTCCTGAACGCGATCAGTTGTCTCATCATCAATAACAACAGAGACATAATCATCTACACGATTCTGCGAAATTACCATAAATTTAGTTTTACTTGTATTCAATTTTAACTTCAACCATCTACTTAGAGAACGCAAATCTTCATTCAAGTATAAAACGGCATCATCTAATTCCTTAGCTGCAATGAATAACACAGTATCGTCAGCAAAAAGATTAATATCACAAACCGTAAAACTCGTCGCATGTCATTAATATACATAATAAATAAAAGGGGCCCTAATACACTTCCCTGAGGCACTTCAAGGTCATTGTCAACGGGACAAGATACAAAATCATTAAAAACAGTCCATTGTGTTCTGTCAGATAAATAGCTTTCAAACCATTTGTATGCAGAACCCGAAATTCCAAAGCGCTTGATTGTTCTCAACAATAAGGGCCTAGAAATTGTCTCAAAAGCGCGTTTTAGATCCAAAAACACAGCAACAATCGTATCTTTATGCTCCAAATTTTCTTTCCATTTAGCTAACTCTAAGTTTAACACGGTTTCACAAGAATGGCCTTCCCGGTATTCCGATTGTTCCGGTATCAACAAACAATTACTACATAGTTGAAGATGCTAATTTCAAATAACAGACTGTAGTGGTAATTTTTATACAATAGATGGAGTAGATGAAAGCATAGAGTTGATAGTTCCGTTAGAGTACGGCAGTGTGAAGATTGTATATAGATATTAGAAAAGCGAGCTGGGACAACTTTTAAGGAAGGTACAAATCGGTTTTTTCATCTCTCTTTACCAAACTCCCCCTTTGGAGGGGAATGGTGAGGGGTGCCCCCCCCCCCGCCACCACTGGCAAAAAGAGATGAAAACCGACCCGCTCAAGTACCAACTGTGTGTTTGAAACAGTTCTACCGATTTTTACCGCACTTCAGTTGTTATTTGAAGGAAGGCATCCAGTCGTAGGTTTGGAAATTGCAACTATTGTTTACCCCTACCACGATATGTGCTCCTGTCATCGTCGACTTGACGATCTCGAGGGGACACGGGTGGGGTAGGTGCTGCTACTGTACCTTTCGACCATTGGCAGTAATTGATGGTATGCTCCCATTTACTACATATTTAAATATTCTAACAGCTGGCCTTTTACAACAAGTTTTAAAATTTTCTCTAATGTGTGCAACATGTTGATGGGACGAAACTCTTCGGCTTTAATCGTCCCAGCAACTTTTTGTATGGGAAAAACAAAAGATTCTTTCCAAATATGCGGCACGTGCCCAGATTGCAATGATTGATTAATAAGGTCCCGCAGAGTGTGTCGAATGACATGAAAGCAATCTTGAATAACTCTAGCATTAACATTATCTACTCCAGCCGTTTTTCCTAATGAATAGCAAATATTTTTAAGTTCATCTAATGCAATTGTTTGAAAACCATTAAATCTACAATTACTATTAATCGGCTGTTTTATTTCGTCCGGTTCATTGATCAGTTCAATAGATTGATTGATCAGTGAAACGGTCTCGACGAAATAGTTATTAAACTTAGAAGCAATTACTGGTTCTGACTGTTCTAATATACCCTCAAAAGTTATGGTCCGCGATTTACAATTACTAGGCTTCATCAAAGATTTCAAAATTTTCCATAACTCTTTGCTGTTGTTTTGATGCTGATCAATTTTCCTCTGAATATATTCACATCGAGTTTTCTTAATCGATTGTGAATATTTATTACGCACGACCGTGTACCTATTCCAATGATTATCACTATTAGATCTACAAAACTTTTTGTACCATTTGTCCCTCTTACGTTTAAGACGCAAAAGATCCAAATTGTACCAGCTGTTCGAGTTTTTCAAAGAAACAAAGTTTTGTTCAACTAATTTATTGGTACAGTTTTCAAAACGTTATTAAGAACAGCTGCATCTTCATCTAAAGTTCCGGTAACTAATGGAAAATCCACGCTTCTCTCAACAAGATTCGAAACAGCTTGCTTCGAATATTTCCTCCAGCACTTCAATTTTACAAAATTATCGTTATCGTTAACACTGTCTAAGACATTAATTACTAAAGTTTCCTGATCGGTTATTTTCAAATCAGCTTGAGTAACTGAACTGACAGAATCAAAATTAGAATAAACATGGTCAATCAAAGTTCTACCGTGCCGGGAAATACGCGTACATTCACTTACTAATTGTTTTAAATTAAAGAAATCAGCTAATTGCTTCAGATGGTTCAAATTGCTAGTATCATGCCAATTAATGTTAAAATCACCCGCAAGTATATTTAATTTACTAGAATCTAAAAATGTCTCCAACCAGTTCTCTAAAATTTCAATAAAACGCTGATTACTTGAACTGGGAGAATGATACAAAACACCATAATTACCCATCTTCATGCCACGTTCAACTGTAATGCCTAAGAACCAATTTCTACAATATGTGTTTCTGCTAACAAAACCAAAAGTTCTACAATCTGACGTAATGTTACGTAGTTTGTAGATAACCCCGCAATATTCAAATACAAAATCTCTAATTTACTCACATTACTACTGGAACTTGGTTGCTATTTATTGAAATGTAAGCTGCTTTTTTCTGATCATATAGTTTTTTATACACAAAACAATTAGAACTAAATGCTGCGTGGTTGACGTCCAGATTTAATTGACGCTGCTTATTAGCTTTTAAACAATTAACGCATTTCAATACAGTTGATGTACACTTAGAGGTGCTATGTTGTTTGACAACCAAATATCACTTTTCTTCACTTTTCTTTTTCAAGTTTTTTCCGTGCACAAAAGCAATGCACATCTCAAAACCCTAACAATAGATTAGCGCCTTTCTCATCACCGCGTAAATAAACAAAAATTAAAATTTTCACTCGCGATGCCACAAATTTCTGGTCCGGGAGAAACAATCAAACCACGCAGCGCCAAATCTTCTGATGCTGAATCCGGCAAATGCAGACGAAAACTATGAAAGCGAAAGCACGCACAAAACAGAGAACAAACTTAAAACACAACCGTATCCAAAGGCGTTCGAAACTCGACCGTCAGTTTCGTATCTACATGATAAGCACAACAAAAACAAAACAAACAAAAAACTCCCAGGGAATTTACGCTTCATTCTTCGCTATTTTTCCATGACAGGCTTGTAAAATAAAATCATCCGGATGTCGGTATAAAAGCCTATAAATCATAAACAGAACTGTATCATTGTATCTCCTATAGCATAATTAAGTGACCGAAAACGAACATCAAAAGGCGTACGGTGCACTTCCTGGGAGCGAAAAAAAAAGGTTGATGTCTTCTTTACAAAGCGACAAAATAGAAATCCAACATGCGAGCTCCGTAAACGTGTCTTTCAACCCCATCAGCCATGTCAGATAGGGGACATGTCCTTGGTCTCGGGTTGCCTTGGTTACCTCTGCCTACTTGGTTCGGGCATCCTCAAGATTCAAGAGCGCTTTGAAAGGCATCCTCAGCTGGCAGATCTCCCTTTATGCTCCATCCTACCGACCCAGTACAACGGGCTACGGGACGGACACTCGGGGAACAAACTTTTATCTTCTGTTCACATCCTGGCGGTCGGCCTACTTTGGTTTGGTGTCTTGTTTTCGCTGCCATTGTTACTGTTTTGTTACGTAGCACACTGTCGCTGGAGGGAACCACTCGTCCTTATCATTGCCATCATCACGACCATCATCATCATCATCATCATAATCATCATCATTATTGTTACTCTCACGAAAAACGGCGGCGTTGACGACGACGTCGGGACGCTCGTTGTCATGCAACCGTTGGGATGAGCTTTTGGAGATGAGCTTGAGCACCCACTTTTCCTGTCGGCATACTTGCCTGCGTGATGTTTATTGATGGCGCATGTTTGTGGATGCTACTAAAGTTATGCAATTAACTTAATTGATACGAGGAGGATATATGATTAATTCGATGGCACATACAGCCGCCCCAAAGCCCAACAATATCGGTGGATGGGGATTGCGTGGACTGAAGTCGTTCGCTGCTCGCACTCAGAAGGGATCTCGTATTTTTCTCGCTACTGGCTGTTAACGATATGTGTCAGTCGGCATTTCAGCCACAGTGGTCCTGTGGTTGTTGTCATTATTATTATTCCAGTGGGGATGGCAATATGGGCGTGTGACCGTTTGAGCCATAAAAGAAAGCCGAAAATTTGTTTCCTTTGTCAGTTGGGCTTTCATCGTCAGTTTTATTTTTGTCATGAATGTTGTGTGGGCAATTGAACGCAGCGTGCATTTGTAAGTGGCTATAAAATGATGCGTAAAATGGTTTTCGGATTACGAAAATTACTGCATTCACTCAGAGCATTGGAAAATAGATTTCCTTCAGTTTCGAATTATGAAATTTATGATGATTAGAAAAATATGAGATCTGATTAACTCACAGCCAGAAATGCTATAACGCTGCAAGATAAAATTGTCGTCCCTTTTGTCGCATGCTTAAATATTTATGACGAATCACGAGTTTAAATACCGATTTTTGTGGGTCAGAATAAAAGGAAACACACTCACACATACTAATTTCTCTTGGGAGCTTGTTTTATGGCACGGTCGCGTGATACTTGATGGCCCCGATAATAACCTTAGCAGTAATGGCTTAACTTGATTGTTTGCAGGGAAATTTAAGCTCAGAATAAATTCACTTTTTTACTTTTTGCTGATCCGACGTCTCTCAGAGTTTGACCTGCATTATAGGGATGTTTATTATCTACGTAGACTCTTTAGAGTGAAGGGGGGAGGTCAAAAACCTCTAAAAATCGGTATACGTAGTTTATTACAATATTGCGCCAACTAACTCGGTTCGTAGCTGTTTAAAATGCTCAAACTTCTTACAGCTTCAACTGATTAACCTTAAAACTGTACCGATATATTTCGATTACTTGATCAACCAGCATCCAAGATATCAGAATGTTTCATGAACATCCAAAAATGTTATGGCTTTATAAAGTTTTTTTCAGAGAAAAATAAAATCGTGATGTTATATACTTATGTCCGGTTTCTAGACCACAAACCTGAAACATTTTTGCGACATTGCTTATGAAAGTGGAACTCCTTGTTTGAACGTTGAGTTTCAGTTTCACTGGTGTATGTTTTGTGAGAGCTTATATTTTTTAAACTTGAAATTTGGAGGCGATAATGAGATTAATCAGGAAAAAGGTTCACACAGCGATTCACCTTTAATCCCCTTCCACTCTAAAGGTTGCTCGTTCAGAATATTTAAGTAACAAGCAAAAAAGGAGTGCTCATGAAAATTTGAGATTCCTGAAACAAATACTTATTGGGTTTTGTTTTCCAGAAACGACGATAATAACGAGATGCAAACATGATTTGCTTCACAAATTTTATAGACAGAAGCAAATAACAAAGCTGCCTTCGCCATGAAATTGATTCCGCTATGCCACCCGAAGGTACAGAAAACACTTTATCAAATATACATTTTGCCCTCTTTCCTCCTCTTTAGAGCATGATTCAGCTTGTTTCATGTTCACGCCTCAGTGTGTTCAGTTTCGGATCAAATTTCTTCCGGGCTATCTGACGAATAGAATTTCATTGAACTTCAACAACTTTGACTTGCATCTATGCGAGGAATGATTTAGGACTCCTTTCCATTCGATACGCGTTTCAACACAAAAGTGAGTAAACTTTTATTTCGAAAAGTGGACAATCGTATCATTTTTGTCAATCAGCAACGGGAGAAAATAAGGTCAGCAGATATGCTCAGGCAAACATTAAAGGAATTCCCTTTCCCTGCCCAACTTTTGCATAGTCACAAGTGGAAAGCCCCAACTTCTCGTTATATACCGAAAACGGGGGAGGGGGTAGTGACAAACATCAGCGAAAGTTCCACCCCCAGGATCGTCGACAAGGGTCGGTTGTCGTCGCTCCAGGAAATGTTTACCTTCATGCTGAAAAGGCTCAACAATGAGCAGGCATGATTAAACACGGGGGATTTGACCGTTTCGATTCTGTCCATTTCGGGCCATGTTGTGCCTCTGATCTTTTCATTATCTGCTTCAACGTTCCGGACAAGAACCGTATGGATTTTTGCCATTACGTTCCGTATCCTGGATGGATTTTGTGCAAGAATTATTAATCAGGTCAGGTTTTTTTTTTATTATTGTTTGCCTACCAAGCCTCTCTTGTCCGATGTATTTTTTCTAAACTCTCAAGCGGCATACATCCACGAGGGACAACATAAATGTCCATCTTCTTTTGATCCAGGCATTAACGGAATTGTTCAAGCGATGCAATGGCATCATTCTCCACCCACATTGTTTGACCACAACGTTACGGAGGCACAAAGAGCCAAAGCTCGGTAGAAAGTGACAAAAATTGATCCAGATTTTCGCTTTCATCTAATATCAACATATCCGTCGGTCGCTGAGGCTGCTGCTTATACTGCTACCGTGTGTTGTTGTCCTCGTTTTCTCTTCCGCTTCGAGGGAACCAGAGCGAAAGCCCAAGTGCCCCAGAGCGTATAAACACAAATCCGAGCCAAGCGCAAGCAAACGGATCTCCTCCATTGCACTTCCTGTCGCTTAGATTGCTCTGAGCGCGGAGCTTTCTCACCCGTACGTCACCGGCGGAACTCCTCCCTCTTGCTTCTTCCCCTCTCCTTAAACATAACATGCCATGTTTGCTCTCTGTGTATGCTTGGATGAGTGTGTGCCACAAGTCGTTGTTCCCTGCCTGAGCCTCTGTGTGAACGACGAGGACGATCCTTGCCTGAAAATCAATACATAAGAGCCACTCACCGCACACAACTTGTGTGCCCACAGCTGCTTGAAGCTCTTGGTAGGTGAGTGCTCTCGTTCCTTTTTTCCTGTGCTATGAAGGAATCCACCACCAAGGCTCAGCTGGAGCTCTCTGTATAGACCCACGATACGAGCACACTGGGTTTTGCCTTGTGGTTAAATTGTGTTTGCTGAATTAAATATCATCTCACTGGATTCAGAAAACTTTCCAACGTTTTGAGATTGTTACTCACCCTTCCTTCGGGGCATCGTCAACGTCGTCATTTTTTTCCCTTGACAATAGCGTTTCTTTACTGTGAAATGGTTGTTGTGTTTGATTTTTCTTTAAGATGACGATAGGGAGTTCTATCTTAGTAGCTATCTCATAGGGCTAATGCAATTTGATTGTACAGTCGCTATGGTTTTGCTATATGTCGTGTGATTTCAGTCTGTATTGGTCCCCCATTAATCTACCACAGAGATAAATAATGGTTTTTTGGTTCCATTCAAAAAAATTGCTTATCTATTATATTACATACATCTATTACATAGAGTTGAGATCTAATTCTGCTTGGTAGAATCAACACACGTTCAGTTATTTTTTGGCATCCAAGCAGTTTCATGGCCAAAAACAATTTGGGTGAATACGTGGGTAACATCGCCCACGTGCATCCACGGGATAAATGAGAATCTCCTTCCAAAACAGGGTCATACAACAGAAGGATGCGTGGGGAGAAGAGAGTTACTTTGACTCTTACGTTGAAAACTCAGGATATTTTATTTAACAAAACGAGTAGACACCCTGCAGGAGCATCAATGTTTAACAACAAACTGGCGTGATTTGAAAACCTTATTGGACTAACGTTGATTTAAAATCATATATATTTAAATTATCAGATTTTGAAATTCTATTGGAATTTAAATTGTGCAAAATATTATTTGTGTTTTTATTTCTACTACGTAAATCAGTTAGAACTTTTGAAATGAATTATGAAAAATTTGCGGAAACTCAAATAAATTTGCAATAAAATTGAAATTTGAATTTAAATATTCTTATAAAAAATTTCAATTGTTGGTTTGTAACCCATTAAAATTTATTAAATTTTCGAACTATTGACCAAGAAAACTGGAAAAAAAATCTGGAATTTTAAAATGAAAATTCAGTTGCCACCCTGTTTTAACAATACACAATACATCCACACCATGGCCAAAAGTGCAATGTGAACTAAAAATCGTAAAAATCAATGTAAATTAGGCTTTTAAACTTCAACTTTGCTAAGCTCTTCCTTACTTATGGAAATTATTGGCATGAATGTTGTTATATCGTTAGCTATCGCCTTTGTTTTATGATATTTGTAAGTGTTATATGACAAAATCAGGGAATATCAGAGAATTCGATTTTTGGCCGCGAAACTCAGGGAATACAGGGTGTTACCTAGTTGACCGATCCTTTTCAAACATTCCGACAATAAAATATAACCCATTAGTTAGCTTTTGGCATAGGGTTAACTACCCCATTTCCGGCCTATTAAGCACAACCCGCACTTAGTCTTTCTTAATCTAGCGCAGTTTAGCATCAAACTGGATGTTGTTATTACTGATGGCTTCCAAATTTAATTACCTTTCCGTATGTACCGTAAGATTTGATGAAGAGAAACCAATCGTTGAGATATTATCAAAAGTCTAACACTGCTTCTTGACGCCAAACTCGGCCTAACGCATTGAAACGCCATTGAAACGCCAATGAATTCACTTCGGCCTATCGGATGAAGATAAAAATTGGTTCGGTCGGAGCGCTTCTTTTGTTTTTGGGAATAATGGGTGCAAACTAGGGGCATACCACTCTAAACTTTAGTTCCAACATTTATTAAATATTTTTAAAAATCTCGTAAGCATCGCTAAGTATTTTTAAGTATTTTATTTCTAGGTTTTATTTTCATCGTAGTAACGTTTGTTTTATGACCGGTTGCTAGTGCTGTGTTTGTTGATTTTTGCTCCATCAGTTCGATAATTTTAGTCGCGTGATCTGATCATTTTTTAGAGTGTGAAATGAGTTTATTTGAAATGAAGTTTGAGTTTGAAATGAAGTTTATTTGAAGGAACCAAAGAGCTTTAAATGTGAACAGTCCCCTACAATTAAAGAACATTTAATTACTGTACAGTCAGTCTATCGTGTTCATCATATGGAAGTGTTCCATATTTGTCGAAGAATTTATGTTGTTGTTGGCTGTATATATTATGAAATAAAAGCTGAATACAATTAAACTGTTTATTCACAAGACTACTAAACATTTAACAGACTAATCATAGTTTTCCGAACCACCGAATGTATATATAACAATAATTTGAAAATAACAATATGGTTTTTTAAACGATAAAATGAAACCTGGAAAATGGAGCATTTTTGTAAGGTTATCGTTCAGCTCATTAACCCATTTAATGAGCATGCCCCCAATATCGCCACATATTTTATAATCTGTGACGTAAAATCATTGTAACTTTCCACTAGAAGCTAGTTCAAGCCTCTGTAGTGGAACAAAGCGACGAATGGGAAGGGGGAGTACATTTTCTCTAATTTTTGCGAGGAGTACTTAATGCATGCTTTCCAACTCAATGGTTCCAACACTATTGGGTGAAATAATAGACTTTCTTTAAACGAAACCTGTAGGACCATAATGGCCACATGGGAATGTTCAAAGTAAGCGCCTGTAAGAAAAATATCAGGTGAATTGAATGTCATGATAGTCAATTACAATAATAGTTCTAAATTTTGCTCTGAACCGATTTTTCGATTTGAACTTGTCTAACTTGGCGACCTTTATGAGCTTCAAGTAGAAGGGCATCGTATGGGGGGAAATCCATGGGAATGTTGTTCATTTCTGCGACCTATAATGGTACGGAAGCTATGAGACTCGGCTCTCCGGATGCCACAAGTTCCGATGCTAGCTCCCACCAGCTTAAATGTCGGTAGTAATTATCACAGGATCAAGATCCTAGTGGGTGAAAACCTCGGTGAAAACATCCGTGAAAACTATACTTATAACAAGATAGTCATTTCCAGATCTGTATTTTGAACGATGTATTTAAACGAGCAACAGTTGAAAGGTTCCAATGGCCATCAGTCAACGAGTCACGTTCGATACGGTCAGTGGCGTGTAGTTAATTCTATTCATATTGAAACTCACAACTGTTTTACACCAGGACTTCTGCGCCGTCTCTGAAGGGGACGTGTCTACATCCCTGACTGCTAGTCTAAGCCAGTCGGCAGTTCTTGGGCCAAAGGCCTTTTTTGCTCCCGGGTCTCCGGGCGTTGGCGAGGTAGGGAGAGTTTTCGGAATTATGAGAAGCATTACAAAAAGGGTTAATTTAGGCTTTAATTGAATGGATTTATTGATCCAATGGCGGGCGGGAGGCGAAACACTTACGCTGCTGGAATAGAGAAACCGGCCGCTGTCTATGTCAAGCAGCCGAGCCGTGACTATCGGCGGCTGTAGTGTGAACTGATCCCAGATTCTGGGAGACCACGAACGTTAGCTGTCCCAGAGGTTGCAATATCGGTCTCCGAAAGGCACAGTATCACTGCCTTATAGCACAGACAAACAGACGTAACTCTTCATTGTGTATCTTCGTTCACGTATTTAACTGTTGATTTGAATTTTATCAGTTCCGCGAACTACTCGCCGCAGCGCTGGCATCGGATCACTTTGACGTTTCTATACATTCTATAGAACTTTTATGCAATATTGTTTGCGAGTTAGCGAGCAAGCTTGTTTTCCGCGAGAAGCCTGAAAGATGTCGCTACTGAGGTCCTATGTTTTGAGATACTATGTTTTCAAGAAAAACTTTTTCAAAGAGTTACGTCTGTTTGTCTGTGCTTATAGGCTCTTCACACACTACCTTCCAAAAATGCACTCTAACCAATCGCCACCCGTCACGAAACGTGTAAATGGCTATCGACTACAAATTAACCGTTATTTTTCGGAGCATACTGAACACTGTTTCTTTTCCTATCGTCCTATACGCAACAAAAAACTGTTACCGTTCGGTAATAATATAAAAGATTTGAATCCAAACGTCAGATAAACAAACAAATGAAATTTGTTTATAGGCTATAGCAACTGAGCAAACAAACCATCGCTAGGTATTTCTTAAGTATTTCTTAAGTATTTATAAATATTCCCAGATATCTATAGTTATATCGATACAAATACCAAGTTTACCCCTAGGGTGCAAACCTTCATATCACCCATTCTCATTGACTTCGTTCCGTAGCTTATTAACTAAAGTATCGAACCAAACGCATAATTGACTTGTTAACTCTGAAATCATGGATTTATTTGAAGTTTTCTGGTCGATAGGCCCAAAATGGGCGATTAGGCCGAAGTAGTTCTCTACCCTATTTATTTCGTTCAACTTCAATACCATAACCGTACACTCGCACCTTACGCTTAACTCCACTCATTAGATTCTGTACAACATCTGGCGGAAACCCACTTTTTCTTCATGTCTTCCTCAGATTTGACCTCCTTGGAATGCTTCCGTAGTGCCTGCTTCATAATAGCCCAGTATTTTTCGATGGGCCTTAGTTCCGGTGCGTTGGGGGAGGGGGGGGGTTCATGTCCTTAGGTATGAAAGTGACCCCGTTGGCTTCGTACCACTCCAGGACAACATTTGAATAGTGGCACGAAGCTAGATCCAGTCAGAAAATCGTAGAGCTCTCGTGTGGCTTCAACAGAGAAAGCAGACGCTTCTGTTGACACTCCTTGAGGTAGATCTCCCAGTTTACAGTCCCGGTGATCACGAACGGCGCACTCCGTTTGGCACATGAGCAAATCGCTTGCCAAATCATGTAGTTCTTGGCAAACTTTGAAAGTTTCTGCTTCCTTACTTCCTCCGGAACATCAAACTTGTGCTTGACGGTGAAGAACAGTAGCCCCGGAAGCTTCCGGAGAGACTTACGTCAAGACGGACTTCCGGCAGCTTCCGGGGCTCATCATCCATGATGAGACAATGAGGCTTCGTCAGCATCTGTGTGTACAGTTTCCGGGCCCGTGACATTCCCACCGTATTTTGCCGTTCTTCGCGATTTGGAGCCTTTTGCACTTTGTACCTTCCGGTCCTTGGCTCTCTGAACGAAAGACTTGGACAGATTAAAGTTTTTGGCCACATCCTTGACCGAAGCATTGGGTTTCCGCTTAAACGCTTTCACGATTCCGTTGACTGCACGATTCCGAGTTGTTTTCCGATGTCCCGATGAGAGAGTTGAGGATTTTCCAGGTGCTTGCGCCAAATCAATTATGATGCATTTCGCGCCAAATCGAATCGAAGCTGGCAGCACCCTCTCAGATTTCAATAAAATTTTCTGGATGTGTAGACTTTGACTAAATAAGCACTTTTGCATACTCAGTTTTTCCCAAATTTATCTAGACTAACATTTGAGAAGGGCCAAACTTTTTCCGCCGATTTTTTTTCAAAAAATATTATGGAAAAATGACAACTCCAACAAAAATATGTTGCATGGATGACTTTTAGGAAATTGACCAAATTATCGAAAAAAAATACGGGAAAAAATTTCATTTGAGACCTACACTGCAAAAAATCGATTTTTAAAATTTAAAGTCGATTTAATAAAAATGGCCATGTTTGATTTGGATGAAACTTTGCCTCAAGATAAGTAATTGTGTTTACTAGCATCCGTCCATACATCGCGAGATGGGCACTTTAAAGGAAAACAAGTTTTTCTTACAAAAGCTTTTTCATGTCTGAACTGATTTTTTTAACGTACCATTTTTACACAAAACTAAACCAGTGAAGCTCAAAATCATCTCGGAACCCAATGAAGCTCCATTTGTGATTCAATTTTGTCTAATCAGCAACTAATCACTTATATTAATCGAGAATTCCATATGAAAAGGGCTTATATCATTAGAAAATAATATAATTGATATGTCTACTACTGAAGCAAAATTCGATACTCCTATAGCAACTTAGAATTCTTAGCTCAAATTATCCATAAAGAATTAGGTATGAATAAAATTTAAATTGAGATCTTCTTTCGAATCAACAACGATTTGGGAAGTCAACGTATCGCATCATAATTCTATATGCCCTTCTGTTATTTATACCTAAACCATTAACATTATATACCTACCACTTCATTCTACCTATGAGCACTATAAAACTAAGGTTGATTTCATACAAGCAGTGGAAACGTTAAATTTATCTCCGATTTCATCGAGGAACATGAGGAGCATGGATTATCGTCCAATAAAATCTCTAGAAATTACACAAGCAGTGCGAAAAAATATATTTAGCCTAGATACAGCAGACATTAGCAGAGTAGAGGCATACGAAGAAATGATTGTACAGCTAAAGGAGAAGTTCAATTCCCCTACAGCTGACAGAAAAGATCAGATAACAGTATTATCAGTATTGCCAAAGTCTTGGTCCGTGAATAAAGTTGAAGCAGAATTCAACGCACCAACGTACATGGTGAGGCAAGTGAAGAGCTTTGTAATGAGCAGGGTATTCTAAGTACACCCAACAAAAGAAGTGGGTATGGGATCAACGATGATACAAAAAAAAACTAATTGCAGTTCAGTTGTTCATCTCTAAAATGATAGATTTTATTAAACAATCGATAGATTTTTCTAAAATTACTTTTATGTCAGATGGGGCAGCATCAAAATACAAAAATAAAAAAAAATAATATTTGCTAGTCTGTGTAGGTTTCAGTCAAAGCATGGATTAGAAGCAGAATGGCATTTTTTTGCAACGTCTCATGGAAAAGGTCCCTGTGATGCCCTTGGTAGCACTCTCAAGCGAATGGCAAAGAGAGCTAGTCTTGCTCGAAATTATGGAAACACCATAACAACTCCACGAGAATTATATAACTCGGCAGTTGAACAAACAGATAAAAATATCACAAAACTACGTTTCGAGTACATATCCACTGAACAGTACATCGAAATGTCAGAAGAACTCGAAGAACTATATAACAGCACAAAGACAATATCTGGCATACAGAAATTCCACAGTTTTGTGTCTATAACTGGTGACAAAGTAGCGGCAAAAAGGTATTCTAATTCAGAAGATGAACCAAAAATATTTAACTTGATTGGAAAAAGGAAAAAATAGCATGTATGAAAATAGGTTTAAAACATTGAAAATATATAAATAAATGATATATGAAAAATCTTGTCTTTTTTCTCTCACATATTATCAAATTTTGCATCAGTAATAGACAACAGAATAATGGAATGATATTTTTTTGACAAGGTCTACATGTCCAAATAGTTTTGAAGTAATGAAGTAATGAAATTGGGTTGTTAGCGGAATGCTAAATAAAACAGCAAAAAAAGTTACCTTCCATTTAATTCCACTCAATTAATTTTGGTATCCATGACAGATACGTATTTCGACTACAATGTGCAGTCTTCATCAGTGTCATTCCCACTAAAGAACTTATCAAAATCTAACCTCCTTAAGTACTCATCCCCTAGGTAAAAAAGTCAAGATCATAGGTATAAAAATGAAACTACAAGGTGTTGAATCGGAACCTACCTAACTAATAAAAACCAAAGATTTAAGTAAGCTAAAGGAGAAAAATCTATACAACTCTCTAATAAGGAAAATCCCCAAAGGCTTGGTAGCCATCATAATGAAGTAATGAAATTGGGTTGTTAGCGGAATGCTAGGTTAGATTTTGATAAGTTCTTTAGTGGGAATGACACTGATGAAGACTGCACATTGTAGTCGAAATACGTATCTGTCATGGATACCAAAATTAATTGAGTGGAATTAAATGGAAGGTAACTTTTTTTGCTGTTTTATTCAAATAGTTTTATTGAACTCTGAGAGGGTGCTGCCAATTCCAAATACGATTTGGCGAGAAATGCATCATGAGCCCTTTTCATATAAAATTCTCGATTAATCAAAGTGAACTTAAGTGCTGATTAGACAAAATTGAATCGCAAATTGAGCTTCATTGGATTCTGAGATGATTTTGTGCTTCACCGGTTTAGTTTTGTGTGAAAATGGCAAATAAAAAAAAATC
This sequence comes from Ochlerotatus camptorhynchus, assembly GCF_037179485.1. Taxonomy (NCBI): domain Eukaryota; kingdom Metazoa; phylum Arthropoda; class Insecta; order Diptera; family Culicidae; genus Ochlerotatus; species Ochlerotatus camptorhynchus. The sequence goes on along the minus strand of NW_027040822.1, from coordinate 200,771 downwards.
AGTTCAGATATGAAAAAGTTATTGTAAGAAAAAAAAATTTCCTTAAAAGTGCTCATCTCGCAACGTATGGACGGTTGGTAGTAAACATAATTACCTATCTTGAGGCAAAGTTTCATTCAAATCAAACATGGCCATTTTTTTTAAATCGACTTTAAATTTTAAAAATCGATTTTTTTCAGTGTAGCTCTCAAATGAAATTTTTTCCAGTATTTTTTTTTCGATAACTTGGACAATTTCCTAAAAGTCATCCATACAACATATTTTTGTAGGAGTTGTCATTTTTCCAAAATATTTTTTTGAAAAAAATCGGCAGATAAAGTTTGGCCCTTCTCAAATGTTAGTCTAGATAAATTTTGGAAAAACTAAGTATGCAAAGTGGCATATTTCGTCAAGGTCCACACATCCAGAAAGTTTCATTGAAATCTGAGAGGGTGCTGCCAGCTCCGAATACGATTTGGCGCGAAATGCGTCAAATACACTGTTTGCGAATCATTCATTTATTTTAGGATTTTGTTTCGTTGAGGTATTTGAAAAACAGCATGTAATGTAAATTTTGCTTATAGGTCCACACAATTTTTACTGTCATAATACCAAAATTCCAAAAGCTTTACATTTACAAGCTCACTTCTCAGCAACGGGACAGGCCTGCTGTGTCACAGCATCGCTACGCATTCGGTAGGTTCAGTATTATGGCTGTAACTTCTGCATTTTGTTTCAAAAAAGATTTGACACTTCTGCAAAGACCATGGAATTGAATAGTGGACAGAACTTTGTGTTACATGTGTATGAAAACTGAAAAATTGTAACATTTCAGACAAATCTGGTAGCATTACTGACCAGAACTCATATGCATGCTCCAACGAAAAGCGTAAACAAGCTGTAAGATGTGTCCACGGTAGAATAGGAGGAGCTAGTGAAGAAATTTTGTCCAGATTATTGATATAAGCACCACGTTGGTTTGCCGGTGCTTTAAATTTTTCGGTGGATACTCCTTGAATACTCTAAAATCGATAAACGATTGAAGTGTTACTACTGGAGAAAATCCTCTAGTGGAAGTATCAAAAATGCGATGATCAAAACGCAAGTTTCTATATTTTCTTTCAAATTCTACAACTCTAACAAGCTTATAAAGTTGCTAGAAGTTAAGTTAAATTGTCATGATCTACAGTCTGATCAGACGCGTATCGTAAAACGGTTTAATCAGTACATGGATACTGTGGGTTGCCTCCCATAAAAGAAATCCTTTTTTTACCCCCTGATTTTCCAGTCATTTTTGGAAGAAGGAGGGTGAGAAAAAGTCGTCGGATTTAAAATCAGTGAACATACTTTTGGAGATTGAGTCGGAATATTTTTCCACAGCCCTGATCCCTGTCTATACTAACTGGAATGAGTTAAGTTTTTCTTCCTCGTGATATCTCTATAATGCATCTCAAACCAAGTAAGCTATACTTACGTATCAACAATCAAACAACAATCTACTTAAGAATCCCAAAAACAGCAGCTCCAGGCTATTAGGTGCTTGAAAGAAACGATTACTAACAGAATACAATGGGATTCTCTATCACTGTACATCTCGTGTGACGTCCATTAACCATTTATGAACGATAATTCGATTCATGCGTGATCGGAATCAATCAACGATCCTCTAAAGTGATTCCATATTAAAATCGTTCGTCGTGTGTGCTGCGCTATTGCACGTATAACTCGGCTTCATCCAAAAGCCACACACAGCACCCCGCATGTGTCCCAACCTATATCATTCGATAAATTTATGGCTGTCACGATTCCGTCACCATCATTCCCAACCGCATCATACACGAAAGTCACAGTATTTATTGCATTTTATTTTTTCATTCCGTCTCATTTTAGTGAGCTAGTATAACGACCTACTAGATCATCGCTCCCACCCGTCCGCGTAGGGAAAACCTGTCCACCTGGTCTGGAGTAGCTGGACCACCATGCGTCTCCTTCGTTTCCGTCACCACCGCAGCCATCACATGGTTCTTGGTTGCGCTCAAGAGCCCGGAATGTGAGCGAGTGGGTGGTTGTGCTATGATATATAGCATTCCCTCGCCAAGTTACTGACGAAACGAGTGCGAAGCACTCACGGTTCATCCCGATGTGCAGTGAGCGGTAAACATGCGCGTATCGGTAAGAGCGTGAGAGACGTTCGTCGCTGCCGGTTGGATACAAAGTTGCCAGGACTCGAAGCTGGGGGTTAGTGTTGAATGAACAACAGTCGCGGCCACAGCAGCAGGTAGATATCCGTCGGATTGTGTGTAGCAAGCATGCCCCACATCCAACTCAGTCAAACAGTCAGTCAGTCGGAGTCGGAGGTGGTTTGGTGGATGGTGTGTTTTGGGTCCCGTTTCACGGATGGCTAAGAAGGACATGTTGCAGTAGTCATCGTTGTCGTTGCTGTCGACGACGGTGTGAACGAGGAAACGGGCACTTTCGGGAATTTTGCCTTCGTGTAGCACAGTAACTCCGGAGAAGGAGGAAGAGGTGGTACGAACGGGAAATTAAGTTCGGAAAAATCAATTTCGAAGGCACCGCGCTCTCGAGAATAAAGTATTGATGAGAAGAAAAGGGTTTTTTCGTGAATAGAATCGTTGTTTATCTCACGTACGGATTGTTGAGATTTTTTGCGTTCCGTAGCAATTTGCTGCTGGTGGCATTCCTGGATACGTGTTTTCAGTCCTGGAAGGTAGCCCGGAGCCATTTTTGCTAGCAAAAAGTGAGTGAGTGAAGGAATCACAATAGTACTCGGTTCGATCGGGTAGTGGTGGAGTGGGCGCTTCGTCTACTCGACAGTGGAGCAGGTTGCAATCCAAGAAGAATAGGAAAAAAAGGAACGTTAACTCCAGAGGTCTTATCAGTAAGCCTTTCATTGAGCTGCCTCGGGTTCAGGTCTCATCTGGCAGCCTTGTTCGTGTGAAAACGATGCTAGTCCCTCGGGAATCGTATATATGTACACATATGCAAGGCCTGCTCAGTGTCCCTACTGGTGAAGAGTGAGTCTGAAACTCTCGACGGTAGTTCATCGTTCCATCGCATGGCCAACTGCCAGGCGTCGTCGGTTATGTTCTATGCATATACATAATTGAGAGTGAACGTTATCGAGACGTCAACGACGACGAATGGTTTTTCCTTTTTGTAGGTACCCAATCCGAGACAGTGAGTGAGTGCGTTGCAGAAATGGGCCTTTCATTCATAGATTCTGCCCGGTGGCTTTCCACGACGACTGACAGCTAATCAATTTTTAAATACCGTACACCGTGCGTGTTTGTCGGGGAGCTTGTTGTTGTTGTTGTGGTAAACTGATCCCGGACGAAGCTGCCGCTAAACAGACCAGTTGCACTGGTTTCCGTGTATGTTTGCATACTTTTTTTTATATTTATTTGGGTGAATCGCAAGTGCAAGCAAGTGTAAAAGCAAAATATTTCCAGGGCACGTGAGAGAGAAAAACCGTGAGAATCGTGAGTTGCACACGTACGTACGTCTGGACTAGGAGGAAAACAATCTGTTTTGATGCTAAGGTATATATTCCCAACACCAAACACGTCAACGAACGGCGAACAACAGGACAGAACAGAGTCCTCCTTGGAGCGCTACGGAATTACGTGAGTGAGTGAAGGCGCTTGGGCCCCGAGATTAATTCTGGTCACCACAGCAGCAGCAATTGTGGGAGTGCAAAAGCAAAGTGTAAAGTGTTATTTTCCAATTACTATAAGTGCACCCGGTAAAGAGTGAGAGCATTAATTAGAGAGCGTGTGCATCGTCGTTGCTAGGACCTTGGACCGGGGAAATAAATTGCCTTCATGATTTGATACAGGATACTCTTTCCTGGTCGGTCCCCGGTCGATGTTGTTCGCGTCATAGTGTGCAAGCCTCGTCGTTCGTCAGCAGACCAGGATGGTGTGATGGAGTTTGTTGAAGGCTGCCAGTAGCGAAGTGGAGAAAATAGTGTTCACATTTTATTCTTCCTTCGGAGGCTCAGGCTGCAGTCGCAAGGAGCAGCAGCAAAACTAATCGATTATCAGCGGAAGCTTTTACACACTCGCAGGCAAGAGCACACAAACACCGACACACTCACAAACACAAATAGGAAAGCAACAGCATCAGCGCCATGGGTTGTGAACTAACGAAATTAGCCAGTAGTAACGGGAGCTCCAAAGGTAACAATGTCCCGAGTTTGGACGCCTGTGGACCACCCCCAACGGACAGCCGGTTGCCGCTCACTGCCAAACAGAAATACACCATGGTGGCCTCGTGGAAAGGCATCAGCCGAGCGATGGAGACTACCGGGATTCACATGTTTATCAAGTGAGTAGCAATCTAACTAACTAGATACGACATTTTCCTGTACCTGTTTCTCTGTTTCTACTCCTGTTGACTAACTGATTTATCCCCATTGGCATGCACAGGTGGATTGTGACATTTCGTTTGTAATCAGAGAAGAAGGAAAGCACGCTTATGCGTGCTTGCATCCTGTCACGTAACCATTTCGCTTTATTTTGTACCGGCAAACCAGGCATTGTAGTCTGGCTTCATGGCCAGATGGCGTCCGTCTGATGTTCCAAAATCTCATTTTGAGATTACCGAATGAAGTTGGAACATTTTTTCGGACAAAGTTGAGAGAACTATACAGAGTTTCCATTTGCCGATCGTTTCTACCCAGGAATCGGGAAAGACTGTTATCCAGTAGCCTGATTTATTGTTAGATTGTTCATTTTTCCAAGAAGAATTCTGGCTTCACCCGAATTAACAGAAAGCGTATTCCTACATACATATTTCGAAAGTCACTTTGTGCGTCTGATAATCACCTATTTTCCGCGGAAACATCTTTCATGTTTCCTCAGATTTTTAAACTGAATTCAACTGAGTTGATCAATTGACTTGCCTTGTCTATTTTTTTTTTTCTTAATACTTCTAGTTGTTGTTCCTTATTGTGTTCTTAACAGCTTGATTAGCTCAGAGAACTAACTAAATGAGAAAGCTGACATACTCACACCATATATCGTATGTCGTCGAAAAAGCGTCCAGAACGCTTGGCTGTGTCTTCAAGATTACTAAGAACTTCACAGACATTTACTGCTTGAAATCGCTCTATTGCTCTCTCGTACGATCTACGTTGGAATACTGCTCTGCAGTCTGGAGCCCGAACTACAATAATGGGGCCGAGCGAATTGAATCTGTTCAACGACGTATTCTTCACTTCACGCTCCGTAAGCTGCCTTGAAGATACCCACTACCCCTTCCAAGCTACGAGAATCGCTGCCAATTGATCAATGTCGAGCCCTTACGTATGCGAAGAGATGTTTCCAGAGCCTCTAGTTGTTGTTCCTTATTGTGTTCTTAACAGCTTGATTAGCTCAGAGAACTAACTAAATGAGAATTTAGGATAATGGTTTTGCTTGGGAGGTTTTTTTTTATTGCTTGGAGTAGCACTTTTATGATTGCATAATGATTCAAAGATACGTAGACAAGCATTGCTTTGACAGCATGGAGTGGCTGTATTGAGTACTCTAGATCTTCATTGTAAACCTCATGCAAATTAAAAAAAATGAAGCTCCAGTGAATTCTTAGAAAGAGTTAGCTCGATGAAAGGATGAATTTTAAGAATTTTTGGAGTTTTCTACAGATAATGTATGTACTATGTACTACAGTGAGAATTTAAATATTATTTTAGTAGAATTCTGGAAAGATCTCTGTGAAAGAAATTAATTTAAAGGAAAGGCTTAAGAACAATCAAATAAAAGCCTGTAAAGTTTTGAGCGAAATTTTCATACACAAATTGTGAAGACGAACCTGTCGCAGATCCAAATTCAAGATCCAGCAATGGTGCATTGCGAATCACTTCTGCGTAAGCTCCGTAGACGTAGGCGCGTTGATTCCGACAGCCGCGAAAAGTTAAACATGCATCAATACCACATAAGGAAAGATCGATTTTACGTATGGTTTAGTTCATAGATTAACATTGACTGCTGTATACAAATGTAAGTACTTGAACACTAAGAAATAAGTTAACTCAAATGCTTTAACCGCATATATAAGAGATTTCGCGTATTGAAAGAATACTATCGTAATCGAGTACAACAAACTCAGGGGAAAACAATACCTCCAAAAGTTTAAAAGCTATTAATTGTCACATACCTCTACTTTTGCTTATTTCCTAAACTATTCCGCTACTTGTTATTCTACTAAATGCTTTTGGTCTGCCTGCGTTTTCTTTTTAAAGTTCAAGACTAAATAAGAAGATTTATTCTACAACTTTAAAGGTTAGTTGCCTTCCTAAGCGGACCCCCCGCATCCTAATTCTTTTGTTAATCTACTTAATGTCATTAGACTTTCTGAAGTTTCTTATTTAAGTTCATTTGATGATTATGATATCTCATTAGTCTAATTTAATAAATTATTAAAAGCTTTAATTCACCTAATCAAGCATAACCCATGCTTTATTAAGTACCTGCACTTGTGCTTGTAATCTAAAATTAAACGTGTTTCAAGTACTTTTGATTTTGACCTATACCTATTTATTATATCTTAGTTCGACCCAGGTGACACCTTCAAGTGACTAAAATGCTTCATTTTGAAGTTAGTTTCCTAGCTGATTTTAAATTATATAGGGTATATGCTCCAACTACACTCACACGTTTCCACTATGTCGCACCACAAGAGTACATATGGGTATGTCACAATAGAAGCACACCACAGTGGAAATCTCGAGCCATAGTTCAAACACTTATCCCAAATCAAAATGAAGCACATATAAGATTAGTTACAATACCGTGTACAAAAATGATGTTTAACATTGTTGCCAATGAAAACAACAATGAAAGCTTGTCACGTAAATAGAAGGATCACTGTTGGTCACTTTCTGAAATATTTCAATTGTATAATTCCCTTGCAAAACCCAAATAAATCTATCTGCGTAAAAATAAATAAAATAAGAGTGATTTGCGGCAAAACCCGCCAGTATCACACCCAACGTCAGTGCCTATACGTAAGCGTACTACGACGCGGCTCTCAATTAAAGGAGTAACAAGTGTGATACTATCACTGCTAGACTAGATCTTTGGTTCTCTCATGCAGTGGTTTATCAGAGAAGGGAAGCTTAGTAATCCCCATTGCCTGCCCATGACGCCATTCTATCGTGGCATGAGCCAGCAACGCCGGCCATAAACCTATCGTCTCCAACACTCCACTATAAAGCATGAAATTAAGCCCGCCCACCAACAGCAAGGTGCAAAAACTAGCCAAGGGGAGGGACCTTCATACAGCAGTATGTTGAATTCATAATGATTACGAAAATTGATCATGCTGTTTAGTGGAGCCGCATGCAGGGCAAGACCCAAGCTAGGATGGTAGCTTCTTACATACATACATACATACAGGTAATTGAAAACCAGCTATTGATTAGATGAGCAAACAACAGCAGTAATTTTTAAAGCATTCATATTAATTTATTTTTTTATTGATGACATTATGCTTGTGCCAAGTCTTCCGCTTAATCGTATTATCTCACTAACTTAATTCATGTTTCTGTAGTTTAGCACCTGTGGATTATGAGATGCTCGATGACCCTGAAGGGATCGATTTTGCTTACTGAGCAGAAAATCATGGATTTAACCCCAAGTTCTTCCACAGTACAATAAATCGCCACCATCATTTGTATATTTGATATTGAACATTAACCTCGGAAACTATTTGCATATCAAGCGAAAACGTAGTCCTGTATTGTCGCGAACCGTTTTGGTTCTGAGATGCTCGATGACCCTGGAGGGAACGTTTTTGCTTACTGAGCAGAATATCATTGGTTTAATCCCAAGCTTTCCGTCTTGACTCTTAAAGTTCATGATCACTAAACAAAATGAATATATTCTTTCGATAACCGGCTATCGAGAGATTAAATAAACAACAAATAAACAATACATACTTTTGGTTGCATCGCCAACTTGAGGTGAATCCTAACCGAATACCCTACCCAACCCTCCAACTCCGTAGCACTTATGAGGGTGTCGCTAAGTCGGTGGTCTCTCGTTAAGTAAGTACTACATCAACATTTCCTTCCCTATCCCTAGTTATGGTAAAGATGGGCGTGGCCGGAAATAGCGACAGTCATGCTTCTGTTACTCTTGTTTAGATTGGAACCAATGTTTACTCCCCAGCATTATTACTGGAAGTAGTCTAACTGAGAATTTCAGAAGAGACGTGAGTGTCGCTAGTATCCAATCTACGAAGTATATCATAACAACACTAACGCTAATTAAAATACCTTAACCGCGATAATCTCCAAAATTCCGGGAGTAACACAGGAAAATTTCTAATCGAGATTTGCTGGTCACTGAAGTTCTTATTTAGTCTTGAACTTTAAAAAGAAAACGCAGGCAGACCAAAAGCATTTAGTAGAATAACAAGTAGCGGAATAGTTTAGGAAATAAGCAAAAGTAGAGGTATGTGACAATTAATAGCTTTTAAGTTTGTTGTACTCGATTACTATAGTATTCTTTCAATGAAGGTGAAGGAGATTTGGATGAATTTATGCCTCTAGGGTAGAATGCGGATCCTTCCCGTTAAGTTTTTTTTTATTTGTCAACTATTCTGCTTGCAATTTCCTTGCATTTCTCTTTTGAGTTCCTTTGAAAACAACAGATACAGATCTTACAACTACAGACTGCAGCCCAAAAGTTCAAAGGTTATCCGAAACAATAATCCATATCCCAAGCAACAATTTAGGTTTGGATAATGCTTTAAAACCGCAATATTTAAAACTTGTGCTGGAGGGGTATTTTATCATATTTATCTGTTTCCATTAAACCGGAAAAACTAAAATTCAATTTGTATAAAATGCATCTGAATACGATAGAGCTAATTTGGAAGACAAACAGATGAGCTGGCAAATCGAATCTGTGCAGTTATCTGAAATTTAATTAATTCTTGCATGTCTGATTTAAGGTCATTCTTGATTCAAATAAAACATATTTTACAGCATTTGCAGCCCCTGGGGGATAGCTAAAATAAACCTAATTAGAGGAAATCAAATTGATTTAATCAGGGATAAATCACAGTATATGTAGTTAAATTCTCTTAAAAACAAAATAAAAATCATCACTACTACTATTTTTTTCTTTATCCGCTAGTAATTTTTTTGCTGGTTTTTCCGGTTGATCATAAGTCACTTTTTAAAAACTTACCATGCATAAAACCTTTTCCAAGAACCGATGTAACATGAATGAATGTACATGTATTTATTTCCTGTAAAGGGCTGTCCAAGCACGTAAACAGTTTTTGAGAGATTCCCAACTAACGGGTGTTCAATAAAAAATGAGAATGATTTCAGTGCCGTCCAGCGCTCTTGTGACTAAGTTGCGTCGTACGACTGACCAGAAAAATACTGAATTCGATGAAAAAAAAAATTCTACTAGCTAGGGGAAGTGCAGGTAATGTCGGCCTAAGTGTCCCTAATTTGGCCCCATACATGAATTCAGCAATCGACTAAATTTTCAATAGCAACCAAAAATATCCATTAGTCCCAATAACGCGTTCATCTAGATAAAATTGATAAATAGCAGATTTTTAGCGATGGGCCCAATCTTAGATCCATAGGCCAACATTACAGACATTTCCCCTATATGACTGAAAAAAATCTCATTTTTTATTGAACACCCGTTAATACCGCTCTCTCCCGTGTGTAGCCAGTCGCTCATACTAAAATTATAAAAAATGGCTCGCCGAAAACACTCACCAGTTCTACACCCCTATCTGTTTACGTTGTTTATGGATAGCTCCTAAGGTATGTCAAAAGAAAACATTATCAAACATCATCGAATTTAGTTCAAGCAAATACAAAACATAAATCCAACCATTTTAAAACGTACAAGTCAAGTGTCAAGTGACGTGAAGTGACCAATGTTATTAAATTACGTAAAAATAAATGAAAAAAAATAACCAAAGCACCCAAGGGATACATAATTATGAAACATCGTGCAAAGCAATGATGACTGTAATAAGCAATTTGCTTTACAAAATCCTGCACTGCTGCCTTTATGCGAAAAGCAATTTTGATTTCATTCTACCTTCATCCAATCTCTGTTATCCGGACGACCAAATCGCAGTGCCAATTCCCCAGCGTTGCATTCTCCCAGACGAGGGATACGCCAACTTTTATTATTCCCCATTCCACGCCGGCTGTGGTCACCCCAAGACACAGTATCAGGAATGAACGACAACGAATCAGTATAGTGTGGTAAGTCTGGCCTTGCGATGAATTACATCCTCTCGCCCACGCATCAAGATTTAATCTCATTTTTTTTCCTCCTCAAACTTTGGGGATTTTTCCGAGTTGCCAATGCCACAAGGTCACTACCTACTTGTAAACGATTGGCTGACGAGGGTTTGATGTGTGTCCTCGGCACTCTCGAGTGGCCATGATGATGATCCCCGACTGAAAGAAAGCGAGTTTGGTTAGGATTTTCCTATAGCGAGCCATCAACTTCCGGCATGTGTATGAATGTTTTATCAACGGGTCATGTTTGTGGGCTGCTTGAAGATAAGGAATTTTGGTGATTGTTTGGGAGTAGGTAGTTTGGTATACCTCGAACACAAATAAGGATCTGTGAAATGGGATTAATTCAATTAAATTTTGCAATTGATTGTAGACTACACACTTAGAAAAATTGATGTAAATTTAGGTGATCTGAGACTGACGTATACGAGCGTCAATTTTGACATAAAATTGAGTCATAATAGACGCGAAATTCAGCTCAATCAAACGTACTTTCGAACTTTTCAGTCTCGAAGTACTTAGTTTTGCATGACATGTTTGTTTACGTCTCATTCTTTTTGTCACAGATGGATTACAAGTAAACAAGAAAAATATATAATAATTGCAATTTATGGGATATCTATCTATTTATAGATTCAACAACGGCCACATATATCAAAAGGAGTAATAGCTTCTCCAAGGCTATTTGCCCCAAACGAACACACAATGCTACCATCTTATTTCACGAACAGAACTTTAAATATTCACCTGGTTTGTAGCTGTTACACAATCTCCCGAAGCAATCAATCATCTTATATATAGCAAAAACAATTCCAAGTAAGCCGATACACCACTCGTGCTAAATACGAGACGTTGCCTAAAAACTTGCCTGCGAGCCCATCTCGATTGCCAATAATACACTCTGTTCACCAATGCGGAGCAACTTCCGACGACCTATCCCTCGCCAGAGGCAAAATATCCTCGTTGGGATCCATAATTAGGCTCTATTAAAATTTCTTTATCACCACCGCCCCCGTCATTATTAGCCTGATCAGCATGCAACTGTTGGAGAGCAGAGGAAAAGTTTTTGATTTAAGTTATGGAACTGATTAAAACTTTGAATTTGGCCACCAGAAAAAAAAAAAAAACGATGTGACAAGACCATAAACTTGACTTGTCCAAAAAACGCTACACTCATAGCATATGACTTCAACCGGAAACCGAAGCTTTCAGACGCAGATGGCTGTGCGAAGCGGAAGAGGACCAAAAAAAAAAGTTCACTCGATAATTGTTGCAAAGCGCCCCGTCGTACTCATGGCTTGCTGCGCTGATCGAAACTGACAGCGACTGACAATAGCGAATCGCAGCTCGCCAGGTTCTATTTTTTGTGCCACATAATACTTCAAAATGTGTGGTGTGATGTTAATCATGATTATAATACCGTTCTGATTCATATTTCGAACACTTTGACTTTATAATTATATCTTGAAATACCTATATAAAACTAAATTAAATTCATCATTATTATAATATCTAATATGTAGTCGAATGGGATGCCATTAAGGGGCAGTCAAAGCTTTAAATTAGGACTTTCTTTTCGTCTACAAGTGATATTGCTTGGCGGCAACCAGACTGGCCGCACAGTGGAGTAAATAAAATAAAAATCTGATCATAAATCCAAAAATACAAATGTAGTTTATTATGTGTTTTACAGTTTTAATTTAGAGTGTGATACGTATTGAATCATGTGACAGCTGATTGGCATTCTTAAGTTTTGTTTACTATTATTACGAGAGTTTAGAATCAACTGTGAGTGAGGATTTTTTTGTTTTTGTGTTGATGTAACACTCGCATTTGGGTCATTCCAGCTCAAGTGGGTACATAATTTTAAAAAGTTGTGGTCTATGTCACCTTGTCAAACTATGTCAAACTTGGCCAAAACTTTTATTTTGGAATTCTGAACAAACGCCTCTGATTTTGCTCTAAAGTGCCTAGATCCTTCTGGGATACAACCCTGGATTTTCGATATTTTTAAAAATTTCAACTTTCAGAAGAGATTACTCCACAACCAAATAAGCTATTCGTGATATTATAACATCAATTTGAAGGTTTTTTTATGTTAATTCTTATAAGTGTACAAACGTTTTATTTTTATTAGTATTAGTAACTATAATAAACAGACTAATTACCGGCAGGTATCCAAATTGTCAAAAAATGGTTTCTTTTCACCATGGACGGGATTTTTCATTTCTTAATATTTTGGGCTCAAATTTTCACCACACTTTGGAAAAACTCTTCTACTTGATGTGTTTCCAAGGGCAAATGATTTGCACAAATAGTTTTTGAGATATGACCAGATAAATGAGAGGTAGTTTTGAGCTTTCTGGTGAAAAATCAATGCTATTTAATATAATTTTATTTTTTTTTCTTCCTTCACGCTGATGGCACAATAATATTTTCATGTTATTTTTCACATGTTCTGGGCTGGATTCTCATTATATGAAATCATAACTACCTCATTTATTTACTTCTGTCCATAATTCAATTATGGTTCTAAAAGTGAAAAATACGTTCCTATGGGATACAACTAAAACGTGCTTTAGAAGTACGGTGAAATCAGATAGATTAGCAGGTATACAACATTTGAGTTGTGGATGACAGCTGCTACTAGAATAATACCCTTGTTTGAGAAATTAATTTATTTTTTTAGATACAATCTCACGAGCAAGAATACTTTTTATTATATTTATAAAGAAAAATAAACGTCTAACCTTTATTTTTCATTTTTTTGAAAATACACTTTCCATTCATGAACGTAACTGTCATGTTCTTCTTCTACCCAAGTTTCGCTCAAATCGGTGACATCGACCACAGGTGGTGTACCCACTTGAGCTGGAATGACCCATACAAGGTCAAGCAATCAAGGTGCTGGCACGAGATTTTCAAACAAAACCGATGTGAAGTTTTTTGAAGAAGGTTAGTCGAATCATTTTGTATGTTTGGAATGCAAATAAATGAATTTGATGTTTGCTAAACAATGCATACAAGTAGTTAAGGAAATCTTTTAAAATTCAGTAATAATAATAAGTTAATTTTCCAAAAGCTTCCGACTGAACAATGTAAGCAATTGAAAGTTCTATTATTCCTTGTAATAATGGTGAAAGAAAACCTTCCGAATGTTTCTGGTTTCGTCAACTATAACAAAGAGGCAAATTTTCGATATAAGTAATTGCTTTTCTGATTATAATTGAACTACAGCCATTTTATGAAGTATTCACCTTTTGTATGAATGTATTGATAGTTTAACGGATGATAAATTGATTTATTTAAAAAATCATAAATGATTCATGAGAAAAGTAAGATATTGCTTTGGGGTGAATTATTTTGTTTAAATAATCTAAAATCCACCAAAATTATTTTGCTCAGGTTTAATATACCAAGTGCTCCACTGTGTGACGTTCCGTCGCCACTGCTGTTGTTGTTCAAGCTCTATTTCGTCTGGTTTTACGATCGTGTGCCTTGGTGGTTATTTGTGGTGCTTAAAATAAAGCTATTTGAGCAACAAAATGGCTCTCATTCGGCGACGTAAGAAACGGCCAAATGACACGCAATCGTCAGATAACACGGAGCCATAAAGACCATTCTGGGTGTTTGCCATCAGCAATTTGCCGCCCTGCGTGTGTTCGGATTTTACAGTATATATTTTCCATCTGCCATTGCTATTACCTCCCATCTCCAGTTGTTGTTATGGTGAAAAAAAAAATGGAAGCTAAAAAAATGCAGAAAATGGGCTTCATAGACGCTTCCACTTCTTTCGAGAAACAACCTACCGCCATCGAGATTCCGGAGTTAGGAGGAAATGTAATCAGTGAAGGAAACTTCCTCCGGTTGATTCGCCGAACTGATGAACAGGACGGAGAATACACTTTAAAAGATTAAATCTTGAAATACGAAGTACGCTTACAGGGTATTACTTCCATCCGTTGGCAGGTACCCAGTACGGAGTTGTCTTTGAACACACAAACAAGAAAAAGCAGAAACAGCAACCGACTTATGGAGTGATGCAACTGCTTATTATTATTTTTATGGTTCGTTCGAGTATGAGAGAGGTGGCACAGTAGACTAGAAGCTTAAAATATTAGGTTGGTTTCCAGAGAAATATTATATCTGAGACCTGAGTTGGCCATGATTCAAGAGGGTGGAAACAAGGGCCACCATCTTTTCGTAAGCAGCATAAAACGTGAGCACATATCAATCTAAGCGGGCCCGCGGCTATGCTCGCTACTTGCAAAAGGATATGAATAAAGGTACTCTGAACCATATTGTTTGTTATATCTCAGGAAGGCTGCGACATTAAGTAAACAGGATAATTTATACCACATGCCACAGCTGTGTATTACGGTTCAGAACAATGGAACCATCGCAAATCCTGCCGTCAATATCAATGGTGTATTAATGTATTAATGTATTAATTTTCTACCAATATTATTTGAAGTTATCGGGGCTTCTTATGCCTTCTTCATCTTTTCTAGCTGAAGTAAGATTATAGTTGGATCTTATGCATCTACTAATTTTGATAAGTAGGGGAAATGGATGTAATGTCAGCCTAAATACCCCTAATTAACTTTCAGTCGCGAAAATCGCAGAAACATTAAATGATGTCGCGAAAATTGCGAAGGGACTGATGTGCTGTCACAAAAGTTGTGGAATTTATTGTAACCTTTCCATCCCGGATTATTTTGCTGTTATCAATTTTGTTGTTCATTTGGCTCTGAATTTTTTACCGGTTCAAACCAAACACCCTGCAAATAATCGAGAAATAATCTCAATTCCATAAGTCACACCGGATTTACACAGAAATTCCGTGAGGTCTGTCCAATATGAGACATTTTCATGTTTTTTTTTATTTCCAACATGAACATACCATTTTTCGTTGTCAAATCATAAACGAATTGTATACATGCGGGTGATTGCCATATATACCGGATATTCTAGGTTCTCCAAAGCGTCCTGGAGTTCAGTTGATTTGCTCTACTATATCAACCAAGACTGCAATAATATCTGTAGTATCGAAATATGTCCAAACAGATTCAAAGTGTCTATATGCCCGACCTATTGCTACGTATACAAGATTTCATAGGTTCTGAAATCATTCTGGAGATCAGATTATGTTTCTACTAAATCACCTAAGCCTAATTCTATATCTGTAGTATCGAAATATGTCCAAACAAATTTGCAGTGTCTATGTGGATCATGCCAACATATATTCGTGTATGCCAAATATTTCCTAAGGATTTCCATATCGATATTTCGATACTACAGATATTATTCCAGTCTTTGTTTATCTAGTAAAACAAATCATCTGAACTGCAGGACGATTTGGAGAACCTAGATCATCTGGTATGCGTGGAAATAATCAAACATTATCCATATAGCCACTACGAATCTGTTTGGAAATAATTCAAAACTACAGACTGTATCCCAGTCATGGTTGATCTAGTAGAATAAATTATCTAAACTCCATAACGATTTGGAGAACTTAAAACATCTGATATACATGGCAATAGTTCATGCATGATTCACATAGACACTGTGCATCTGTCTGGAAATATTTCGATACTAATCAATCTCGGTTAATCTAGTAGATCAAATTATCTGAACTCCAGGACGATTTGAAGAACCTACAACATCTGGATTACTCGGAAATAGATCATGCATGATCCACATAGACACTTTGAAACTGATTGGACATTTTTCGTTACTACAGACATTATTGCAGTTTTGGTTGATCCAGTAGAACAAATCAACTGATGTCCTGGAAAATTTGTAAAACCTATAATTTCCAGTACGCATAGTAATAAGTCGTGCATGATCCACAAAGTCACATATATATGATTCGGTTATGATTTGCCAACGAAAAGGTTCATATTGAAAATAAAAAAAAATATATCATGAAAATGTCTCACTAAGGAATACATACATACATACAGACCACAAGGAATATCCGTGTAAATACAGAACCGCGACGTGACCAACAAGTGTGACTTGTGAAACTCTGGTAATTTTTCGATTATGTGCAGGGTGTTTAGTTTGAATTGGTCAAAAATTGAGAAAACTAGAGCAAAATTAACTACAACATTTAGGACAGCAAAATACGTCAGAGACTTCATCAAATCTAGGCCTGTATTATTCTATAGAAACATTCATAAACTAGGGGGCGACCCCAGCGTAGTGGTTAGCATCCATACCTCTCACGCCAAAGTCACGAGTTCAAATCTTACCCCGGACAATTCACGAATGACTCGAGAGTGTTAAAGTGACCATAATTATAAAAAAAGCATTCATAATTTACTGAATTTTTTTTTCAAAGGTTACAAACGATACCCTCAGTCGGTATAGACACAGCTACAATGCGAGTCCATGCTGGAGGCGACTGAGTTCGATTCCCGTCCGGTCTATTAATTTTTCGGGTTGGCAAATGTCTCTAATTCCTTGGGCATAGGATGGTACAGGCATAGAAAGCTCTCAAATCAATGTGAAGGTACTTCAAAGAACACTAAGTTGAGAGCAGGCAAAATCTAATATGCTATATGCAATAAGCATGAAATGCCATGTAGTAGTATACAAATGGTATTTTTAGGCAATGAAAACAGTTTTTTTTGTCGCGGATTAGTATTTGAACTCGCGGATTTCTTTTGAGAAATAGAGGATTTCACAGATCAAATTTAGAAAATATTGTAACAGGCCTGCTTACTTCTGCTCAGAATTCCCATGAATTCTTTAAAATGCTCCTCATAATTTCCTTAAAACTTTCTTTTGAATTTTCTAAAAACTATCACCTTGAAATACACCACGGAATTCCTTTGAAATTTTCCTCAAAATTTTGTTGAAGCTATCCTCGGAATTCGAAATTCTTCTTCTTCTTCGCATTTCAAGCTTATTGCTTATCCCATATAAGTTTATTGCGTCTCTCAACTTAGAGTTCTGGATATATTCCACTTTTGCATACGTATAATTGTGTGGCAAGTACAATCATACTCTATGCCCAAGTCGAGACATTTTCCAACCCGAAAAATTCCTACACTGGACCAGCATGGTCTTGCTTTGTAGCTGCGCCTTTACCGACTGAGCTAAGGGAGGCCCCAATTTAGTAGGGAAATCAATTCCCTTTGAATTTTCCTTGGAATTCTTTTGGAATACCCCTATGAAATCCATAGGAATTATTTTTAGAATTTGCGTTGACTTCAATTTAGAATTCCATTTGAATTTCTCCTATGAATTCATTTGCAGTTCTCCTCATTTTTTATAAGATTTCTCCTCATAATTTGGTTGGCATTCAAGTCAGAACTCTTTTAGAATTTCTTTAAGTTTCTACTGGAATTATTCTCAGATTTAATTTGAATCCTGCTTTTAGCATACCCCCTAAATATTCGCCGGAAATTCCCATGGAATTATGCTCTGGATTATTTTTACCCTTGAAACTTCTTGAAATTATCCTCAGAATTCCCATGGACTTTTTCTTTCAATTGTCTTGAAGTTCTCCTCAGAATTATCGTGCAATAATCCTCAAAATTCCTAAGGAATTAACCTCGGTAATTCCCATGAATTTTTAATTAGTTTTCTTTGAATTCTATTAATAATTTCCATGACATTCAAATCTAAACTAACTTGGTATTCTCTTTAGATATTAAAACTAATCTGAAGTTACTCGGAACTACATTGAAAGCCGATTTCACTTGATGTTTTTTTCATGTTCTTCCTAGAACTCCCTTGGAATGGATTCCTTAGAAAGTCAAAACAAATTCCATTGGCATTGAAAACTTTTCTAGGTTGGTTGAGTTTTGTTTTCAAATATTTTATGTTGGTAAATAAAGTTTCTTGAAAATGTCTCCAGGTATAGTTATTTTTAAGACCAGACTATGTAAAAAAATTGAAGTATAAAATCTGTGAAAAATGCTGCTTACCAATCAGGCTAAGGCCTTGATGTCCTCTGCTGTCCGAAGAAATCGTCTCCACTCTACTCGATCCATGGCCACACTTCGCCAGCCTCGTAGTCTGCGAAGGGTCCGCAGGTCGCCTTCTACTTGGTCGATCCACCTTGCCCGCTGCGCGCATCTTCTTCTTGTTCCTGTTGGGGCGTCGTGCAGCATTCTTACGACGTGCCCATCCCACCGTAATCGCCCAATTTTTGCAAAGTGGACAATGGATGGTTCTTCCAGCAGCTGGTGCAATTCGTGGTTCATTCACGTCCTCCACGTTCTGCCATCCATCTGCACTCCACCGTAGATGGTACGCAACACCTTCCGTTCGAAAACACCAACACCACCAAAAGCATAGTCCAGGTCTCGTGGCCATAGAGGACCACCGGTCTAATCACCGTCTTGTAAGTGTTCTCCGGAGTCCAAAGTATGCACGATTCCCTGCCATAATACGTCTTTGAATTTCTCTGCTGGTACAATTTTCAATACACGAACTCGTCGACCTCCTCGATTTCGTCACCGTCAATCTGAACTCGGGTCTGGGAGGCAAACATTGTCTTCCCTCGATCCATTTCCTCTCATGTATTTCGTCTTCGATGCGTTGATGGCAAGTCCAATCCACCTAGCTTCAGCCTTCAGTCTGATGTACGTTTTCCGCCATCGTCTCAAAGTTCCGTGCCATGATGTCGATGTCATCGTTTAAGTCTAGAAGCTGAATGGACTTCCTGAAGATCGTGCCTCTCGTGTCTAACCTAGCTCTTCTCATCACATCTTCTAACGCGAGGTTAAATAGCAGACACGAAAGTCGTACCACCTTGCCGTAACCCCTTCGAGATTCAAAGGGACTCGAGTGTTTATCCGGAAATCCGTACTCGTGCATAATCTGCTATAGCTGATCTGTTCCATATTTCAGAACCTGAAATTTTGAAATTTATTAGATACTGAAGATCTGGTCCGGATGACCCAAGCAATCACTTGGCCAAACAAGTGGCCCAGCCCGCCTTAAGGCTGGTTTACAGCAAATTAAATTTACATATAGTAGCGTAACTGTATTTGATGTTTACATGCATAATAATGTGTTTTTTTTTTTGTAATTACTTTATTTGTACAGGCTCAATCGAATAAACATAATAATGTATGCAAACAAACATTTCTATAAGAAGACTTGGGTTAAGATTCCCTGAAAACTAATAAACTTGCTTTCCCATGACCGGAATAAAATCCCGTGATATTGTTTCCGAACTATAAGGCCACTGCCACGCTGAAGGTGAAAAGTTGCGTGGCGCGTGGAAAGGAATTTGCATGATTGATATTATTCCTTACATTCGATTTGACGCTTCACTTTGCGTTGTCAGCATGACAGCGACCTAAATCAGCCTTTAAACGGTCCTCATCGAAACTTGCAGTCACAATTGTATAGCCGTTGCTCATTTGTATAAATCCAAAAACGCGAAATAAATTGCCAATGAATACTTTCGGTGCTAGTAAGTGATCAAAGCTCTCAAATAATACACTCAATTCTATTGGGCATTTGTTAATTTTTATAGATCAGAGAGATTCGGAAAAAGTGAAGTTTTCTATTCAAAAATGTCATCTATAATTAGTAATGCCACAACTTCTTAGACCACTATTGATTAAAAGACTTTTGGTTCCGTAATGTTTTTTAACAGTGGAGTCTTTCCAAATAAACAAACTGAAAGAAAACCTAGGTAAGAAAAATCTAAGAAAAATCATGAAAAGTTCAGAATTGATTTCTATGAGGATTCAGTTTTCTTCCAGTATGTTTGGTGAATTTTTCCAGCTATTTTTGAAAAACTGTTGGCAACCCTGGCTGTATGAAGACATTTATTTTTGTTTGATGAAATGTATGCCCGATTTTCATAACAATTTTCAAAATATGCGTAATTTTTGCCTAATTTCTGGTTGAATTTAATGTATTTTAATCCAATTTAATTCTACTTAGGGGCTGTTCATAAACTACGTAGACAGTTGGGGGAGGGGGGTGTTAAAATTATCCACGGCCCATACAAATTTTAAACTTTTGTTTGGACAATTGGCTACGCAGTGGGAGGGGGAGGGGGGGAGAATCCTAAAAAACCGTCTACGTAGTTAATGAACAAATTAATGTGTTTTATCTAACCAAGATGAATTTTTATCTTCAATATTTATTTCGTCTAGATGATCCATTAAAGGTTAATGTTGACATGCTAAAAATCAAAAAAATAATAATAATGCGGATTTACATGGATAAAATCAACTTATTCCATTATTTTCCTTTCCAGAGACGAACCAGCCAAAGACTGAAAGTCTCAACTTGTTTTCCTCGTCAGTCAGAAAGATGCACCCAACGCAATGAATTTAGCTTTAAGGTCTACCACAGCTACTAAGGGCTACCAGTAGTTGGCGAATTTACCCTAGCTTTCTGCGGCACAATCAGCTAAATCTGAATAATATATAGGGGAAATGGATTGAATGTCGGCCTAAATGCCCCTAATTTGGGTCCAAACATAAATTCAGCAATCGACTAAATTTTCAATAGATGATGATGATAGTGGTTTACCACCTATTGTAGCATAGCATAAGCGATTGCACAAATCGTGGGGGGCTATTTAATGTTCAACCAATACATTTTGTAGAAAATAGCGTGTGTTGCTGTGAAAAAACACTTGGGTTTTTCCCACGCATTAAAATCTACAAATCAAGCATCGCATTATACACCTGGCCACATCCTTACAATCGCAAGGGATAGGAAGGAAAATTAGTCCAACATCTACTTAAGAAGCTGCAGGGAACCCATACTACCTTAATAGATGCCATTTGTGTTAGTAGGAAATGGAATATATTTAGGAATCTCTATTCGACAATATAAAGTAAAGGTTATGTGAAAATGTAAACAAATTTAAATTAATACAAAAAGAAATATCTCACCAAAATTATCTGCTATAAGTCTGTCTCTGCATGTTTTCGAAGCTGTTTCATGCATTATCCTTGCCAATACTCTCCAGCAACCGTTTTCTTTTCACACCGAAGCATTGAAACCATTCATCACTCTTTCGCCTGCGCTACTGTATTGGAAGCAAACCGCAGGATTCACAGCAGAATGCGCAGACCCTTCAGTGTTTGGAGTACATCTGATCACCAACACCATTATAGAACGATTAGAAAACCCAACACCTCCGACGCAGGCATCGATCGCTTCACTATATCTATAGTGGTTTACCACCCATTGTAGCACGGAAACTAAGTCCGACAGCAGTGGGCTCTCTTCTCTGTTTGTCTTGATCAAGCTTAATAACCTCTGATTGTCCTCAATATGTCGCTGTATGAAGGGCCAAAAACGGATTGGGTAGATCGATAGGCAAAGTCGCCTATATGCATCTACGGAACAATAAAGAATCTCCTTCCAGCAACGTGATCAGTCAATTGGTCAAAAAGACAAGCCCCCAAACAGGAAGATGCTCCGATGAGTGGGGAGAAGAGCCCGCCCTTTATCCACGAAATTTTCGCTATCCCCATTCTTATAAATTTCTTTCGCTTCTTCTTCTTCTTCTTCTTCGCATTTCAAGCTTATTGCGTATCGCATATTAGCTTATTGCGTGCTCTCAACTTAGTGTTCTAGATGCACTTCCAAAGTTATTAATTGAGAGCTTTCGATGCCTGTACCATTTTTTGCATTGGTATAATTGTGTGGCAAGTCCAATCATACTTCTATGCCCAGGGAAGTCGAGAAATTTTCCAACCCGAAAAATTCCTAGACCGGACCGGGAATTGAACCCAGCCACCTCCAGCATGGTCTTGCTTTGTAGCTGCGCCTTTACCGACTGAGCTAAGGGAGGCCCCATTTCTTTCGCTTTCTTTTTCAATTTTTCTTTGTCCTTAGCTAGTTTTTTTTCCATTTTCTTTTTTCAAGTTCTTCATATCTATCAAAGTCCTGATTTAATGATTTCACTTTTTTCTTGTTGAATTTAAATCTATACGCTAATTGCAGTGGATAATTCATCTCTCTTCTTCTGATATGTCCAAAATACCTTATTCTGTCAACCCTAACTCGTCTATTTATTGTTTTCCTGTTAAAATTTTTGTGCCACCCTGTTTTTCTTTGTTAATACCGCTACCTTAGTTCCGTATCATAACGCTGGCGCCAAAACTGTATTATATATAAGCTTTTCTAATCCCCAACTCGGATGAAATCTTGTACAAAAATCTTTTACTAATCTTGAAGTTTTCAAAGCGTTTATAGATGTATGACTATTGGTTAATTTCCTATTAAGGGTTGCTGTCAGACAAACTCCTAAATACTTAATATATTCACTAGTTTTAAAAGCAGTTCCATTAAGCATTAATTCGTTTGGCTGTACTGCTGTGTCATTTGGGTGACCAAATTTTCAATTGCGACCAAAATATCTATTAGTACCGTCCCAATGACGCATCTAGATAAAATTGATAAATAGCAGATTTTTAGCGATGGGCCCAATCTTAGATCCATAGACCAACATTAGAGCCATTTCCCCTACCTAAATTATACCTTGCCACACATAAAAGGTTTTGATCTCCCACGAACGATAGCCTACGGTGCGTCTCCATGGGAACACATTTCTTATTCCCGAATAAAACACCATGTGCTTCCGCGTAGCTTATGTAAGTAATCCCATTCTCAGTAATTCGGGGCGAGTGACTATCGTTATCGCTGTATCACCGGGATATCGTATAATTAGAACGCCAGTTAATAAACAAAACGTTATATCTTACATCTCCTATCTCCCTGGGTGCTGGGTGGATTTCAGCACCTTTTCCGAGCTCTCATAATCGTTGCATGCATCCTTCGAATTCCAACGCCTTTCGGGCAAACGACACTTACCTATCGCTATCTACCAGCACAAGGAACAACACGCACAGTCATCGCTCGCTGCATGCACGCAGTCCACCAGGGCAAAAATCACGCGAACCATTTGGTCCGACCCGGAAGGAACCCCATGGCTTCAACAGGAGTAGAGCCATAATGCTCATGCTCCCATCCAAGCCGGTCGACTCGTTAAACGTGTTTATAGTTAATCAATTTTCTTTATGACGGACCAAACTGCGGCTGGTTAGCTTCTAAGAGCGTTCCTTCGATCGGCGTTAGCTTTTATTGTGTTTCCTGCCGCCTCGTGGATACCGAACTTCTCCAAAAAATATGGGTGTGTGTTTACTTGTGTACACACACCGGCAAGGAGGCGGCTGAGGGAAACGGAGATGTCATCGGTTCCTTAGAATGGTCGATTTTCCATCAGGTCTAACTTGAGCGGCTTCGATTTGAGGTACAATGTGTTTCAACGACTGAGTCATGCAATTTTTGCTTTATTGCCACTCCGCCAGGTATCGATTTGATGTAAATTTTCGGCCTACTTGGTAATTTATGGCCACCTTTTACGGAGGTCTTCCACTGATTGGCATACCGTTTTGTGTGAGATTAGAAGGCTATGGCGGAAAAGAACCGAACAAACATCATCGCTAGAGGCGGCGGCGGCGCGATCATTTTCCGGTTGCTTGCCTTCTTGATGTGTTTTTTTTTTATTCTCATCCCCAGCGAATATGGTTTTGTTGCTCGACCGTGAGAGAGAATGTGTTTGGGAAAAGGCAACTAGATTAAGGTCTAGTAGTTCCTAGGATCTGGTTCTTTCACACCGACCGACGTGACGTTCCATTTGATCATACTAGCTGTGTGTAGAGCTTTTTTCCCCCAGCCAGGATGGTACGATGAATGAAACTGCACTTCTTGGAAGGCATAAAGATGGAATATTTCATCTCTGCATGATTCATTAGGTTTGGTTCAACGATTGCCTTTTCAGCATATTATAACAGTGCTGGATGAATTATTTTCCCAAGCCGCAGGCTGTTGAAAGAGAAGGTGTTTGGTCAAACATGGCAGCAATTTATGTTCGTCGAAGGACCGTTAGTTGCGCCACATAATTTGTCATGCAATGAGTCGTTTTATTCAATTTGTGCTGTGGTGTGGAGCGATTCAATGGGGCCGCCCGGAGTGTTCTTTCCGAGAAGGATAAATAATGTCGCGAAGAATAAAAAGGTGTTAACGACCTTGATTTGAGATGATTTGACTTATAAATGCCGTCAACTCAAGTTTTGTATGACGTGAGTCTCATTTGGCCTAGCCATTAGAGGCATCTGATAGCGGATAAGGATACGGAAATTGTAGCCAAAAAATAAAAATTCCCTTCAAAGTGATTTTTGTGGAGGGCCATTAATGCGACAGTATTAGTCCGTACACTCCTCTACCTAGCTTATACATTAATGGACCTGTGCGCCATCGCGTCACGCCGCCGCCACCAACACTTTTTCACACGCCGCCGACGTTTTTGAGTTCGTGCGCCGCCATGATGATTTTTGATACGCCGTCGTTGAAATGTGATACGTCGGCAATGTAAATATGTGTTTGGTACTTTTAAATTTAAGAAGAAAAAAAAATAAAAATTCCCTTCAAAGTGTTTTTTTTTACTTCATACGTGAAGTTAACGATTTTCAGAGTTGGTTGGAAATGTTATACTAATATTAACATGAAGTTTTACTGTGATAATTTATTAGCTAAAAAAGTTCTGAAGTGGATAGGTTGATAGTTCCGCTGGAGTACTGCAGTGTAAATATTGAGTAGAAGTTGAAATAGAGTGGATGGTCATTAATGCGACAGTATAGGTCAATCGTACACTCCTCTACCTAGCTTATACGTTAATGGACCTATGCGCCATCGCATCACGCCGCCGCCACCGACACTTTTTCACGTTTTTGAGTCGGTGCCGCCATGATGATTTTTGATACGTCGCCGTTAAAATGTGATACGTCGACAACGCAAATATGTGTTTGGTACTTTTAAATTTAAGAAGACGTGTTTCTTGGCATCCACTGCACATTGTTATACAAAGGGTACTAAATTAATAGTATTTTTCCTATGGCCTAGATTGTATGAATCGCTCAACTGGTTCCGGAAATACGGACAGAACATGTTCAGGTTCGTATGTATCGAAAAACTATATTATATCACATGAGAATCCAAACACATGAATTCAAATCAAATCTCAACAAAGATCAAGATCACGCTTGATTTTCGTAGACAAAAAACAACAAGCAAACAACTGCGGTTGATACTGCAAGTTTTGATATCGCAGTCGCAGCTAGGAATATTAAGCTAACAAATCTCACCAAACTGTGGTGAGATTGAGTTTCATGATTATTGCTTTACACCCGAGCACATCCGAAACATCCATAACGACTGGCAGCAGTCGCTTCGTGTCTGCCATCGGTGTAGAGAAAAACGAGATAGCATTATTATAGCTTCTCTTCCTAAGAAAACGAGGTGCGACGGAATGATTTTTGCGTCGGTTCAACTCTCAGCTTCAACTTTACACGTTGTGAATAGTCTCGCAATATGAAAGAAGCTTTTTAAATCAATATCAAGCTTGATATTTTGCTCGTATCGAGGGCGTATGCGAGCGGAAAAATAGCAATTTGCTAATGATTATGCCATCACTGCACAAGATTAATGGAAGTCATAATGAGTATCCAATGTGAATTGTTTGACAGTTGGTTTTGTTGAATTGTTGAACAGGTTTGATAACTGTAAAAATTAAATTTGGTGCACTCGATGGGTCTCCACATATGTTTGTCCCTGGCCCCAGTTAACGTTACCAAGGCCCTGTGTTCCGGGTACTATTCTGGATGGAGAAAAAATCAGACATGAGTCAAAATCTATCATGCGACACATCAACCCACATTGGCTACACGTCTTTCAGATATTTTCTCACGTTACCAGATTACTCAAAAAATATTTTAAAGATGCAGATGATCAGAGTTCTCCATAAATTCCTCTAGATATTTTTTTAAGACATCAAAATGATCAGGTATCATACCTGAAGATATCCAAATATCCATCAATTCAAATCTCTTCTCTCAGATATTCCCTCATATTATATATTCTCGTATCATAGCAGGTTGATCAGGAATTATTCCAGAGACCATCAGATGATCAAATACCTGCATCATGTTGTCAAGACATGAGGTTGATCAGGTTTTACTCTGGATATTTTGGCAATTCTTCTAGATGATTAATGATTATCTTGTCATGTTTTTAGATATTCTTGGAAGATAGCAGATTGATACAGAATCATTCCAAAAACGGTCAATTGATCAATGATCCTCAAAAAGTTCAAGACTACTAAAAATTGGAACGCGCAAAAATTGGTCAACAAAAAGAATCATTTCTTTCAGTCAAAATTCATATCACAAAAATTTTCTAATTTTTCTTTCGGTAGTTTAATTCATATATTTAAAGGAAAAAAATATTCGTTTATTCTTTTGGTTTGCCAAATCCGAACTACCGTGCCTTCCGCTAAACCCCTCCATTAAATTTTGAACAGTTGTCTCATCGACCTCATTCGCCGCCGAACGCCAGTTAGAATTAAACTGCTGCTCATTTTCCATGGATTTATTAGTTTTTTTTTAAGATTCCGTTTGACCAAGGCCCAATACGATTGCCTTTTTCCCATAGTGACAGCTCGCCAAGCCCGGCCAGAACAGCACAAGTCTGTTATGTTGCTTTAGGAATGGTAGCAGCCGCTTTTCCAGCACGTAGATCTCTAGATCTCTAGAAATGCCGCATGCCACGTGCATATGGCCTGCCAGACGAGATATTTTTTTCGGGAACTTCGATAGTTTGATGGTTTTGAAGATTTCAGCCACCTTCCCTTTTCCTGATGTGGTATAAAACTCCCGGAAGCTGCTTGAAATCCGCCTTCACATAAGTTTCGTCGTCGATGACGACACAGTCGAACTTTGTGAGCAGATTCGTATACAGCTTTCGGGACCGCTGCTTTGCCGACGTGTTTTGTTTGTAATCTCGGTTCGCCACCTTCACCTTCTTAAACGTCGACAACCCGGCTCGTTTCTTGGCCCGCTGCACAGTAGTATGGGAGACATTGAGCTTGCCAGCGACATCCCGGATGGAGAGGTTAGGATTCCGCTTATATTTCACCGCCACCTTGTTGTCGTCGCTGCCACGTCCGGAATACGATTGCCGTCGCTTCCAGGCTTCCTGGTGGTCGACAGACGCTCCCAGAACACTTTTAAAACGTTTTTCACGGCCACATCCAGCAATTTTACCAACTTGGCGTGTGAGAACGTCGGATCTCTTGCTGCGCGAGCAAAATTTTGACACGCTGCTCCTCTAGCTTAGACGCCATTTTGAAAACTGGAGAGCAAACGGGGAAAACTCATCATAGCAACCATTGTATCTACACTCAACTTCCAAATGCAGCATTTCAGGTTTTTGACGTTGGACTACGTCTGTGATTTCTATATGAAACCCGAAAACGGAACATGTAACAAAATTATGAAAGATTTTGAACGTTAATAACTCAGCTGCCCCTGGATCAATTCCAATAATTTTAGCACCAATCGCTTAGATATATTCCTAAGCATTCGTTAAATTTAAGACTTAATCATTTTTCAAAGTGGCACTATTGAAAATTGCACATATGTGCAACTGTTGCATTTATTATTAAAATTATCGCCGATGCCTGCGAAAAGCGATTTCCCTAACACATATTTCAAAGTGAAATTCCATCCGGTGGTGATTGGTGGTGTTCTCCAGTACACAACGAAAGGCTCCCCGCAATCAGGTAGCTACCAAGGCTGGCCTCAGCCGCTGATCGGATTGAGTTCCAATCACCGTGTGGGGTGGTGTCCGGTCGTCTGGATCAGTTGCAGCAGCACTGCTTTCAGCGCGCGGCGTTGAACATTGTTCTCCAGTACACAACGAAAGGCTACCTGCAAGCAGCGAGCTGTAGCCCACATGAGCATCCTTAGAAGGAGGAAGAAGCGGCACCACTATTGATCGGAATCAGTAGCTCTTCGTGAGTCGCTGTGGGCCATCTATGCCAAGCGCGTCACCCTCATTCCAAACAACATACAGCTCACCAGCCTCATCTGTGTTTAATACCCTAATAGCTCAGCTTTACTCAACCATCAGACAAACGGTCCTTTTTAGGACCACCATAAATTTGAAAAAGAGTATTTTTGGACATTTGTCAAGATCATCAATCGGATGTCAGTTCCCATATCAAGATAGAGCTGGAACTAGGGCGTAACAGCTTTTGTGAACAATGACTTCTTTCGATGATGTCTTGAAAGTCAAGGCTCGCCCACGCAAATCAACATCACCATCAGGTAAGGTAAGACTTCCCCTACCTGGTGGTAATGTTGGCTTGCGTAGGCGTGCCTTGAATTCCTAAAATCATCGAGAGAAGTCATTGTTTACAAAAGCTGCTATGCCTAATTCCAGCTCTATCTAGATAGGTTTAAATCTAACATACTATGTTCTTGAAGGTAGCGGCGCCGGTGGTGTAGTGGTAAGCGTGATTACCTCTCACCCCAGCAGGCCTGGGTTTAATCCCAGTCGGCGCCGTCGGGATGTTCTGAGGCAAAACATCTCTGATCACGCCTTCCTTCGGAAGGGAAGTAAAGCCGTTGGTCCCCGATTCATGAGTTGATGGGTCGATAGGTAGGGTCCAGGTATGGGAGCTGCCTTCCTGGCGTCGGTACACAGAAAAAAAATCTGAATTTTAACTATCGCGTAAAATCTCCCTTCGTTTAATTTCGAGCTTTCCTTGGCATAAACAGCGAAATCGTTTACAAGCTTGCATACAATATTGCTAATTTATGCGATATTGCGCTGAAATTTACACGAAATATCGCGTAAACTTATGCCAATTCTAGTGTTAATTTTATGTGCGCTATATATCGCAGAAATTTACATGAATTTTTCGAACGGTGTAGCATTGGTGCTCAGCACGGAAAACAAGATCGACGGAAAACAAATCAAGGAAAAAAAAATGTTCTTGAAGGCTACATAGGGGGAGCAATTTCAAAAACCAAAGTCGGCCACGGCATGAAAGTGGTCTGATTTTGATCTAGAGATGATGAATTTTAATTCTTAATATGCCAATCGATAGGATTTTTTTTTACAAATCTGATAGTATTAAGACTTTACCATTTTTCAAAATGTCACTGTTGAAAATTGCACGAATGTGCAACTGTTGATATGATAATTAAAACTATCACCGATTGACTGCAAAAAGCGATTTCCCTAACACAGATTTCAAAGTTGAACTCCATCCGGTCTCACCAAACGGTTTTTATTGGTGAGTGATGGTGTTCTCGAGTACACAACGAAAGACTCCCCACAAGCAGCGAGCTGCTGCCCACATGACCATTCATAGAAGGAGGAAGAAGCCGCAGCGCTATTGATCGGAATCAGTAGCTCTTCGTGAGTCGCTTTGGGCCATCTATGTCAAGCGCGTCATGCTAAGGAGTATGAACAGAGAGAACCCCGCTCAAATTCCTATTCCTACACAAATCACAAGCTCCTGCTGCAGTTAACGAATAAGATTTATAATATAAGACCACGTAGTCCTACGTCACCATTGCGTCCCTTGTAGTTTTTTTTTTTGCATTTTCAACATAAATACACCAATTTGAAGTTGACCAATTTTTGCGCGTTCCAGACTTTAGTTTATCAGGTATTATTTTGTAGATCCCCAAATATTCTGTATTTCAAATCATGTTTCTAAGATATTTCTTTCAGAAAACAAGTTGATCCATAATTATTATTGATCAAAATTTTCAAAAATCAAAAAATCAAAAATTTTGCAAAATAGCAGATTAGTAATTTTTCGAAGGCCAGCGTAAAGTACTTTGGATATTTTGTGAAGACAACGAAATACCAGGTATTATTCTGACGCTCTATAACTGGTCAATAATACAAATCATGTTTCTCACACAATTTCTCAGGATTGCAGGTTCATCAGTAATCTTTTAACAGACTTTTTTTTAATCAAAGACCTGCATAAAGTCCTTTGGATACTTTTTGGAGACTTTTGGTTGATCATGTTTTATTCTGAAGATTTTGAATTATAAAACATATCAAATCATGTCTCTTAGATAGCAGGTTAATCTGAAACTATTTCTAAAACCTTCAATTGATTATAGTCCTACAAAAAGTTCTTTGAATATTTTGTCACGACATCAGGTTGATAAGGAATCATTCTGAAGATCTCCAAGGGTCCAGTTTTTCAAATCATGTTCCTAAGATTTTTCTTTCAGAAAGCAGTTCATCAGGATTTTGTTTGCACAGACCTACTTTTGATCAAAAGCTTTTGCAAAGTCCTCTATATATTATGGCAGGCAAGACTTCATGTTGATCAGACAATATTCTGAGGATATCTATCGATCAATAACTCAGAGCATGATACAAAATATTACCAAGTAAAAAGTTATGAAAATATTTAGCTTTGTAACTAAAAGTGGTGCTGATAGAAATATACTTAAACGATCTTATTCTTTTCCCATTTACATGCGTTCAAACACATTTTAGATATGATTGAGACCATTTTCGGTGGTTTTGACCAAAAATCACACAATCGAAGCATTTTTTTTAATTATCCTGAAGTGCTAAACCTTGACAATATTGCTAAAATAACTCTTAGCAGTTGCTCTACCTATAGCATATGCACTATCATATTCAAAAAACCTAGACTGATTATTCAAGAGCTATTTGTATTAACATTTTTGTTTAAATCGGTCAAGAGTTCAGATTATGTGATCAACCAAGGCATGCACGATGTCCTCAACAATGGGACATATCCAAAAGTCGTGAATAGATACAACCCAAAAAATTATCTAGACCAAACTGTGAATCGACCCCTCCACCTTCAGCTTGGTAATACCATGCCTTTATTGACTAGGCTATCTGAGGCCCCCTTCTTCAGTGTGAATATTTGAATATGATGTACATTTACTTATTTCTCTTATTTCAATACCCAGCCCAAACATGTCGAGTTATAATCTATTTATTTGCTCATTTTAAAGCCCCGTTGTATTTCACTTTAAAAACGAAACCATCTGTTAATCATCAAAATTTCGGAACCGTTGTGCCTTAAACCTCGATAACCCACTCCGGCACGTCAGGTGCAAACATTGCGCAAGTATACATCAAAGCAACCCGCGATCGGTACGCCACCCACTAAACAGCCAGTAAATGGCCCTGGGAGCCCATTAGGCAAATGAAAACCACCGCCAGCCGTATCCGGAAATGGGGCACATCATACACCATTATCGCACGTTGATATTATTATCTCCACGCACAAATAGTACGGGCCTCCGATAGCCTAGTCGGTAAAGGCACGGTGGCAAGCCTGACGTGGTGGGCTCGACGCCCGGTCCCGGTCGAGGAATTTTTCTGGTGGGAAATGTTTTCAACTTAATGCTTGCCACACAGTCAGTATACAAATGCATGCATTGGTTGGGGCATAGAAAGCTCTCAATCAATGCCCTTTGAAACACGTTGGTAGAGAGCCTGCAAAACACTCGCTACAGAAGCGTAAAAGCCTAGGAAGAAGGAGGAAGAATAACATAAGTAGGTATTTTCGAGCGGGAACTCTTTTGAGGCTACCCCATCGGGGATATGTGGAAGTGATTATCTATTTAACTGAAGCATTCCTCTCGCGACGCCATTTTCCACGCTTGCAATGCAAAGCGAAGTCAACCATAAATTTTGTTAATCATTTCGCTCTCAAGACATACAAAGTGACATTGCAAACAAAACATGTTTACAGTTTGTTGTTCCCTTTCGTACTTCCGGTTCAGTGCGCGCTGTGTCCTGGACAGCTCATGTTTTTCTTACGGAACCCCATCGACGGAAAGAGGGGATACGTGTTCGATGATAATAAATTGCTCTGTTTTTCCTGTGCAGTTGTCAATTCAGCCTTGATCCCTCAGCTGGAGTGGAAGAATCTTAAGCAGGCGGAGGCGGTCGATGGTGGTGATTACACTCACTCTAGCTCATTTGATACGCTCACTGAAGGGGCGACGAACGGTGACGACGACGAAGACGTAGCTTATTGTTCCTACGACGACAGGGGGAAGGTTAACAAAACAAATACCAGAGCGTTTGAATTCTGGGGTTTATTCAGTCAAAGCCCAAATCCCAACACAATGGAGCTGGATTCGCATCCAGCAGAAATAGAGGAATGATTTATAATGGGAGGCTGAGGAGATAAATGCTTGTAATTCGACGATGATCACATTCGGATGGGCCATCGTAGCTTTCCGGTTGGCACTCATAATTCACGCAGAAATCTTGCTCTTGAGGGACGTGTTGAAAATGTCAGCCAAAACAATATTTCATGCTCCTGCTTCTGGAAGGTGTCATTTTCGAACTGATTAATTTTCGCTCGACTGTCAAAATATTCAAATTTATCTTTGCTGGTTTATAATTGCATGAAATCGGGATACAGTATCACCTGATAGAAGTTAAATTGGTTTTATATTCTGCCGCAGCTCACTGCTCGGCAAAATTAATCTCGTAATTAGATAGTCTTCTTGACAAGTTCTCAAGCTGTCACCCCGCGTAGAATGTCGATAGCTGCGACATTTCTGAAAACTGTGAACCTACCTTCGAGCGATTCTCGAGGCATCGGGTGCTACTTCACAAGTTGTTAATTATTTGCTCGTCTACGATGTTAAGTTGATTACCGACCCGCGACAATAAAGGAGTCAACAAACATCGTTTTTTTCTCACTTGTTTCTTCCCCCTGTTTCCTTTTCCGCTCAAACAATCACCATTAACCCAAACATAACCTCTTGAACCATCTAAGTGCCAGTGGTTGCATTCTCGGTGAACTTTGAAAAATCCACCCACCCTTAGCGAAGGCGCCGCACAGCCTGCTATGACACCCCCACTTCCACGAGCCATCGAGCACCAACGAACGACAACATGTCACCCGCCTGCTTCGTTTTCCTTTGCTGGCTGACTGCATGCTTGCCTCGATCGACGGCGACGTCGTGCAATAAATTCCAACAAATTGTGTATCCTCACGGCAGTTTATCGTTTTGGGGTCAGCGTTGAATTTTTATGCAGACCGTTCACTGTACATAGTTTGTTTTTTTTTTGTCACATACCCAGTGCATGTGCGTCATACATACAGATAATAAAAATCATTTATTGCTACGATTTCCCTTCAACTGTACTACCAGCATCTTTTGTTAGCTTATTATAAATTAAAACCGTTTACCGAGAGGGAATCCCGAGCAAGTGTTATGTAAAAGATTTGCGCTTTTCGTTGTACATGTTTTGTTCAAATTGCGGCAAATCGGCACCATCTGTAAGAAAAGCTGAATGACAAGGACTACCTTATTCGTTCCATGCCGATGGAGGGGAGTGAAAGTGGTTTTTATGTTGCCTCGCTCAGTGCGGGAACCTTGAAGAGGTGAAAATGGTCTTTGTTTTTCAGATTCGTTCAAGATTTTCCTCTAGGTTGTTTGCTTGCTTTTCTTATTTCGAGTTGATATTTTCGTAACGCAGTAAGGGCTTTAGGGAATACTAGTGGACTTTTGCCACACAAGAGTCTCTAGTGAATAGGTTAATTAGTTACTTCTTTGTTTGCTTCTCTGTGGGAAAGTACGAAGTGAATGGCAAGGAAGATTAACTCTATGACAACTTAAAATGAGAAAGTGTATTTAATGTTTCGGGGCAAAGTGTTTGCTCTTACAGATGACTGTTTTAAATGGATCTCAAAGAGATCTGGTTAAGGGCTACCTCGCTCCATTCCATTAAATAATGCTGGGTACTGAGTAAATGCTGTATGCTTTAAGCTGCTAAAAATGTCTGGTGTCCATAAGCTTACACTATAATGGAAAGGCTAAAGTATCTAAACGGCATCTATAGAATTTACTGCTTAACCTCAAAATGATCGACATTGCCAACCCAGGAAACATTTTTTTGTAAAAGTATGTAAAAGCTTTGCTGATTTAATTAATATAGCCTTTCATATTGCTTTGAAACACTATACGATATGACGCTACTTGTATTCATCCTCGATACAAGCTAGTCGATCCTATTCAGCTACTTTTTGTTTCGGTATCCCATATTCGTAGACGTTTTTTATACAGTTGTTATTATGCTCTTAAAGCTGAGTATAATTATATTACCTGACCCTGGACCTGGGGGATAGAATAACCGTGGTGATGTTTGAACGCGTTTGGCAGGGTTCTGCCAGGAAACCCAGGAGAAAAAATAAAAGGGAAATCTATATGGGGTTGTACGCAACGGTGATGTAGGACTACGTGGTCTTATATAACAAATGTTATTTGTTAACTACAGTAGGAGGCGATGCTAGTTTTCATTGCTATGACGACGACTGAATTAAGAGGCTTAGAAGCAGAGGGGTGAAAGTCAATTCTCTTCATCGATTTCCTCTTTTGATGACCATGGCTTCACTAACCTATTTCGCACTATTTCTGCTATGCTCTTCTATCATCCAGAACAACAAAATTAACAATGAATGTGTTTGCCGTCGAGTTATTAACGAAACAGAAAGTGGATGAAGAGAATCGATCAAAAACTTGCACCCCTGCTTCCAAGTTTGGTTACAAGATTACAACTCAGGAGAGCATTTTGTGTGGTCGTTGGGGGCGTGTTGTTCTGGCGATGAGTGTGCAAAATGTTACGCAATTGCATCCTCCCTATTCGCACACACCCGAAGATTGGAGGCGAATGCGACTTCGACTTGTTTCGTCTACTAACGACTCTCTGATGACAGTATTGGGGAAGCAGCAATGCTACATTGACATGTTTCGTCTAGAAACGATTCTCTGATGACAGTATTGGGGAAGCAGCATATGTATGTACGTAATTGGTGGATTTGTTGGTTATTTCGACGCTTTTGGACAATTATTATTATTATTATTATTATTATTATTATTATTATTATTATTATTATTATTATTATTATTATTATTATTATTATTATTATTATTATTATTATTATTATTATTATTATTATTATTTAATTTTATTCATCGGACTATTGTCTACATGAAACAACCTTAAACCTAAAACAATTCAAGTGTTTCTAATCCGTGCCAAAAAGCGAGATGAAGATTCCCCAAATTCGAATAATTCTTCGACAGCCGTAAACGTACGCATCATAGTTGTTAGTGGTTCGTTGTAACCGAACGCCGTTCGATGGTACCGCGGTTGGAGAAGGGTACCACTTCGTAATGTTCTCGGTGGTACTCGGATATCCAACAGCGAGAGAAGCCTCGAGCAGTCGACCTCACCATTCAATAGCTTGGCAACAAAAACTGCTTGCTGATTTTTCCGTCGGCATTCCAGAGTATCCAAGCTCAGCAGATTGCAGCGATCAGAATACGGTGGAAGATTTTGCGGATCACGCCATGGTAGATTACGTAATGCTATCCTGATAAACTTGCGCTGAACACTTTCGATCCTCAAGCTCCAAGTCAACTGATGAGGAAACCAGACCAAGGAGGCATTTTCCAGGATTGGTCGCACAAGTGAGCAATAGAGAGCTTTCAGGCAGTGTGGGTCAATGAAGTCCTTCGATATTTTCGACACAAAACCTAGCTGGCGATTCGCCTTTGTGATCAGAGCAGAGCGGTGGAGGTTGAACGTCAACTTATGGTCCAGTAGAACACCAAGATCGCTGAACTGGTCGGTTCTTTGAAGAACCACACCGTTGATGGCATAGTCAAAAACAATCGGCTGCCTGATGCGGTAATACGCCATTACCGTACATTTAGGAATGCTGAGGGTAAGCTTATTCCGACGACACCAATCAACGAACAGATCCAATACCGATTGAAGACGAATGCAATCCTCAGCAGTCCGCACCACGAAGTACAGCTTTAGGTCATCGGCATACGCAAGCTTACAGCCATCTCCAAGTAGAAGAAGTGCGTCGTTGATGTACAACACAAACAGCAACGGGCCAAGATTGCTACCCTGTGGTACACCTGACGAGTTCGTGAAATACGAGGAAGTACTGGAATCGAGTTTCACTCGCAGAGACCTGTCAGTCAAGTAGGAGCACAACAACGAAGTCAAACGGTCCGACGCACCGAGTTTGGATAGCTTTGCCAACATAATGTCATGGTTGATCGTATCAAACGCTGCTTTTAGATCAGTGTAGATGACGTCTATTTGTGCCCCATTTTCCAGTTGCTCAAAACATGTCGTGGTAAAATCTAGAAGATTTGTGGTAACCGATCGTCCAGGCATGAAGCCATGTTGGTCACTAGAGATATAGCATTTGGTGTGCTCAAGAATGAAACCACTCACAATTATCTCAAACAGTTTTGATGCTGCAGAGAGATTAGTAATTCCTCTGTAGTTTTTAACGTCACGTTTATCTCCTTTCTTGTGTACCGAAACCATAAATGACTCTTTCGACTCTACAAAAGATTTGTTGAAGATTCTGCAAAGCGGTTCAACAAGCGCTCCAATGGTACGACAATACACTGCAGAAGGAATGCCATCTGGTCCAGGCGAGAAGGTACATTTCATTTTCTTGGCGGCATTAGTTACCATAACGGGCGTTATTTCAAAAGTGTTTATGTCAACAAGGTTTGAAGGCACAGCCGAAACAGCCGAGACAAGTTCAGTCGAGGTGATGAATTCTGCGGCAAAAACCGACGAAAAATGAGCAGCAAAAAGCTCACATTTCTCCCCGCCTATCGACGATTCAACGTCATGGAAAAAATCGCTTGCAGGCATTGTTGAATTTTTCCTCTTCGAGTTTACATAGCTCCAAAAGCTCTTGGGGTTTCGCCTTGAATTAGTTTGCACTCGTAAAACGTACGATTTGTAGAGCGAAGAGTTTAGATTACGGTACTCGTTACACGCCAAGTGAAAACTGCGCTTATTTGCCAGGGAACGGTATCGCCGAAGTCTACGTTGCGAAGCATTTCTTTTTCGTTTTAGTTTTCGTAGCAAAGCAGTGCTCCACGCAGGAGAAACAGCAGGCCGACGAATCGGTACGTTTGTATCCATCCAAATTTAGCACAGCACACAACGTTTCAGCCATTTCATCAGCATTCAGTCCATCGAAAAGAAGATCCCAGTCAGTGACGGAAAGGAAGTCCATTAGAACATCGAAATCAATCTTGCTATAGTCTAACGCAAGCTCATCACTCGCATTCAGCAGCAGTGCACCGTCATCAACTAGAGATGGTAAGCAGACGACTAGTGGCGGATGATGAAGATCAACTGGCAAGAGTGGTGAAACAGATCTCGCAAAAGAACAAATCCAGGATACGTCCTAAGTGGTTGCGCTCGAGATTTCTCTGATGCAGGTTGTGGAAATCCATGCCATCAATCAAGAATGAGCTAGCAACTGGTAAAGGAACAGAGTTTACAGGTCGAATCTCGCCATCAGCCCAACTCCAGGATATCTCAGGTTGATTGTAGTCACCGCATACCAGCAAGCAATCGCTGTCAGAGCCACTGTTACAAAGCTCTTGGATCGATTCAATATGCCCATTCAAAACGCTGAGATCCTTGCTCTTGTCTGGAGGAACGTAAATTGCACACAGCAATAGTCGCTTGGATCCAATCCTCGTCGATACACACACTTGTTCTATCGTTTCTCCGCTCGTTGCAACGACACTGCTACTGATGAAACGATGATGTACGGCAATTAGAACCCCTCCGAAACGAGATTTGCTGCTGTTTATATGGCTTCGGTCACATCGGTACACATTGTAGTTGCTTCCGAAAAGCTGCGTCGAATTGATAGCCTCGTTAAGCCCCGTCTCGATTAAAATGATGACGTCAAAATTGCACTCCAGGACGTTGCATTAAAAGTCGTCGATCTTGGTGCGCAGTCCACGTACGTTTTGGTAATAAACCCATAAACGACTAGCGTCACGGGTCGTGTTCTGCAACATGGAAATATTTGGCGCGGGAATATTTGGTGAATGGTACAGATACTCACCTCTGGTGGAAACCCTAGGGTTTCCACCGTCTACAGAATGTCGCAAAGAATGATTATTGATAATGGTGCTAACCCTAGGGTTTCCACCGTCCACATGATAGAGCCTTAAGTATTTGTCAGTGGATTGCCGTTGGATCCAGACTGGTTTTTTGAGTAGTCGGTGAATTCACGGAATAATATCCCATCAGGCCACGTAGAAGCGTCGAGAGCTAGTTCTTTCAGCGATGGATCCAAGCCAACTTTGAAGGAAATGAAAGTCAGCTTCGTCATATCCACTTCCTTGGGAACGAGACGCACGACGTCAGCAGGTGTTGTTCGATACAAGCAGCGAGAAGTAATTTTTTGAATGTCCTCAGCAGTTATTAACGGGTGTAATCCGGACAGGTAGAGCCAGAACTTTGGAGGGGAGATCGGTGGTGTTAGACACGGTACAGACAAGTCACTGAGATCAATTGCATTGGTCCCACGCACAGAAGAAGTGCCAATCGGTCCACCTTCATTACCACGACGACGTTTAACACCAAGTCTGGGCCAGGCATTTCCCTTCCTTGATCGATTCGATGGTCGCTCAGCAGGAATATCCATGGAAATGCACTTGTCAACTTTATCACTCAGCGATTCCACCAAGTTGAACAGTTGTTGAACCTGAGCCGGTAAGCCATCAGGTGACGGAGTCGTGTCGTGTGCGAGCTCATCAGTAAAATACTGTTTCACACTTCTGCCATTCATTTTATCCCGGCAATTTGAACAAACGAATACAGCCTTGCCTTGCGAGAATAGGTCTTTGCTCGCACGACTGAGGTTGAAACCACAACATTGCATGCTGATGTGGAAGTAAACCTCACAAAAGCCGCAGCGCAACGGCTCGATTTCGTTGATTTCCAACTGGCATTCTCCGCATTGTTTTTTCTCCATCCTTACAGCGAACAAAACAAAACTCAGTGAACAGCAACAAATGATAGCGTTAGCCCGAATACAGGAATGTGATTGAAAATTAAATCCTTCGGAATCGTCCAAAACAGCAAATTCACAAATCAACTCCACAATTTAGCGATGAAAGCAGGTCCAGATAATACGTCAACGTTGAAAAAACGATTAAAAACTACAGTCAAACGAATTAAAAATAACTTTTAGCGGACACAATGTTAACGCGAATGTAAAACACAATGGAAGCGTTGTTGACTGTTTGACATTTACAACTTTTCCAATAGTTTCTTGTTGAAACAGTCGGAAGCATTGCTATCGATGCGTAGAAATATTTCTGATCGATTAGTGATACAATTATTGAAATTGGTCCAGGGGCAGCTGAGTTATTAACGTTCAAAATCTTTCATAATTTCGTTACATGTTCCATTTTTGGTTTTCACAAAGTTATTAACCCCCATATAGAAATCACAGACGTAGGCTGAGGTTTGAAATATAAATTTTGGATGGCAACCCTGAATGATTCATATTGTACATACTATGGATTTCGTAACATAAGAGCATCTTTTTAACTGTGACTAAAATAACTGAATGAATTTAGGGAATGATATAAACAATCTTAAAAAAAGAAAACAATGTTTGTCAATTGAAGTGCGTTTATCCAGTGTTTTCCTTAATCAATCAAATATAATATGATATATCGATATTTTGATTAAATGCTAGGGGCATCCCACTCTAAACTTTAGTTCTAATATCAATTGAATATTTTTAAATCTGTCATAAGTATGCTTAAGTATTTTTAAGTATTTTCAATCCTGGATAATTTTCATCGTAGTGACCGGTTGCTAGTATAGTTGTTTGTAGTTTAAACTTGGACGATTTATGACTTTTCGTCTGGAATTTAGTGGAATTGATACTAATTTTACCCTGTTTTAATTTAAATTATATGTGTAATCATGTTAATTAATGGGTAAGTATTTTAATTTCAACTATGTACAAAGTAAAAAAAAATTCAGCTAACCAGGCAGAATATTAATTGGACTGTTTTCAATCATCCGATTCGAATTGCTGATTTATTCTAACTGACTGTTCCATGCGTTACCAAACATTAAGATTTCGAAGGCATTAAAGGACGTGAAACTGGAATTATTCTGACCTGTCCAATCAAATCACCAAGGTCTTCGACCAAGAGTTTCCTTCATATTATTTCGCCTGAGAATTGTATGAGTTCTAGACAATGCTCAAGCAGATCAAATAAACCGAAACTATGCTGCTCATTTGCTAGTGAACCACGATAGTGAAGCGTACCATTTACAGATGCTGCAGCAGGAACTATTCGTTGGGATGGTGGACTTCCCCATAGTGCCACTATTTGAGGAGCATACATTGCTGGATTACGCCGTACTAGCGAGAAAGTTAAGATCCTACTATCCTACTAGGATTCAATGATTTTTTTTTAAAACTCTACATTGATTTCGTGCTTTTAGGTTTCGGATAATGATTGAGGATTGCAAAACATTCGCTTCATTACTATTATGTTCTATAGAGGCAACCAGATGACTCGATGAATAAGAAGTCTGCCAAGTTTGTCAAGGGGGGAAACACATTTTAATATTGAGAAATAATAATTTATGCAATTCGCACAATAAAAAGAACACTTCATTAGCTTGTTTGTCCCACCGATCAGCTCGGTCGACAGCACCTAATTCCTTTTATGTGCTTTCCGTTCATTGCAGGTTCGCGAACTCCATGTAGAAAATCGATGGTTTAGAATAAGAGCGTCGAAGGTTCCAAATACTAGAAATTATTCTCCACTTTTAGATAAACACATTCGGCGGGAAGCTATGAGATGTGATTCTCGGGATGCTAAAGTAAGGTGCGAATGGTGTGGAAAGCCTCCACAACTTCTAATTCAGCTCCGATCAGCCTAAATTACTTCAGTTAATGTCACACTGTCAATAGCCTAATTTTCACCTATTACACAATGATGGAATTAAAATCAACGAGGAACGGATGGAAGATTCCCACGACTGTCAGCTAAACACAGTTAGACCATAACGTGAAATGTTTGAGTGCTTGCAGCGTGGCATCATTCAATTTGTTCTCTAAATAGAAGTCATAATTGGGATAACATTCCGTCACTTCATGTAAGGCATTATAATGATTGAATTTCTTGCAAAGAATGGGTGCATTAAAAATATTCGCTGAAAAATGCTAGACGATATTAGATAAACAAACAAATTAAATTTGTATAGCAACCCGTGGTAACCTAGATGGTAATAAACTAACGCTAAATATTTCTTAAGTATTTTTAAGTATTTCTAGGTATCTATCTTAGATATCAGTAAGGACTTTCTGTGTAGAACGCGAGAAATACAAAGTTTAGATTGGGATGCCCCTAGATTAAATGTATCGATATAATCCATAATTTGATTCGATAATTAAATCGATATACCGTCCCTAGGTCAAGTTGGATCGCCTGGTGCGTGATGTCAAGATCCGCACTCTAGATGAGATCAACTCGTATTCTTAATACAAAGGTAGAATTATGGCACGACGTAGTGGTTCCAGGCTTTTGTCACCATCGGCGACAGAAATAGCCATTTCGATTTTTGCGTCTACAGAAGTAAGGAAATTTTTACTGGCATCATTGTGACCAGTATTAGGGTGCCAATGATTTTTTTCAATCGGACCATATACTAACTGTTCATTACCTCGAAAAAAGACCCATTGCAAAATTTGAGCTCAATAGGGTAGGGGTGCCGCAAAGCGGTCAAAATTTGAATTTTTTTCAGCTGTAAAATATCCCAATAGATTCGGAAATCTATTTTTTTGTTGATGCCAAATGTATGAAAAATGCATGAAACGTCAAGATCTAGAGTTAGCTCGAAAAACGATCTCGATGTTTCATGCATTTTTAAGACAAATGGCATCATAAAAAAGTTTGCGATTTCCGAAATTTCATGTATACTTCGGATATATCGGATATATTTTCCAGATGAACACTAGGGGTAAGACAGCTTTTGATAATGAGTAAAATTGGAGTAAAATTCGAGTAACTCTGAGTAACTCGAGTTGCTCAATATTCAATGTCAAGGTGACATAGCAACCTGCTTCTTTTGTGTGCATTGCTTGACAATCAAAGATGTTTGACGAGGAAAATCTTATCATTGGATGGCGATTATAATAGAAGGTTAACATGGAGTAGAGACACAATTTATCATAGTGATGAAACAAACGATTATTGAACACAGTTATTTAGCACTCCATTGCGAACATTTTAGCAGATTGCATAGATACGATATTCCGAGAGTCAAATTGACTTTTATCACTGGTGAAGTGATTAAAGTCACGTTGTGGTGACGCGATTCTCCATTTGATTTACACAGAGAGTCAAATCACCACGATATGACTTTCTCACTTCACTAGGGACAAAAGTCACTTTTACTCTCTCAGAATAACCCCCAAAGACTACGGCTTTTTGATTCAACGACTGTATTGTCCGTACGACTGAAAACTGATCGAAGATTTTACTGATAGTACTTTTTCTCATCTTCTAGGATAAACATGAACATTTTATATATGTTACGTTTAAAAAATTCGATGGTTGCTTTCCCCCTATACAGTTCATTGGCACCATAACCAGTATAAATTGTAACGTGATCTGGGTTGCTCTGCGATTGCAGAACCAAACAGACTAAACACCAATAAATCGTCCGAACTGATCGCAGCCTTTCTGCTGTATAAGCTCCGCTTAAGCGCCAACCCGAGCAAAGTCCAGCATCAAAATGACAGCAAATTGAAATCAAGTTTTGATATCAACATCAAACTGAAATCCTAATTTGATTTCAGTTTATGCAATTGATAAATTTTGTTTTCATTTTGCTGTACATATGCTGTTCAAAA
This sequence comes from Ochlerotatus camptorhynchus, assembly GCF_037179485.1. Taxonomy (NCBI): domain Eukaryota; kingdom Metazoa; phylum Arthropoda; class Insecta; order Diptera; family Culicidae; genus Ochlerotatus; species Ochlerotatus camptorhynchus. Next base: position 157,857 of record NW_027040822.1, on the reverse strand, counting down.
ATATGTTGTTGCGGGTTTGTTTTCATTGCCTTAGCATAACATCAAATTGATTACTTGTTTTGTTATCAACAGGAAAAATTGATATCAAATTGAGTTCTCAGTTTGCTCTCACTGATAGCAGAAATAGTTTTCAATGTGCGACCAACGACCAAAACGACAGCAACCTGAGCAATCATTATCAGCGAAATAACAACATTAAATTTAGATTTCAATTTGACCTCAGACTTTGCTTGGGAACAAACTCCATGTAGGGGGTTTGATGCGAAGCTGCGCGTTTAGTCCCGACTAGATCACTCAGGGCAGGTTAAGGCAAAACGCGACCCAATCTCAAGTACTCTACTGACGGACGAACAGCACTGAATAACCGTCTCAAAGTCAAACTGTAAGAATAACGTGATAATCGGATCCAAAAACACAGGGATCGTTCACAAAATCGAGCATCGCTCACGAAAACTAATGCTCACTCATTTAAAAACTTGTATTCTTTGCATGCTAGTTAATCTCGTATTTAGTGTTGTGTATATAATCTCATCATCTGGCCATTTGATTGTGTAGGGAAAGTAGTAAAGATATACCCTGTATTATTTGCTGGACAACCAAGACGTCGTGCTTTGATGTGACACTGATGTCACAGAACAGAAATGGAACTTCGGATCCAAAAGTGGCTCCATATTACTTTTGTGGAAACTAGCGCACCTAGCAGTAGAAGGCAAGCTTTGCCTGCATTTACATGGGCAGCATGCTTTGATTGTGTGAGTACCGATAGAAAACCCATGTGAAGCGCATCCACAATCATTGCTTGGTGAACAGAAATTTTCTCCCACTTTTTGATACACTGATTCGTTCACACTTCCACTTCTGTTCTGTGCTGATGTTGTTGTTGTTGATAGGCGTGGCGATGGGAATCGCACGATACACGACGAAGCTGCAAGCGATGGTCGAAACGTCGAGACAACCGTTTTTTTTTTCTCGACGATCATTTGCCAGTCTACGGTGGGCAGGTACTGGCGGCACAAGGCCGTCGACGAATTGATTGCAGCCGCTGGTGTGCTCCAGCCGTTCAAGATACTAGCGACGGTATGCCACAAGCGAGCTGGTATCCACGGTGGTGGGCCCCAGGCGAAACTGCTACTAGCGGCGATAGGCCACCGTCAAGTTGACTGAAGACGGTTTCTGATGGTACTTGATTGTTCCCACGACGGATGTTCCAAGGCAACCATGGTTTGGCTTGTATGGTGCTGCCGGACTGGCCGAGATGCATTATTCGTCAACAGCGAACAACGATGCACAACGGTGGTATTTTTCACCAAACTCAAAGCAAAGCATGCAGGTTGTTTTATGCAGAGCGACACACCGAAAGGATGATGAAGGCTATACCACGTGGCGGGAACTACTTTTACACAACCGTTCGTTGCTCGTCCACTGACTCGAGGTTGGTGATGGTGTAACCCTTACGGATCGGCAAGACCGGTGAATGAGCACGGTCTGAAAGAGCGACTGATGCCGTTTCACGAGACGGTTGCGTCCTATAGCTCAGAGCGGTTGACGGTGGCCCCTACGGGTTGAAGCATGCGTGAATAGATGAGAAGTGTCGGAATCCCTTTGGCTCAGGACCTTGGCTCTGGGGCCTCTACGGATCAGCTCGAACCGGTGAGCACGGCCACGCGTACGACGAAAGAATACGACATCTTCGAACACTCTCACTCTGCGTCCAATAGCTCAGGAAGTTAGCGTGGTCCCCTACAAACAACCAATGGCGGTGCTATATTTGTCTTCCCGCGTGGTACTTTCGGTGTGGCGAAGGTTTAAAACAACCACAACCTTTTCATAAATTTCCCGAAATTTTCCTGAGGCCAATGGAACTTCTGTGGAGTTCTCAGAAATTCCCTGAAATTCTCTACAGAACTACTCCGAAGGTCTCATCAGAACTACTCTGAAGTTGTTCTCAGAACTACTCTATAACTCTCCACAGAACTACTCTGAAGTTCTCCTCAGAACTACTTTGAACTTCTCCTCAGAACTACACTACTCTGAAGCTCTCTTCAGAATTACTTTGAACTTCTCCTCAAAACTACTCTGAAGTTCTCCGCAAACTACTCTGAAGTTCTCCTAAAACTACTCTAGACCTTCGATGAAGTTTTCAACATTTTCCTGAAATGTACGAAGTTGCCTGAATATTCTCTTGAAGATCTTTCAACTTTCCCGATATTCGTTACTCCCCAAAGTTCTTTAAACTTCTCAATAAATTAGAGTTCTCTGGACTTCCCAAAATGCATGGAACTTTCCATAAGCTCTCGAAGTTTTCTTAATATTCATAATTCTTCTGCGAAGCCCTAAAGAAAAAATACCATAGCCGAATGATAACCCAAATGATAGAACTATTCGACAAATGGTTTACATGATACGTGTTCTGAGTTAGTTAAGCAAAATAACCATAATAATTTTATTAGAGAACTCTCGATATTTCCCCACGGTTCATGGTACTTCTTCAAAGTGCTCCCAAAATTTTGAATTTTTTTAAAGTGCTCCCAAATTCAGAGACGATCACTAAACTTTGGAGGCTTTCAAATTCCCTAAAATATTTTTACAAGATTGATCAATTATTCAGATACAGTGTTGAGAAAATATTAAAAAATCAAATCTCACCAACGCCCAAGATCACGCTTGATTTTCGTAGACAAAAATCAACAAGCAAACGACTGCGATTGATTTTGCAAGCTGTGATATCGCAGCTCGGAATATCAAGCTAACAAAACTCACCAACTGCAAATCTCACCAAACTGTGGTAAGTTTGAGTTGAATGGATTTTGCTTTACAACCGAAACTTCCATAACGCCTGGCAGCAGTCCCTTCGTGTCTGCCATCGGTGAAGAGTAAAAAGAGATAGCAAACTATGCTTTCTCTTTCTAAGAAAACGATGTGCAATTGAATCATTTTTGTGTCGAGTCAACTCTCAGCATGATGTTTGCACGTTGTGAATAGTCTCACAATATCAAAGGAGCATGTAAAATCAATATCAAGTATGATATTTTGTTCCAATATCACGCGTGATATTGCGAGCCCATGAGAGCGGAAAAATATCAATTGATTTCTGATTTTGCCAACACTGATTCAGAAGACCTTCTACTGATCAACTATTCAATCAGATAATCCCTCACATATGTTTTCACTATGTCAGCTGAATCAGAGATTATTCAAATAACCGTATGACTTCTTGACGATAAGCTAGTTTGAAGATCTCCAACTGATTGAACGTGTATACGACTATACTTATCAACAAAACCATACGAAAATCATGATAAAGTATACAATTTCCGATAAACGTGTACTTTTCAAAGATATCACACAGCTCCATGATTAATTGTATGTAAAAATCTATTAATACAAGCGGTCTGATTATGTGTTGTATTACGGCGTTTTACGTGTTTTTCTCAATCCGAAATTAGTCCTCTCAACAGTCGCCCAAACACAAAACTGCAATCAAAATTATCCCGTTTTCGTGGTTTGAAGAGGAAAAATAAATAGATTTTGCGCGCATGCATTGTGAGTAGGAATGCGGCAAAGCGGCAGCGTTTGCTGCTGTACCGCTATGTCGCTATTCCGCTGTCATTGTGTTCAGCCCTTAACACTCACAACTCACAACGCCAAAAACCATTCTAGCTTAAAACTCATAAAAACCGCTCAAACGTCAATTGATAGTATGCTCATTAGGGTGGGGCTTATTTTTAAAAATCGTTCGGTGACAGTCTTCCCATGTGGAAAATGATTATTGATACTAATCAAGTAACATATAAAAAATTGAACTTTTTTCATTCTCATTTAGATTTGGTACAAGGGGTCTAAGTCCAAAATATACATCCACGGAGGAAAAACAACAATAATAACAACGCTAAAATATGAAGCAATTTTTAACATGAAAACTCATCGGTGATTTTTGGCAAGTTGAATTTTGCAAGGCAAAACTCTCGCCTATGACTACCGCATGTGTTTTGATTTTTTGAGTTGTTCCGAACACTGTTCCTGAATGATTTTCATACACAAATATATCTAGTGTAATAATTCCCTTTGAATTTTGCGTGATTCTCCCATGAATTCCCGGAATAATTCTATATAAAACTCGTTATAAATCTCCCTAATACTTTCATACCATTCACGTCTGACATTTTTTGACATTCTGCTCAGAATTATGTTGGACTTCTCCTCTGAATAATTTTGATCATTTATTTGGAATTCTCCTCATAATACTCTAAGAATACTTCTCCGAATGCCCTAGAATTTTCTTTGAAACTGTTTTCTGAATTCCTTGGGAATTGTAGCCCTCGTAAAATCAATTTGAAATTATCCCAAAAAATATATTCAATGAACATTCTACCAAGCCCAACTTAACAAGCTCTATGCTCTAGATAATCTCTAGAAAATAATGAAAAATAAATGACGAGACGGGCAGCCTTCCAAAAGGATCAGTGAAAGAAGTGTATACTCGTGACAACGGTCTACGTGAATTGAGAACATGCTTGAATGTAATTAAACAGATAAGCTATTGCTCGAGTTCAAGCTTCTGAGCTGAAAAGCGAAATTTATCCTAAGTATCCTTTAGCATGAATACCTACCCATCGAATGCTTCCACCTTTCATCCTGAATTTACAACACGAAATTACGAAAAGCACTGCTCACCGCAGGAGATGAACATTTTTTTCCGACTCGCTTTTTACATGCTTCATTTCATCAAAAGGATCAACCCAAACAATTTCGACGAGCTCTCTTCTTCTCTTCCCTGACAATATGGCAGGTTCGGAAATTTCGTCTTTCCTGGCCGTAAAAATTTTCCCAACCATAATGAAAGGTTCAAGCTGTCACAATCAGTTAACCCAAAGACTCGAAGCGACATTCGCACGAGCGGATCAAAGATATCCTACCCTGAAAAGGAGACACAGTTTCCCCGAAAATCACTGTAATTAGGCTACGCACATACATGCGTCGGTACCACATACAATGTGGTTCGGAAACGTATGGCGTTCACCCATTCGCCGAAGCCCCACTTTGGAACCGTAACAAACCAAAGAATTACCGCTCCAAATAACGTTGAAAATATGTCACATGTCTTTTAATATATTTAGTCCTCCTTGAAATATACCGCGAGCGTTATCTTTGAATGAGCCTGCCCCCGGTATGAGCTATTTGCTAGTGGGTGACTCATTAAAGCGTCGGAAATTTATACATTGATATTAACATTTTCTGGTTTCCCCTGAAACACGAAGCCCTATCATTATTATTATTATTATTATGCCACGAATGCATTCCAGCAGAACATAATCAATAGTGATATTTCACTTCCCAGGGCAAAGTGAATACCGAGATTATGTTTTATCTACAACACACACGGTCCGTCAGTTACTCGTACATGGCTTGCTCGGATCAAACGGAACGAGCAAATAGTAGGCATACGTCACGAGATATCTGTAAACATGACAACAGATTAGGCTCTGTCGTAAAAAAGCGTGCAGTGCACCATTTTTACTGCTGATCGTGAGCCGCTTAGCGATAAAGCTCCTCAACCGACTACATTGCCTATCAGGCGGCTTGATTTGAATTTTCCAATCGTGCCATAAGACAGAGTTTATTCGAGCGGCTCAGATCATAGGGAAATTAATAGAATAAATTATTTATATTTATTATCATTGTATCTGTTACAAATTAGGTAGTCAGTATCTATCTTCCATTATTTGTATTTCATATGACGAGAGGAGCGTGGGTAATTGAAGCGAGTGGATGCTTTGTGGGTCCACAACCAATTAGGGCACGAAATAATTTAAACAATAAGCCTCGATTTCGAAAGAGCGAACGAGAAGGAAAAGGCGATGAGAATGTATTCCAAAACGGCAGAATAATAGCAATTAATTTGCATAATTCCATCCATCAGTATAGTGCGTCTCCTTCTCGGACTATCCAACGTGCTTGGAATGGAATCATGGCCGGTCTTCTAAGGGGAAAATCTCTCGAATCAACTCGACTGTAAAAAACGCTAAAGCGACCAGGGTCAGACCACGACTGAGGGACCAGGGTCAGATCACGACTGACGGAGGAGTATAAAAGCAAACACCAATGAGAATCAACGATTCATTTTCAACTTTCCACCCCGATCTGGTGCCATGTTTGGGATTTTCTTTTAAAAGCATGACGTTTAATTTGTGCCAAAGGGTAGAAAGCGAGATAAATGACTGTATGATTTCATGTGCTGTGTATAATTTCAATTAAACCGAAATAACATTACGGAATTTTAATGCCCGTAGAGCCATTTGCGTATGCTGCTTGGTTGTTCATATTATGAATGTAGCAAATTTAAATCCAAGCGTGCCGTAAAATTTGATTGGATTGTCCGTGCCTACTGTACTGAATCTTTAAAACAAATTTGTAGCTTTTGGATTTTGACATTAATAATGATAAGTAGTTTCATTTTGTAAAGTTTTTTTTTGATTTAATTTGAAATAATAAGAGTTACGGAAGCTTAAAGCCCAGACACAATGTATCCGAATGTAATACGCTCCGATGAATTTGGAAGTTTACCCATGGCGTTAGGAGCATTTCCAGGACAAATAGCACATTCTCTGAATCTTTGCATAATTGTTCGTAAGCTGAAATGATGGCGTTTGGTTATCAAAATGGTGAATTAGATATTTTTCATTAAATAACAGTATGAAAACATCTCTTCTAATCAAAATTACGTCTTAGACAAAGCTGTAGGAAACTAGGTCATCTCTTCATGTATGGTAAATGTTTCAGTTTTTAGCCCTATCTTAAATATAATTTTTTATCATTCTTCAACAAATTTATTTCGATGCAACGTTAGCACATAGATTTTTTTCCAAATAACGGGTGGCAACTAAAATTTTGGAATTTTTTCGAGGCCTCTATGCTTAACAACAAACGAGCTCAGAGAGAAATAAGAGTGTGTATGTGTTAGCTCTCTCTCTCCTTTTTCTGCTAGTATTTTCTGTTTTGTTTATGCTTGCTCAGTTTTGCTCAAAATGCCGTCGAAACAAGAAGTATTTCGCGAGCGCGTTGTACAGTTCTACGAACTGCACAGAAATCTCGGCAAAAAGTATACGGTACAACATTTTAAAAGCGAAAATGTTGCGGCTTCGACTGTTTACCATATCCTAAGATCCCCAACAACTGCTCGCAAGCAAGGTAGTGGAACACCAGCCAAAATTATGGACGCAAAAGGACTTCGTTCTCTTTCTCGTGCCATGGTTCAAGCCCTCTGGTTTGGCAATCAATCAATATGTGTACCAGAACGAATGTTTGAAGAAAATTTTGATCCCGTTTCTACCAAAACATCATGCTGATGGACAATACGTGTTTTGGCCGGATAAAGCGTCATCGCATTACGCCATAAAAACACAATCGTTCCTGAATACCCATTCGATCCCATTTGTACCCAAAAACCACAACCCGACAAATCTGCCTCAGTGTCGCCCAATCGAAAATTTCTTCGGGGTTTTGAGCTCCTTGGTGTACAAAAATAACTGGAGAGCCACGAATTGCAAACAGTTGATTGGTAGAATCAAGAGATGCATTCGAAAAGTTGACATGAAGGCCGTACAACGCTCCTGTTCCGACATCAAACGGAAGCTTCGCCGAACATCCGATTACGGACCGTTTTCAAATGTTCACTATTTTTTTTCAACAATGGACAATGTATCTTTAATTTTAATAAACCAGATCTTCTTCAAATATGTTTGTCTTTTTTTGACAGCTTAAGAAAGAAATTCCAAAATTTTAGTTGCCACCCGTTATATACGCAAATAAAACCATGAACTTTTTTTCAAATTTAAATTAGCCCCAAGAGGCCAAAAACCTAAAGCACTAGTACCTAGTGCTATAACCCTATATTATCTATATTTACAGAAAAATATGCACAGCTGTTGAATTTGATAATTTTAATAAATTTAGCATTTTAAAAAATGAAGAGGAAGAGAAAGAAATTGAATTAAACTTATTTTTAAAATATTAATAACGGCATTTTTTTGCTATGTAAGTTTTTTCCTTTTTTTTTTGATCAATAATGCTGATTTGTATCACAGTGTTTTTTTTTTTTCTATTCCTAGAAAAGCCATCCATTTTTAAGCATAATTTTATCAGACATCATTTCGGTTATGTGAGATATTTCCCTGCTAGCATTTATTGAAAGATATCGTAGATGCCAAATGGGGTGCGGTGTGTATCGACGATGGAGCTCTGCATTTGAAATCCAGTGGACTCCCAAAAGGGCGAATCGACAATGTGCCACTGAACCAGGAAAACTGGGAACTAACTGGGAAGCGAAAAGAACCGGGAAATAACCTTGAATGTGATTGTAGCTTAAAACTATTTGTTTTCATATTTATATTAATCGAATTCTCTTGATTATAATTTAAGTCCGATGTCTCGAATATTTATCTTAGAATCTTGAATATTTTTTTCAAGTTTCGAATTATTATGTTTTTCTTAGTACGGAATTACAAAAATTAAGTCTGAGATTTTAAAACATTAGCAATGTCTCAGAGTTTCGAACGTTTGCCAAGTCCGAGATCGTGGTAATTTATCAAAATGATTCCAGTGAAAATCCTAAACAATGTCTAAGCCTTAGAAAGTGATTTTTTGTTAACTTTGCAATCTCATAAGTTTTTCGATGTCCGATGTCTGGCATTTTGAATATTTTTATTAACTTTAGAACCTTGAAAATTTTTATGTCACAGAGTCTAGAGAATGTATCCATTCTCGGATATTGAATTTACGTTCGGTGTTTAGAGGATTTTTGCAAGTTTGAGATCCCATACATCCACTGTTACACTTTTCAGACTATCGTTCTATATTACTAATACACGTTTTAGACATGTCTAGCCCCACAATATTGAACAGTTGTCGTAGACCAGCCAGAATCAGGACATCAGTATCTCGATAACAAGAATTATGTGTTGAACACTTTAGAAATTCCCTCTAGAAAACTCTGAAAATTTACTTTACTCTGAAAATTTATGTACTCCTAATGATTCTTGCGAGAATTTACGTAAATTTCTCTCTATATTTATCTTTAAAATCTCAGTAAAATTTTTGTACATTTCTTAAAATTTAGACAGTATTCTTCCAAATTTCACCTCGGAATTCCATGAGAATTTTCTTCAGAATTCTTTTGAAATTCTTCTCAAAATACCCTTAAGAGAATTTCTTGAGATTTTCTTAAAATTCTCTTTGGAATGCTCTTGAACCTTTCATAGAATTTAGTTTGTAATTTTTTGAGGATCTTGACCGATTTGTACCTTCCTTAAAAGTTGTCCTAGCTCGCTATCTACTCTCTATATGCAATTTTCACACTGCCGTAATCTAAACGGAACTATTAATTCTATACTTTCATCTCCTCATCTATCGTATAAAAATTACCACTTCAGGCAGTTATTCGAAATTAGCATCTTCAACTATAGTTGAAGATGCTTCTTTCAAATAACAGACTGAAGTGGTAATTTTTATACGATACATGAGGAGGAGATGGGACCTCCCTTAGCTCAGTCGATAAAAGCACAGCTACAAAGCAAGACCATGCTGGAGGTGGCTGGGTTCGATTCCCGGTCCAGTCTACGAATTTTTCGGGTTGGAAAATTTCTCGACTTCCCTGGGCATAGAGTATGATTGTACTTGCCACACAATTATCTAATGCAAAAATGGTACAGCCATCGAAAGCTCTCAATTAATAACTGTGGAAGTGCATCTAGGACACTAAGTTGAGAGCACGCAATAAGCTAATATGCCATACGCAATAAGCTTGAAATGCGAGGAAGAAGAAGAAGAAGAAGAAGAAGAAGAAGAAGAAGAGGAGATGAAAGTATAGAATTGACAGTTCCGTTAGAGTACGACAGTGTGAAAATTGCATATAGAGAGTAGACAGCGAGCTAGGACAACTTTTAGGAAGGTACAAATCGGTTTTATCATCTCTCTTTACCAAATTCGCCCTTTGAAGAGGGATGGTGAGGGGTGTCCAAAGGGGGAGTTTGGTAAAGAGAGATGATAAAACAGATTTGTACCTTCCTAAAAGTTGTCCTAGCTCGCTGTCTACTCCTCTATATGCAATTTTCACACTGCCGTACTCTAAACGGAACTATCAATTCTATACTTTCATCTCCTCACTCTATCGTATAAAAATTACCACTTCAGTCTGTTATTTGAAATTAGCATCTTCAACTAACCATATTTAAAATTTTGATAAGTACAAGAATGTTAAAAATTGACATTACCACTAAATCTTGAAAACTTTGTCATGTAGAGCTTGCTTGAGCTTGAGCTTGATTGACCGCCCACGGTTGCTACTCTGTTATTGCCAGATCAGCTGTAATTACACAGAGAACCAATAGACGATGCTTGGGACTAGCAATCATCCTCAATGTGTAAAAACTGGTGATCTTAAATTAGGCAATACCAGCGCCGGCCGCGCCCGAACACAGGTCCAGAAAGGAATGGGAAGGATTGTGTTGACATGACACTCGCTTTGATGGAAGCCGAGAACACCTCTGCACTTCCACGAGGAATCACTGGGATGTTGGATAAGAGGGTTGGGTTTGCAGCAGGGTTCGTTTTGGTAAACGATAAGCTGAATTGATGTCCTAACGATCATATAACGCGAAGGAGCTTGGGACTAAACCCACGGTCTTCTGCTCAGTAAGCAAAAACGTTTGCCACTAGGCAGACGAGCACCTTTTTAATCACCGAGTTGCTGTTATTACCATGTAGTCATATTTACAAATAAAACGATTGACGAATCTTGAATGTGGATGGGCCTGAGATTAGACTCATGATGTTCTGCTCAGTAAGCAAAAACGGTTGCTCTAAGGCCACCGAGCCCCTCATATCACATAATACCGTTGCTCAAATTTTTGTATCCATTCAAACCCGGAACCAACGACAACAACGAGTTTCGCAAAATACACGATATACAAGCGATTTTACCATAAATCTCTTTGATATGTAAGGATCTGGGACCGCGTTTTTCTGCTCAGTAAGCAGGCCACTGTAACCGACGATTTTTCAAATCCGAAAACTAAAAACTACGAAAAAGTACTTAGGCCTTCATTAAGTTCCACTTTCACGCGACGTTCAATGTTTCAATTTGCTCTTTACGTATTGTTCAGGCTATAAATAGGCTCTTTTCAAAAGTTACGCGAGAAATACGCACAATCGTCGCCTACCTCGCAAAACTGGTTCCAAACGACAACAAAGGCATAAGCAACGATGGATTGTTGAACTTTGCTGGCTGGTGTAGTGCTGCTGAAAAAAGATAAGTCTATTATTTTAGTTAGTGATCGTTTGGATTTGGGTCACCCCACGTTGTGTTTAGGTTAGTATAAATAAATACTACTATTTAGTCTTATAAATCACCACAGCTCATTATCTTCAGCGTTATCGGTTTTCGTTTCTGGATCTTTAGTTGTCTCTGTGATATACTTACTTGCGGCATACTATTTTGGGAGTGTATATGAGCGTGTACCATGTACGGTAGCTCATCTCTCATCGTGATGGTGGGACATAGTAGACAAATTAGAGAGAAAACAAGGAGGTATTAGTATTAGTTATATGTAAACAAACAAAACAAAAGAAGAGAAGAGGAAAGAAGAGCAGACAAATAAAAAAGGGATGAAGTAGATAACAAATAAAAGAAACGTAGGCAGATTATTAGAAAAGGCATTATCCGAGACTCGGCAATCAAATCCCAAGTAACAATCCAAATGTTAATTGGTTTTATTCATGTTTTATGGTGGTTTTATCAAAGCATGGCTGAGTCTATGTGGTTTTATCATTGCTTTTTTCAAGTAAACTTAGTCTCATATCATTGATATTTCTGAAGAGTGCTTCAAGAATACTTGTAGAAGCCTCCATAAAACTCCATCTGTTGTATGTGTGATTGACCTTATTAACAGTTTTAAGAGACACTTCAACTCCCTATCAAGCCTTCTTTTTAAGCTTTCATAAAACTTGAGAACGGTTTTGAAAAAGTTTTATGGCATTCTTCTATAAATTTAATGTATTTTGAGAATGCTGGCATAAAACTTTCTTAAAACAAAAAGGTTTTAACCGAGAGTAAAAACTCTTGAGAAAGACTTTCCTAAAATACATAAACAAACTGTCAAAACTAATGGACGCGAATAGGTATACAAAGACACAAGGAAACAAAGCCGGAGAACAATCCTTCCGATGCTCAAATGACAAACTCGATGACGAGCTATTTTCTAGTCTACTGCAATTTACATACCAAAAGGTTCTAGGGGGTATAAGAAATATTCCAAATTAAATTATTCATTGCAAATCACTTTACTTCTCAATACTTTATAAAACATTTAATTACATCGCGATGTTTTCATTGTACAGTTCTACATAAGTTGTGTTGTTTAGAATAATTAATAAAATCAAGATGGAGTTGGAATTAGCAACAACAATTGATTATAAGATCTTTTCATTTGAACGTTAACATTTGCAATGTTTGTGATAGAAGCACTGAACTTATGGCGATCTTACATAAAACTTATCTGTCTTGAATATCAATCACTAATTGTATTCAAGCCCAACTGATATTATTCAAGAAAACAACAAGGTTAATTGAACTTATCACGCTCCTCCATAGTTCTGTGCAAGAAAGATTAGTCTTAACAGAATCTTGTTAGGGGTTTATTTCAAACCATTGAAAATAATGGCGATTAGTTTTGACATTCTCGGAATGTAGCCATTGACACATAAATGACAATAATAATCATTCGATTTCAGTTATGTCAACTGATTATTACCGTTCCAAATAAGGTTCTGCATTTGACAAAGGAATCTGTAAAATCCCTTTCAAAATCATAAAAAATCTGCCTGTTTCAAATTTATCACTTTGCCAATAAAATTATTATTTTTAAATAAATCAATATTTAAGCAATATCGTCGAGGCGCGTTAGATTTTTCGAACTTTTGTATTGCTTAACGACGGTAAAATAAATATAGCATGGAAAATCGCTGAACTACAAGCTCGAAAATGATCGTCTTTGTTAATATGTCCATGACCAATTTTTATTCACATCGTTATAGGTAAAGGAATACCAAATAATCGAAGAATTTATAACTCGAACAGATTTTCCATCAAGAAACTAGCTACCTATCTAGCAAAAACCGGAACCTGTGAAACAAACTTATCACGTACTGGAAGCACTCTTGAAGAGAAAAACATAACACAATGACAACTTGTCGTAGTTTTATCAGAAGTTTAAAGAGATCTTGAATGCCAATATAAGCATGTATCGATAGGAATGTCAAGTTTTAAGCGAACCTTAAAAACTAGTCTTGAGAACCTTCTTTAGTATGGGCCTCCTTCGTCTTATGATGGTTTTATGGCTGTTTTAGAGTAGCTTTGTAGAATAATTAGTTTTATGTTCAGTTTTAGAGAACTTGTCTTGAATACTTCTTCAAGTGTACCATAAAATTCATTTTGTTACTTGGGATGTCACTCCCGCCGAGATCTCATCGAAACCCCCTCCCCGCCGAGACCTACACAGCCGAGCTCGGTAGAAAAAACTAAGTGTGTAGATAGATTAGTAGGAAAATAAATAAAACTACTTTATGACTCAAAGTGCAATGAATGAGCGTTAGTTTCGGGATCATTTCAGTGTTAGAGTTATGTTAATTTTGATCCGTAATCAGTAATGCTGACCCCTCCAACATTAGTTGCAGGCAGTAGTTGTTAGATAATGCGGCACTGTAACTACTACTATTTTAGAGGTATGATTCGTCAAGTTTATACAACTCAATGTTTCAATTGAGCCAAACTATCTATCTTACAATTACAAAAGCAAACCGAAACTTACAATTATATGCAAATGCAAAATGAAACTTGACAAATCATCGTCAATCCCCTTATTACAGGGCAGGGCCTGACGATTTGAATCTAATTTAATTTTGATCAGTGAACGGGCACCATATGGTACATTTTCTCAACATGAACCTATCATTTCCAGCCTATCTGAACTATTTAATAAATGGAAGCCATAACATGGGTTACGCTCCCCCTAAGCGGGCCCTCCGCATCCTGTCTCTGTCTTATCTCAAATACAAAATGCCAATGGTATGAATGTATCTATATATATTGGTCAGGCTTCAGAATCGTCCAGTGGGCAGTGCGCTCTACACTCCAAGTTACCTTTTTTCAAATTTACCGCAAATTTGATATTTTACCCATTGAGTGTTGATTAGTCACAATGCAACATTTTGACAGAAGTTGAGGCTACTAGTGTATTAAATAATCTAGGTCCTATTTAGGATTACATCTGAAAAATCCAAATCTGGCCAACGCCCACCCTAAACCTAAACCTGTTCTAATCCACCTGAAATGACTAACGAATGGAAGACTTTGACTACCCAGCCATGCAATAGTCTCATTCCGTGCCTTATGGCAACTTGATGATTCTATTGCGCTCATCTTCTTGCACCACCCAGGGGAGACTTGGTCCTGTACCCAATGCTTAACTTATCTCCTTTCCACTCAGCTACTCGCAATTTCTTGTGATATAGTGGGTGGAATATTATTATATGAGACAATTCAATGCAGACGTCTTTCCAAATTTGGCAGATCGACAGGTAATCGGTGAGTTACCACGATAGTTGCTATTCAACAACTCGACAACGTCCCATCGTCAACGCCTGCTATGAGAATTTCACATTGCAGACGCCAACGAAATGACGTCATCGAGCTATCGATCAACTACCCTGGTTATCGCCTGGTACCTTATTGCACGATGCTAGGAGGCGAACCGGAAGAATCGATGAGCTACCTCCCCCTAAATCTTGAAAACTTTGTCATGTAAACTTCAAACATGTTGTAGTTCGAGATATCATATGCTATTCTGTAAATTGTATTGTTTTATTTAGGAATTTCTAAGTTCACTCTATCGCTCTATAACTTTCAATCCAAAGACCCACTTGGCTCATTGCCCGTCGAAAAATGTACATGTAACTTAGAAAAAAAAATAATTCTGCAGCTTTTCAATTTCGTTATTCACAAAATTATCTAAAATTTGAAAATGAGTTGCGGTTTGCTTATGAATTTAAAAATTAATGAAAATTTATAGTATTGCAGTAATCAACCATACCACTTCTCCTTTTTTACCATATACCTGTTTATATGAAACCGAGACAAATATGTTAGGCACTCGAGAAAAACCGAGAATAAACTTGGAATTTAATTTCTTAATTCCACTGGCCAACCTGAACGCCATTTCATGTGGGATTATCATATTAATCTATTCCTTATACAAATTACTATTTTCAGGTTTGTGTATCACCACTCCCCACGTAGACGAAAATACACCGAAGAAACTGTTATTGGGTCTTGCCGGGAAATTTCAGGATTATCAGATTTCATGAATTTCCCGAAAATTCAGTCTCAAAAGCCTCATTTGTTGTTTGTATTTTCATGCAAACTTGAGGGTCAACAACTTGCATTCATGCAAACTTGAGGGTCAACAATGATATATTATATCATCCTGTCCTATATTTAGTGTCAAAAATGAAATAGTGAAAATTTAATATTTCGTTCTTGAGCATGAGCATGAGCATGATTAACCGCCCGAAGATGTAACTCCGTTATTGTCAGATCAGTTGTAATTGCACAAAGAACCAATAGACGTTACATGGGACTAGCAATGATCCTTATTGTATAAATACTGGTGATCTCAATCTAGGCAATACCAGCGCCGACCACGTCCAAATGCTGGTCAAGAAAGGAATGGTTACCCCGAGAACACATCTGCACTTTCACGACAAAATCACTGGGATGTTGGATAAAAGGGTTGGGATTGCAGCAAGATTCGTTTTGGTAAACGATATGCTGCATTAGAACTTGGGTTAGAACTCACGGTTTTCTGCTCATTAAGCAAAATCGGTCGCCACTAGACCCCTGAGCTCCTTATATCACAAAACAATAAGGATCAAGTTACCGTTCAACTTGTTGTTACTATAGGTTTTGATCCTGGTTGGTGACCTCAGCGACGATGGATCGAATGATGTGCGTTGTTCGAGTATCGGGAACACTCTCGAGTCCCTTTGAATCTCGAAGGGGGTTACGGCAAGGTGATGGACTTTCGTGGCTGCTGTTCAACATCGCGTTAGAAGGTGTGATCAGAAGAGCTGGTATAGACACGAGTGGCATGATATTCAGGAAGTCCATCCAGCTCCTTGGCTTCGCCGATGACATTGATATTATGGCACGAAACTTTGAGATGATGGTGGAAACGTACATCAGACTGAAGGCTGAAGCTAGGCGGATTGGACTTGTCATCAACGCATCAAAGACAAAATACATGAAAGGAAGATGTTCTAGGGTAGGCAATGTTAGCTTACCACCCCGAGTTCAGATTGACGGTGACAAATTCGATGTGGTCGATGAGTTCGTGTATTTGGGCTCACTAGTGACCGCCGAAAATGATACCAGCAGAGAAATTCAAAGACGCAGTATGGCAGGGAATCGTGCCTACTTGGGACTCCGGAGGACGCTCCGGTCGAATAAAAATCGCCGCCGCACGAAGTTGACTATCTACAAGACGCTGATTAGACCGGTGGTCCTTTACAGCCACGAGACTTGGACTATGCTTGTGGAGGACCAACGCGCCCTTGGTGTTTTCGAACGGAAGGTGTTGCGTACCATCTACGGTGGAGTGCAAATGGATGACGGAACGTGGAGGAGGCGAATGAACCACGAATTGCACTAGCTGCTGGGAGAACCATCCATCGTCCACATTGCAAAAATTGGACGACTACGGTGGGTTGGGCACATCGTAAGAATGCCGCACGACGACCCAGTGAAAATGGTTCTGGAAAGCGACCCAACAGGAACAAGAAGAAGAGGCGCGCAGCGGGCAAGGTGGATCGACCAAGTAGAAGGTGACCTGCGGACCCTTCGTAGACTACGAGGCTGGCGAACTGTGGCCATCGATCGAGTACAGTGGAGATGACTTCTTCGGACAGCAGAGGACAACAAGACCTTAGCCTGATTGGTAAGGTAAGTTATGGTGACCTCAGCGATGACGACAACAACTGCTCTTGAGAAAGATTTAATATGGATTTCCGGTCAACACGTCTTATCTCAAACTCAAATATTACTTTTTTACGTATCCGTCCCTTCAACCGAATTTCATAACGCGCTTTATATCATATTATTAAAAACTCCGATACTTCAATAACTGTATAATGTGAAGGAGCTTGGGATTGAACCCATGATTTTCTGCTCAGTAAGTAAAATTGGTCGCCACAAGACCACCAAGCTCCTCAGTTCACAACACAAATACGACCAAGTGAATGTCATATTAAGAAACAAGCCCGATTTAGTGTTAGCGTTAGCGTCAGTGTTGTTACGGTATACATACCTCGTACATTGGATACTAGTGACACTCTTGTTTTTTTTTTTAATTCTCAGTCAGACTGCTTTCAGGAATAATGCTGGGGAGTAAACAATGATTTCAATTTAAACAAGGATATCAAAAGCATGTCGCTATTCCTAGCCACGCCCATCTTTACTGTAACTAGGGATAGGGAAGGAAATGTTGATGCAGTACTTGCTTAACGAGAGGCCACCGACTTGGCGAAACCCTCATAATATGTGTATATGTGTCATCTCTCGACAACCGAATATCGAAAGAGTATATTCATTTTATTTAGTGTTTTTGCATTTTATGGTTCATGGTTACCGAGAGGTAAGGAATAGTTCCGATGTAATTATGATTTAAACATTTTACCTTACGGCGCTTCATACTCTCGAAACCCCGCACCCATGATTTTCTGCTAAGTAAGCAAAAACGATCCATCCGAGGGCATCGAGCATCTCAAAACTACAACGTTTTACGACACATACGTTTGGTATGTAACGAACGACAGAGATACGCGATAAATCATATAGTTTCTACGGTTGATCGTTAATTTTAAATATTCGAATGGTTCTACCAACGATATTAACGACGACGACGAAAACCGCGAATTTCTACGTTAATTGAACATTTCTTGCAAATTCACAACGTACTCAACAGGAGATTCACAAACAAAGTGTTAACTTGTGTTTTGATGTGATGTGATGAAAAGCCACCATCAGTGCAAGACTGGCCTTGGCACGTCTGTGATTTCGTCAACTCGCTGCATGAAGGGCCAAACATGTAAGAATGCAGACTCTTAGAGAATCTCTTTCCAATAGAGACATCACACAATTATCGCATTATTAGGACCTCCGACGAATATCAAAACAATCATATTAGGAAAATAATTAAAAGAATAAATTGGAACGGACTCACCAAATCGAACCATGAACGATTTCTCGTTATGATCTCCATAATCAAGGGTTGGTTAACTGAGCACGATAATAGGTTTGCCTATTCCTAGTATCAGTGATTACGTCCAATGATGAATACAAGCGAATTAACAATCTTGTTTGGCCAATCAGTTGATCGACCAGATGATGCCAGTAGAAAATGTTAATTAAGATGACTTGTGGTTGAATGCATTCAGGCTGGTAATCGGAAGAACTGACCCACTCGTAAGAAACGCAAAGAGCCGGAAAGAACAACCAAGAAGACCGGCTGTTGGTGCTAGGTCCCGAGAGGCCGACCAAACCGATCAATGATCATGATCGGCGGTTGAAGAGGTCTCGAATGGCCAATAGAGCAAACAAATCCTGGTTGAAGGAACACTAATTAAAAATTCACAAAACACAAAAAAAAAACCAACTTCCATATCTCTTTTCGAGCACAGCACACTACGATCTCTGGAAATTTAATGTCTCGTTCTTATTGATTTTCTACTTTCCTCCTGGATTTTATGCCTGGTCTTAACTTAAAAACACTACAGTAGTTAAAGCATCTTAAGGTTATGAAATAAATCATACCTTTCCAATAATGGTTTAATTAAAGCTTCAGGAAATCTTTTTTTTTAACTGATAAAAATGAAATAGTATGTTCATCCCTTTGTTTTACATAACCATCATTAAGCTCTGAAGTTAAATAAACGGATTTAGTTGTGAATTCAGTCATTCTTATGCATCTCGAAATGTTCTACCAAAAGCACCTTCTTCTTCTTCTTCTTCTTCTTCTTCTTCTCCTTCTTCGCATTTCAAGCTTATTGCATATCGCATATTAGCTTATTGCGTGCTCTCAACTTAGTGTTCTAGATGCACTTCCACAGTTATTAATTGAGAGGTTTCGATGCCTGTACCATTTTTGCATTGGTATAATTGTGTGGCAAGTCCAATTCTATGCCCAGGGAAGTCAAGAAATTTTCCAACCCGAAAAATGCCTAGACCGGACCGGGAATTGAACCCAGCCACCTCCAGCATGGTCTTGCTTTGTAGCTGCGCCTTTACCGACTGAGCTAAGGGAGGCCCCTAAAGCACCTAAGATGTCGAAAAATGGTTTAGGAAAATGTTCAAGCTCTAGACATTATTTCAAAGACCAGTATTTTGAAAAATCTTTGAAGCGCAGTAACCTTAGTATTTATCCAAATATGGAGAAAAAAATCATATCGCTGAATCTTGAGTTCTTTTCTAAGTCCATTAAATATTGGTATTGTGTTTTTCCCGGACTTGACTCTCCGTTCAAATGAAATGGAGAGTCACCTCACTAGTGATAGCGAGTCACCTTACCTCACTCGCGGCCACAAATCGGCCTTTTAAAGTTGGTATGCGGTTCAACTTTGAAATTTCTTTCAGTGTAGAACAAAATTTCCAGCACTGACTCTCTTTCTCCTTTACTCTTCAAAATTGGATCAGTGATACAAACAAGGTGAACTAAAGTTGCTAATTTGGCGTCCGTATCTTGATACAGAATATTATACATATTACTTCCAGTAAAAGTTCGGTGGATGGGTACTCGTATCAAGATCGCTTGCGTTAGTAGTCTGAACGAAGCAGCATGTTTTAAATTAACTCCTTTCAACCTTCTTAATTTATGCATCAATGTTGATTTGGGTCCCGATTGCTGATGGTATTTAGCCACCAAATATTGCACCGTGTGGCGCAAAATAGGAAAACATGGACCACGCTAAAATACACACAACGGGTACCGTCGATTTACGTTTATGAATATTCAAATCACGGCACTACTTCACGACCTCCATCATTCATTCGCCAAACACGCTCTAATCAGCCTGCCAAAAAGTCAGTCAGCCAGTCTATTTAACTTCTACATTTGTCCGATTTTCCCGTTAGTTTGACTCTGATCATTCGAAATCTAATTTCGAATTTCCCATCTGGAGGAATTGAATGCTTTGAAAATAAATTCAGCATGCGAATGGCCTCCCATCAATAAGCTCCACCAGCAATTCCAGATCGATAAATGCGAACAAATTGAACCTCACTCACCTCGCCACTTGACTTCTTCCACGTCGTGTTGATCACGTGCGCTTTCATGTAATAACAGAATGGGGGAAGCCGTCCAAATATTTGCCTTCAAAAAACGTGTAGGGAATCGCGGGAAATTTTTTATTCGCCCTCCTCGAATGATGTCATTTGCACGAATGCGAGCACATGTAGAGGTACCAACTGCCGTCGCACTCTTTTCTGAATGGCGATATCGATGATACGCATTAGAGTGCCTGTATTTAGAGTGACGCCATCGTATCCATTTTAACAGGTCTTCCGTTCGATTGGAATGACGTTTTCCAAGAAATTGACAGATAATCGATTGTTCCAATTTTGACATGTCGTCACATCTCGGCACTCTAATACGCATTACACATTTCCGATTGCCCCGGACGAAGCCGATAGAATCGATTGAAAAATTACTCTCGAAACGAAAATAAAATCATCCCTGGGGTGAGGCATAGAAGAAGGGTACCCTAAAAATAGCTCCAAAATAAAATAATACTCGATTAATTTTTAAATAGGTCCGGTATTTTTTGCGATAATGATACCGTACAATCATTAATTTAATCTTTGAACTTTCACCGTTCGCGGTTGAAATCGAATCAAGTTAATCGATTTTTTTATCAGCAAATGGACATACATAGTACCTATTTAAAAAGGACTCCAGAATACACCATATGAGCAGGTCACGGAATGTCGAACGTTGGGATTTTCCTTCCTTTTTGCTCAGCGAATCTGCAGTGTTGTTTTTAAATTCTATTTAGTGTGCTGTATGCTGTATCAGTTCGTTCCCTGTCTACTACGGTTTGCCTTTTGGCTTCATCAACCGTCATCGTCAAATATCGCATGAGCTTAGTACAACCGTTGATTGTATCGTTTTATTTTACAACAACAACAGCCAAATGGTTTGATTTCTCAAAAGATTCATCTGTAGAATTGGCTTCCATGAAAGGACGCCTGAGGATTGAGAATCGGATTGAGGAGAGGGAACCGTTCTGTAAACAAATATGTATTGAATGCATACTGGTCGGAGCTGTCGAATAACGACTGGCAAAGGAATCACCTTCCGATTCGCTAAAACCTCTTTCAAATTGATTGAAATAGCGATGTGAAAAGCATCGATGGACGGAATCGAGTTGAGTGTATATTTTACGCTTTTTTTACGATTATTTACTCCACTTGCGATGAGAGGTGGTGACGACGGTGGTGGAGAAGAACATCTGTCACGACCAATCAAATCGAAATTATCGCAAGATCGAGTGGCTGTGGTGACAACGGGTGTGATGGAGGAAAATGATGCGGATGAGGATAAATGGAATCTAGTTCGTTTACTCACTCGCTTGAATGTTGTATCCGAATGGGTGGGTGGGTTGTCTTAGGGGAAAATTATTAGTGAGAGTGATGCGATACACTCCTTTTTCCCAGTATTGAATGACGGGACACGACGCGCACGCAATGCTACAACGGTGCGGATCTAGTAGTCCGCGAAATGTAGTAGGCGTCTTTCTGTTTTGATTCTAGATCACGATGAATTGGTGTCACCACCACGGTGCGCCGGCCGTGGTAAACGTTTTGAGAGTAAACAATCACTTGCATTTGATTTCTACATCGTTCTGACATATCGTTGTGGGTTTATTCCAGAATTAATTGTTGCATAATGTTCATGTTTATTTATTTTATTTGTGTTCGTTCGGTTTCTTGGATACAATTTTTATTAGATGAATCTTGATAAGCTATATTGCGTTGCCCGCGTGATTCTACCCAGTTTAGTTTGTGAGCACTGGCTTTGCAGTCTAGGCATGTAACGGGTTTCTATTCAGTTTATTGGAAAACAACAATCCACACTGGAACCTTATGAGTAAAGATTTATTCAATGCAAACGTATCTATTCTCTCAATGAAACCCTATTGGGCATATTGCACCAGGCATGGAAAATCATATACTACGTATATTGGTACATTCATTTACATTCATTTGCCTCTAACTTTTTCCATCAACTGAATTCCGTACATTCACTGGAAAACAAAGATGGGTTCTGTTCGCTCTGGTTCATCATGCATAAGAGACACAGATTTTTCTTTTTTTTTTTTCTTTATTAAAGACCTTTTAACTGTTGTCATTCGGGTCTTGTGACTTTAGAGTTATAGTACATTATATAGATTCACTTTTGTTTTTCTTCGTTTTTTTTTTTTTTTGTTGTTGTTGGTCTACATTGCAAATCTTCACTTTTGGTATTTTTGCTGTTCTTGGTGAACCACCGATTTTATACGTTCTGAGCCGCCGCCATAGACCGCGCTGCTTTGTATGCCTCCTTCCGACATTTGTTGATTACAATTTTTGTTAGGTTGAGTGCGATGATAAAGGTCAGCATGCCTATGATGATCCACAGCTTCGCTTCATGCTGGGAGTGCATCTCCGTATGCACCTCCTGGTTTTCAATGACAGTAACCTGTTGGTCACCTATCTGCTTCACTTCTTGGTCCTTGGAGTCGCTGTTGCCCATGATGATGGTTGACTGGAGTTTGATGTATGACTATTGACTCTTTCCGATCGATGGGGATTTTTATAGCTGGCATTTTGGGTGACCGAGCTAATAAATGATGATGGCGCGATACGGTTTTGATGTTTCGACGATTTATTAAATTTGCTTAGCTAGACCAGCTTGCTAAAAGAACAGTGTTATTTTTTCCATACTCTCCCTGTCGTCCGCCAGTGCTTCCCTTAAGCTTGTTGAAATTATAATTGAAGTTCTTAGGTGATCGAGACCTGGGCAGTTTGCTATTATGTGTTTGACAGACAAACTGGAGTTGCAGAATTGGCATTTGGGTGGATTTTCCTTGTCTAGTATGTACTTGTGGGTGAGAAGAGTATGACCGATTCTAAGTCTGGTCATCATTACATCTTGTTTACGGTTGCCTGTCATGGACTGTTTGTAAGGAGTAATGACGTTTTTTATTTCACGTAGAGCGTTTCCGGTGGTATTAGTCCATTCTTCTTGCCATTTATTTAGGAATTTTTGTTTAATAAATGCCTTGGCGTCTTGTATGTCTATTGCACTTATTATTTCCGTAGTATTGAGGGATTTTTTGGCTTCCGTATCTGCCTTTTCATTTCCAATTATTCCAATATGGCTAGGGACCCAGCCAAAAGTTACACATGAATGATTGTGTGCTGCCTTATTATAGAGGTCGATGATTTCGTCTTTCCAGACGCTGGAGATTTTTTGTTTTTCCAGTGTTGTTATTGCGCTTAGGGAGTCCGTATAAATGATATATGCTCCGGCTGTTTCCTGTTGGACAATCCATTTCAGTGCTTCAATTATGGCGAGGCTTTCTGCTGTGTATATGCTGCTCAAGTTTCTTATTCTTTTACGTATAGTTAAGCCTGCAGTCACTACGCTGTAGCCTGTTCTGCCATCTTTTTTGGATCCATCGGTATATATTGCACGATGAAATTTGTATAGAGAACAATTCCGGGTTTTGAATGCTTGAACCAGTTCTGGGGGTTTTGCATTCTCTCTGCTTAGGTGCCAGAGGTGCTTATCTATAATAATTGGTTTTCTATTCCAGGGTGCTATTTTTGGTACCGTTAGGAACTTAATCGTGGGTAGTGTTAGGTCAATACTGTTCATCACATCAGCTGCCCTTGTTTCCGGTGTGTTGGGGTCTGGGCTTCGTGATTCATTCCACATTTCTCCGGAACTGTAGCTGCTATGATCCTCTGTGCGGGTATCGGTTTGAGGTGTGTGGGGAAAGCTTTCCGGAGTTGCTCTCTTTTTGGCAAAATGTGTTACTAATCTTTGGTTGAGTAATGTTTTGAGGTTAGGGATGCCTGTCTCCGCTTGAATGCTGATGATGGGACTTGTTCTGAAAGCTCCACATATTACTCTTAGGCCTTCGTTATGCACTGTTTCAAGTCGTTGTATACAGGTTTTGTTGATGGATGTTATTGTTGGTGCGGCGTACTGCAACTTTTCCAATACTGTAGCTTTGTATAATTGAGTAAGTGTTTTAGTGTCACCACCCCATTGTCTGGCTGCGATGTATTTTAGAATCTGTACTCTTTGTAAACAGGATGATCTCGTTTCTTCTACATATTCTCTGAATTTTAAATGTTGATCAAAAATTACACCCAGTATTTTGTGGTGTTTTTTATGTTAAATTAATCGTCCATTCAGTATTAGGCCATCAAGGTTCGTTGGTTTTCTGCTTTTAGGGTTTCTGAAAATTATTGTTGCACTTTTTTTCCGCCGAAATTTGGAATCCTGTTTTCATCTCCCAGTAGTGTATTTTGTTTAATGTGGTTTGTAATAGATGTTCTGTTATTTTGGCGTTTGTACCAGTTGCTAGAAGGATGACATCATCTGCATAGATTAGTATTTTTACTCCGTCTGGGATGAAGCTGGTTATCGTGTTTATAGCAATTAAGAACAGTGTAACACTCAAGACCGATCCTTGGCATAGTCCAGTTTCCATTTCTACTTCGTCAGAGTATTGTCCATTGATTCTAACTTTGAAATGTTTTGTTTTGAGAATTTCGTGGATATAAGCCAGTAATTTTCCTCCAACCCCTTTTTGGGATAGCTCGTTCAAGACTAATCGTCTCCAGGTTGTATCATAGGCCTTTTTGATGTCCAAGAAAACTGCTTGCGTAATCATTTTTTTGCTCATAGCCGTTCTAATGAATTCTTCGGTCATAGTTAGATGGTCCGTAGTCGATTTGCCTTTTCGAAAAGCATATTGATGTTCATACAGGTGGTTTTGGGACTCTAAGATATGGACCAGACGATTGTTTATCATCCTTTCAAAGATTTTGCCTAAGCAGCTATTTAGGTATATTGGTCTATAATTATTTGGGTTTGATCTTTCGCCCTTGCCTTTGTAAATGGGTACTACCGTTGCTGTTTTCCAAAGGGTTGAATAGTAAGCTTCGTTCCACATCCTGTTGAAGGTATTTATAAGGATCCGTTTACAGTCTGGTGGAAGGTTTTTGATCATCATGTTATGAATGTTGTCAGGTCCTGGTGATGTTCCTTTGAGGTTTTCCATTGCTGCTTCTAGTTCAGTTTGATTGAAGGGTTTGTTATACTCATCAGCTGGATTTTCAGGTACGTTTAAAGGTATTTCTTCCACAGATTTGAGTTATTCACAAAATTAGTAGCTTATATCAAAACCTACGAAAGCTTCACACATCATTTTATGGAATAAATTGCAAAATAATGTATAGGAATAAGAGGCAAATTAATGTATATGAATGCACGAAATGAATGTAAATTAATTTCCATGCCTGTATGGCACGTAACGGAATTAGGTTCAAAACAGGCCATTCGGAAATTTGTTCATGCTTTTCATACCAAAAAGCACACAAAGAGGGTCGGTGGACTATTTCTACACGGAGCTGAAAAACTACCCAAAATTAAGTACTTTTCCCTCAATTCCCGGGTTCAGCCCAATAGTCCAAATTTAAGTAATTCGCATATAGTAGTTTCGTTAAATGGAACCAGCATAAAATACTTACTCTTAAGTATATTCTACCAAAAATTAAGTTTAATTCACGTAAATTTGAGAATATGCAATTTACTCAAAAGTAACTTATTGGGCTGAACTATATCATTGGGTCGAATCTCTAGTTCCTTTTTTGACAATTATATCGGGTGCAAGTGAGAGGCTTAACTCAACATTAAGTAAAAAGAACTCAAAATTTGGGTGGTATTTTTCTCCGTGTAGTAGAACGTTTAAAAAATTCAATTTTTCTTAAGATAGCCATGGGTATGCAAACAACAGACAGTTTAATTAAAGAACTTATTATCTAGCTCTAAAAACGTCACACATAAAGAGCAATTCTTACTGCAACCGGCCCATTAGTGTTTTGAGGTTCTAAGATATTGGATGATTCAAATTAATTAATAGTCAACGCTCCCTTACTCGATATTCTGTATCTTAATATTTTCCCTAAGTTAATGATTTTCAAAGTCCTTTGAATGTTGCAAGCATGCTTCTCCCCTGGCTCGATGTGATATGTTTTGTTTTATTTCCCCCAAGCGAAAATGATTGATATTTTTCGATAATTTTAGATAAAGTCGTAGTAGTAAATTGATCATTGCGATTGAAAGTCGACCAATAAAACATTAAATATTAGTTCCAATTTCAAATGAAAACCACAGCTAAACACAGTCAACTCTCGGTTCGTCGATACTGAAGGGATCATTGATTTATAGGATTATCAACTTTTATAATTAAAAACAGTTTTATTTCAATCGTGACTAATTTTACGAATAATCCAGAATTATATCATTTACTATGAATATCTGTTCCTATTTATCCAAACGAATTCGAACGATGGTTTAAGAATCCATTTAAGGGAGTTCTAAGTAGCTATTTCCAAAAATTGCACCAATATGAACAAAAACACGCACATAGGACTGGCAATTCCTAAAATATAATTTGTCGTATCAAAAGTTCTGGTTCTGTCTCGCGTTGCTTTCCACTGAAATTCAGTTGGCTTTTGCGCTTCTGTCTTCTTGGATATTAAGGGGGCTTTTGATTCAGTATCGGTTGAAGTCCTTTCAGACAAACTCCACGCTTGTGGCCTTTCTCCATTAATTAATAACTTTTTGTACAATTTGCTGTCAGAGAAACATATGAGCTTTTCTCATGGAAACTCTACAGCTTCACGATTTAGCTACATGGGTCTCCCCCAGGGCTCATGTTTAAGTCCCCTTCTGTATAATTTCTACGTCAGAGAAATTGACAATTGTCTAAGGGACAACTGCACGCTGAGACAACTTGCAGATGACGGAGTAGTGTCTATGACAGGACCCAGAGAGGCCGACCTGCAAGGACCCTTACAGGATACCTTAGACAATTTGTCTACTTGGGCTATCCAGCTAGGTATCGAATTCTCCACGGAGAAAACTGAGTTGGTCGTTTTTTCTAGGAAGCATAGCCCAGCACAACCGAAGCTTCAACTTTTGGGTAAGCCGATCACTCATTCCATGTCTTTCAAATATCTTGGGGTCTGGTTCGATTCAAAATGCACCTGGAGATCCCACATTGAGTGTCTGAAGCGGAAATGTCAACAAAGGATCAATTTTCTCCGAACAATTACTGGAACGTGGTGGGGAGCCCATCCGCAAGATCTTCTAACGTTGTACCGGACAACGATTTTATCGGTTTTAGAGTACGGTAGTTTCTGCTTCCAGTCGGCGGCTAAAACGCACATCATCAAACTGGAACGGATCCAGTATCGCTGTCTTCGTATCGCGTTAGGATGCATGCATTCGACTCATACGATGAGTCTCGAAGTGTTAGCGGGCATGTTGCCACTCTCTGATCGGTTTTCGGAATTATCCCTCAGGCTCCTCACCCGTTGTGAAATTATGAACCCACTGGTGATTGCAAATTTTGAGAAGCTTCTTGAGCTAAGCCCTCAAACTCGTTTTATGTCATTGTACTACGTGTACATAACACAGGATGTCAGCCCTTCGCAGCATAATCCCTATCGTGTTTGCTTCTCCGACTTCGACAGTTCTGTTCATTTTGATTTATCCATGACGCAAGAGATTCGCGGAATCCCAGAGCATCATCGTTCCATGATTGCTCCGTCAATTGGCGCTGCAAAGTTTGGCCAAGTTAATTCCGCAAGATCGTTCTTCACAGATGGATCACTAATAGAGGCGTCCGCTGGTTTTGGTATTTATAACGAATTTCATAGCGCCTCTCGAATGCTTCATGCTCCTTGTTCCGTATATGTTGCGGAACTGGCGGCAATACATTATACGCTAGAAACGATCGCCTCACTTGCACCAGATCATTATTTTATTTTTACGGATAGTCTCAGTTCTGTCGAGGCTATTCGTTCTATGAGGCCGGTAAAGCACTCCTCGTATTTTCTCATGAAAATACGAGAGCTTCTGAGTGCTTTATCTTTAAGATCTTTTGTCATCACCTTTGCATGGGTCCCATCTCATTGCTCGATTCCGAACAATGAGAAGGCGGACTCGCTTGCAAAGGTGGGCGCTATGGAAGGCGATATTTACGATCGACAAATCGCCTACGACGAATTTTTCTTCATTTATCGTCAACAGTCACTCGCCAGCTGGCAAAATAAATGGAGTGAAGGGAGTTTGGGACGATGGTTATATTCAATCATCCCTAAGGTGTCGAAGTGTCCTTGGTTCAAGGGGTTGGATGTGGGTCGAGACTTCATTCGTATGATGTCTCGCCTCATGTCCAATCACTACTCGTTAAACGCTCACTTGTTCCGTGTTGAGCTGGGGGACAGTAATCTCTGTGAATGTGGACAAGGTTACCAGGACGCAGATCACATTATTTGGTCATGTGCTGAGCACCGTGGAGTCAGATCCGAGTTGTACGATTCCCTTCGGGCTCGAGGTAGACAACCTAATGTTCCAGTTCGGGATATTTTGGCTAGAGGCGATCTGGAGTTTATGCAACTCATATATGTTTTCTTGAAGAATATTAACCATAGATTGTAAGTTTGATTAACCTTGTGTTTAGTTTGTGTTTTGTATGTGCGTGTGTATTTTTTTTTTTTTTGTAGATTTGTTTCTGTAATAATTGTATAATTACAGAGTTGATATAACGTCGATAGGATTAAGTATATGATCCCGATCCAAACAATTGTCATCCACTAGCCTCGAGAAGACCGCGAGTAATCGGTTCCAATCCTTTAATTTTAGATGTAAGACATTTATAATGTATAAAGAAAATGATAACTTGGCTCTGTAAAGTTTATTCGATTAAGCCTGTACAAATAAAGTAATTAACGAAAAAAAAAAAAGTTCTGGTTCATGATAGTTTTTGGCCATTTGCCTCAATGTCGCCCAAAAAATGCTGGATGTGTATGGTTTCTTCGCGACAAAATCTGGGCACATAAGATTTGAAATAAAACTAATTTGCTGTCAGTTTAATCCAGCATATTTTATTTATTTATTTGTGCATGGTTAATCATTAAAAAACATCTTCTCATCACTCAATTAGGCTGCATCCAAAATTGATGAACTTTTGAGTTTAATCCAGCTATGAGAGTCAGTGCAGACATTTCTGCAACCGATTTTGCTGCTTTTATCCAAGATTTTCGAAATTTTTCAAAAGTTGTTGCTTGTTGTTTGCGTTGCGAGAGCTCTCGCTTCACAAGAGCCCATAATATCGCTCTATAGGACGTAACTTTGGGTAGGTAGATTCGCCTCCTTCGGTACAACATGGATTCCATTCGCTTCATTTCAATTTCGTCAAATATTCGTGACACAAATTACGAGCACGTGTTTTGGCCATAACATTCTGCTTATCATTGTGGCTCGGCACAGTTATCACCTTGAATGACTTCATTCCATGTCGATGCTTCAAAGTATGCACGAAGGTTGGCGACATTTTTATTTTACGAGCAACAGTACGTACCGAACGATCTGGCCTCCTCCGTAATATTTGTTTCACGTTCAGGTCTTTCTGGTGGTTCCTCAAATCCGTTTTTGTTCCGCTTCCGGTCTTCCTAGCTATTGTCAAACGAGTATCAAATAATTTTAAAACGCTGTGAACAGTGCTTGCAGGAAAACCAAGCTTTTTGGCAAGTTTTCTGCTCAAGAGATCCGAATTTTCATTGCGGCCGCAGACAATTGCTTTTCGGACTTGCTCTTCTTTCGACGCCATTTTCGACCAAGCTCTTTTAATGTTGAAAAAGGTTGTATTTTCAGAAAGAACAGACATACGTTCACCACTCTACAAAATATTTCACTCGTTGATGCGATATTTCAGGAGATGTGTGTGTTTAGGAGTGTCCAGCTTTTGTCGCGAACAAGCCTTAGTCAGAAATTATTGAATATGAATGAGATTTGATCTACCGCACAGCTGGTGTTGCTTCAAGACTTTTTGTATCACTTCTCTGGCACTATCGCCCTGAGTTAGGGATGCCAAATTTGAAGATATGCATTCACTTTGAAGACATTCTTAATCCCACGGAGACTTTTATTTTCAGCAGACATTTTGAAGACATGTGACGACACTTGGAGATTGAAGTAGATTTGGTTCCATATTTTAAGAAGCTTTCAAAAAATTATTAGTATGAGCAGATTTCAAAATATAGGGGCAGAATTTTGAATGTAGTGATCGTACATATTTCACAGGAAGTTCTCTGCCGGAGTCTTGAATAAAAATTCTTCATGTCTGAAGTTTTAAATGTGTACAAATTTCGAAGTATCGGAAATTCTTTTGAAGCTCAGATCTCAAAAATTGCCAGTGCATCGAAGTTTCGAAAAATTGTTTGAGTTCAGTATTTAGAAAATTTTAAAATAACTCTAAAATTCTAGGAAGTCTTCGGCCATTCGCAGTGCTGAGTTTCAAAATTTCTTCAAGCTACTCGACAGTTTTAAAATTTGAAACTATCAAAAATGAAACTGCAACACGATCAGCGCAACGCACAGTTTTAAAGGGTGTTTGGTATTCATGTGCGTGTGCAAATTTTGTTTGCTTAGGTGATTTTAGTACGACCGGGGACGGTGATTCTGATTCAAGAATGTTTCCTGGAACAAGATGATTACAACAACGTAATCCATTCAAAGTTGTTTTATGTTACATCATACGCGAATTTTGCGATTTTCAGAGTTGGTTGGAAATGCTATCTAATATGAAACTTTAGTGTGATAATTTATTAGCTAGAGAATGGTCTTTAGAAGAGGGTAGGTAGATAAGTTCCGTTAGAGTACGGCAGTATGAAAATTGAATAGTAGTTTAAAATGAGCGAAGGGCCATTAATGCGACAGTACAAAGTCAAGGCGAGAGCAGCCGTCAACAATGCTGATGATGGTACAGCACGCAACAACCACCCTACTGCTTTCTCTCTGAGATGACCACGTTGGTCATGACGAGAGAAGCAACACAATAGTTGGGTAAAGAAGAATTGCATTTTAACACACCATCGACTGCAAATGCTTTCGGCAACCCCACGTTGCCCCGCTTTACGTAGTGATGAAACGTCGCAAGAACTATGCCACAGCCGCAGACAGTAATGAGTAAAGGCAGACGCTCACTTTTTGCCTGTAGATTTGAAGACATGCTTCAAATCTCCGCGTACATCGTACGGGTTAGGCAAAAGGTGTGCGTTTGACTTTGTACTGTCGCATTCATGGCCCTTTGCTCATTTTTAACTTCTATTCAATTTTCATACTGCCGTATACTGCCAACCAACTCTCAACGTAATCCAGTTCGAACCACTATAAAAGGTCCTGGACGATTCTGTTGTTAAAACATGCAGGGTGGTCACTTAACCAGGATGTCTTGGAAAAAATATACAGAGATGTGTTTGGAGAACTATGAGCACCTGAAGGCTTTGCAATAATGTGTAAATGTAAGGTGTAAAGTGTGATGTATAACTAACATGATTAACAATAAAATGGGATTAAGAGAAAAATTAAAGAAAGATCTCACCCGATATGTTGCAAAGAAATCCATGACATCACGATGATTTCGAAGAGTTTCAATAGATATGCTGCAGCTACTTCTTCAACCGGTGTTAAAAACTTACTCAGCAAAAACAGCACTCTCGGCTTTCGGTTCTCACACAGCAGTGCAAACTCCATCAACCACGAAATACACTCTAGCTGCTCCAACTAGAGGGATCTCAGCAGAAAAAAGGACTGCATCCACTTTCCATCACCTCGCGACGCCAGCTCCTCACCGGCCGAATCAACTCGCGACCAACGCCGAAATCAGAACCAAAAACTCCAGCGACAGAAAACCCACGCGTCTAATAGCGCCCACGGCACACTTCGATTGCATTTCTGAAACACAACCTCAACGCACAAACACGACGATGACAACATTTGTCCGGGAGGCGGAACGCCAGCACGCACAAACAAAGGGGAAGACAAAATGCACACACAGAACACGGCACGAGCTGAACTGCTCTCGTTGAAAGCCAAACGCGAACTAACCTGGAGAATTTCTGATCCTGAAGTATAGAAGTTTTTGAAAACCTGAGCACCCGAAGCCCTTTGAAATCATTTCTGAGACATCTGCTATCATGATAGAATGTTGAAAAGTTGAAGATCTTCCGAATAATAGTTGATCATTCAGAAGTATAGAAAATATATCCAAAGATTTTTTTTTTTTTTGAGAGTTGGTCTGATGTGGTCTGATTATCTGAAGGTCTTTGGAATAATTTCCGAGTCACGTGGTATCAGATAAGAGAATATCTGAGAGACGCAATTTGAATTGATGGACACCTCCAAAATAGTACCTATTTAACCTGAAGGCATGCAAAAATATCCTGAGGATTCAATGAAGATCTCTGATCACCTGATGGCCTTTGGAATAATTTCTGACGAAGTGGTATCATAATAGAATATCTGAGAGACGTGATTTGAATTATTGGACAGTAGAAGATCTTTAGAATAATTGATGAGTATTGAAAAAATATCCAGAGAAGTTTTTGTAGATCTCTAATCACCTGAAGATCTTTGGAAACATTAGGAGTCATCTGGTTTCTTGAGATGCGTTTTGACGTAAAGCAAATTTATTTGCTCGATCATTTTGTCGACTCCGAACAATAACAGAATGCGATTTCGTTTCGTCACCTCGTTTCCTCCTGGCTGTCGGACATCTGTCAAATTTTGAAGCTATATTTGTATAGAAATTTGAAACAGAGTTTCATTCGTCTTTCAAATCCACTCATGAATAAAACAGAATTGTCGAGCAATTGCAAATATGGTGCACACTAAGGACTGTTCATTAATGAAAGTAGACACATGTTTCGCAAAGGAAAATATTTATTTTCGAACAAATTCATAAGTTTACTTTATATAAATGAAAATCAACATACATATGACCGATTCCACGTGAGTTTGAATGTTTACTTTTCATTTCTGAAGAACGCTTGGACTTTTCTCTTGATACCGCCCATTAGATTCTGCACAACTTACTTCTTAGCTTTTCGTTGTGCTGCAGACCAAATTTTCTTGAAGCAGTCAACAGAGCTAGCTTCTCTTCCATCTTTCTTTAGATGCCGTTTAATTATTGCCCAGTATCTTTCGATAGGACGCAGTTCAGAGCAGTTTGGGGGATTTTGGATTTTGAGCATCTCCAACGTAGCAGAAGCATAGTGAGCTGATGTCAGATCCGGCCAAAACAATGGAGGATCCGTATACTTTCGGTAGATGGGTAGAAGTCGTTTTTCGGTGTATTCTTTTCTGTAATTTTCACCATTGATACGTTGTGAAATACGAAGAATTCTTCAAGCCACAGGAGCAAATGGCTTGCCACACGAAAAGCTTTTCTGTCCTCTGCTCAGCGTTGAAAAATTGCGGCCCGGGAAGTGTACTGGTATCCAATATGACGTACGTCTCGTCGTCCATAAAAATGCACCGGTTCGGCTTTTGAAGGAGAACGTCATACAAGTTCCATGACCGTATTTTCGAAGAAGCTTTCTGTGCTTTTGGGTGCTTTTTGCTTCTTGTAGGCTTTTACGTTTTTTGATATTCTACACAGTTCCGACGCTAATGTCCAATTTTTTGGCAATTTCACGAGCGGAACACGGTTTATGCGATTTCAAAAGGCGTACTGCTGCCAGCTCCTTTTTCTGGTCCGATTTCATAAAATCTTCATGCGAACACGTTTCTCAAAACTTTTTAAAAATCTTGAACATTGTAGATTTACTGCACTTCACGCTTTTTGCCAATTCTCGAAACGACAACTTTTCGGAAAACTATTTGTGCAGAATTAATCTGCGATTTGATAAGCTGATTCACAATTTTTCGTTACGTTTTAACCCTAAACCATTGCTAAAAAGGTGTCCACTTTCGTTAATGAACAGTCCTTAGTACTCGAATAATGAAATTGCAACTCAGCATTGCGAGGGGTGCGTTTCTGTTCTAGTTTAAAATTGAAATAGTCCATATAAAATACAACAGCATTGCGAACTGCCTTAGACATTTGATTTATTTTAAATAAGCAATGTTAAAAAGTTCAGCATTTTGCATATTTCCACCTTCGGGATATTCATATAAGAACTTAATTTTTTTTAAGTTAAATCGTATCTAAAGTCTCAGAATCTTATTTTTTTTGCCATGTCAGATTTACCTTGGAAACTTTCAGAGAATTTCTTTAGAGATGCGGCTCGGCAGCTTAGTGGTTACCGTTTCTGCTTACTGAGCAATAATGGTGGGAAGGTCGGGAATTCCATCCCAGCCCGTCCCTTTTTTTTTCTTTTTATTATGCCTTAAAACAAATCTACTTTACCAACCCAGCCGCATCACTTACCACAGTGAATCCAGATAAAAAATAACCTGACCCAGACTAACACAACTTTTCCTTCCAATGACATTCGTAGAGACTCAGAGGCAGTCTTGTAAGCGGTCACGGTAGTCGACACATTTTCTGTGATAATCGACTGCCTTTGCCTCCGACAGTTGCAAGACAAGCTATCAAATTACAGTACCAAACTAAAATGTCATATGACAGGCTCTGTCATACGACACTGTCGCCGAAGACCGTCACGGATGTATGTATTTTAGTTTTTCTGATAATAAGAGCTGCTGATGTTGCGCGTGTGTGAATTCTGAAAATAGCAAGCAATGATGTCTTAGTAATAACATTTCTGATCAGAAATGGTTTAATTTACACCAAATTGAGGAATTAGAACGAAATCACACATGTAATATGACAGTTATTTGATAATTTTCTTTTTGCTCGAATGTTATTCTACCGTTTGTGTTGTGTGAGAGAGACGATGGTAGAGCATGAGTGTACGAATACAAACAGACTGTCACGCACGACAACGTAGCGACTGTTTCAACTCCTGCTCAAAGGTAAACACGGTATCTATAACAGCGGTTGTCATACTAATCATCCTTCCCCTTCCCAAAAGACCGTGTGGATGTGACCGGCGTCGGTGCTGATCTATAAATAGCTTTTTTTCCTTGTTTTCTATTATTTTCAAAGTCACGGTGTCAAAATCGACCCCGGGCCAAAACGAACACGTTTTTGTGGATTTGATGCCACCGTGTCAACATCGAACGGGTACTGTACACACACACTACTAAAAAATCAAGTGCCAACACGTGCAAACAGCGCATATGACATAAGAAACAGTTTAAAGAATCAAGGAATTTAATTCAATCAAACGCACTTTTCGTCGAGTTACGTATGTTTCAGTTTCGAAATACGACAGAATTGTTTACATTCCGTGATGTACGTCAAAGATGAATAACGTTACGTGTAAACGTAGTTATTTCCAATTATGTATGATAAAATCAGCGAGGTTTTGATTTTGCCAAAACATTGAAAATCTTGAACCACATATTTGCGTGAAAAATAGTTATACATTTTTATTAACCTTTCCTGCAGGAACAAAATGACTTTCAAATGTTGTTAGAACCCACAGACGAATCATTCAACGGTGATACTTTTGATGGTGTTAATGGCTTCCACATAATAAAACTCAATTTCATCTACCATGACTACGTCATTCGCTCCTTCTTTCACACTTTTACACCTCTCTGCGCAGTAATCAAACTTTAATGGGAAAAACATTTTGTCATGCAATGCATAATTGATTGCTTAATTCAGTCAAAGAGTTTCATTCGCATTTACCCTGTGGCGCCATCTTTCGGAATCGGAAATGGAACCTAACATCCCAGAGACTTCAAAAGTATTCCTCCTAATGAAGTTACCCAATTCACTCGCATTTTCAACCTGCCCTCCATCAAATATTCACACAACTACGAGACAGGAAGGCAGCCAGGCACAGTCATCGTATACATCCGGTGTTTCAGTCGCATATGATATGTATCTCGTATTCAATTTGCATCGATCGTCGGCATGCTACGTTAAAAAAAATAATCCGGTCTAAATAACAGTAGGCGATTGACATAGCAAGGATAAAGGGCTTCTCGACTCCTTGCATACATGAAAGATATAAAAATGAAACGGCTCAAATCAACACTTTTCTCTACCCGGCTTCCGCCTTTGCCATATTTTTGATTGCATGCCAATGGGGAAAAACCATCATCGTCCTCGTACACCCATCATCTATGTTCATTTATGCAAATGGATGGATGATGGTGTCACATACACACACATACATCCCCAATGTTGTTCATTTTCATTCACTCTGTTGCTCAACTCGATTACAGTTGATGACTTCGAATAATTCCACCCCCCTTCCCTTGTTTCAGATTGTTTGAAGAACATGTAGAACTGCTAGATATGTTCGCCAGTTTTAAGGAGCTCAAAACGAGAGAAGAACAGGCAACGTCCGAAGAACTGGCAGAACATGCCAACAAGGTGATGAACACGCTGGACGAGGGAATCCGCGGCCTGGATGATCTGGACACGTTCTTCGAGTTTATCCACCAGGTGGGGGCATCCCACAGGCGGATACCCGGTTTCAAACAGGAATACTTCTGGGTAAGTAAACAAACAAACGAAGCAGGTAACAAGTCAAACTAAACAAACTAAAACCATCCAACATACAATTGTGGCACACGGCTAGCGATGTGCTGCTAATGAGATGCCAGCAGGTGCCACAGCTCAGCGCAAAGTAGTTTGACGAGAAAGTTGCTCTTCCTATTTCGTCCTGTGGCGTTGATAGATTTTGTGAGGGGGGGGGGGGAGGTTTGGCTGGTTTATGTTTGTTCAAGGTTAGTACTTTTTTGGACCATAGGATCGGATTTGTAAATGGAACGTTACCATTTCAGAAGTTTCATCACATGATTGGCCTAACAAGCGATATATCTAATAATTTTTCCTTGTTCAAATAAATGGATAAATTTAGATTTGAAAAATCCATCCAGTCTACATACGCCCCTGGCCAGTGCTGTATACTTCCTTTTGTAGTGCTTACTGTGAAGACGCACGCGCTTGGAATCAACTCTATCCTAATTTAACTGGGTCCGGGAATTGCGGCTCTAATTCCAGACTCGTGTAAAATTAACGGAAGTTAGACGCTTTTTGAGTGCCGTACGGTGGATGAGCAAGAGCGTAGGTCGGGTGGAGGTTATGTTTATCTTGGAAATCTCTCTTGATGCCAGGATTAGGAATAGCGTGTCATTCATGTGTGATTCGCGAGAACTTCGGCCCAACCTTCAAAACCGTTTCCTACATTGTACGTGCATTGTTGTCAGTCACAATGCCAACCCGAATGTAAACTATTTCCATTATATTGCGGTATGCGGTGAAAGAGTTAAATGCGTGCAAGATATTATGGTATGTTGAAAATGTAATTTACATTTCTGATTCCAAGCGATTAACTTTTGTTTTGGGATCTTGAATACTCCTTGCCGGGAACAGAACCTGTTTACTGATGGGTGGCTCTATGTTAATATGATTAAGAAACTATAAACTTAACGGCTTCGGTTGTATGGTAGTAATTAGATGGAATCATCTTATGCGTTTGCCGTCAATCGATAAAAAGAAAGTAAAAACTATTAATCAAGGAAAGTATTTTACGATTTCAAATTTATGAGTTGGAAAATTTGACGACTATAACTTTTGCACCAGCGATTTTGGATGATAGAGCAATGGAACTGCGAAGCGAGATGAGTCAACAATAATTAAGTGAACATCTTCAGAAAACTTTCGCTCCTGTGAGAAACGTCAAGGAAATTTAGCATCTCTGAGTACGAAAACTAATAATCGTTTCAATTTAATTAAAGGAAAAATTTCACACATTCCAATAATATCTCTCATTAATAACATTTCAAATCACCAATGCCGAACGTCCGTCTCGCATTTCGCACACCTTCTACTGCAAGAGTGAACCGCTTCCATGGAGACGCATCGTTATCCACTCTTACACCATGGCAACAAACCGAAGCAATCCTCACGAATAGACAGTTCTCGCACCTGTCGGATATAAACACGCTATTTCCAAACAAAACCCTGCTGCCCGCAAGCACTGGGCAATAAAAGAAGGAAATCTTCATTGTTTGTTGCGTGCTAGAACAACAGTCAGTGTTCAGTTATCCGATCCCCAACCCAGCTGAGCGTTTTTGCCTTCTACTGTCCGTCCATGTTCAGCAAAGGTAATACCTACTGCGAACAATGTCGGTTTCAGCGATGAATGTAATAACACAAAATAAAAATGATTATAATGTAGATGTGCGAAGCCTCAGTAGTCGGGGAAGCAGACGGAACGAACCTCACCTAGGTGACGGTAATTAGAACCCTCCCGTGGGGAAACTGATCCGTGCGACCATTATGAGTTTATCTTTTCTTTGTTCGAAAGTGTTGTCCTTTAACCTATCATTTAAACAGGTGCTGCGCTGAAAAGGGGCAAATGTCGACAGCAGAGCTTTCAATATTGTTTGTTAAAAGTGGAGCATTTATGTAATTTTTAAATTATTCTAGTTTGAGTTTGAGTTTGATAGAAGACGGCTTGCGAACTACGAATGATATCAATTCATGTAATTTGAAATATTTTTAAGGGTGTCCGACCATTTCGTCGAATGCCGTTTGGCCGAATACTTGAGAAGACTTCATCCACTTTCGAACTATACCAATACGGGAGATCCATCCAGCTGAGATATCCCGACGGCCGAATGAAATTTCTGCTATATACCAAGTGGTAGATTTTGGCTTCTTTTAAGAAGGTTACTAGTGCTGCCGAGGCCGGAGTATCATTCCCGAGCAGATCCCTGATGCTGGGAGTTAAGCAGAGCGACTCCCGAAGATTTTGGAACTCCGGGCAGTTGCACAGGATGTGTTCGACGGTGTAGGGTACCCCGCAGATGATGCAGCTTCTGCGGAACAGCAGGCCACCATAGCCTCGAAATCACGCGTTGATCCTCTCAGGTTGTCCAGTTCGCTCCATGCTTCAGTTGACTCTTTGAATTTGAAAAATGTGGAACGCTTCACGATTTTGCGTGTCATCCTTGCGCAGGGGCCATACCAATCTTCTCAGTATCGTTCTAATTTTAGTATATGTTCAACCGAAGTTAGGTCGTGTCAAAATGACGGGAATAGTTAATAGTTAAGATTTCACGAAAAACGATATTCTTTTAAACAAATGCACAGTGTATTGTACTGGTAATTAATGATTCATAAACATGGTATTGCCTTTTTGCATCACAGTTGGTTCCATTCCGATGAGTGCACAGTAGGCTCTGACCGAGAGCCGAGGTTTTTGCTTTCGCTTTTCGCTGTCATGAATTTCGTGTTTTCCGAATATCTGTTTTTGGTGTAGTGAATGCGGGAAAATGATTTTAATTTGATCTTGATTTATAGTGAATATATATAATATATAGCTGCCCAAACAATTTCCATCGTGTTGCTACCGCGCTGCGTTGTATAGGGTTGTGCTTCAGTCGTTTTTTTGTGCTCCGCCCGCGCACCAGGAGGAAGAGTTCTATCGATTTTTTTACGTAGGACTACGTCTTTGTGGACTATACTTGGGTGCAAATCAAAAAAATGTGTGAAGAAACAGTGTCCGGTTTAATCACAACATTTTCTTTAGATTGAATGTAAGATTTGTTTGATAAAAGGATGATAGTTGTTTATCAATGGTTAACTATTGAAAATTAATCAACGTTTTTAGCCGTAATCAACCAATCACGAACCCGCTCGCTATGACTATCGAGAGAACAGAGAGAAGAGCTGGCGCCACTCAATGTAATTTTTTTTTTCTTTGCTATTTTCTATTCATTGACCTACATCAGCAAAATATAGAAAAATGTGCGGCTTATGCCGTGGATACTCTTAAGACTCATGCTCAAAGTTTATCATATCCGGGAAACGAAGAAAATTTGACTGCAGTCATCGTTTGGCTGTCGAGTGCTTAAAAAGGGTGTTCGTTGCGTTGTACACTAAAAACGACACACTTAGAAATACCTAATCTTACACGTGACGGAATCCATCTTTGACAAAAAGGAAGAGACGTAAACAAACATGTCATGTAAAATTAAGTGTTCTGAGAATGAAAAGTTCG
Organism: Ochlerotatus camptorhynchus; assembly: GCF_037179485.1. NCBI lineage: Eukaryota > Metazoa > Arthropoda > Insecta > Diptera > Culicidae > Ochlerotatus > Ochlerotatus camptorhynchus. The sequence goes on along the minus strand of NW_027040822.1, from coordinate 117,530 downwards.
AAAGTACGTTTGATTGAGCTTAAATTCGCGTCTATTATGACTCAATTTTGTGTCAACATTGACGCTCGTATATGTCAGTCTCAGAGCACCTAAATTTGCATTAATTTTTCTAAGTGTGGAAACTAAGATAGTACGTAACTTTTATTCAGTTGTGAGTCACTTTTGCTCATTCGTATGGAGAAATTTCTAAAAGCGTAGGTCACTCGTCGCCTAAGAAATTTCTCCATCCAAATGAATAAAAGTGACTCATTCTTTTCATTCAATTTCAGTGTAACTTGCCATCTCGGCTAGAAAAAAAAACGTGATTCAGATGCATAAGGTCTATTTGGGTGGTCAAGCTCGTGTGAAATTTGCATCAAACTCCATCAAATTCCATGATAGCACGACCAGAAAGCAGGTATTCAGTGAAGTTATTTGGATGGATAAGACCTGGGGGCAAGACAGCTTTTGATTGTGTGTAATATTTGAGTTAATTTTGAGCAACTTTGAGTAACACGAGTTGCTCAACATGCGATGCATGCGAGGGGTGCGACACATCTAAATCTCGATTTTAAATGGTTGAAAAATCTCACTCTAGCGAATCAATCTACGAAAAATCTTTTTTCATTTTTTGCATCTAAACCCATCTACTCGCTTCGTTCTCCACCTTTTTGCAGGAAATCTTCAAAATCACAATCAATCGTGTTTCTATCTATTAAGCGCGAGTGCATCTCACAACAGCAAAGCAAAAAATTACCTGCATCTTAGATAGAGTCGCCCCCCTCGGATGCATGGTAACACAGCAACCTTTTTGTGTTTATTACCGAACTGTCAAACAAAGGCGTTCAACGGTGATAAATATTTCTAAATTCTGCTGCTTCGCATTATCGAATGGTGAATCCTGATAAATGTGGGCGTCTTAGTGGAATACCTGTATAAATAAAGAGATCAAAAGGTGGTTTACACTGGATAACCATCCATAGATCCTATGACCTTCCTAATTCTTCGTGCCAATCCTTTGTAAGCCGTTTTCATCTGAATCTAGTGCAGCCTGTTATCGGTCGACGTTGTCCATAGCATTTGCAGATTCAAAATATGAGCAATTTACTGAAGTACATTTTTGGTTAAATTGACTGCAGTTTGAATCTTTGAGAGGTATCAAACTTACGACTACAGCTTTGTAATACTATTCTCTGACTTTTGTCTGAATGCCCAAGCATTAGGGCAGAACTTTGAGGCAGCAACCTCATAGTTCTGCACTAATACTTGGGCATTCAGAGAAGTCTATTCTAGAACAATAATCCTTGTATTAATTTGGTTGATGGTTGTCATTCAGAAAAATTAACTATAAGCAATTCTATTTGCCACTAAGCTCGAGCCGAGATTAATAGAAAAGCAAAACATTGTCATCGTATAGTCATATTTAAATTATATGTTTCGATCACACCAAATTTAGCTCCCATCCATCTTGAATTATCAACTTATTCATGTTTATTTGAAATGCTGAAATTTGTAATGTGTAGACATGCATAACCTCTGCTTTTTCAAGCACATGAAGCCTCATAATCTAATTTCTAATTTCTAAACGCGTTAGTTATGTATGCACTAAGTGACCTACGCTTTTAGAAATGTCTCCATACAAATGGGCTAAAGTGACTCACAACTGAGTAAAAGTGACTCACTCTCTGAGTTAGTTTTGTTTTCAGTATTTCTACTAGATAGGAGGTTGCTGTCTTTAGAAAAGTTATTCAGATGGATAAGACCTATTGTATACTGGACAGCTCAGATTAGAATTCTCATATCTGTCGGATCTTATGTACCATTTGACTTCTGATTACTTGCTTTAACTTGACTGCTCTGCTACATAGAGGCTGCAGTCTTGGAAAAAGTTGTTCAGATGAATACAACGAATTCCGAATTTTATTGTTATTTGGAACAACTGGAATTATGCGTTTGTCTTCCACTTCTACAACCCATATTCTCTACTTTGTTTGAATCGAACGGTCATACAAAAAGAAATTAGTATTTATATTTCCATGAAGCTCTTCTCAGAACTCTCTATGATTAATTGATTGGTTGACATTCAGGATACTTTCAGCCGTATGCTAATCCGTTTCTGGAAAAGAATTAAAAGGTATCAAAAGGGACCGTCCTTGGCTTAGTTAAAGTGTTGGATAGAGAATTATGAACATTGATCATTAGGGATAAAGTCAGCGATTAAGTTTGTCATACTAACTTTGCATTCACCTCCGAATTCCCTTATAGAATGCTCTCTGGAATTTCTTCAAATTTTCCTTTGAAATTCTTCTCTTAATCCCCATCTTCCGAATTATATTGGACTTCACCTTTAGTTCTCCTTACAATATTCATCAAATACGTCTCAAAATAAGCTATAACTTTTAGTTGAATTCCTTTAGATTTCACCTCAGAATTCCTTCATAATTATCCCGAAAAGTCCTCTAAAATTCTCCACAAAACTCATTTGCATTTTGTTTAAAATTCTGCACACAATTCTTCAAAGTGTCTGAATCAAGGGGTAAGTAACTCAGCACATTGTCCCGAAATCAAATTCGGCACACCTTCGACATACCTTCGGCACAATCGCGTAGGCATTGGATTGTTGTAAATAAAATGGGAGCACTCACAACATTACGTGCTGTTTGACTGTATATTCAGGAACATCCTCTAATTGAATATACCAGAGGAACTCCGACCAGCAGTTCACTTATAGATCTAAATACGAAATGTAGGTTTTAGAGAGAGCTCACGAGAAAGAGGCAGTTAATAAGACCCCATTAGTACCTTTAACTCAAATAATGCTGCAACTCACCCAAAACAAACTACAGAAGTCATATTCGTCATCCTCTATAGTCGGTCTCCAACAATGTTTCCCACCGGTTCCAACTCTTTCCGGCCACTGATAGACCGTTGCTTTCGCATCACGAAAGGCTAGGTTTCTGGTATGCCTTTGAAGGCATTATAAACCCCTAATACCCCGTTCACATTACAGCGTATATCACGTGATATACGCTGTCTTGCAATGAGCACTCATACATCTAGTTTTCACTGGAAATCCTATGTATGAGTGCTCATTGCAAGACAGCCTATATTACGTGATATAGGCAGTAATGTGAACGGGGTATAAAATACACGACTTTTATTATCCTTTGAACACAAAACACCAAAATGTTGCACACCCGCCACATTCCGCGTCATAAATCAATCCGATTTATCCCTGCGATTTCAAACCCAAACATTCAAGGTGTCAGAAATACCGGGTTACCGGGATGGGTATTTTACAAACAATCGCAGCTTGCTCTATGACCGGCACAATCGACACACCTGCGGCACGCTGACAAAAAAGATGGCCCAAGATTAATGTACGGAGTTACCTACCCCATGGTCTGAATCCTAAAATGTTGTACTAGCCATGATTTTTTTTTATATCTGAGATCTTTAGAATTTTAATTTTTCGTTCTATGGGAATTGAAAATTCTAGTCTAGTCTATAAATTTCATAGTTGGAGATGTTAATTTCAAATAACAGACTAAAGTGGTAATTTGCTGGACTTGCTCTGCAATTTCCAAACCTACGACTGGATGCCTTCCTTCAGATAACAACTTGAGTGGGGTAAAATCGATAGAACTGTTTCAAACGCATCGTCGGCGATCATCCCTTTTTGCCAGTGGTGGCGGGGGGAATACCCCTCACCATCCCTCTCCAACGGGGGAGTTTGGTAAAGAGAGATGATCAAACCGATTTGTAGCTTCCTAAAAAGTTGTCCTTGCTCACTTTCTACTCTCTAGATACAATTTTCACACTGCCGTACTCTAACGGAACTATCAACTCTATACTTTCATCTCCTCACCTATCGTATAAAAATTACCACTTTAGTCTGTTATTAGAAATTAGCATCTCCAACTATGTCAATCCTTGACTTCACAATAAATTTCGAAAATTTTCTCATGTTATCTTCAAAAAATTCTCAGTTCGAGTTCCCAACATTATTCCGTTGATCTAATTGTTTAATTGTTTTTAAAATAAGTTATCAAGTTACATATATAACTTTATAAAATTCGCACAGTACTGATCAGCTAAAGGGTGATACGGTCAAAATTTGGTCAAGGGAAAACGCGTGTAAATCGGTGAAATCGTTTATTTAAAAAATCAAATTAAATTTCTTTTTCAAGTTCAATTAGTATAAAATTCAGGAAAAATATTCAGTTAGGCTTCCGCTTTTCCAAATCCGAATTGCCGGGCCTTACGCTTGACCCCTGCCATCAGATTTTGTACAGCCACCTTGTCCACCTTCTTCGCCGCAGAAAACCAGTTTGCCTTGAACTGCTGCTCGCCCTTAGCAGTTTTTTTTGGTCTTCTTTAGGTTCCGCTTGACAATAGCCCAGTATTTCTCAATTGGGCGGAGCTCTGGCGTGTTGGGAGGGTTCTTGTCCTTGGGAACCACCTGCACGTTGTTGGCGGCGTACCACTCCATGGCCTTTTTACCGTAATGGCAAGATGCCAAATCCGGCCAAAACAGTACGGAACAACCGTGTTTCTTCAGGAAAGGCAGCAGACGTTTATTCAAACACTCTTTCACGTAAATTTCTTGGTTGACAGTCCCGGAAGCTATGAAAATGCTGCTTTTCAAGCCACAGGTACAGATGGCTTGCCAAACCAGATATTTCTTTGCGAACTTTGACAGTTTCATGTGCTTGAAAACATCTGCTACCTTTCCCCTTCCTTTTACCGTATAAAACTCCTGTCCCGGAAGCTGCTTGTAGTCGGCTTTGACGTAGGTTTCGTCGTCCATTACCACGCAGTCAAACTTCGTCAGCATCGTCGTGTACAGCCTCCGGGATCGCGCTTTGGCCGTCGTATTTTGTTTATCATCGCGATTTGGAGTCACTACCTTCTTGTAAGTCGATAGTCCGGCTCGTTTTTTGGCTCGATGCACGGTTGTAGACGATACACCCAGCTTATTTGCGGCATCTCGGAGAGAGAGGTTAGGGTTTCGCTTGAAACTACCGGCAACTCTCTTTGTCGTCTCAGCGGCTTCCGGTTTTCGATTTCCCCCCGATCCAGACTTCCTGGCTGTCGACAAACGTTCCCCAAACACTTTAATTACATTTGTAACGGTTGATTTGGCAACTTTTAGCGATTTTGCCAACTTTGCGTGCGAGTAGCTTGGATTTTTGCGATGCGCGAGCAAAATTTTGATACGCTGCTCTTCTTGCTTGGACGGCATTTTGACAACTGAAGAGTGAATTCCAAAATCAAAATAGGAGCAACATTCTACACACACACACCTTCAAAATGAGGAGTGTTCAGGTTTTTTAAATGCAAAATTGAAAGAAATACGTCAAGTTGATATTGACCAAATTTTGACCGTATCACCCTTTAAGTGCATTTCAAAAAAATTAAACGTAAGCAAGAGACATTTAAAAATTCTGAGACTCTCAAATCAATTTTTTGTAAACTAAATTGTGGAACATTATTTGATAATAAGATGCAAACTTGCAACTTCACGCAAACTGAGCAGTTCTGATATGTATATATCACATTTATTTTATAAACATAGGAATAGGGAGGGCTTATTAGAAACTTCTCACCAACAAAGTAGTACTTTTATAATTAGTAATAATCGAGTTATACTTAATTTCATTCAAATGAGTTTTGGTACAATTTGTTAGCATACAAATGTTGTCAGCCATTTTTTCATTTCCCTTTATTAGTTTTCACTTGATTTTGAACTTCTGGTAGACTTTCTACATTGGTTAGAAATTTCGAAGGTAATGTTCGCGACCGAACCGTTCGCTCCGGAAAGACTGCCAAATGAAACCGAACGACGCACACCAACAGAAGCAGCGGCAGCAGTAGAAGCGACGCACACCAACAAAGGCAACCTACAAGAAGAAAACGTAGAATAGCGCGCAACGCTCCGCCTATTATACGTTGTCGGATCGGTGAATGAGTGTAAATAAAGCAGCCCATTCGTGAATGAGCTCAGTTAATTTTTGTATTGCACACGGTTAATATCGGAGAATAAAAGATGAAAAGTTAAAATTTGTCCTCCTTTTATTCTGCCGCTTTCGAAACCGCATTCGCTGGACTGGTCGACCAACTGCTTGTTTTCCGCCTTGACGAGGAGAATTCACCGCCTTGGTGCCAAGGAGCGCGCCAACATATGGTCCTACCGAACCGGATAACCAACCAGTGTCGTGTCGACATTGAATTCCAGTGTGGAAAAAGTGGATCAAAATGCCGAAAACGAGAAAGTTTACCAAGCAGGAGGCAGAAGATGATGCCAAGGCAGCATTAGTTCACCAGCGTCGCCAAATTCAGGCAAAGGTGACAACGATAAGTCGCACACTTGAAGAAGCTGAGGATACTCCAAGTAAAATTTGTGCATCGCTCTTGAAAGTGTTTTCGAAAAAGCTTGAACTTCATTACAACGAGTTCATTTCAATTCACCAATCAATAGTTGCTTGCACACCCTCCAATGAGATTGAACTGGAAGATGATGCTTTGGATATTTTCGACGCTCTCCATACCAACACGCTTGCCTTGCTTGAACTGCTCACCGAAACCATTTCCCCTCCCGGTGCTAGAGGTGTAAATCAATCCGTGATCATCCAGCAGCAATCACTGCGAGCTCCAGTTCCCACATTCGACGGGAAGGTAGAGAATTGGCCGAAATTTCGGATGATGTTTGAGGATATTGTCGGACGGAGCGCCGATTCGGATGCAGTTAAGCTGCATCATCTCGATAAGGCGCTAACGGGTGATGCCTCCGGTTGGATTACGGCAAAAATGATCGTTGACAACAACTTCAAGCAAACCTGGCAACAGCTCAGTGACCAGTACGAAAACCCACGAGTAATCGTCGATACGCATCTCGAAGGTTTGCTCGAGATGAAACCGATGACCACCCGCAACCATAAAGATTTACTCGAGCTAGTGAAGACATTCATCCGTCATGTTGGCGGTCTCGAGTACCAGGGACTGGAAGTTGATGAACTATCTGGTCTCATCCTCACGAAGATCCTCACTTCACGATTGGACGATCAAACACTCCAGTTATGGGAGAGGACACAGCAGCATGCCAAGCTGCCCCAGTACCAAGAAACTGTGGCCTTTCTTCGAAGCGAATGCCAGGTGTTGGAAAGGTTCCAAAACCGGCACCAGATGACGGCAAAAGAGCCATTTCCAAGGCAACAACAGGGTTCGAAACCAACTAATCAGAAAGCCCACGCTGCAACGACTGTGACCTACAGCAGTTCCTGCCAGGTATGTAGTGGCTACCATCGCCATTTCGAATGCCCGAAGTTCCATCAAATGTCACCGGCTCAACGGAGTGAAAAAGTGAAGGAGTTGAGAATCTGTTTCAACTGCCTTCGCCCTGGTCATCGAGCCATTGATTGTTCATCCAAAAAGACGTGCTCTCGCTGCCAGAGAAGACACCACACTCTGTTGCATGAAGAAGCAGATTCGAATACAGTGGAGGTGGCACCAACCATCCACAATGAAGAACCAGCTTGCCAAACCTCTTCCGAGAACCACTCGGAGTCTCAACGAGTCACCGAAACTGTTGCGTCGTGTAACCATTCTAAAGCTGCCAAAACCGTTATGCTCATGACCGCTGTGGTGCGAATCAAGGATTCTCGTGGATGGACAACTCCCTGCCGTGTTCTGTTGGATAGCGGCTCGCAAGTCAACTTCCTATCCAAGGCAATGGCTGACCGCTTGGCCACCGAAAGACGACCTGCACATTTACCCATCGCTGGAACAGGTGGGTTCAAAACCTACGCCAAGGAGAAGATGATGGTGGAGGTGGAGTCCAGGCATTCCGATTTCTGTACTACTATCGAATGCCTCGTAGTTCCTGAGATAACGGGAGAGATTCCAGCAACGAAAATCAACGTTTCGGCGTGGCCAATCGACACCGATCTACTTATGGCAGACCCCAACTTCCACACTCCTTCCGATATCGATATGCTAATCGGTATCTCCCATTTTTTGCAATTGCTAAAGACGGGCCGTATTCAACTGAGTGATAAGTTACCTGAACTACAAGAAACCCATTTAGGATGGGTAGTTGCAGGAGACATCGACGACGTGTCAACCTCCCAGCAGTGTCTAGCTGCTCTGACGGATCCTATTTCTGAAGTCCTTCGCCAATTCTGGGAGCTGGAAGAGATCTCTGAGTCAGTAACACAACCCAGCGAGCAAGATGAGTGCGAAAAAGTATTCCAGTCTACCCATCGTCGAGATGAGACCGGCAGATATGAGGTGAGTTTGCCATTCCGCGAATCGGTGCACGAGCTAGGAGACAACCGAAACTTGGCCATGCATCGGTTCCTTTCGTTAGAGCGAAGATTCAAGAAAAATCCGGAGCTAAAGCAACAGTATTGTCGATTCATCGATGAGTATGAAGCATTGGGGCATTGTCAAGAGGTGAACGAAGCCGATGATACTCCCAATCAACGAGTGTATTATCTCCCGCATCAAGCCATCCTACGTCCATCGAGCTCGACAACTAAAATTCGAGTTGTTTTCGACGCCTCTGCCAAGGCATCCCGGTCCGAGAAGTCATTGAACGACGTTCTTCTAGTTGGAGCAACACTGCAAAGCGACATCTTCAGTATCCTGTTACGTTTTCGGAAGTATAGGATAGTATTCACTGCTGACGTTTCAAAAATGTTTCGACAGTTACGTATGGCACTACTTCACGCGTGTTTCCAACGAATTTTCTGGCGGTCAAGCCCGGAAGAACCCCTCCGTGTCCTGGAACTCACAACCGTTACTTACGGGACAGCTGCAGCCCCATTCTTGGCGACCAGATGTTTGATACAGCTCTGTGACGATGAAGGCGACTCATTTCCACTCGCTGCACGAATCATCCGCCTAGATTGTTACGTCGATGATGTCATCTCAGGTGCGAACACCGTAGAGGAAGCCATCGCAAGTCAAACCCAAATTCAACAGCTACTTGAACGAGGTGGATTCCCGGTCCACAAATGGAGTTCTAACACAACAGAAGTTCTAGAAAACGTTCCAGAAGCCGACCGTGAGAAATTAGTACGTCTGGACAACACCTCAATCGACGTTATGAAGACATTGGGATTGATCTGGAGCCCACAACGAGATGAATTTGTGTTCAGCACCAATCAAACCGATCGAGAAGCAAGCCATCCTACGAAGCGAACAGTGTTATCCGAAATTGGCAGACTGTTCGACCCACTGGGCCTTGTGACGCCGGTAACCATTATTGCCAAAATGATCATGCAGAGGATTTGGAGATCCGGTCTCCCGTGGGATACCCCGTTGGAAGGAGAACTTCTACAATCCTGGAAACAATTCCGTGAAGCCCTACTCCTGGTAAGCGAAATTAAGATTCCTCGATGCACCATTTCTTCTGATGCCACCACCATCGAAATCCATGGCTTCTCCGACGCCTCGGCGGCTGCTTACGGAGCGGTCATTTATATTCGCTGTATCCTACCGAATGGTAAGGCTCGACTCAACATGCTGTGCAGCAAATCCAAGGTCACTCCGATAGCTGAATTGAGCATTCCACGCAAAGAATTACTCGGTGCCCGGCTACTTGCCCGGCTACTCGTAAAAGTGCTGGACTCCCTTCAACTAGATGTATCGCAAGTTGTTCTGTGGTGCGACAGTCAGGTGGTACTTGCCTGGTTGCGGAAGCCGTTATCATCCCTTGAAGTGTTTGTGCGCAACCGCGTAGCAGAGATTTTGAAGAGCACCGAAGGCTACACGTGGAAGTACATCAAATCGAAACAAAACCCAGCAGATTTAGTATCCAGAGGTCAATTTCCACACGCCCTGAGCACCAATGAACTTTGGTGGAATGGGCCGACATTTCTAAGCACCGCGCAGTACCAGTCGGAACTTCCCGATGACATCGCAGATGAAGATCTTCCGGAGTTGAAAAAGGTAAATGTAACTGCCATTCCAGTCGTTAACGAGGAGAAGATGGAAGTATTTTCTAGGTTCAGCTCGTTCAGAAAGCTTCAACGGGTAGTCGCGTTGGTCCAGCGATTTATCCGTAACTGTCAACTGAAATCTCGCAACGAACGAGTCCTCCAACGTCATCCTACAATCCAAGAACTACGCTCGGCTTTACAGCTGATTGTAAGGGTCATTCAGCTTGAAGCTCTGGGTGACGAGATTCATCGTGTGACATCCAACGAACCGTGTAAGAAAATTGCTGCTCTGAATCCGATTTACAACGATGGAGTGCTGCGCGTTGGAGGAAGGCTTCAACATTCCCTGCTACCTTTTGAAACCAAGCATCCACTATTACTTCCTAAACATCCGATCACCGATCAAATCATCCGTACATACCACGAAGAGAACCTGCATGTTGGTCCAACTGCCCTATTGGCCGCTCTCCGATCACGTTTTTGGTTGCTGGATGGAAGGTCGTCCGTCAGGAAGATTACCAGAAGCTGCATCACATGTTTCCGGTCGAAGCCTAAAGGTTCTATTCAACTGATGGGAAATCTGCCGCCCTGCCGAGTAACACCCGCTGAACCGTTTTTGAAAACTGGCATTGACTATGCCGGACCAGTATTTGTGAAGGAAGGTCGTCACAAACCGAAAATTGTCAAGGCCTACATCGCGGTGTTTATCTGCATGTCAACGAAAGCTGTCCATTTGGAATTAGTTTCCGACATCTCTACCGCCGCGTTCCTAGCTGCACTTCAGCGCTTCGTCAGCCGACGGGGCATTTGCCGAGAGGTCTTTTCAGATAATGGCTCCAACTTCAAGGGAGCCAAATCCGAATTACATGATCTATATCTCCTATTTCGCAGCCGCAATGCCGTTGATGAGATAGCATCCTTCTGTCAGCCAAAAGAGATCTCCTGGAAATTTATCCCACCGGAAGCTCCTAACTTTGGCGGCCTCTGGGAGAGCGCAGTGAAGACCGCTAAGTATCACCTGAAGAGAACTCTAAAAAACGCCAAATTGACTTTTGAAGAGTATGCTACAGTCCTTAGCCAAGTGGAGGCTATAATGAATTCCCGGCCTCTCTGTTCAACATCAGATCCAGACGACGAAATTTTGACACCGGGCCATTTTTTGATTGGCCGTCCTCTGATAGCCACGCCGGAGCCTAGCTACAATGAGATACCAACCAATCGCCTATCAAGATGGCAGTATCTACAGTACCTCCGTGAGCAGTTCTGGAGACAATGGAGCCGGGACTACTTGTTGAACCTGCAACTGAGGGGAAAAAACCGCCAAAGACAACCAAACATTCGCCCTGGTATGATCGTGGTGCTTGAGCAGAAGGATATCCCACCGCAATGTTGGAAGATGGGAAAGGTCGTCCAGATTTACCCAGGTTCCGACAATTTGGTGCGAGCGGTAGACATCAACGTCGAAGGTTGCATATATAGACGAGCGGTATCCAAATTATCCGTCCTTCCGATTGCTGACAATGAGGACCAAAACATCGATTCAGTGAATTCTTCGCAGCCTGGGCGGAATATGTTCGCGACCGAACCGTTCGCTCCGGAAAGACTGCCAAATGAAACCGAACGACGCACACCAACAGAAGCAGCGGCAGCAGTAGAAGCGACGCACACCAACAAAGGCAACCTACAAGAAGAAAACGTAGAATAGCGCGCAACGCTCCGCCTATTATACGTTGTCGGATCGGTGAATGAGTGTAAATAAAGCAGCCCATTCGTGAATGAGCTCAGTTAATTTTTGTATTGCACACGGTTAATATCGGAGAATAAAAGATGAAAAGTTAAAATTTGTCCTCCTTTTATTCTGCCGCTTTCGAAACCGCATTCGCTGGACTGGTCGACCAACTGCTTGTTTTCCGCCTTGACGAGGAGAATTCACCGCCTTGGTGCCAAGGAGCGCGCCAACAGGTAAGACACGTCGAAAGGCCCAACAAATATAAGGGAAATGGCTCTAATGATGGCCTATGGATCTAAGATGGGGCCCATTGCTAAAAATCTGCTATTTATCAATTTTATTTTATCATTGGGACGATACTAACGGATATTTTTGGTCGATATTGAAAATGTAGTCGATTGCTGAATTTATGTATGGGCCCAAATTAAAAGCAGTTAGGCCGACATTACATCCATTTCCCCTTTGTATCAGAAATTGGAATATGTAAAAAAATTAACTAAAATATATCTTTCTTTTTCAGTATGTATTCTAAATCTCTGGGCACAAGGGTTTATCAAATCACTACAAAACATTTTCTGATATATGATTTCTCGTATCTACTTATTCCTGATTATGTAATCGCAATACGAGCTGAAAAGCTACAGTGACCTAGTGATCACCATAGCTCAAGTCGTCTGTCAGTTTTGTGTATTATATGGAGAGCTCAACCATAATATGCCATAACTATGCACACCTAAAGTCTAATTTCGCGCAGTTTTTAAACTTTCTAAGATAATTATAAATGGTTTATAATTTGAATTTATTTGTACATCTAGGTAGGTATTAACCACTTGTGAATAGGAAAAATATAAATTTAGATAAAAATATAATATACTTCAAAATTTTGGCGAAATGTGGGGAATTAGGCGCTGCGCAGAATTATGACAGTTTGCGGTAAACTTACAAAAAATATATAATTATTGCTTGAAGAGTCCAAAAATGGTCGTCATGATGGTTGATATTCCCTATCATTTCAAGTTTTTTTGGGGTGGTTAAAAGATAGGGTTGCCACAAATATTAAAACTTTAATATCTCCTATATAAACAAGGATTGAGGTACAGTTTTCCCAGTATTGTGGGCTAACTAGTCACTATTATGGGTCAGTCAGTTCTTCGTGTTAATCAAATTTAACGGGCCCATAATTGTGGGTGATCCATAATACTGCGGTGACTGTATACCGTACAACAATGTTTTGCATGGTTTGTGGTCCTCTATCACCCTGTTTCGGGAGCTCCACGAGTGGATCAGTTTTACGGGTTTATCCGTAGAACTACCGTTTAGATTTAGATTTCTATGGATTTTTTAGATTTTTATGAGTCTTTTTAAAAGTGTCGAAGAAGAATTCTCAAATTTTTGGCTAACTTAAAAACAAAATAACTGTTTGAATGACAGTTTTTGGGAAATAGCATAGCATAAACCAGGTTACACAATCTCGTAGGTGGTACGAGTTCCAAACTGTTGTTAAGAAGGAGATCCTCCTTCATCCGTTGCTGTTAGATAGTAATTTGTGATTAATTACTACCTCTTAGATAAAGGATGTGTCTCCCTCCAACAGACCAGAGCTGTTCTGGCCACGTCCTTGCATCTGGTGGGGAAATGGGAGGAATTTTAGTCCGACACTTACTTAAGAGAGATGCAAAGAACTTTGCGACCCCTCATAAGTGTCACGGGAAGGGTGGATTTTTGTTAGTAGAGAGGGTAAGCCATAGGATACGCCCAGCCGGCGTTGCTGGCAATCGTTATATCAAGCATTTAATAAAAAGAAGCTGTAAGTAGTTTATCTGTCCGTTGTTGCTGCCCATTACCTAAACATATTATTCAAAACAGTCTTCAGATTTTGCAATTAAGAAACGTTATCAGCTCGATCCTGTTGCTCCTTTTCGCCTGAAAATGTTTGTTGATCCCAAACATATGCACAATTCATTCTGATCGATAGGAGGTTCTCATGTGTAAAAAGTTATTAATAGTATGTGGAATCGTATATTAGAATGAAGATTCGTCCTTGACCTAACTTCCACTGGCAGTGGCATTATGGATAAAATCTGCCTGCAATCACTTCTCATGAATGCAAGAAGCTTGAACTCGGGAGTTAGAAGGTGACAGCTCTACCGCAGCTACAATAGCCCATTTCAAGAACGGAAGCATTCCAAAGCTATTTTCACACATGATAAGCCCTGCTCTAATACATTATCGCTGCAAATATACACCATTGATAATGTACTGAAACTTTCAACCAAGCAGTAGTGCAATACTTGATTGGCGCGTATTTAGAAAGTTTTGAAATGATCGTCTTGAATTAGATGGATATTTCCTATCGAGGACAGAGGAACGAAAAGGTAAATAAACTTAGCTGAGCGTAACTACGCGTAGTCTAGAACAGTCGGCACCACATGGAACGGATAAGAATTTGTACATTTTCACTTAATGCACTTTTCAACATCACTTCTGTACTTTCAAATTAACACTTTTTAAAAATGAAATTGAAAATTTATAACATTTTCACTAGAACGAAAACGACGCAGCAAAACAAAAACATGTCATTTTCGCAGCGCGGCCTACTTCAATCACCTGAATTACAGTTTTTGGGAAATGGGCATTAAATTTAGCAATAATTATTGCAGTGGGAACAACTTTACCTATCTACGGATCGTACTCCATAAAAACTTAGCAACACCCGTCACTTAGCGATGTAGAACAAACTGTCAAATTCAGCTTTCCTGGAGCGAACCTTCCTTGGGTTCCCAAGGACGAACCAGCCAATGGCTCTAAGTCTCTTTAATAAAGAATCCTAACCTAACCAAACGTTCCTGGGGCTGTAAACTACTGAAATAAATTTTCATTCGCCACCTCCTGCATACATGAACTTGACATCTATCTTCATCTGACCGCTTTCTCATGCATAACGAGAAACTGTCGTATCGATTCTTACGATGATACTATTTTTCAGCATAAAAGGGCCAGAAAAGGCCACCAAATAAATCGAAGTACATATTTCGCAGGAAATGTCTCTGCCGGATGATAGAGATGCTACGTAACGCCGTTCCGTATGTCTGCTCAAGCATTTCAATACATAACCGAAATGAAATTGTTAACATTAGCATACTAACGGTTTCGTGTTTTTTTTTCTTCGTTTTTTTCTTTCACCAATTGCAGAGAATAGAGGAACCCTTCCTATCGTCGGTATCGAACACACTGGGCGATCGATACACGCAAAACGTCGAAGGAATTTACAAGCTGACTATCAAATTCATAATCGAAAATCTGGTCGCAGGGTATGAATCAAGTGCCAACAATAACGAGGACGTCAACAATGCGAATTTGTCGACGACGGGGGCGGGGCCGACGACCAGTGGGGGCAAGAAGACATCTTGAACGACAGCTTAGCAAAAAGTGTGCAACAACAGCAGCGTAGTAAATGTAGCATAGAACCCGAAAAATTCCAACCGTTGTTGAGAGTGAGCATGAAACCGTTTGAGCCGAAAACGAGACAAGTAGGCCATGTGTGTAGTGACGAACGACACGCTGTTATTATCATTATTATTATTATTATCGTGAAAACTGGAGCGAGCATAAATGGTGAGACAATGTCCAACAATAACGCGGAACACAAGACCAACAAGGAGTGAAATACAACGGGCGAAGAGCAGCCAGCTCCTTGAAAAAAAATCTAGAACCTTCCCGCCTACTCTATGAACAATTGCTACAAGAAGACACTCTACTCTCTCTATCTCACACACACACAAACACTTTTTGTATACTACTCTCAAAATAAGCAGAACTGTGCAGGACACTCGAAACTTTTTTGTATGCATTTAAACATTTATATAGCAGGAACAAAATAGCAGTGGAGCAGGATAAATAGACAGAGAACGAAAGGGAAAAAAAAGATTAAAAAAAGAAGTAAATTGACGGAAACCAAAAGCAGCAGCAACAGCAGCAGCAACTACAAACTTTTTTCGCCTGAACGGCCAACAACCGAACCGTACCATCATCGGAGCATATGCAACGTACCTTGGAGGGACACAGCAAAAACCGGACGGACGAGCACCATGTCATACATCTTCATATCTATAAAGCGGTCACTGGATATCTTCTCTCCCTCCCACACCTGACTTACCGGCTGACCGACCAAGGATGACGACAACGCGGCGCAGCTAGTGTTCCCGGCGTGGGTGACTGATGATAGAGATAGCGACAGAGCGCGCGGAATCTTGAACACTGGAATTGTACGGAAAGGACGGACGATATAGCCGAAGCATGAAAAGCGTTTTTATTGAACAAACATACATTACATGTGTGCACGAGTATAGATGTAACCGAGCGAACGCACATATGTACAGTTAGTAGGACATGCATAGAAAGCCATGGAAGAAACGGGAATAGAAACCATCCCATCAAAGTAGGCCGGGAATGGTGAAGTTGACTTCTACCCGTTAGTCGGCGGCGACGGATGGTTGGGGTAGACTGGAGACCGAAGGTAAGTGAGTGTCACATTCAACCAAGGTTGCAAAGACTCATTTCAGCTAAAACAATGTTTTTCTAAATTATGAAATAATTAGATGCCATGATCAAATTTTGAATTGGTAGGATACAAGAAGAGGTTGCAAAGAATGTGTTTGACATATTAAACCTGTTTATTTCACTTCATGAGAGTCACAATCAGCGATTTTTCACAAACTCACTCACTCACTCACTCACTCACTCAGCGATCAGCAAATCGCTGATTGTGACTCATAGAAAGCAAAATTTACAGGTTTTATGTTTCCAACGCATACTTTGTAACCTCTTCTTGTAAGTTACAAGTAAAACATGCCATCATACCATCTTTTGGTTTTATTATTCCGAAAAACATTATTTTAGCTGAAATGAGTCTTTGCAACCTTGCATTCAACTACTGTTTGTTGCTGGTCCAAAAGAGTCGAAAAGCGCTAGAACTTACTTTTCGAGGTGGGTCAGGATGTGTGAGAAGCAGTGGAGCTCGGGAAATAACTGCTAAGAGCCGGTCACTTCGATTTAGTGCTTCTGAGCTGGAGCAACAGGTTGACATTTATTAAACTATTTACCAGCCAAGGTTGCAAATACTCCTTACAGCTGAAACATGTTTTTCTGAATTATGAAATAATTAGATGCTATGAACATATTTTTTTATTTGTGAGATACAAGAAGAGGTTGCAAAGCATGTGTTTGACACATAAAACCTGGCAATTTCGCTTCCTGATAGTCACAATCAGCGATTACTCACTCACTCACTCAGCGATCAACTGATCGCGTGTTGTGACTCAGTTTATATATCAGACTCATACTTTGCAACCTTTTCTTGTATCATACAAACTAAAACTATCTAGCGTTCAGAATCATAAGGGCCTGACTACAATGATCGATTCATCAGTGCGTTTGATGTTGTTTTTCTTAACTTAAACAACCTGTTACTATATTGTATTGGGAAAAAAAATCGAAAAGTTTGATCACCCTTTCATAGCATCTAATTATTTCATAAATGCGAAAAACATTGTTTTAGCTGTGATGGTATTTGCAACCTTGCATACCATACAACCAAGACAAAGAGCGCGAGGAAAGCACACCATAAAGTAAAGGAGAATTTGAAATCCTTCGCATCGAAAGTTGGCCATGACTTGCCTGAATTCAATTTAAATATACAAATACAGGGCACCCGTCGCGTACGCACACTTCACTTCACTGCACGATGTGATAAGGCTCATCAATTCTTGCGAGTTGTTGTTGGTAGCCGAAATGATTGATAATGCCATAATGAGCTCTTCGTGCCCTGTTCCGCCGAGTCAACGAGGCGAGATGAAGCCGTTGATAATGATGACGGTTGACAGGCAGGCAGATGCACGCATATTTTACGTATGGTAATCGAATCGTCATAAGACAGCAACAAGATGAACGAGCTTATTGAAGCGGGCTGTGGTGTGTGTTAATGTCTCGTTATTATGAGGTGCAATGGCCTCCATCACATGATGCAGTTGTAGTGGAGACGGATGGTGGTTCGTTTGCAAAGCAACCTTTTGAGACGGTTTTAAGGAAAAGATTGATAGAATCCACAAATGGCCGATTTGCCTTGTAAAATCCACAGGACTGTCATCTGCGAACAACTCGAGTGAAGCCGCATTTCTCTGGTGCTCTGGTGCTAATTTGACAGGCTCAGCCCTTTTCCTCCACGTTTCAGCTTGGTACATGTTTAAATTGATCATCTGTCGTCGATTTCGAATAAACTTGATGAAAGCCGTTGCCACCATACTTTGGCTTGCAAAAGCTAACAAGCAGTGGATTGAGAAATTATCGGAAAACCTTAACCGAGTGTTTTCAAGTAGCAATTTAATATTCAATTTGAAGGCAATTTATCGCATCGTAGCAAACTGCGACCTAATCGGCAATCACAGCATACTGTGATCACTTTGCATACAAAGCCCTCATTCAATTTAATTTTCTAGATGGCATAATCCTAAAATCCAACCAAAAAAAAATCGACGACAGTCCAATATTCGCCATAAAAAGCCATTCGAAAAAGCACCAATTTGTTTCAATCGTGGCGATAACCGCTCGTAAAGTCAATTTCAAATTTCCCAGAAATCGAACCGAAGGACTGGTAACAAATGACAATACTCAAGACTATAATCTCTCGCATTCAATCTCCGACCCACCCACACACAAACACACATACACTCGAATCAGCGATTCCCCTCTTGTGTCAGGTCGGAGATTCAGAAAATCATAATCAATGTGACAGATCTGCACGCTTACGGTGGCTATTTTTCTGTTGTCCGATGAGACATCGTGGGAAAAAGAGATTCAGCCATTTTTCCAGAGAACAAAAAAAGTGACGAAGGAAGCATTATTTATTCTCCGTCAGTCAGCCTCCGCGGAACAGTAATTGCGTAATTGAACATTTGTCAAAACTCTACATGGAATCACGTCTCAATCTATCTTCTCCTGTGCGAAAAAAAATGCTTGATAGTGTTATGCATTCAGTTGAGAATACAGGAATCTCCCGAAGTGTGCGGTGAAGAGTTAATATTTTGTATGTGATTAGTGTCAACCAACAGTCAAATTGATTAGATAAGAGCCGAGAAACAACGGGGGTTAGACTGCACCAACCACCCACAGTGCTCTTCTGGGGACTCCTGTACTTTTTAGTTTTGTTAGACACGCACGAATTTGTGAACAGATTTGCCGCATAGCACAAGCTGGAGTAAACGTTGAAATAACTCAGAATAAGAAAAAGGGAAAGAAGCACACAAATTGGTATTTGCTAAAATGAAAATAAACCAAATTTGAGCGTTACGACAAAGGACAAAAATAATTAAGCATGACACGGAAGCGTGTCGGTGCGGTAGGATGCTTCTCCGGTTTTCGATGCCGCGGCATGGAGGGTGATGATGCGGCATGCTACTGCCCTTTTCCATGGCATGCTAACTGGGCCATTTGATTTTCCTCATTTTGTTTGCTCGAGCGAGTGTCTAGAACAGGGATGCCAGGTAAAACAAATCTTCATATCCAGATGGACAAAATGTCTTCAACGGTACTTTTCAAATGTTTGACCCGGGTGGGGATCTGTGTTCAGATTTATAAAATTGAAGCTGTACAAGAGTTTAGAGAAGTTAACGGAACATTATTATTTGATCTTACTTCAATCTTCAAGAAATTACTTAGAAGTATAAGAAACTTTCTAGAAGTGTAGCAAATGTTGTAGTAGTTCAGATAACTTTGTAGAGGCTCACCGAACTTCGAAACATTTCAGTGAACTTCAGGTGCAGAGAGTTTTGTAGAAGTTTAGCGAAATCTGTAGAAATTTTCAAATAAATTGAAATTCTTTGAAGTTCAAGGATTGTTCTAACCTTAAACAATTTCGTAAGACTTTTGATTTCAGGAAACTTCGTGAAATTTTGGGAATTTCATAGACGTGGAAACTTCGTACATGTTTGGGAAGCTTCGTGGACATTGTTTGTTGATGTTTGATGGTCTTTTAACAGCTCAACAACTTTATAGGCGTTTTGCGAAGTTCGTAACTATTTGATCGAATTTCTAGGATTGCGTAAAACTTCATAGAAGTGCAGGGAAAAAAATCAGGGAAGAGCAGTAAAGTTCAACGCAAAAGTTAAACAAGCTTCTTACTTCTTCGTTCCAGTTTAGAGAACTTCGTAGCAGTTTGTCAAGGATCTTACTACAAAAAAGTTCAATGAAGGTCCTGGAAGTTTTTTGAACCTCTGTAAATCCCAGATGTTCAGGAATATTCATAGAAAAGGATGAGGTTTTTTTTCTGGAATTTCGGTGAAGTAACATCTGTGAACTTGTGAAGATCTTGTTTGAATTAGGTGAGCTTTGAACAAAAATATGAAACATCGAAGAAGTTCAGGAAACTTCGTAGAAGTTGGATCATTTTTATTCTTGAATTTAAGATAATTTTTTAGATGTTCAGGGAACGTTGTAGAAGTTATAGGATATTCTCTCGGATATTTTCCCAAGACGACAGGTTGTTCAGGAAGTATTCAAAAAATGTATAGGTAGACGAAGATTTCAGTCAAGTCCTCTGGATATTTTTTTCAAGAGGTTGTTCAAGTAGTATTCGGAAGATCTCCAATTGTTCATAAATAAAAATGACATCTTTCAGAAATTCTTTGGTTGATTAAAGAGTATTCAAAGATTCTGAAAATCTTAAACCATAAATTTTAATGACGTCTCTCAGATATTCTCCAAAAATGGTAGCTCAGTGAAGGGGCCGGTACTGCCTATAATCGCATATCAGTCCCATATGGATTTTCGTCAATTTTAAGATTACAACGCTATCTACTATCAATTAACATCTACTTTCATATTATGTGGTAAAACTACGGACTTTGATCATGAAAAAGGTGAAAACAACATCAGTTGGTTTGTCCCATCAGAAAAAGTATTTGCATATCAGTCCCAACCTGAAATTAAATCGCCCAGACGTCAAGTTACCGCTCTACTTTTTGAATTGCCATATTGTTCGCTAATATAACTAAACAATGCAAGCTTCATTACAACTGATTTGACAATATTTGCCCAATATGGGAAATTTTAAATCTTTGAGGAGGTCTTCAACTACACTCGGTAACGCCATATTGATAAAAAAAAATTGCCTACCTGAAAATCACGTAAATCTCGTTTCGCTGAAATATCGATGTCCCAAACACACTAACACAAATACTTAGTTCTGTTTACGTGAATATACGGTTGATTTCACCAAGTGACCATGACTTGTAATGCAGGCTATAGTTACTAAAGTCACGTTACATTTGAGATTCTCTAATTACAGGTCGGCTACGTGGTATTTCACGTAAATCGGACGTGAAGATTTTTTAGAGTGTAGGCGTTTAACATACACTCAAAAAATTTATCTCATATCTAATGGATGAGATCCATGTAAATTTCACATAGTTTTCCTGTGATCACATAGTAGCAAATCCCACCACAAAATCACATGAATATTATGAAGCCGATGAAATTCATTTGCAAAATCACATAAATTTAATGGGATCGCATAAATAATATGTGAAATTCAGATGAATTCCATTAATTTGGATTATGGATGAAAATCATGTGCATTTCCAATGGAAGCTACATGCAAACTTTTTTCAGTGTAGAGAGGGTCTAGTATAAGAGAGGAGCGGATTCAAACCAAACTTCCTTGGCAACCTATGCCTAGGTGATGTCTAGCAATACAATCAAGCTAGCCGCTTGTCGATTGGCTCTGGCTTTGACAGTTCGTTTGGCTCAAAACCAGCTAGTCCGCTCCTCTATCTAATAAAAATAACCATAAAAGAAAGCTTAACGACATGTTCGGGGTATCATCCAAACCATTTGTGGGATAGTTTACCCATACGGGATACAGTTCGTTTATGGTATTTGTTTATTAGGGCTATTATACTAGCCCCTCTCTAGTTTGACAGTTCGCTTCTCTCGTATACTTGACACTCGCTAGTTTGCACGGTCCACCCGGTTGTGGGTGGTAGTTTGAATCGGCAGGTTTTCCTGACAAACGAAATATGAAATGCGTAATAAATAGGTGTGTCTGTACGATTGTTCGCGGGTGATTATGCTTATATGGAAAGAGGATAATTCGTTCACAAAGCGGGTTTGGTGCTTTTTTATGGCCGCACTGAACGATTAGTTCTGCAGCACTCATATTTCATTTGGTGACGCTAATTTGACTAATAGTCAGTCAAGTCCTTTTGGACTCATTATCTACAATTACTGCCAATGTATGAGAGCGCTAAAATTAGGGTAGAGTAAGGTGGGGCAATAGTTCGAGTGGGGCAAAAGTTTGCATTGAGGTTTTCAAAGCTCGTCCAAAATAAAACATACTGTTTGTGGGAGAGAGTTTCTGCTGTACGGTTGCCACAATGCGTACAGTTTTCGTCATCTACTCGCCGCATCACGAATAGCAGTTTGCGGTGCTCTATCTTCTCGTTCACCAACAAGTAAAGCTTCGTCCTCTGCGCTGAAATAAGTTTCCTCGATGCAATGTTTCGCCATATGCGTGACCAGCCACTTGCTGGACTGTTACGTTCCACCCTTGGTAGCTCAGTGTGCTGGACGAAGTACTGGTGAATTTGATCGGTGGAGGGGTTCTGTTGGATTTGGTGGGGAATTTGGGATAAGTTTGATAGGATTTGTCTAAGGTCGGGAAGATCTATTGAGATGGCTGGGCGGGGATTATCGTGGAAAAGAAGGGATCTATAAAAAGGAAGGGATTCGATCTCTTGTAGGTGTCGGTTGATTGCGAGTGACTTACATTTCAGAGCTGGTAATTGCAGCTTCAGGCCTCCATTCTCTCTGCTGCGTGCCAGCTGCATCATTGGGACACGGGCGACAGTCCCTCTCCAGAGGAACGTACCCATTGCTGATGTGATTTTTGCCGTATGCACTCCCAACGGCGGTAGTATGGACGCGAGGTACCATATCCTGGACGTTCCGAACGTGTTGAGCATGATGACCCTTTGGTGCAGCGTCAGCGTGCGCAGAGAATGCAGCCACATTTGTTGCGCAAACTTCCCCACTAGCGCATTCCAGTTCATCGTTGTCATCAGTCGTATTGAATTTGCGAAAACAACACCCAGAATTTTAACTACATTGACTGTTTGTAGGGTAGCCACTGAGTGTTGATTCTGTTGCCTTCGCAAAGGCCAACATCGACGGCAACAGTTTTCCGCAAATTTAATTTTGCGCCAGCAGCTCTCTCGAAACGAGTGAACAGCCTATTTATCTCATCGATTTGCCTGGTCGATGTGACGATCACACTGATGTCGTCCGCATACGCCACTAGCAGATCATTCCCGCACACTCTTTCGAGTCTGCACACTAGTGGATGCAGGTAAAGAACGAAGAGATGCATTGATAGCGGATCCCCTTGCCGTACAGAGCGTTGAATTTCGAACGGACGAGAAAGGTGCCCATTGATCAACAGCCGAGAGGTGGACCAGCTGGCGATTCGCGAGAGTAGAGCGATGAGATCCTGGTTGAAGCCGAGCGAGTGCATGGTTTCGAATAGAAAAGAGTGCCGGACCCGATCGAAAGCGTGATTGAGATCAAAGCTGATTAACTTCCCGGCACGGCGGTGGTGGCGGAGATGTGCTATCCGGTCCTTGAGAGCAAGAGTGGCTTGAAATATGTTGTGCTCTGAGTTGGAGCATTTCTGCCCGTCGCTCAAGACGTGGTGCTCTCTCATCACTTGCTCGAGTCTGGTTTTGAGAATGCGGGAGAAGAGCTTGTAGTCGCTTCGCTGTTGAGCAGCGAGATCGGACGATATGAACGGGCTGTGTCGTCGCCGCCTCTCTTCTTAACCAGCACGATGATGCCATCGACAAACGCTGGAGGAAGATTACCGCTGAGTGCCTCATTCAGCAACAGATTCAACTCTCGGTGGATGACGTCGAACATGCGGTGGTAGAACCATAGAGGTAACTCTAAGACAAGTAGGTCCCGAAAACGTGCTCAACTTTTTGGCTCACCTCTGGTACTATCTTCGGTCCCAAGCTTGTCGAATCACCCCTCGAAACATAGGAAAAACCAATAACCCCTCATTCTATCTGTCAAACTTTCATAGCGAATCAAAACAAACATTGCGAAGTACTAGAATTTCGACTAGAATAGGGTACGTTAATCGTTTGCTTGGGACCAATAGGCTACTAAAGTGGTGAGCCAATTTAAAATCGTTAGTTTCGTATTGATTGTTGGTAGAACTCTCTCGGAATACCATCGCAGCCGGGAGATTTTCGTGGGGCGCTCGCTTTTATTGCAGACCAGATTTCTGCCGTCGTAATGTCGTCCGTGCAGGCTTCATTCGATGGGTCGTTGGGTGGGATAACACTCTCGCAGACGAAACTGTTCTCATTCTCTTCTGTTTCCTCCTCCGAGTACAGCGTCGAGAAGTAGTCCATCATATGCGTCTCGATCGCTCGTGGCTCTGCTACCGTTTCGTCTTGCTCTGTCTGCAGCTGCGTGATGACGGTTCTCTTCTTTCGCCTCTCCCCCAATTGGAATATTGACATGGGTTCTCCCGCCACATGTGTTTCATTCATTCGCATGAACGTGTAGGAAAATCTCCGTTGAAGTACTAGCATTTCACCTTTCAACCGGTTTATGGTGGTTATCATTTCAGGGTGCTGGTAGTACCCGTCGTAGACTAACCGAAGCTCCCTGTAGAGATACTGATGTTCACTGTGGAATTCATCGAAGACGGCTCGAGATTTCCACTTGAAAAAGCATTTGATCTTGGGCTTAGCGAACAAAATCCACCATTCGATCCAGGAGCCATAGTTTCTGCGCTGCCGGGTCCAATATTGCCACTGGTATTGGAACTCGGCAACGTGCTCGTCCCTCAGAAGATAGGGCCGAAGGGACCAAAACCCACGGCCATGCTCTCGACCAAGATGGGGGAGACAAAGTCGGAGTACCAGCGCTTTGTGGTCGGTAAATGAGCAGACGTGTGCATGTGCTGCTCGCAGGTGATCGCGCAAATCACTGCTGACGTAAATACGATCGAGTCGCGACTGTGCGTTACGGCAGATGTACGTGAAACCTGGATCTCGCGGACACAGTTTCTCCCATACGTTGTGGAGCTGCAGTTGCTGGACGGCTGTTTTGAGGGCGGGACTAGTGTTTGGGCTGCTAGAATCACTTGTTCGAAGCACGCAATTGAAATCGCCGGCCAGAATGACATGCGTGGTACGATGGCGGAGATAGTAGGCAAGCGTCCCATTGAAAAAGTTCTCCCGAGCTGCACGTAGCGAAGAGCCGGAGGGAGCGTAAACATTACAGATCGTTGTGTCTTGCACTCTCAGCGCAAGCAGTCGGCCGTCCAAGCTTCTCTCGATGTGAGTGGCCTGGATGTGTTCCTTCAGGGCAATAGCTGTTCCCCTTCTCGTATGGTCCACATTGAAGAAAACGACGTAGCCAGGCAAGGAGAGCTGCTCGTTATCTACTTCTTGTAGATACACGATATCAAGTTTCGTGGGGTTCGTGATGGTGCCGATGTTGATGGACGAGATGTTGTACGACGTGAAAGCCATTTATAAGCGATTGTAATCGTCCCTCTCGTCGTCGTCGTCATCCCGGCGGGGTTTTTTACCGGCTGGTTTTCCTCGGCTTCGTCTACTGCTCGTGGAAGCGAAGGATTCATCGGTTTCGTTCCCGTTGCCGCTTCTGCTCTGCGATCGCAGCGCATTTTCTGGCTTTTTGAACACGTCATCCAAAGCCACGACAGCTTGTGGTGGTGTTAGGAACGAACTTGACGCATTGTGCGCTCGTTGTATTTGCGCAGACCCTGCTGCAGGCTGGCTGCGTGTGTGTGTGTTTTCGGGCCTGAGAATTCACTCTGGCTCTTCGGCAGTTCGGGGAAAACGTCTGACTCTAACGATGGCGGAGTAGTGGATTTTTGAACAACTAGTTTCGTGTTTGGTGGTTTCGCACCAGCTTTTTTGGGTTGCTGACCGGCTGTTGACCTATTGGCCTGTCCAGTTTGCTTCGTGACATTCGCGTAGCTTTTCTGGTACAGTAGCTTTTTGTTCTGGACACATGATTTGCCAGTGTGCGCTTGCTCTTTGCAGTGGCGGCAGGATTGCAGCTGTCCCTTGTATACAACGAACGCTTGCTCTCCATCGACGGTGACCCACGAGTCAATGTTCCGCTTCACTAGCATACGAGCAGACCATATGCCGAGCGGTATGCCTTCACATTCGTTGCTCTCACCCCACGATACCTCGTGAACATAGATCACTTCCCCGAACGCACTTAGGAAACTAAAGACTTTCTCTTCAGACACATATTCGGGAAGGTCGTAAACCCGCACTTCAACACTACCATCTTCCAACGTGATCCGAAGCTTGTGTTTCTTCCCCTCACACTCCACTTCATGCTTCCCGTCATGTTCGTCAACGACTTTTTGTGCCAGCGTCAAGTCACTGACTTTGACGAAGGCACATGCTCCACCTCTGTGGCACTGAAGTATTTTAATGTCTTCCCTATTTAGACCGAGAACCGAACGACAAAAACCATAGAGTTTTTCGACCGACGGCTTGACGGAGAACTGCGAATAGTCAATCTTAAAAGTGTTTTCTCGCCTCATCGCGAAACACTTTTGCACGCGACGCGGCGCAGCGGATAGAAGGGTATCCAAAACGTAAATGCTTCACTAGTGATAAGCCCAATCGAGAAAAACGTCTGCACGTCTCAGAAGCTGAGCGATAACTGAAACGCATCTATTTACTCTAAACAATCGTAAATTAATCAGAACGTGATAAAAACCTCGTTGTTCGGCAAGTTCAAGACAATATCTGGGCACAAATATTTGAAGATTTGTAGTGGCCTAAATTCTCAAAAACTGCCGTTATGGTTGCACACTTTTGCCCCTTTGCTGAATCGATGGGAATGACAAAAGACACTCTGCCGAAACAATCGTTCTAGCTACTCTTTGTAAGAGAAAGTTGTAAACCTTCTAGTTTTAAAGCCCGTGTTCAGCGAAATATGTTACGGCTATATCTCCGGAACCAGTTGACCGATTTCAAAAATATGCAATAGTGTTCTATGCGGCCATGTCCACTAATGCAAAAGTGCAATATAATGCTGATATACGGATAATATAAACACTTAAAACCATATATCAGCGAAGATATCAGCTTTATATTGCAAAAAGGTCCATTATCAGGCTATTAACGGGCATGGTGGTTACTTGGGTAGTATTTGGCACTTGGTGGTTGTTGCGTCAAATTTGGTGCAGTGGTAACTAAACGTATCCATAATTTGCGCACCAGGATGATAAACAGCATTTAAAATCATCTTGATAAAAGACTGGTCAACAAAATGACATTCCATTTTCCATGGCGAACCTGATCCGAATTCATTATATCACCCATTTACCCTCGCATTTACCGTTGCACTATGGGCAAAAATGGGTCCAAAATTACCCAAAATTCAATATCTCAACAGCACACTGAATTATGGCCATGAAAAACAACTTTTCCCAAGGGAAATCGTCCGGGGAATCGATTGCACGTGGTCCCATAGACCGGAGAGCCTTGTAGGTATGTGTTTTGGACCATTTTACCCCATTTTACCTTACTTTTTGGAGGAAACGTTTTTTCACAGCTCTATTTTTCGTAAAACATAAGCACTTTATGCATGGTTTTAGAATACTATGTCTTTAAACAACAGTTCATGAGATATTAGGGGAATACTGGGTACACTAAGATCAAACAAATTTGCAGTCTTCGACAAAGTTGTTTTGTATAGTATTCTCAATCTAAGTCCGAGATTTAGTGAAATTTGAACTATATTTGGATTTTTGGTATTTGCTTGTAATAGGATCGTTCGATTTCCCACACATTTTCCCATACATCATTTATAATTCTTTCGCAAATCGAGATTATAACCAAATCCGTTCAACCTCAATACACATTGAAAGAGCAGTGGGGAACACAACCAACAACCATAAGTTTTTGCAATTATGGAAATAAGAAGACTGCCACTGTCCAGAGCTTCAAGATCTAGAGTTGAGTAAGATTCCGAAACTATAGTAAATGTGTTTAGTTGGGAGCGGTTCCCACGTAGTGGTTAGCATCTATGCTTGTCGCGCTTAAGGCACGAGTTTATATCTCATCCCCGGTCAAGTCAGGAATGACTTTTAAGTGACTATAATATATATAAAAAAGCAATTATTTTTCGCAAATGCAAATATTTTAAATTTCAAAACAAGTTATCATCAAATCAAAAACCTGGCATCTTTAAGAGCGCTCTAGAATCACGTCCAATCGATGATTTGCTTATGTTAAATTCGTACCTAAAATGAAAGTATCGCTTTGAACCTGCTGACAAAAATATGAAAACGTCAAAAACCCAAATTCATGATTTACCATGTGCTCCTACATTCAGGTAATCATAAATATGCTCACATAAATCATGCAAATAACAGATCACATCGGAATCCCTTTGAGAAGTAAAATAATAAACCGTCCTTTTCGAAACAAACTACGCAGCTATCCGTATGATTTCCTTTTTATTATTTCACACGTCAAACGTTCTGTTTGACGAGAACGTGATCCCATAAAAGTAGTCAACAAATCAAGACGACAGTAGGAATATTCTCGCCTACGTGGATCAAAGAAGACACACGCCACGTATGCATGCAGCCTTTTCCATCGCAGCAACCTACGTACCCACGTTCACTTTAACGCCCTTCCTTCCAGAGTCTACTCTACCCCGTCTCCCTGTCAGGAAATGCCTATCGCACCACAACCCTGGTCGAACCGTTGAAAGTAAAATAAGATCACTAAGAACATGGTACGGTAATATTTTCACCGCAGCCGCTTGACGCGTGAGTTGTTTCGCCGCGCATTGCACGTCCACAGGGCGTTTACGACCGGGCGCTATCATATTTCAACGCCGCGAAGATGGAACTTTAAGTTAAAGCTCTGCTTTAGAGAGAGACAAAAAAAAAGAATAACATTCCGCGGTTTCATTGCGATACGGTTTTTGGCCTAAACATACAGGTTTTGCCTTTCCCATCCAAATGGAGCCGCCGCAACCCTCGTGCTCACACTTTCACCAATGATCGTATTTTACACTGCACGAGATTGCTTTCCGGAGTGAAATGCAGGAAAAAATATGCCGAAAGCACAGAAATAATCGTGATAAACTACCGAGAAACATACCTAGTATATATATATATATTGTGTAGATGAATCTAGTTTTCGCTTTTTACGTCATAGGAGAAATTTCTTCTCTGCAAAACAAGCAGCCCGAAGTATGGTTATTCGGAAATTAAAAAAAATCTTAGCAAGCGTTGATTATATGAAGAGCAAAGCTGATACATAATTTACCAATAAGCCTACTGGAGAGAAAAAGGAGAAGAAGAGAAACCAAATAACCAAACATTAAATGGTAATCCATGTTGCTGTCACCGTTAGGAAGAAGATTTCTGTCAAACAAGTAGGGTCATTGAATACCCATACGAAATAAGGGAAAAGAAAAACTTTATGATACATTGATACAGCCGTACATTTGTAGGAGTAATGTAGAAGAATAAAACAAAAATATTAAAAGTAAACAAAATTAGACTAAAACAAAAAAAACTGGAAACAAGAAGCGCCCGAGAAAGCAGAGGAAGTAAATGTGACGATATTGTTGGACATAGTAGTTTTATACAGCATTGCGACGCAGGAGATAAATACTAACTAAACGTACACTTAAAGCAAAGTATATAAATTCACGCAAGATGGCGACGGGAAGCGGTAGTCGAAATTCATTCGGGTGACTAATTTTTAGGACAACAAGTGGATATTTTTCGGGATTTGGAGATCAGAATTGGCATAATGTACAATAATTATTTACTTTCCTATATTGTTATATTACTAGTAACGAGCTTTTGAAATTTAACAAGGACAAAAAAAGATAAGGGAAATTGGCAATAAATTATTCTTTTGATTAGGATTGTAAAAAAATATCGGCAAGTAGAGAAGAAAATATCAGTAATCTAGTGAAATTAGCGGTTGATTCGCGAAAGATTGAAGTGAGAGGTCAGAGAAAAAAAATCATGTACACTTACACAGTAAATCCAAAATAAGAAACTAAGGCTGACTTCCTTCGCTAGAAGCACTCGAAAAAAAAAAACCACGAGAACAGAAACTCACGACCGAAAACTCACTTCATTTCCAATGCCTCCAACCAACTAGCGAACTAAGCCTCTATCGAAGCACAAATTAATCATGATAGTCACTCATTCCCTCTTTCTCTCACGGATTGCCGTTCAGTTCTTTTAGTGCGTGATGTGTTTTTGTGCTCCTAATTTTAACACCACTCGAAACGGGACGGAAACAGAGCAGCGCGCTCTCGCGTAAATGATGTCAATTAGCAAAGCCCGCGCGCTACTGCTCCAAAGTGTGAGCCATCAATTTATCCCTAAAAATGGTCTTCATCGTTTGAACAGAGCAAAAGAGCGCACGCAACCATTTTTATAGATCGCAGGAGCCCATGCTAATTGTTGAAGAAACCAAACTGGCCCTTTATACGCAGTAGACCATGAAATCGCAGATGAAAATTTCCTTGTGCCGAAGATGATAAACAGAAGAAAAAGAAAACAAATAAACATGACCAAACCTCCAAACTTCCCCCTAAACTCTACTATCTACCTTCCTAGAGGGACTGTAATCTATGTCAATGCCAACTAAGACCTGTTCAAAAAACAACTAGATGTACTAAAACAAATCGAAGAAAAGCAAAAAAAAATCACCGGCTCTAGCGCACACGGAAAACGAGAGTAAGTGAGAAAAGTCAAGCTCGATGGAAGCAGAAAAACAACATCAACTGTTCAGTATTTTTATGGTTTCCTGATACGCATAATTTAAGGTATACACACATACACAAAATCAACAACACTAGAACAGGAAAAAGAACCCTGCTCACAAGAGGGAGGAAACAAGTTCATCACCAAAGCCAACCCCTACCAACAACATCATCATCATCATCGTATTCACTTTTCATCCTGCAACGAGAAAACCACACTGACACACAAAACATTGAGCTAGGAAAACGTTGGAAGAAAAGCGCCAGATCATAGCAGGCTAAGGCCAAGCACAAAAAAACCAGAAACTATGGAATCGAGTGTGACAAGCAGGCGAACATACTTTCCAAACACACAATTATACACACAAGCATAAACACAAGATTGCTACAGAAGAACGCAACCAAGTGAAGAAAAAACACAGACACACAAATCATATGATATTATACTGTACAACCCAGAAAAAATGGAGAAAAAATTAGAAAAAAATATTAAAAAAAAAGAAAGAAAAAATAGTCATAATAAACATATTTCGTAAATGTGCTTTAATTCTGCTGGTGTCGTTTCAGTGCCATTTCCTAGCACCATTTTATCCGAAAATTTTCCGTAGGATATCTCAGGTTATTCGAACCGAAAGGATCTCCACTCGAAGCATTAAAGTGGTGACCCGGAAACCGAAGCAAACGTTTATCCGAAAGCCTCCTAACTTAACCGCACTTACCTAAAACACACAAATGGGATACAACGGAAAGGGCATTCCTGAACAGCGCATAGTGGGACAAAATCGACAAAAACTATCCGCACTACACCTTCTTCTTCAAAATTAAAATCCATTGCTGGTATGGAAATGTATGGAAAACAAATCTTTCTTCCCGATTTATGTGAGCGTCTTTAGTGGGATACCTGTATGAATAAAGAGAAAAGGATTAGTAATTTCCATTTAATTCCAATACCTTAATTGCTACGCGTATTTCGTCTACAATGTGCAGACAGAGTCTTGTACTCGACTGAAGAAACCATCGCAACTTCCCGAATAGATATTAAAACTAGTTATATTTTCCTCTTAAGTGAGGTTGGTCTGATGATAAGCAATTAAGGTAGTGGAATGAAATTAAAATCATAAAATCCTTCTCTCTTTCTTTATAAAGAATTTACCATTTTACCTACGAACTGTTCGCCAGTTCCCCTGACAGAAATTGATGATATTAATGTTGCTTCTCACAGACTTGGCAGGTAGGCCGTGCTTTGAAAATGACGTCTTTTTGTTTTGCTGCGTCGTTTTCGTTCTTGTGAAAATCTTTTAAATTTGCCATTTTAAGCAGCTTTAATTAAAAGTATTGAAGTGGTGCTGAAAAGTGCATTAAGTGATAGTTATCAAATCCCTCTCTTTTCGTTGCGACGCAGGTTTTGGTTGAAAATCGGATTCGGTCCCCTCTCCATGGATAAGACCAAGTAAGCAATTAACGCTAAAAACTCTTCTCAGTCCGACTAATTCACCTTCGAATAAAAGAAAATGTGGCGGAATATGTCCACATGGTGAAATCCCATTAAAATCACCTCAAATTACAGACAGAACGTGGCATGCCTGTGATGGCCTCTTTCTGTGTGCGGTTCGTTGAAATTCTGGAATGATGGTGGTGGTCATAAAAGCTCATTAGCACGAGCAAATGGGATTACTCAAAATTCATATTTTATGCCCACATACTTGGAGCTTCAAGTAGTAAAATTAAAACCACCGTCCAGAGGTGCTCTTGGGGGAGAAATTATTCCCGACTTGATTTTATGTTTCTGGAGATGGGAAAGTTTAATGGTACGCAAGAAGAAGTAACTATCCTGGCAGCAAGGAATGTATTATATGGCTATTTGTCAGCAGTTAAAAAATTTCCACTTTAATTTCGAAGCAAGAGAGCATGTATTAAGCACATCATGGTGCACCAGAGTCAATGCTATAATAAGAGTCCCGCCAAGAGTGAAGCCAGAAGTACCAATCGAACTGTCAAGCGGGGTACACGAAACAATTATTTTATTCATGTGTTTTACTTATACATTTTTGCCAAAACATCAGCCTTATACATTTCATAAGACAAACCACATAGGTCCTATAAGAATGCATAAAAGGTATGTGTGACCGCTTATACATTTCATTTGACACATGATCTTCATTAACTTTTTGCAAGGCGTCTGCTTATTAGTTAACTTATACATTTTATGAATAATCAGCAATAGAAATTTGCCAAAAGGTATAAGGAGATTTCTATCCGTGTACCAAACAAGCAAAGTAAATAAACATTATTGTTCCACAGCCAGTGAACTACAAGTATTGCATTCTTTACTGACAATATTTAGTAATTTTAGATGCAAAACATTTTAGCCGGCGCCGGTGGTGTAGTGGTAAGCGTGACTGCTTTCTAACACCCCAGTGGGTCTGGGTTCAATCCCAGCCGAGGTCGGTGGGATTTTTCTGAGGCATAAAAATCTCTGGTCACGTCTTCCTTCGGAAGGGAAGTAAAGCCGTTGGTCCCGGCTCATGTGTGTTGTGAATGGGTGCGATATCCTACGCAGGTGTGGAAGCTGCCTTCCTGCACATTCGGTTGCCGTCAATGGATGGCAATCGATGTCCGTCGGTGATTGGCACTAGATTGCGGAACAAAGACCGACGTTAAATAAAGGAAAAAAAAAAAAAAAAAAAAAAAAAGAAGATGCAAAACATTTCTTCGCTTTATTTAGTACATTGTGGTATTTATAAGTTA
This sequence comes from Ochlerotatus camptorhynchus, assembly GCF_037179485.1. Classification (NCBI taxonomy): domain Eukaryota; kingdom Metazoa; phylum Arthropoda; class Insecta; order Diptera; family Culicidae; genus Ochlerotatus; species Ochlerotatus camptorhynchus. The sequence continues at coordinate 84,269 of NW_027040822.1, read as the reverse complement.
TACCAAGCAATTGTTTGAACATTTTTCAAGTTCTATAATTGTTTTTGTCTCCCAGAAGCTCCGTTATCGAGTGAAATTTTTCACTTCTGAATGAAAGTCATCCCATGCTAACGCAAAAAATCTGGTTGCTGTTTGCTCTAATCTATTCTAATCTAATCTAATACAAACGCAGCCAGTACGAGAAAGCATCCTGGAAAATGATTAGGTTAGATGAAGTCTAATCATTTTTCTTGTCTAATTGACGTTTACAGCATATCTGCGATATGATATAAACATCAATACGACCAGGCCTACTGCGTTGTATTTGCCGCAAAGATGATTCTTGGAAATGAATGGGAACATTTCTTGAATCTACAGGGGTGGAAGGATGCGTGGACATACCGTACCAAACGCTCCGAGTTACTATCTGTAGTTGTGTGTAATGTGTAAATATTTTTACAATATTGACGAATCATAAAATAATGCAATGGAAGCACCGACGAACCGACGTGACAGCTCATAGTAGCTACTTTCAAAATCTTGCCCAAAACGCCATATTTAAAATACGTTAAACACTACCGCCATCTACTCATCCGATCGCGACATATCATGAGCAAGGACACGAACACACGTAAAATTTATATTGACTTGGTTTGTGTCTCACCTTATTTGACAAATCTGATCACCCATTGGACAGATCAAATCGCTCATTTGACAAATCGAATTGCGGACAAACGAAATGCTCCAGTGGCATGTCGGTTCGTCGGCGATGGAAGGATCTTACCGAATTTTCTCCTATGTAAACAAAAATTTGGACAGCTCTCACCATATTCTGCTCTTCCGCCGCCGTTAATTGCTTCCTTTGGAATCCCTTGGACTTTTTCTCTAACGCTTCGTATTTCATTCCGTGCTTCGCCGGCAATTTCCTTCCATAGATTGTCCTTGGTTGGTTGGTTTGATGTCCGCCATATGTTATTGAATTGCCATGGTGATCTGGGACGAGGCTCACGTCCAAAGTCGCTGATCCACCGAGCGCTCCGTGTGCGAAAGGAGAATGAAAGAAAGAAAGAAATAAATAAAGAAAGAAATACGAAAGGGATCAGTTTCCAGAAGTGGCAGTTTCATCAGATTCCCCAACTAACCATACTCAAGCAAAGTAAGAATATGCAAGCTATATTGCGAGTATATGCACAGACAAACAGACATTACACTAATAAGTTGTTCATCGAACAAGCATTTAACGGTCAATTTAAAAGTATCGTAGTTGGTAGTACTGCCACCAGTGGCGCGCATGGCTAATTCCCTTACGTTTGACGTTTACACAGTACCGCCATCTGTTCAGCGTACTACCCACCACAGTGTACTCAACAGATGGCAGTAATGTTTTAGCGAAGATGTTTTACATTGAGAAATATTCATTGTGTTATGTCTGTTTGTCTGTGGTATATGGTTACTTGGGTACTCATGTGGCCGTCAGAATGGTTCATCGGTTGCGAAGTGAAGTATTTCTGAAAGTGATGTGTAATATTTCTCAATGTTTTGATTTTATCCTAACGTTACCTCAATGTTATTTCGCAGACAAGCAGACACAGCACATTGAACATTTATTGTAAACCCTACCGCCATCTGTCGTATACACTATGATGGGCAACACACTCAACAGATGGTTGTAGTGTTTAAACGTCAAACGCTAGGGAATTGATTATGTGCACCACAAGTGGCAGTACTACCAACTAAGAAACATTTAAATTGACAATTAAAAACGATTTTGATGAACATTTAAGAGTGTTATGTCTGCTTGTCTGTGATCATACCTTCACTATCACAACTTCGGGTAATCTGCGAAAGTACTTGCATTTTGCTCAGGCACTTTTGATCTAACTGCAATTCCTCTCTCATACTCGAAATGTGCCACGACCAAATTGGCACAACGACGCCCTATACGCTATCTGACCGAAGCGCAGGGCTGGTTGCTGTTTGCTCTGGCGAAACATAAATCACAAACAGTGCTGCTTGTTTGCAACAGAGACGATGTTTTATAAGAGGCGGAGAGAATAAAAGTAAATCTGGTTGCACGGTCAACAAAGTTATTTTGTCTGCAAGGTTTGCAACCCGCAATTTTGTGTTTACTTCGAGTGACTTTAAATTTGAACGAATATCTTTTTAATCGTTTCGGTAGTATCGGTATTCAAACAAAGTATTTGAATAATTAGAGATGAACTAGCCTAAGGCTAAAAATCTCTTTAATAAAGAATTAAAAAAAAAAAAGTATTTGAATAATCATTTTTGACAACACTGAGTGAAACCAAATATACTACCCATAATCGCATATCAGTCCCATCTTTGCTTGATTTCCTATCCATATGGGACTGATATGCGATTATGGGCAGTATACTACATTTAATGGGAATATTTTACATGTCTGCATATTTTTTTCTTTTAGAGTGTGTTCACGGCATGCAAGTTTGTTTTGAATTTTCGTTCGTTTGATACTCGTGATAATCATGGACGCGAAAAGGGAACTCGTGATAAGCTTGTTTTTCAATCATCATAGACCGTGTTCTATTTTGAAGACACTGAAACCACTCGGAATAAACGAAAGATTCATCTTTCGCACCATTAAACGATACAAGGAAACCGGTTCGTGGAAAATCCCTCCCAGACCAGGCCGAAAACGCAGTTTCAGAACTCCGGAAGTTATCAAACGAGTGAGAGAGCGCATTCGGCGGAATCCTTGTAAGTCTGGGCGTAAGATGACCAAAGCACTCGGAATGTCGCAGCCAACGATCAGGAGTATTTTGACAGATGATCTCGGATTGAATACTTACAAAAAAACAGCGGGTGCATGGTTTGACCGGAAAGCAAAAGATAGCTAAAGTTGAAAGATGTCGGAAACTGCTCAAAGGGCACGGTGATTGTGAAATCTCGATGAACATTTCAAATGGTCCTATCTGCTTTGATCGATTCTCTTCATCGACTTTCTCTTTTGATAACCACTGCAATGCAAACAGATTTCGCGCTAATTTAGCCACAAAGGAGGTTCTAATCTAGCGTCCAAAACGCCAAATACGACAGGAAAAGGTTTTGCAGCTGAGTTATTAACGAAAGAGAAAGTCTATGAAGAGAATCAATCAATGCAGATAGGTCCATTTGAAATGTTGATCTAGAAATTCTATTTTCGGATGAGAAAATGTTCCTGCTACAGGATCACCACAACCAGCAAAATGATCGGGTATATGCTGCATATCTTGCTGATATTTCTCGTGACAAACTGGCTGTTCAAAGGTTCAAGAATGTTTCCAGGGTGATGGTTTGGGGATGTTTCTCCAAAACATTGAAAGTTCCATCGACACCAGTAAAATTACATCGATAATGTTTTGAAGAACCACTTGCTTCCCTTCGTTCAAAAGCATTATAAGAATGCACCATACTGCTTCCAACAAGACTCTGCACCGTCCCATCAGGCAAAAATTACACAGGCGTGAGGCCAATTTCCCGGATTTCATTTCGTCGAAAAAGTGACCTGCCTCCTCACCCGATTTGAATTCTCTCGACTTTTTTGCATGGGGCTACATATTAGGCGAACTACAGAATACCAAGGAACTAACCGCGGAAACTTTTAAGCAACGTTTGGTGAAAATATGGGACGAAATGCCTCAAGATATCGTGCGTGCCAGCTGTAACGATTTTCAAAAACGGATGCGGCTCGTAATTAAAAGAAAGGGAGAAAGATTTGAATTGGACTAAGTTAAGACAAATGTTATAGATACACGAAACAGGAAATACACTGAATTCCTGCGCAAAATTCTGCAATCTGCGATTCATGCTTCCTACCCTTATAACATTATGAAGGTAGCATGCAACTTACCTTTTTCCCTCAGGGGCTGCCTACTCTGTCGATCGGGAGGTTACGTTGGGCCCGCGCCGTCGCTCGCTGCTCTCTGCGTCGTCGCAGGCGTCGGGGCAATTGCGGCAGGGATTCTCCTAGGAATCCTGCGAGCACACGTGGTTAGGCGTATTTCTTTTGGTTGCGGCGCACTTTTCGGACAGAGGTACGAAATTTGATTTCACCACTCGCGCACTAATGTGGACCGTTCTAACGGCCTGTTCTTTTCCGGCTTCTCGGACCAACACTAGGAGCTCGAAGGAGGCAATTATTCACTCCTTCGGCTACCACACAACCGACGGACACTTGCGAACTTAGGACTGTGCACCAGCTCGGTGGCAAATAATACGCACGCCACGTGTAGGTTTCGGCACACTTCGTCCGAACACCAGAGTTATGCACTACCGAGACTGGTTTTTGGATCTTCTGGCCAGGTTACAGCCCATTTCACTCGCCACACTCGGCGTCACGCACGCAAAAGGCAAAAATCCGTATTATACTTTCTAACACTCGACTGAATAATTTTGCGCGTCCGTACGGTCACAAGGTTTTCCACAAAAGAGGCCTCCTCAAGCGGTCGAGAGCCTATTTATCTCCTCCCTCGCTCGCAATGGGAGGACTGAACTTCCTTCCACACACGTTTGCCAACCGTTGAGAAGGGGTGGTAGTCGTCTACTCGAGCAGTTTTGGTAGCGGACGGCGCTCAAATCTCGATGAACATTTCAAATGGTCCTATCTGCTTTGATCGATTCTCTTCATCGACTTTCTCTTTCGTCAATAACTCAGCTGCAAAACCTTTCTCTGTTGTATTTGACGTTTTGGACGCTAGATAAGAACCTCCTTTATCAAACTATGTGGTAGAATTAGCGCGAAATCTGTTTGCATAGCAGTGGTTATGAAAAGAGAATCGATCAAAGCAGATAGGACCATTTGAAATGTTCATCGAGAAATAGGCGAGTTTATTTTAAATATTCTTACAATTTCTAGATCTAGCTCCTATCTTACAAACAATTACAATAACAAGTATATTTTAATTTAATGGGACATGTTCTAATGTTACACCCTGTATTAATGAAATATCGATTTCTTTATCGAATGGATGTATCTGTTTATGAAAACAATGCATTTGCTCGTCGATTTGGCTTAACTGGTAGCTCGCCCACGCATGCTAATACCACCATGGGTGAGCTACTAGTTACGCCAAACCGACGATCAAATTCATTGTTTACAAAAGCAGATACGTCCCTTTAAAAAGTAATCGAAAAATCCCTGTTTAGACATTTTTCCCCAAATTCACTATCTTGACAAATTACACCGGAAACGTTACAGGGCATGTGTATATGTTTTTCGTTTCACTGGAGCATATTTCGTGAGAACATAACGAGAATACAACTGGTGAATAACAATAATATTCCAGCCCGGTAAGCTACCTTTTTTTTTTTTTTTAACTAGTTCGTTTATTTACTAGGCTCAGTCGTGTGTGACACTTTGCGGAGCCAAAATCAGTAATGTTTGATTTACATTTTAAATAGCAGTATTTCTAGGTTAGTATTGGGTACCAATTACTCGTGGCGGGCTCGAGGTTAATAGGTAACAATTTCAATTGGAAGGATCTAGGTAGGAAACTGGTTTCTGAAGCCTCCTTCAGATACTACTCTCGGACGGTTGACCAAATCCTGGCTGGGCAGGGGCAAGTAGCACAGGAACAGGAGGATAATAAGACTGGGACACAATGGCGGGAAATTGTTTGGAAAGGAGGGGATAGTCACATCAAACTCTAACATCAGACAAACAAAGGAATTCGTAGATCGCTTGCATGTAGGGAAGATCACGTGTTCCCAATACATCTCTTACTTCACGGAAGGGTTGTCTACCTCGGGCCACTAGGGTATCCAATAGTCGTGCTCTGGAGGCGTCATTACCCGGGCAATACCAAACTGCGTGATCGATGTCATCATAACCGGTTCTGCACCTACATATATTGCTGTCAACGAGGTTTATTCTATAGAGATGTGCGTCTAGCGAGTAGTGGTTGGACATAAGTCTTGACATCACTCGAATGAATCCCCGACTTACATCCAGACCTTTGAACCACGCTCTCGAAGAAACATTTGGAATAATGGAATGTAACCACCGCCCAAGAGAATTATTTGTCCAATCGTTTTGCCAACTTAAAAGAGAACTCTGACGTACTAATGGGAAAAATTCATCATGTGAAATTCTTCTATCATAAATCTCGCCTTGTTGTGCGCCCACCTTTGCGAGAGAGTCTGCTTTCTCATTGCCTGGGATTGAGCAATGTGAGGGGACCCATACAAAGGTAATCATATATGATCTTTCGACCAGCAAACTCATCTGTTCCCTTACCTTTGAAAGGAAATAAGATGAGTGCCTACCTTGTTTCATCGACCGAATAGCCTCAATCGAACTGAGACTATCCGAGAAGATGAAGTAATGGTCTATGGGCATATCGGAAATCATCCCCAATGCGAAGTTGATTGCTGCTAGCTCAGCAACATAAACGGAACAAGGTTCCTGAAGTTTCCGAAAGGCGGTTGAGTATTCATTGAAGACGCCGAAGCCAGTGGATCCATCAATGCGTGATCCATCAGTGAAAAATCTTCTATTGCAATTGACTTGTTGGTACTTTTCAGCAAAAATGCGGGGAATTGAGATAGGTCGAAGTTGATCTGGAACTCCTTGAATAGCCTGTTTCATGGAGAGATCGTAGTCAATGGGGGAACTGTAGTTAGTAAAGCATACACGAGAGGGGTTATAGCAAGGAAGGCTAATATCCGATGACATATAATTAAGATAGATTCGCACGAATCTAGACTGGATGCTCAATTCGAGCATTTCTTCGAAGTTTTCAATCACAAGGTTGTTACTGACACTACATTTAATCAATATTCTTAATGAGAGCTCCCAGAAACGGTTCTGCAGGGGTTTTACGCCCGCTAGTACCTCTAGGCTCATATTGTGTGTTGAATGCATACAGCCAAGGGCAATACGTAAACAACGATATTGAATACGTTCCAATTTGATTAAGTGGCTTTTTCTTGCCGAGTGGAAGCAAAAAGAGCCATACTCAAGAACTGAAAGAATAGTCGTTTTATATAGTTTAATGAGGTCTTCCGGGTGAGCACCCCACCATGTCCCGGAAATTGATCGTAGAAAGTTGATCCTTTGTTGACACTTTTGTTTCAAATACGTAATATGGGTACCCCAAGTGCATTTTGAATCAAACCAGACTCCAAGGTATTTGAAGGTTAAAGATTGGGTAATGTCTCTGCCCAAAAGATTTAGACGCAGTTGGGCTGGAAACCGCTTCCTTGTAAACACTACCAATTCAGTTTTTTGCGGTGAAAACTCGATCCCTAAATTTCTTGCCCAGAGAGACAGATTATTTAGGGAATTTTGCAATGGTCTTTGCAAGATTTCCGCACGTGGACCTCTCATGGAAACCACGGCATCGTCTGCAAGCTGTCTAAGCGTGCATAGATTATCTAAGCAGTTATCAATATCTTTGACATAGAAATTATAAAACAAGGGACTTAAACATGAACCTTGGGGTAAGCCCATGTAGCTAATTCTAGAAGTTGTCAGTTGACCTAGTTTGAAGGTCATTTGTTTTTCTGACAGCAAATTATACAAGAAATTATTCAAAATACCGGGTAATCCACTACTGTGCAAATTGTCTGACAGTATGTCTATGGAAACCGAATCAAATGCGCCCTTAATATCCAAAAAGACTGAAGCCAATTGCTCCTTGTGCGCAAAGGCCAGTTGAATATCAGATGAAAGCATCGCTAGACAATCGTTTGTTCCTTTACTCTTCCGGAAACCAAATTGCGTATTTGAAAGTAGATTGTTTGATTCAACCCAATGGTCAAGTCTTAATAGGATCATTTTTTCTAATAATTTCCTCAGGCATGATAACATAGAGATCGGACGGTAAGAATTGTGATCAGACGCTGGTTTCCCAGGCTTTTGAATAGCTATTACTTTAACCTGTCTCCATGCTGGTGGAACTATATTGAATTCCATAAATGAATTATATAGGTTAAGTAATCGTCTTTTAGCGATATCGGGGAGGTTTTTTAGAAGGTCGAATTTGATCATATCGCTTCCCGGAGCAGAGTTATTCGATGAAAGAAGTGCCATTGAAAATTCCAGTATTGTGAATGGTTCATCCAGAGAACCGTTACTTCGGACTGTATCCCGTAAAGTTGGTTGTGCTGGAACAGAATCTGGACAAACCTTTTTAGCGAAGTCGAATATCCATTGGGAGGAGTATTCTTCACTCTCATTGGAAGATGAGCGGTTACGCATATAGCGAGCCTTTTTCCAAAGCGTTGTCATCGAGGTTTCTCTAGAAAGTCCCTCGATAAAAGTACGCCAGTAGTTTCGTTTCTTTGCTTTTAGTAAGTTTTTAAGCTTTTTTTCAAGCTTTAGATACTTTTCAAAAAGCTCAGATCTTTCATGTCTACGATAATCTTTAAAGGCATTGGATTTCTCAAGATACAACTTTGTGCATTCGTCATCCCAGCCAGGGGTGGCGGGTCTTCTTTTGAGGGATGCACTTGGAACACGTCGTTTCTGAGCTTCTAATGCGCTTTTGTAGATTAGCTCGGTAAAGAAACGATACTCTTCCAGTGGTGGTAGAGGATCGGTAGAATCAATACCAAGAGTTACCGCCGATACAAATTTTTGCCAATCAATGTTCCTCGTGAGGTCAAAAGAAACTTGAATTGACTGATCTGTTTTTAGACGACCACTTTTGATTGAAATAATAATTGGCAAGTGATCACTACCATGGGGATCATTGATAACCTTCCACAGACAATCTAATGATAGTGAGTTAGAGCACAAAGAAATGTCAAGACGGCTCTCTCGAGCAGGAGGGTTTGCTATACGTGTTGCTTCACCAGTGTTCAAGATAGTCAAGTTGAAATCGTCGCACAAATCATAGAAAATACCCGCTCTATTGTCATCGTATGATTCGCCCCAACCAGTACCGTGTGAGTTCATATCGCCCAGTATTAGAACTGGAGATGGAAGGATATTAACTGAACTCCAAAGCTGACGGCGGTTTATGGAAGTCCTAGGAGGGACATATACAGAAGCTATGCAAAGATCTTTGTTCTTCACATTTATTTGGCAAGCGACAATTTCAATGCCTGAAAGTATTGGGATTGAGATTTTATAGAAGGAGTAGCACTTTTTGATCCCCAAAAGTACGCCACCATATGAATCATCTCGGTCCAGGCGGATAATGTTAAAATCGTGGAAGTTTAGTTCATCTTCAGAAGAAAGCCAAGTTTCACAGAGTGCAAATATATCACAATCAGAATTGTGAATCAAATACTTGAACGAGTCTAATTTAGGTATTAAACTACGACAGTTCCATTGTAATAAAGTGATCATATCTTGATCCTCACTCGACGAATTATCCATCGAAAGATATGAATTCACCAATGAGGGGCCATGATGCAGTCAATTGCTTGAAGTAGTTTCCGACTATAGGAACAAGCAGGTCAATAAGCCCTCGAAGTGGCGATTCGTCGAGAAAGCCGAGGGCATTCAAAATGTTATCCACAATGTCCTTAAATTTAATCTTTCCTCGCTTGGACGGGAGAGTTTTCTTTGAATTGCGAGTAGACGTGGTGTTTATTTTTGGTAACCTCTTACGATTACCTTTATTAGGTAGCGGCGGGGTGGAAAAGCTGCAGCAAGGATCAGATGGAGCAGCAATTACCGATTTGTTCGGCTTTTTCAATGAATCCCCGCTACCTTCAGATTTTTGCATGCTTCTGAGAGTGGTTTTATTTTTTTTCCGGCGCACTCCCGGGGAGCTAGTCGGCTTCCTTTTACCGGGGGCGTGTACCTCCGGAGACTCACTCTCATCTGCTATGTCAGAGTCCAGTTCATCGGAAGACAAAATCTCAAAAGTGTTTTCATTTTGAGCGGCTGATGCCAACGAAACAGAGGATCCATTTTGCAACTTAACCATTTCTGCAAACGTCAGCTTGGAGCGTTCTTTTATTGAACGCTTCACATTGTTGGCACGCTTCTTGTACGCGGGGCAGTCCTGCAAAGCATGAAGAGGTTCTTTGCCACAGTAAGCACATTTAGTTGCTTCCTGTTGGCAAGCACCCTCCATGTGGTCTTGGCTACATTTGCCACAACGGGGCTTGTTGTCACAAAAAGCAGCTGTGTGTCCCAACTTTTTGCAGTTGGTACAATTATATACCCTTGGTACAAAAAGTCGCACCGGGAAAAAAACATTTTCAATTTCTAAAAACTTTGGGAGAACCGATCCAGCGAAAGACACCTGTAGTGAGCCTGAAGGGGAATAAGTCTTTTGACCATCTACCGTGGTCGCTGAATACAATATCCTGCAACCCAGAACGTCCACGGTAGATGTTGCAGCATTTTGAAGGCGCCCCATACCTTCCATGACGTCATCACACGTCAGGCTCACTGCAGAGACCACGCCGTCTATCTCCACATCTCGAGATGGGATGTAGACGTAATACTCTTCATTATAACCTTCGTCGTCAGCAATGTCATTTGCGACTTTATATGTGAGTGCAGTTATACGCAGTTTGTTCCGATTGACCTGATGAAATTCGGTCCCCGGGAAACGACGCGTCAACGTTCTTTTAATCCCTAAGAAGTTTAGGGCTTTCTCTTTCTGCCGAAAGTAGACAACCCAAGGCGAAGCAGAAGACGCCTGGTAATGACGCTTTCTTACTTTATCATTGGGAGGCTTGACGCCCCCCTGTCCTTCATCCATACGAAATTGAAAATGAAAACTTTCGTTAAGAAGTAATTATTTTTTTATTAAAGAACCACCCTATGTGGAACGATTCCACTGGGGGAGAGACAGACGATTCACAAGCAAACAGTCAGAGGAATGGGTATACAAAAAACAGATACGTGCTATTATTTGCCCTTACCGTTTCTACTGCTTATATTGTTGCTGCTCTGCCACAATAGATGCCGGTCGTACACACCGTCCGTGCGGTGGCTCACTGCTTTCTGCTGGTTATAGTTTCCAGTTGTACACACCGTCCGTGTGTTTTGCCGTATGCCGAATTTCGATATCGTCGAAGCGGGTTTTAAAGGTGGACAGTCCGACCGTAGGCTTCGCCAGGATCGGCTGCTTCCTCCAGAAATGCGCGAGTCACCTGAGGCACAAAAACTTTTTGCGGAAAATAATGTTTCGCGGTGAAAAAAACACTTTCAAAGCTATGCCTTGTGACGAGACAACAGACCCTGATGTTGCTCATTCGCTAGCAGAACGAGGAATGAGGTAAGCTACCTTGATGATGCTATGTATAAAATTCAAAATGTTCTGACTTTGTATTCATCAGTTGTATGGCATTGTTTACAAAAGCTGTTACGCCTAATTCCAGCTCTATCTAGATATGTTTAAATCTCAACTTAAGGCAACATTGGGGGTGCGATTTCAAACACCAAAGTCGGTCGTGGCATGAAAATGGTCTGATTTTGATCCAGAGATGATGCATTTTGATTCTTAATACGCCAATCGATAGGAGTTTTTTCTATGAATCTGTTAAAGACTTTATCATTTTTCAAAATGTCAATATTGAAAATTTGAGCGAATGTGCAACTGTTGCTTTGATAATTAAAATTATCACCGAAAGCGATTTCCCTCAAACGATTTCCCTCAAGCGATTTCCCTAACAGCGAAAAGCAATTTCCCCAACACAGATTTCAAAGTTGAATTCCATCCGGTCTCACCAAACGGTGTTTATTCAATCACCGGGTGGTGAATGGTGGTGTTCTCCAGTACAGAACGAAAGGCTTCATGCAAGCAGTTAGCTGCAGCCCACATGAGCATCCATAGAAGGAGGAAGAAGCCACCCCCGCTATTGATCGGAATCAGTAGCTCTTCGTGAGTTTCTGTGGACCATCTTTATCAAGCGCGTCATACTAAAGTGTATAAACATAAAGAGCCCCGCTCAAATTCCTATTCCTACACAAAACACAAGCTCTTGCTGCAGCTAACAAATAAGATTTATTATATAAGACCACGTAGTCCTACGTCACCATTGCGTACAACCTCATAGGGCTGTCTTTTGTAGTTTTTTTTTTCATTCTAATGCTGCGGATACACTTGTACGACAAACTATGAACATGACCATTATTTGTATAATAAGTTATGAGCACATCCATAGTCGAACTTGCATAGTTGTTGTATAGTTGTTGTATAGTCCTCATAACTATTACACAAATAATGCTCATGCTCATAGTCCAATTGTATCCGCGGCATAAGAATTACAGAAGGTACTAACCTAACCATTACGAGAAACAACATCAATTTGATTAGTTGTCAGACTAAATAACTGCTACCATTTTGTAAAATGGACTATTTTCAAAAAAACATCTTTCATGAGAAGTATTGCCTGATCTTAAAAGAGTAAGTTATTTTCTCACCTTTCAATGGTTTTAGTTAGTGAACTCTCGTAAAAATGTGCTGTTCAAGGTACGGCACAACTTTTCACACTTTGTTCATTAATGCTGAACATATCAAGCGTAACTATTCAAATCGTCGTATCTACATTTGTAAACAGTCGCTTCAATCGACGATTTGTGGCAACTGCTAGCTCACTCACAGAAACTAACAACACCAGCTAGTAGGGAAAATATTTCCCTACTTGATGATGGTGTTTGTTTGCGTGGGTGAGCTAGCAGTTAAGACAAATCAGGCTAGCAGTTAAGACAAGAGATTTTTCACAAAATCAGATACGTCGATTTGTATAGTTACGCAATTTCAATGATTAATTTCTTTTTTACTTAGATAAGACTTAGTTTTACTTTATAAGTTTAAATACCTATTTAAAATACTGAATTGCCAAGGCAGGAACAATGTAAAAACACACATATATCACAGACAAACAGACATAACACATTGAATATTTCTCACTGTAAAACATCGTCACTAAAACATTACCGCCATCTGTTGAGTACACTGTGGTGGGCACTACACTGAACAGATGGCGATAGTGTGTAAACGTCAAACGTAAAGGAATTGGCTATGCGCGCCACAGGTGGCGGTACTACCAACTGCGATACTTTTAAATTGTCCGTTAAATGCTTGTTCGATGAATAACTTGCGAGAGTTATGTCTGTTTGTCTGTGCATATATCATAACATTTAAGGCTGGTAAGTTACTGTTGTAGCTGGAGCACCTAGGTTAAAAAGAAATGTAATTTAATTTGAACTTGGAACAAATAAAGAGTTAACAAAAAAACGCGTCAAATCCAAGTAGAGAGAGTAAATTTACTTCATTATCAACTGAAACTGAAGGTGGTTTCGATTATTGAAACTTCTGGAAGGATTTTCACAATACATACAAACTCAATACGATTCATGAATATGTTTGCCCAAATTATACAAATTATTTGTTTATTAATGCCTTTAATTTGACCAATTGTTTGTTATTCTATTAAAAAAATGCGATACCTAATAGTGCAAAGGGCGTTTCCATTGGGGGACCACAATTATCGACTTAAATCATCAAGTGTATCAAAATCTTGCGTATTCTTACCAAATAATTTTCCGCTTTTCACCATATCGTCCTGTATTTCTTGCCAAGAGTGCGGCTTCTTAATGGATATCGATGCGAGGACGCTTAAAACGAGGTACAATGTGTTTTTCTTTCTGAAAATTGTCAGAATAGACCATTAGTTATTAATGTATGTTACTTAACTCACTCGCCCTAAATCTAAATTACCTTGCCGCTCTGAGGAAGGGAGCTGTTATAATACTATATTTAATTAAATTTCTTCGGGGATGTCGGTGTGATTCTGCGTCGTTGCAGACGAGATGAAAGCTCTTTGAACAACTTTGTCATGGTTCTGTGGGAATTACGACCTGTAAAACAAAACATTTAAATTCTGCAAGCTCTCAACCGAGTATTACTCTTGATACCAACCATGTGATACTTCATTCTTTTTCTGGTGGCAAAGATATGCCCACAACTTGAACACGGACTGAACTGATCATCAGCTTCATGACGTAAAGGGGGCTCGTTTCGATCGCTGCTATCTCCACGACATACCGAACATTCCGTTGTACTCTGAGATTCGATGAAGGTGTCCTCCTCTTCTTCTGGACATTCTTGTTTGATTTTGATTCCATTTCCAAGATATACATCTTCGGATGCAATGTCTTTCGATTTGCCGCCAGGATCCTGAAATTTCATCTATGAATTCGCAAAACAGTTAACGAATGAAAACAAAATTTGATATTTTGATATAAGCGTTATTATCATGTTTTGACAACCGTGTGGTCGAGTTAACATTATTGTTCGTTCGGATTGCTCAGCGCGAAAAAGAGTCGGTGGACTGTATAAAAACATGTGTTTACTGAACGATAACTTTGCCGGTAATCGCAAGTCAGTCCCATCTGCATTTTTATCAATTTGATGTGATATTGAAAAAAGGTGGTTTGTTCAAGAAAAATGAAAAACAATACCAAGTCAAATTGCCCCAGCAAAAAGTAGCCGCAAGTCAGTCCCATTAGAAAAAAATATGTTAGAAATATTAGACAACACATCGCATCATGAATTGATTTATCGCATGGTGGGTTTGGCACGTTTACGAAAAGCTCTGGTCTGATGAAGACCCATACTCACCGGAATATGTTTCGGCCATTGCTCTTGAACCAGCGGAACAAATCCAGAAACATTCAATAACGTTCTATGGGACCATGGTATCTTTTTACTGTTCAATACTGTGCTAAAGTAATGCAGCATCGTCATGGAATTGTGACTTACTTGCGATTATTTTACTCATTGACGTTAAATGTAATCGCAAGTCAGTCACCGACAAACCGACATGAAACTTACACTTAACTCTTGATCGAGAATCCATAACGACCGATTCAAATGTGCAACGATCCCATCTGTCAAATCTATAGAAATGTTTTATCTAGATGAAAATAATTTGTCCGAAATAGATTAGACACGAACCAACAAATAAATTTTGTACGCGTGTTCGTGGCTAGGATAAATATTTTCCGCGAATACGGCGGCAGATGTCAGTTTTGTGCTTTGATCTGAAATTTATTTGTAATTTGTATGATTTTTCAATTTGTTAAAATTGTAGTTTATATTAAAACTGGGGTCGATGCGACATTAAGTAGTGCTTTAATTGGTGAAATTGCGCTTAAAATTTACTCTTCGGAAATCAATTAAAACGTTCAAAAATCACTTTGTAGTTGACCGTCCGATTTTTAACTATGGGTTTGTCAAAATTGTGTCTGTGAACATATTTACATCAATTTGAACATAGCATTTACATCATGTTTTTATCAAACGTTCAACAGATACTGTTCGGTAAATTTAGCCAATGTAATTCATTCGTTTTAAAGCTTCAAACCAGGAAAAACTTCACCACAATGGCAAGACTCGATTATTTGTACAAGGCTGACAGTGGGTTGAAATTAAAATTGAGTGAAACAGCTTTTGAAATAACTGTCAAAGATTTACCGAACAGCTGTTGAAAGTTCGGTAAACAATTACCGAAGTCGGTAAAAAAATTGAAGTGTACAGTGTCTCAAGTGTCTCAAATATTATTTCCAGTGAAAACTTGATGCATGGATTCTGATATCGAGATCAGCGTTGCCAGATATACCGATTTATCGGTATTTATACCGATTTCCAAACTAGATACCGATATACAGATAAGGTTCTTAAGAATACAGATTTTTAAGATTTTACACCGATTTATACATTCGACAGCCATTACTCGTATTCATCGGACGTATGCTCTTTCTGCTCTGCTTAACCTGGTGAACAGAAAAAAAAACACACTTGTTGTTGACTTCAGTGTCCTTCCAGTTCGTCCCAATGCAAGAAAAGTGCAAAAATTCTTCGAGAACAATATTCAGCTTCAATATTCGGACGTTAGATGCATTCAGTTTCATAACGTCCGAATTTTTTTTTTTTTAGATGATAGACAATGAAGTTGCCTTGCGCTATGAAAAGGCGCACAACTATAAACACGCGATTCTCTGTGCGAAAAGTGAGTTCAAAATCCCGATATATGTGAATTGTGAAGCAGTGACCATTCGAGTGCATGACCTTCCTCTGGCATGGCCACAAGCCGCTGTTATGAACCACATGGAAAGTACGGGACAGTGATTTCCAGTCGACGTGAGAAATGGAAGCACTACTTCCCAGGATTCCTGAGCGGTGTTCGAGTCTTGCGAATGCGACTCGAAAGCGCCATTTCATTGTACATCACGGTCGACAACGAAACAAAGTTGGTAACGTGCGACAAGCGTGCCGCCAAAAACGTGCCGCCATTGTGGTTGAGCAGCACATCCCAAACAGAAATGTTTGGATGTAGCCACATCGAACAATAGCACCGCTCCAGCAGCTCCACCAACCGAGGGGGTATTCAGTAGAGTGATGCAAAATTTGAAATTTTCGCTCCACAATACTTAAACGATTCCAAATCGGATCCTGACTAACCTCTTAAAATTTGAGAAACTGAGAAGGCACAAACCATTTGAAGTTTGTATGGAAATTACTATGGTAAAACCAAGATTTTTGTTCATGTCTATTTAATAATTCACCATATCGGTCTGCTTCAAAAGCTTTCAACTGTACTTGTAGGAAATTTTTCCAGCTACAACTTTGCTGAAGAACAGATTAAATTAAGGATCGAAAGTTATCAATATTTCAATGCGCTGATGTCTTATGATCATGCTCAATCAACTGCTCAGCAGGCAACATTGGTGTTTCTGGGGTGTTGAATAGGACACAAAAATCATGGCTACTATGTCACACTGCAAAATACAGTGTTGCCTACAGAGCAGCTGCTTGATCATGTCATAAGTTTACCAATCTCTTAAATAATTAATAACTTTTTCCTATCTCGTTTTAAATAGAAACAATCTTGAGCAAAGTTGTAGCTGAGAAAATTTTCTATAAGAATGGCTATCGAACTGTTCCGCAGCTCAATATGGAAAAAGACTAGAAGGCAATGAACAAAAAGTTAAGATTTCCTATAGTAATTTACATGTACACTTCAAATGGCTTGTGCGAAGACTGTTTCTAACCAAATGAGTTGTAACTTTGGGAGGCTAATCAGGACCCGAATTGAAACCATTTAAGCACTGTGGAGAGAAAAAGTCAAATTTTGCATCAGGCTAGTATTCAGTCTCGCTGATTTCCCGTCGATTGATATCGAACAAAACCAGCCAACGACATCGGGTCAATCATCTCCTGCTTTCACCGGGTTCTCAGCAGAAGAACAACAGCGAAACACCGTGGTTCATCACACTTCAAACGTTGAAAGTAACGACGAAAATTCTAGCACAGCTCATCGAACGCAACAAAGAATCTCTTCGAAAATACCAACAAACGCCGGCTGTCGAAACACAAGGAGAACGAAAAAAATAAAGTTCGTGCTGATCAGTGCACCCAGAAGACTGGTCAGCAAACAGATCGTTTAGATGAAAATAATGCAATTTATCAAATAGGGAATAATACGTTTTATTTGAAAAATAAAAGCGGGAAGGGTTCTAATTGGTAATAATGGTTATCGGCCGAAGCAATGCCTAATAGGCGAGGGGGGCTTATAAATAAACGCAAAAAAATACACCGATTTATATCATTTTTTTTTTTAATAATCAAAATTATTATTGCCTTTTCGCGCTCGAGTTTCGGAGAAATTTTTGTGAGAGAGTTGTATCTTTTTGAATACTTCATATTTTTTGAGCCTTCAAAGTTCTAAACAATCATCTCTAAAGATGCCTTATGCTTGATAATCTTTCGATTAATGTTTGCATTTCCTCACCGTTTTTGGCCACCCATCAATCGAGAAATATTTGATGGCTCTTTCCGGTAATTCCTAGGGAATCGAGAAATATTTTTTAAATAATAACTTCCTTAAGTTTCATCCAGCTTTCCCTGGAATTTTATTCCACCTTACCTTGGAAGCTTCTTCAGCCTTCGCTCGAATGATTCTTTCATCTTCTCGCGCCAGTTTTTTAACTTTCCCGGAACTTCAAGGATGCTATCAAATTTTTATTTCGGATTCACACTAGCTTACTTACCTTACCAATCAGGCTAAGGCCTTGTTGTCCTCTGCTGTCCGAAGAAGTCGTCTCCACTCTACTCGATCCATGGCCACAGTTCGCCAGCCTCGTAGTCTGCGAAGGGTCCGCAGGTCACCTTCTACTTGGTCGATCCACCTTGCCCGCTGCGCGCCTCTTCTTCTTGTTCCTGTTGGGTCGCTTTCTAGAACCATTTTCACTGGGTCGTCGTGCGGCATTCTTACGACGTGCCCAGCCCACCGTAGTCGCCCAATTTTTGCAATGTGGACGATGGATGGTTCTCCCAGCAGCTGGTGCAATTCGTGGTTCATTCGCCTCCTCCACGTTCCGTCATCCATCTGCACTCCACCGTAGATGGTACGCAACACCTTCCGTTCGAAAACACCAATGGCGCGTTGGTCCTCCACGAGCATAGTCCAGGTCTCGTGGCCGTAAAGGACCACCGGTCTAATCAGCGTCTTGTAGACAGTCAACTTCGTGCGGCGGCGAATTTTATTCGACCGGAGCGTCCTCCGGAGTCCAAAGTAGGCACGATTCCCTGCCATAATGCGTCTTTGAATTTCTCTGCTGGTATCATTTTCGGCGGTCACCAGTGAGCCCAAATACACGAACTCATCGACCACCTCGATTTCGTCACCGTCAATCTGAACTCGGGGTGGGAGGCTAACATTGTCTTCCCTAGAACCTCTTGCTTTCATATATTTTGTCTTTGATGCGTTGATGGCAAGTCCAATCCGTCTAGCTTCAGCCTTCAGTCTGATGTACGTTTCCGCCATCATCTCAAAGTTCCGTGCCATAATGTCAATGTCATCGGCGAAACCAAGGAGCTGGATGGACTTCCTGAATATCGTGCCACTCGTGTCTATCCCAGCTCTTCTGATCACACCTTCTAACGCGATGTTGATCAGCAGACACGAAAGTCCATCACCCTGCCGTAACCCCCTTCGAGATTCAAAGGGACTCGAGAGTGTCCCCGATACTCGAACAACGCACGTCACTCGATCCATCGTCGCCTTGACCAATCGCGTCAGTTTATCCGGAAATCCGTACTCGTGCATAATCTGCCATAGCTGATCTCGATCGATTGTGTCGTATGCGGATTTGAAATCGATGAACAAATGATGTGTGGGCACGTTGTATTCGCGGCATTTCTGCAGAACCTGCCGAATCGCGAAAATTTGGTCCGTGGTAGCGCGGGCACCCATGAATCCCGCCTGGTATTGCCCCACGAACTCTCTTGCATATGGTGACAGACGGCGGCATAGAATTTGGGAGAGTACCTTGTAGGCGGCGCTCAGCAGTGTGATCGCGCGGTAGTTGCAGCAATCCAACTTGTCGCCCTTTTTGTAGATTGGACATACGACACCTTCCATTCACTCCTCCGGTAATATCTCCTCCTCCCAAATCTTGGCAATTACCCAGTGCAGCGCTCTAGCCAGTGCTTCACCACCGTGTTTCAATAGCTCACTTGGTAGTTGATCTACACCAGTTGCTTTGTTGTTCTTCAGCCGACCGATCTCCTCCTCAACTTCTTGAAGATCAGGGGCCGGTAGCCTGTCGTCTTCTGCGCGTGCTCCAAGGTCTGTTGCCGTGCCACCTTCGTTTTCTGCTGCTTCACCGTTGAGGTGCTCGTCATAGTACTGCTTCCACCTCTCAATCACCTCACACTCGTTCGTGAGAAGGTTACCGTCCAAGTCCTTGCACATATCGGCTTGCGGCACGTAGCCTTTGCGCGAACTATTTAGCTTCTCGTAGAACTTCCGTGTGTCGTTTACGCGGTACAGATTTTCCATCGCCTCGCGATCTCGATCTTCCTGCTGACGCTTCTTCCTTCGGAAAACCGAGTTTTGTCTGTTCCGCGCTTGTCTGTATCGCTCCACATTCAATCTCGTGCGGTGTTGCAGCATTCTCGCCCGTGCTGCATTCTTCTCCTCTACTAACAGTTTGCATTCGCCGTCAAACCAGTCATTTCTTCGGTCCGGGATTGCAGTACCTAGTGCCGCTATAGCAGTACTACCTATGGCTGAACGGATGTCCCTCCAGCCATCTTCAAGAGAAGCTGCGCCAAGCTGCTCTTCCGTGGGTAGTGCAACTTCCAGCTGCTGCGCGTAGTCCTGGGCAACTCCGGTGTCCCGTAGTTGCTCAATGTTGGGTCGTGGCGTTCGACTTCGACGTGTGTTATGCACCGTCGAGAGTTTTGAGCGCATGCATACTGCAACTAGGTAGTGGTCCGAATCTATGTTCGCACTGCGGTACGTGCGGACGTTGATAATGTCGGAGAAGAATTTCCCGTCGATTAGAACGTGATCGATTTGGTTTTCTGTGTGTTGGTCAGGTGATCTGCAGGTGGCACGTTGATGATGCTGTAGTTGAAGAAACGGCCCTTAATCCTCAACTTGCACATCCTCGCGTTGATCGGCTGCCAACCAATCACGCGTTGGCGCATCTTACCCAGCACTACAAAGCCGGTTCCCAGCTCGTTGGTGGTGCCACAGCTCTGGTAGAAAGTAGCCGCTCGATGCCCACTTTTCCATACCTTTTGTCCCGTCCAGCAAAGTTCCTGCAGTGCTACGACTTCGAAGTTGCGTGGTTGAAGTTCGTCATAGATTAACCTATCGCAACCCGGGAAGCCGAGCGATTTGCAGTTCCATGTTCCGAGTTTCCAATCGTAGTCCTTATTTCGTCGCGTAGGTCTGTGCCGATTGTTCCGATCCGTATTTCTTTCTTCGGTATTTGCAACTTTGTTTTTTTCCAGGGCGGCTTGTTGGGCCTGCCCCAACCCCCTGTCTCGCCGGGGGACCATCGTGCACAGCTCTGTTTAGAGTCCCACGCTGGCACTAGGACGGTGATCAGCCGCTCCTAACATGGAGAACAGACGCCGTTTTTAGCCGCACCTCCATGGTGAGCAGACGCTCGGGTTTGGTGAAGCATTTCCTCTATCACCGTACTATGGTTACCGCGCCAGTGTTCGCGTCGCACCTCTTCACTTTGCTATTGCCGGACTGGCAACATTGCCCAGGCTACGCCAACCAGCTGTGTCCATGTTTCAGCTGGTAGTCTTTTGTTATCATATGACTCGAGGAGGCGTGAAGAAGGAACTTGTGAGGACCAGGGCTAGGTATTCCGCTCCTTCCAGGTTGTCAACTCACCATTTTGTAGCCCAAAACACTAGCTGCAGGCACATTTAAGAAGTTCTGAAACTTACCAAAAGTTCAGACTTTTGTGTAACTTTCGATAAATTAAAGACAGTTTCATTTACTTCTGTTAAAATTCTGAAATCCGGGAATTTCAGAAAAGTCCAGCGAACTTCAGTGAACTTGAGGAAACATCATACATATCTTGGAAACTTCACAAGTCCAAAGAACTTCAGGGAAATTGAATGGTTTTCGGGAACTTTAGTGAAGCTCAGAGAATATCAGGACAGATCAATGAATTAATTAAATTGCTGAAATTATAAAGGAGTTCCGAGAAACTCAGGCAATTTCCGAAAACTTCAGCAATGTCCTGAGAAGCTCATGCAAATTTAGGAAACGTAAGGGAAGTTACAAGAACATTAGAACATTGTGAGAACATTTTATGGGAAGTTCATTGCTTTTTTAGCAGTGTCCATAACTTTTAAAAATTAAAAAAAATGGGAAGATCAGAGAACTTCAATGCTGATGTTACAATAAATTCAAGAAAATTGTGAGAGCACCTAATAGATTTAGTAACCTTCAAGAAAGTCCAGAGACCTTCAAAGATGATTAGAGATATTCCGGTAGTCTTATTATAACCAGGGAAGTTCCGAGAGATAACTCCTAAACAGCCCCTAATTTCAAGAAAATTACAAGAACTTTGAAGGAATTTCGAGGAATTTATGGAATTGCGGAGTTTTCTGGGATGTTTTATGAATATCAGGAAAATTGTCTGGACCATAGAACATCCCCCAGGAATCTCTTTCTTTCGGAATTATGTCCTAGTTTTTTTCGACTGTTCCGTAAGCGCTCTGGCTTCCGACTTTCTTCAGCTGTTTCTTTCAATCTACCTTAGGAAGTTTATGCCAGCGTCTCCAGGAAGTTTCTTTCGTCTTCTCCAGGAAGTTCAATTAATTCTCCCAGAAATTTCTTTCGTCTTCTTCTGTAAAATTCGACCATAAGCCAACGGTTTTTTTTTTCGATTTCTATTGGAAGGTTTTTCCGAGCTTCTTCTGGCTTTCCCTGGAAATGGCTACTTCTGAAAATTTACTTCCGGTTTCCGAAACTTTTCTGGCTTCCTTTAAATGTGACATCCAATTTTTTTTCCGATAGTTTATTCAAATTTTCGCCACATGTTTCTCAATTCGTGTCTTGGAAGTTTCCCGGATGTTTTTCCAACTTTTCTTAGAATTTTCCTCGAACTTCATCCAGGAGAGCTTCTTTCGTCTTTCTCTGGATGTTTTTTCGGCTTCGTTCAGAAGCTAATTCAAACATTCCCGGAGTTTTCTTCCAGAATTTTCCGATCATTGTACAAAAGCTAAAATTTTGCTTTGATTAACGGCTTTCTCAGTCTTAAAACACTGCTACGACTACGATATAATCTGCTCGACATTTCGGCCATGGGTTGTGGCTTTTTTCAAGGGAAAATATTGTTTGTCGTAATGGTCAATAGTTTAGTCGTTGTTGTGGATGATTTTCCATATTTTGGTTTCATTTAATGATATATAATTGAAAAATAAAACTACTTTCTCACAATTTTGATCACCACTTGAGGACAGCGATAACTTTAAAAATAAAAGGCTGTTTTAAGACTGAGAAAGCCGTTAAACAAAGCAATTCCCCTCAAGTCTCAGTCGTCACCATCGTTAAAATTTTCGCTTTAAAAACGGCACAAATATAAAATTAATTAAATAGTAAATACCGATGAATATTGATTTTTTAATACCTTTGATACCGATATGCTTTAAAACAATCTTGCAACTCTGATCGAGATAGACTATATCACATAATTCTGCGATGCAATCGATGTAAATATTTACATTATTTGACAAATCTCAGGTAATCATGACAGCAGTTGGTCTCTTTTCTTCATTCATATTGTTTTCAATAATCAAACGTCATGATTACCTGGGTTGTGTGTGTGTGTGTATTCCCCCACTGGCCGGCAGTGTTATTATGGAAGAACTCCCTCTACTATGTCGCATTTATGGTCATTTTAGACAGCTTTAGTCCGGGAGTTAGACGCTGATAGCTCTATTGCAGATCCAGCAACCCATTTCAGAATGTCTGGAGAGTCACGCCCATTCCGAGATTACTTTCACTTACAATAAGCCCCGCATGTATGTATTACCCAAGGGGTAAGTCACTCAGCTCATTGTGCCGGAATAATATTCTTCACAACTTGGGCACATCCATCGGCACATTTTCGGCATACCTTCGGCACAATCTCGTAGGCATTAGATTGTTGTAAAGGAAATGGGAGCACTGCTGGACAACTGTCATTGAAGTTGTTCAGAACATTACGTGCTGTTTGACTGTATGTTCAGGGACATCTTCTAATTGAATATACCAGAGGAACTCAGACCAACAGTTCACTTATAGATCTAAATACGAAATGTAGGTTCTAGAGTGGACTCAAGAGGAAGAAGCAGTTAATCAGACCTCATTAGTACCCTTAATTCAAATAATGCTGCAACTCACACAAAACAAACTAAAGAAGTCTATTCTCAATCCTGTACAGTCGGTCTTCAACAATGCTCCCCACCGGTTCCGACTCTTTCCGGCCTAAAGGCTAGGTTTCTGGTCTGCCTTTGAGGGCATTATAAAACACTAAAACACAGAACTTTTATTATCCTATTGCCGCGGATACACTTGGATGACAAACTTTGAGCATGAGCATTATTTGTATAATAAATTATGAGCACATCCATGGTCACACTTTTATAGTTTGTGTATAGTTGTTTTATAGTGCTTATAATTATAATACAAATAATGCTCATGCTCATAGTAGGGTATAGTAGGTCATACAAGTGAATCCACGGCATATGGATTACAAAACACCGATATTTCACACACCCGCCATTTCCCGCGTCATCCTCAATCCGATTTATCCATGCGATTTCAAACCAAAACATTCCAGGTGTCAGAAATACCGGGTTGCCGGGATGGGTATTTTACAAACAATCGCAGCTTGCTCTATGTCCGGCACAATCGTCACAGTTGCGGCACACCGACAAAAAAGATGATCCAAGATTGGTGTGCGGAGTGACCTACCCCTAGGTATTACCTCTATCAATTAAATATTAGTATAACACGCACAGTTCCAGCTTCAAAATGTTCTTTTGAATCCTGGCACGTATTTAGTTTAGGTTTTTTATATTGTAAAAGGTATTTGGACTGGTCTCACCATGTTAATTTGATCCCCCCACCCATGGGTTACGTAGTTCCGAACACAAATTTTCTTGCACTGCCATGTCTGTCTGTCGCGTCTAGTGCGGTTCCTAGGAACCGTTCGCGACCATCAGTTACACCCCGTCAAGTCTTGAGCGAGGCATTTTGCAGATTAGTCGCAATCTCCGACATTGTCAAGAGACCAACAGCCGAACACTTTTCCAAGCGGCAACGTCTGCCACCGAATCACCATCAAAAATCGCGACGGACATATTATCAGCACTTGCCCGGGCTAATTCACCAATCGGACCGGATTAAAACTCGTCCGCGGTGACGAATCTCTCAATAGAACTACGCGCCGAAAGTGTGGCATCCGAACTCGGAGAACCGGGCTCCCGGGAGGCAACTAAACCGACACCAAACAATTGAACTAAAGCTGCGACGTAGATTTTGGAGGTTAAATTCAAGGTCAACCGAAGCACTCGAGACGGACCGTTTTTTTCTTGCTTCTTTCTTTTGTCACTGCATGATTCTATTTTTCACTTGCTATATATTCTTCTCTTTTTTAATCTGATTTGGCTTCAAAACTGGACACCTCAACACAGGAAAAAAAACACGATATATCACTAAATGATAACTTTATGAACACTTGAAACTAAATTTCAGCACACAAATCAACAAATTCAAGTGAAAAAAAGTTTAATTCGCTGACGAAAAATACGCAGCAAAGAAAAACACGTCAGCTTTCAAGCGCGGCCTACTGCGATCATCAACGTCATGATTACCTGGGTTTTGCCAAAAAAAAGGTAAATATTTACATTGTTTGCACCCAAGAATATAGGGGGGGGTTGTAGTGTGAACAGGGTATTAGGCTGTGTTTCCCTTGGAGAATTTTCTCTTAAATTTGACGGATTGATATTTTTCAAATAATTTTGCTAGTCAACCAGATTCGAAAATCGATCGATCAACAACTGAATGATTTTCGAAAATTTTAATTTATGTTTCAAGTGTCAAATAACCCTGCTATTCTAGAAGATTTATAGTTGAAATAAGTCTGGTAGAATAGCAGGTGTATTTGAAATTTAAGTGAAAATTCACCAAATGAAACACAGATTTCAATTTTCAAGCTGTTTTTTAATTTTGTTTCTGCAATGTATGCACGGAAACTTTGAATCAGATTTTGACATTAATCAAGTATCTCCCTTCCTTGTAACCGTTAACTACATTAATTAAATAATAAAAATCTGATAACAGGTGATTAAAATAAAGCAAAAATATACAAACCTTGGTCAAAGTTGTGATGGATGATTTCCCTTGGTCATCTTTAGGAACTTGGTATTCTTGTTCCTGCAGCATTGTGTCCTCTACTTGGATTTCCATTTTTATTTCAATATTATCACCTAGTGGTGACATTCTCCTTGTACCGAATTGAGAATCGGAGAGCTCTGGTGGGTTCTTAGGACAAGTGCGCTGAAAGAGACAAAACATAGAATCAATGCAACCATTTTCTCGTTTGCTCAACTTTGTTCAATGAAAGGTCGGAACAGATAGCAAGACTCTTATCTCAATTTTTAAAACAAATTATGTTGATACTAAATTTATTAGTTGACAGCTCGCTCCCATACAAAGTCCCACCATGGGCACTAAGATGGTGATTAGTGCTAATGTAATCGCACTTATTTAAATAAGTTCCAATGCACCAAATTGGGTTCTTTAATGTTATCTGCCTTCAATCAAAATTGAGCCGAAATTCAAAATTTCATCAAGTGTTGCGATCAGTCCAATGCACTTGCGTTCCCAGACACCAAAGTGTCGACTCATAATTATTACCCATGTTGCACCAAACGACAAACGGTCTCATGGCATCGAATTTCAAAGAAATCACCCAATGCGCTATGCACTTACCTATATTCTTTCCTTTTACTCCTGACCTATTCCAATAGCGCATAGCTTGAACATACCAGTGACGCGGTCGCGTACACGTATTGGTATTTGTCTTTATCTTTTGCTTTTCTTTGATTGGTTAATTGGTAAATGGTTGTTTCAAGATTCTCCCACCACCTAGGAAAAACTACTAGAATTAAGGAACTTACTTATGATACTGAACTGAAATAAATAATGATTATTCAAACAACACACAAACGAATCGCGTCTGTGTTTTTAGAGACTTCAAAGTAATGCAAAGAAGTCCAAAGTATCCGTTTCCTTGATTTCTATTAAGCAATGTTGGCCTTTTCATCAGAAGCAATGCTGCCTCCTTAACGTCATTAGATATTCCCATTCCACAAGACGTCTCCTCTCTACCGATCAACCAACCTTTCTCCATGTTGGAGTTAAGGTTTGCCCTTGCGAACAGTAATGGTAAATCTGCTGGCCTTGATGAAATAAGTTACCCATTGCTGAAACACCTACCACACAGGGGCAAGCAGATCCTTCTTTCACTTCTGAACCAGAACTGGACCCAGGATGTTTTCCCAAAGCAATGGAGACACAGCTTGGTAGTTCCCATACCAAAGAATGGATCATCCTCGACTGATCCAAAGGACTACCGGCCTATCTCATTGACAAATTGCACTTGTAAAGTTCTGGAACGTATGGTCAACCGCAGACTTACTGACTTCCTTCAAGACAACAATCTGTTGGATTGCCGACAACATGCCTTCCGTAAAGGTTACGGAACGGGAACCTACTTTGCTTCCCTTCCCGCCCTACAAGCCCAATAGCACGTAGACATAGCAGCTTTGGACTTGTCTAAAGCTTATAACAGGACATGGACACCCTTCGTCTTAAAACAATTATCTGAATGGGACCTATCCGGTCACATACTTCACTTTGTCCAGAATTTCCTCAAGAACAGAACCTTCCAAGTCGGCATCGGGAATCATAGGTCTAACATCGCAAGGGAAGAGACTGGAGTCCCCCAGGGCTCTGTTCACGCAGTAACACTGCTCCTAGTGTCTATGAACAGAGTCTTTGGGGACCTTCCCAAAAATATATACATCTTTGCTTATGCTGACGACATCGTCCTCGTTGTTGTCGGGCATAGACCAGTTTCACTTTGGAGAAAACTTCAAACAGCTGTCAATGCCGTTAACAGATGGGCCAAATCGGTAGGTTTTGAGTTGTCACCGAGCAAGAGTAACTTTACACACATCTGTAACAGCCGACACCGGGCGGAGTCAAACCCTATCAAAATCGAAGGCAACACAATGCCATATAAGACATTTTAACACGGTCCGAGAAGATTGTCAATCAAGAATACGCCTATTACGCTTGATAACGAACCTTCGGAATCACAATAACCGCGATATTGCACTCCGAGTTTCCACGGCCATCGTAACCAGCAGACTGTTATACGGTATAGAGCTCACCTGCCGATCTTCAGACGAGATGATGCAGAAACTAGGACCAACCTACAATCGCTGCATAATAATAGTCTCTGGTTTGCTACCATCCACGCCGGCGTCGTCAGCGTGTGTCGAAGCTGGAGTGTTACCTTTCCATTACATCATGGCCATAACCACCTGCTCGAGAGCTTTGAGCTTCATGGAAAAGACATACGGAGATGAGAAGGGAGTGTTCCTCCTAAGGGAGGCTAACAAACTCCTTCAGAAACTGGCTCATCAGGAACTCCCACCGGTAGCTGAATTAGACCGGATCGGAGGCCAAGGATGGGACTCTTCCAAACCGAAGGTCAACTGGTCTTTTCAATGTTCTTATAAAGTCGGAGAAAGTAAGGCTGGAGTTATAAGTACTTTCAATCGTATGAAAGCAACGACGTTAGCTGGATATGATTTAATATACACCGATGGTTCCAAGGCCAATGGCAGAGTAGGTGTTGGTGTGTCAGGAAGAGATCTTGTGATACACCAGCGGCTACCAAACATGTGCTCAGTCTTCTCGGCTGAGGCCATCGCTATTCATCAAGCAGCGACCAATGCAAAGGCAACTTATACTGCCATATTATCAGACTCCGCGAGTGTCCTTAAAGCCCTTGAAACGGACCGTATACGTCACCCATGGGTACAAATGATCCGGGCGACAGTGAAACCTAACACTCTTTTTGTTTTTATTCCCGGACACTGCGGCATCCTGGGCAATGAAAGCGCAGATAAGCTTGCGGCCTTAGGTCGTGATTCGCAGCTACTCATCACACAGGTACCCTTTCAAGATGCCAAAACCTGGGTTAAAAACATAATTTCGGTAGCTTGGGCAGTAGCATGGCAACAAGAGAGAGACCTTTTTCTTCGTAAGGTCAAAGGTGAGACTACCAAATGGAATGACCAAAATAATAGAAAAGATTAGTCACTTCCAGTCGGGACGATACGATCAAAGCTTATGCGATTTTTGTTGACACAAACAAAAAATACTCAGATACTGCTTCGAAAAGCAAAAACTTCCCAACTGAGACCACCATACAAACCTTATGGTCCATCAGCTCATCTGCACTGGAGAACGTCGTTCGGCAAATTATGCAAATAGTCATCTGATGAGTTGCTTTAACGTGTCGGGATACTACGTGCTGACTGCTGAAAGTTTTCCCACAAATCGGGCAATCAGTTATGACAGCTAGTTTTGAGTTTTGTGATTTTTCGACTGCACCTCTCTTGGGTTGCTTTCGTTTTCGTTTCTCACTGCCATTTGTACGGCAATTTTTAGTTTTGTTGACCGCTTTCTCTGACGCTTTCTTTGATGCTTTCTTTGTCGTTTTCTTAGACACTTTCTTTACCGCATTCTTATCTTGATGATACAAACGTTTATGCTTTTTAACATATTTTAAAGTTTTGAACTTTTGATTACATAAATCACACGAAAACTCCCTTTCCTTGCAAATGGCTAAATGCAGCGAATATCGTATAGACTTTTCGAATGTTTTTGGGCAGTGCGGACATCTATGCTTCGGTTCCTTGTGCAACTTAATCTGTATTGTACGGAAAAGACATTAAATATAAATATATAAAACAGATAGGCAAATATCAATCAACAAACCTTATGATACTGCGCTTTCACAAAACTTTCGAAAGTAATATCACAAATGTTACATACGCATGGTACATGGCAATGTTCGATGTGACGACGTAGGAAGAGTCCATTAGCAAATTCCTTCGTACAGTAAGAGCACTTAATATTGGATAATCCGCTCGATGGATTGTCCTGTGGCTGCAAGATCTGCGGTACTGCTTTCAAAGAATCGTGTACAACGGAACTCTTCACTGGTGTCGAAGCTGAATTATCTACACTGCAATTCGCTGATGATTCATCAGAATCCATCTTCACGGCACTGTTTTGATTTTGCTCCTCATTGCCTTCGTTATTATCATTTTTTAAAGGTCTCTTACCATGATGGGATCGTAGCTTGTGCCGTTTGACACCGATTGGGTTTTTGAACTTTCGACCACACAATTCACATGCATTTTTCCTTCCTGCGCAAGCTAACTTATGTAATTTAAACTTATTTTTCAGGTGAAACATCCTAAAACAATGAGGACATTGGAGCTTTCCATCCGTGTGCTTTTTCAACTATAATAAAAAAAAAAAAACAATATTACCAAGATAAAATTAGAAGGTCAATTTCAATCAACGAACTTTATGATATTTGGCCTGGGAATAACTGGTCAAAGTACTTCCACAAATGTCGCACAAATATGGCTGGTTTGGCGGATGTTCAGCAAATGTTTGCGAAATGTTCTCTGACCGGACTTGTACTTCAGAATTATTGTTTAAAGTAGCAACAGGAATCACCTTACACTCCTTGTTGATTATGTGACTATCCGTAGCATCATTACAGTCTAAGTCGGCAAATGACTGTTCACTTGATTGAGGATCTAAGAGAAAATAAATGTTTTTTTTTTTTAAATAAATATATGAAGCAAACTCTGTTCAGTGTAACAAACTTACCAACTTTGGTGGATGGATTTATGGATGATTTTCCTTCGTGTGACAGTAGCGTTGATTCCTTTACTTTTCTTTCCATTTTGATATCATTAGTTTGGGCTCGTTTTTGATGTTCTTCGTCATTATCTTGATGATTTCGTCGTTTAAATGTTATGCGATCCGCTTCTAGGTCACTCCAGTTCGATGTTACCGTTTGATCCCTGGTCTTACAATGACTGATGGCATGATCATGCTTGAGCTTTTCGGATCGGAAGCTTTCTCCACACTCAGGACACCGCAGGAAGAAGCCATCGTGAACGTCCTGTAATCGGAATCAATTATTTGTTTTATATCAATAATATTTAAACCCATCACTCACTTGCACGTGCTTCCAGTAGAGACTCTCCAAATAAGCACGTTGGTCATTGCAGAGTGCGCATTGATACAATTTGTCCTTAGCTTTTATTTCCTGATAGTGCAACTCCTTACTTTCATCTGCAATCTTTTGATGAAAACAACATAGGGGTATGGATCGACTATAACATTGATTTCGTCTTACCTCATGCAGGTCCAGATGATTCCAAATGCCTTCCTTGCTCACGTAATCATCGTAGCATATGTCGCACCGGAACATCAACCGTACCACGCATATCTCTCGATGCAGTTCCAACTCGCCCCCCTGGTGACCCTCAAGGCAACTTGGCTTAGACATTTGGCAGATTTGATACAATGTATTTGTCCCGTTTAAAGAATTGCTTGAAGAATAATCTTAAAAGTACGAAAATTGAACACGAATAATTTGAATGCAATAATTACAGTAGCTAACGTAATGAATATTTTGAACGGCAGAACTACTAGCTTATACGTGCCTGGTGTTAAGTAAAATATACATAATAACTTAAATAATAAATCGAATCGATTTGCGATCTTCCACAAAATTGTATTTCATAGTTTTTCCAATATTAATTTTGGTTTTGAGCAATTTTTGAATTTTTGACATATAACTGAATCGTTTTATTTCGTTTCCCATATAAATTTTAAATTTCTATCGTAAACCCAGATCGTAATCAAATTTGTTCAAATTTGACACAGTTGTTGGGGACCTCAATACAGTCGAAAAGCAGTGGGGAGCTCGTGGGGAGCAGGGTCTTGCGATCCGCCATAGTGAACATAGTACAAAAGTGCGTCAAGTTTGCAAACCTGCGTCAATAATATGGTACCTTAAGGTGCATACTGATAAGATCGGTAGTTCTCTATACGACCACCAGGCGTAGACAAGGAGGATCTGCAGCCACTGAAAACTGGGAGTTTTTGAACGACGCATGCTTTGAATATTTGGGAGGATGAACCACGAGATTGCGATAGTCTATACGGCGGACCCAGTAACCAGAAAATCGCCAAAGCTGGAAGGACACTAAATGGTGTTTGCCTCGCATCCGACCGGAAGGTGGTTAGACTAAGAAGTGGAGTATACTGCACGTGAGAAGTGCCTTGACAAAAGTCTGAAGAGCAGATTGACGACCAGGAATTTTATATCTCAAGTTCCAAAGACCAAGTAGCTAGACCTATTAATAACATCGGATCTGGTAGTAGTTGGGCAAGAAAACGCGCTATTCCAAAATCCGAATAAAATACAAGAAACTACCACGAACGCAGCTGTTTCATCGGCAGCGCTTCTTGGGTTGTATGAACAACATCTACAAAGGGGACAAATGAATCGAGATTGATCTTTGTAAAATGCCAAGGCATTCCATTTCAGAAAGGAATTCGTATTCTCGTCGATGGAAATGCGAAATAGGCTGCCGCTAGTAGCAGAACATAGCCTACCAACTCAGCCTTCAAGGAGCATTAAACTTACCGTGTTGAAGAACTTTTATTTTCTGTAGTTATCAAAGCAGATTCCAAATGTATTATAGACTAAATAAAGCACAATAATTACAACATTCTTTCTATAAGAAAAATCTGCCTGCCTGATAATCAAATCAAAACAATAAAATTTAAAAACAAAAATATGATTACTGTTTACATTCAGCATGCAAACACTTTCTATACGGTAACAGAAAATAACTCACCTACCGATAGTGTTTTACCATAACGGTAAAGCATTTTCTAATACACTCATAAAAATTGTATGGTAGCACGTACCACAAACGAAGTGACAGAGACGACTAACTGCCCTAATAAAAATTGTATGGTTAATTTGCTTAACGACGTGTTCTGGGTATCATCCAAACCATTTGTGGAATAGTTCAATGATTTGGGTTATCATTCGTTTATGGTTATTTTTTATTAGGGTGATTATCAATTAAAATAATGTGGTTCGCTGTAATTTTCTTAGAAGCTTGTGCCATCATCCACCAGATGGGATAGTAGTTTTGGTTTGGTTTTGCACAAAGTTGATTTTGTGTATACAATGATTCTTTGACAGTGTGCAAAGAGTGTACATTATATGTCATTTTTTTATGCATTTAAGTTTTGAGTGAAAGAGATAGAACCAAAATATTCTAGTACATTTAGTGTTGCCAAGCGATACAATCCAGCAATAGTGTTGCCATGTGGTATACTGAAAATTGCAATAGCAGGTTCGTCACCAATGTTTTCGAGCCGCTCCGTCTGTCACTTAGTTTGTGCTACTACTGGATTGAACTAGCATTTTCACCAAAGGTACTAGAATGTTTTGGTTCTTAGTCACCAAAGTTTTCGAGCCGCTCCGTCTGTCACTTCGTGTGTGCTTTTACCATGCCAGCAAATATATTATATTAACAATATGATCCACTTTTTCGCTTAGCTGGCGAACCGAATTTTTAGCGATGAAAGCACCTCTGTGCACAGCAAAAAAAAATGTAATATCGATCAATGTAATTCAAGCTGATGTATGAAATAATGATTTAATAGCAAAAAGCAGATACAATATTACACCAATGGATGTAATTTTGTTCGCAAAATCGATGTACATCGTACAACCACAAACGAAGTGACAGACGGAGCGGCTCGAAAACTTTGGTGACTAACCTTCTATTGCAATTTTTCAGTGTACCACATGGCAACACCACTACTACTGGATTGTACCACATGGCAACACTACTAT
Source organism: Ochlerotatus camptorhynchus (assembly GCF_037179485.1). Lineage (NCBI taxonomy): Eukaryota > Metazoa > Arthropoda > Insecta > Diptera > Culicidae > Ochlerotatus > Ochlerotatus camptorhynchus. The sequence goes on along the minus strand of NW_027040822.1, from coordinate 50,998 downwards.
TGGATTGAACTAGCATTTTCACCAAATGTACTAGAATATTTTGGTTCTATCAACAATCAATACGAAACTAACGATTTTAAATTGGCTCACCACTTTAGTAGCCTATTGGTCCCAAGCAAACGATTAACGTACCCTATTCTAGTCGAAATCATTGGAGGCGAACCAGCCCAAGGCTGAAAGCCTCCTTAATAAAGTTAAATAATAATAATAGTCGAAATTCTAGTACTACGCAATGTTTGTTTTGATTCGCTATGAAAGTTTGACAGATAAAATGAGGGGTTATTGGTTTTACCTATGTTTCGAGGGGTGATTTGACAAGCTTGGGACCGAAGATAGTACCAGAGGTGAGCCAAAAAGTTGAGCACGTTTCTTCGGGACCTACTTGTCTTAGAGTTACCTCTATGGTTCTATCTCTTTCACTCTACTCAAAACTGAAATGCATAAAAATGACAAAATGATACGCACTCTTTGCACACTGTCAAAAAATCATTGTACACAAAATCAACTTTGTTCAAATCAAAACAAAAAAACTAACCCATCTGGTGGATGATGGCACAAGCTTCCAAGAAAATTCTATTACAGTTAACCACATTATTTTAATGGATTTCTTCGCCAGTAAGTCGTCTGTCACTTCGTTTGTGGTACAACGTTATATTACACAACCGATGGATTGACCTGGTTGCAGCAGTTTGGATGTAATATTCAACAACTTTTTTTTCTGTGTTTAATATAAATTTTTCAAATAAATGTATTTCAGCGTTTTATTTTATTTGATGACAACAGTGACATGTCAGACAAAATTTAAAGTAATATACACAATATAAGTTATGAAAATAATTTGACTCTTACTTTTGTAATAAGTGCTATATTCGGACCCCTCGATTGTAATTGAATGATTATTGCTGACCTTTTTTAACGCTAGATGGTGCGTGAAGCAATATTTTGCGGGTCGCCATTGCAACATTTGGAAAAGGCGTGAATGGATCATATTGTTAATATGATATATTTGATGCCAGGTCATACCCTAATAAACAAATACCATAAACGAACGGTAACCCGTATGGTCGAACTATCCCACAAATAGATTGGATGACACCCCGAACAATTCGTTAAGCTCTTTCTTATGGTTATTATTTTTATAAGGGTAGTCTCCGTCATAGTCAAATCTACCGATAATCTTCTCAATAGTGCTATGATTTGGTCAAAATGACTACGCTCGCATTCAACATGGTAACATTAACAACATTCTAATCTAATCTAATACAAACGCAGCCATCAGTACGAGAAAGTATCCTGGAAAATGATTGTCTAATTGATGTTTACAGCATATCTGAGATATGATATAAACATCAATACGGCCTGGCCTACTGCGTTGTATTTGCCGCAAAGATGATTCTTGGAAATGAATGGGAACATTTCTTGAATCTACAGGGGTGGAAGGATGCGTGGACATACCGTACCAAACGCTCCGAGTTACTATGTGTAGTTGTGTGTAATGTGTAAATATTTGTACAATATTGAAGAATCATAAAATAAAAGGAAGGATCTTACCGATTTTTTTCCTATGTTGGTAATGATTGGCATTTAATATAGAACGAGAGATTCGACCCAATGATATAGCCCATTAAGTTACTTTTGAATAAATTGCATATTCTCAAATTTATGTAAATTAAACTAAATTTTGGATAGAATATACTTACGAGTAAGTATTTTTTGCTGGTGTTTAATGAAAACTACACTCAAAAATATTACTAAACAATTGATGATTTAAATTTAATCATTTCATGATTAACGCATGTTTATACATTGATCGGATTAAAATTTGATTACAAAATTATACTAAATCTGAATAATGGCGTTGAATTCGTTTAGAGTTTTCCAAATTGCATATAAACATTGAGAAGTTTCACACGTAATATCAATCACGCTGGCACCCACAGTCGCAGTCAAGAAACGGTAAGGATCCGGAAGTAAGTGTTAATTATTCATAGGGAACTGTGAGTCGTGTTGGAAAAACCGAGGAGCTTGAAACAATCAGTCGCGTCTAAATATGTTGGAGGAGTTATAACTGAATGCCTTCCCGATGGCAAATAATAAACATAACATAATAACACCTCTGGGCACAAATTTGAATAGGTGACAATTTTTTTATCTCGCTTAAAATATTACTGAAAATTCAACAAAACATTTTCCCTCTTGCAAGCGCATCGGTCACGTGGAAATTCGCCAGTCGGACACAGATCATCAGCACCATGGTTCGCAGTTTATTGACTGTGAGTCGGAGTTCAACGAGCACTTTATTATAACCATTCTCGATCATCTGGTACTCGTATCGCTTCTGTACATATTTATTGTAATTTGTTTACTTTTTTTCTTAATCAGTTACTTGACAAAAATAAAAATAAAAACGCGTCCAAACCAATAAACAGCTTGTATACATCCTATCAATATCGCGACTTTATACATTTCAGTGTATAAACCATTTTTATACTAAGTACGTATTCTCTCATTTTATACCGATCTATGCGTCGGTCGGGAGAGTTGCGATTTAGCGTAGCTTTTATACTATTTAGATTTGAATATTTTCTGAGTGTACTATATGTGATTTACTCAAATTTGGGTTAGTGGCACCGACAAACCGATATGAAACTTAAACTTAACCACACGGTGTTTCGTGAAAACCCATTAATGGGTAAAAAAATACCCATTTTCAAACCATGTATGCAGCTGTCAAAAAATGGGGGAATTTTGAAATCCTAAAATGGGTGAAAAAATACCCATTTAAAGAATCAGTTCACGGTTGAATAATGGGTATATTTTTTACCCATTAATGGGTGAAAAAACACTTCGAAATTTTATCGTCTCATTTCCGTCACCGGCTCATTGGGAATGCAAACCTCGATGCAAACAGTTACTGTCCGCAGCAACGATCTCCGGAAAATGTTAGAATCCAAAACGTTGGAGAGGCTTACGGATAAGTCAATACAATGGATAACTTGTATTATAATGTTTCGTGAAAAATTTGAGCGGAACACCTGCATTTATTTTCAATGTTTTAAAAACATTTTTACATCAACGATCGCTTGCATCCTCCATTTGTAAAAATGGGTATTTTTTCACCCATTTTACGGTAAACACAATATAAGAAAATGGGTGAAAAAACACCCATTTATTGACAGACCACCCATTTACCCATTTATGAGTAAACCATAGTTTACCCATTAAATGAGGAGGGGCACTTTTAGCGGAAATGGGTATTTTTATACCCATTAATGGGTTTTCGCGAAACACCGTGCAGACCCCCTTCACTCTTTGGAACTTACAGAGACAGATAACAGCGCCAAACGGTTTGTGACGAGACAACGTTGAACTGCTGCGTTGGAAGAAAACACGCACACCAACATCTATACATGTACAAACCCACCCAACTGAGCGGACGATACAGCGCAAATCAAAACACGAAGCGGTGTCATCTCTCATCGTCACAATTCGCCTTGACACCAGTCCCGAAGTGACGTTTCTTCACACACATTTTGACAGTTCCTTATGAGGTTTTGCGTTGGAGTGAGAGAATAAGAAAAAGTCCGCCATGTTTCACACATAGACTGACAGTTACATATGAGATTTCTCCATAGGAGTAAAGAGTTACAGAGCTCTCGTCAACGCCAATTCAGCTTCAGCTACTCCCGTTTGCGTTTGTTTTCAGCGGCGTTGTCAAATACTTCATACGTTAAAAAATAGGAAAGTAATGTTTATTCCAACGTCATTTTTGAATGGAATGCGTGCTGCGTTGGCCAAAGAAGACGGCACATTTCATTACGTTTAGCAATGATTTAGATACGTTGCATTTCCAGTGGCAGTAGAATAATTCTTTAGAGAGATGGAAGAGGTTTTTCCCATGTTTACTTCTATCACAAACGAAGTGACAGACGGAGCGACTCGAAAACTTTGGTGACTAACCTGCTATTGCAATTTTTCAGTGTACCACATGGTAACATCACTACTACTGGATTGTACCACATGGCAACACTACTACTAGATTGAACTAGCATTTTCACCAAATGTACTAGAATGTTTTGGTTCTATCTCTTTCACTCTACTCAAAACTGAAATGCATAAAAAAATGACAAAATGATACGCACTCTTTGAATCATTGTACACAAAATCAACTTTGTTCAAATCAAAACAAAAAAACTAACCCATCTGGTGGATGATGGCACAAGCTTCCAAGAAAATTCTATTACAGTGAACCACATTATTTAAATGGATTTCTTCGCCAGTTAGTCGTCTGTCACTTCGTTTGTGCTTCTATGCTTATTAAGATTATGTTGAACAACAGCTTCACAAATCATCAATTACTAGACTGATACCGGTGGTATATTGGAAACTATTTCGCTCGAAAGCAAAACATATTACAAGCACATCATGATGCGCGCTTGGATGTGTGATTGTCTTCTCAAGTGTTTCTGTTGCGTATAAAGTGGTAATTATTGAAAATCGAAGCAATCACAAACAAGTAAGAATCTTGCTATCGCAATTTAATGATGATGACCTTGGCTGATCATCAACGTCCGCGTTGACATCTGTCATGCTGAGACACCTATCAGTTATTGAGCCCTGGTGGTAAAGTTGGCGGGGTGCTCCCAACAGTTTCAATGCGCACTCAACAGATAGCACTGCGATCACATAAGGGTGGTAACTATATACCTTGTATGAGGAATTGATTAGTGGGATATCTTGTTAATTAGATATCTTTGACTTAACTCTTAATCGAGAATCCACAACGGCCTATTCAAATGTGCAGCGATCCCATCTGTCAAAACTAGAAATACTCAGAGGGAGAGATGGGCGGAGAGAATGTTTTGAACCAAATGAACTGTCAAAATCTGAACCAATCGAACATTCCAATTAGAATTTTTCCGAGGATTTCTTATTCTTACTAGAATAAATTTGAGAGTATTGCAATCGAACAGAAATTCAATCACCTTTATGTTTTGTGTGCTTCTCAAATTCAACTAGTTTTTGGAACCAAAACCAATATTCTAATAGTACGTTCAGACTACAGAGTTATAACATGTTATAGTGCTATCTTGATGGTGGTTTCTGTGTTGCAATTAGTTGACAACCGTTATAACATGTTATAACTCTCCAGTCTGGACAGCGTTTAACTCTACACTGATAAAATTTCAAAGATTGTTTTTATGTGACCCACACATGAATTTTTGCAATGTGATCAACAAATAATGTTTATGTGTCGGACACATACATAATATGCACGAAACGAAAATCAATTATTTAATTCATGTGTTTCACTTATACATTTTTGCCAAAGCATCAGCCTTATACCACAAACGAAGTGACAGACGACTTACTGGCGAAGAAATCCATTAAAATAATGTGGTTCACTGTAATAGAATTTTCTTGGAAGCTTGTGCCATCATCCACCAGATGGGTTAGTTTTTTTTTTTTTTTTTTTGTTTTGATTTGAACAAAGTTGATTTTGTGTACAATGATTCTTTGACAGTGTGCAAAGAGTGCGTATCATTTTGTCATTTTTTTATGCATTTCAGTTTTGAGTAGAGTGAAAGAGATAGAACCAAAATATTCTAGTACATTTGGTGAAAATGCTAGTTCAATCCAATAGTAGTGTTGCCATGTGGTACAATCCAGTGGTCGTGGTGTTGCCATGTGGTACACTGAAAAATTGCAATAGCAGGTTAGTCACCAAAGTTTTCGAGCCGCTCCGTCTGTCACTTCGTTTGTGCTTATACATTCCATAAGACAAACCACATAAGTCCTATTAGAATGCATAAAAGGTATGTGTGACCGCTTATATATTTTATTTGACACATGATCTTTATTAACTTTTTGCAAGGCGTCTGCTTATTAGTCGACTTATACAACTTATGAATAATCAGCAATGGAAATTTGCCAAAAGGTATAAGGAGATTTCTATCCGTGTGTGTACACATAAAAGCTATGTGTTACCACACATACTATTCATTTGAATCATAAATTTCATGTGTGCTTCTGGGTGGATTCTGTTTATGTGTGGTCACATGAAAATCATGTGGAATTTCACATGGAAATTCGTCAATAAAAATGTGTGGAATTTTATTAGTGTATTGATTAATTGATCTTCGTTGGTTAATAAATGGCACCTAGAAATGTGCAAAATATTGAAATGTAATCAATTATTCTTTTGCACGTAAATCGAATCAAATATAAAAAGAACAAAATGTGAAAAGGGCGAACAAGCTTTTTGTAAACAAACATTCTTATGCCCTTTTTTCGCCACCCATATGACACCAACGCAAACTATCAACATCGCCGGATAGGGGAAGGTTTCCCCTTCCCGATGATGTTGTTAGTTTGCGTGAGCGACCCTCGGTTGGCGAGAAAAGGGCCTACAAATGTTTGTTTACAAAAAGCTTGTATGCCCTTTTTACATGTGGCTCTTGAAAAGTCATTTGAAATGCTAGCTTCTACCAAGGGTTGCAAGATAATTTAGGAACAAATCCCTGCTGCCGAATTGTATTTTATTTTCTTCGCCTATCTCTCCCTCTGAGTATTTCTACTCTACACGAATGGATACAGAGAGAGGTGAAGCAGATCGTGAAATACACTCAAAAAATTTATCACATATCTAATGGATGAAAACCATGTGAACTTCACATAGCTTTCATGTGATCACATAGCTAAAAATCCCACCACAAAATCACATAAATATTATGAGGCCGATGAAATTCATATGAAAAATCATATAAAATTAACGTGATCCCATAAATGTTATGTGAAATTCAGATGAATTCCATTAATTTTGTTTATGGATGAAAATCATTTGTGTTTCCAATGGAAGCTACATGAAAACTATTTTCGGTGTATGGTTGTATTAGTAAACCAAAAATCAAAGTAACCGCCCAATTTTAGATCCATAGGCCAACATTAGAGCCTTTTTCCCCTAGTTAGGGTTGATGCATATATTATATCACACTCTAAGGGGGAGGGGGTCTTAGATTTTGTGACAAGCAATGCATTAGGTATAGGAAAGACGTCACGATGGGGGGGGGTAATCTTTTGCTCGATTTAGCGTGACATAATTAATGCATGGGCCCTTATCAGAATAATTCAGGGGATAACTCCACAACAAATTTTGGTAAAATTTCAAGACAGTTTACAGTTCAATTGCAAATTGGAATTTTTGGAAATTATAGATAGAATATAATGACAAGCTTAAGCTAATTGTTTGAAGAATAAATTAAAAATGCTAAGAGCATTTAGTAATATTTAGTATTCTGCAGCGAATTTTGGGATTGTTATAAAGAGAAGTACTAAGGAATATCAGAAAGACTCTCAAGGAAGGAGCGTGATTCTAACGAAAATCTTGAGAGCATAACAAAGTAATCCTGTAGGAGTTCAAGTTTCTTTATTAAATAGGTTTTCAGCATCCTGATGTAAAGAGTTTTGAATGAATTATAAAGTTATATGGAACAAAGACAGTTGAAGATTTTGGATAAGATTCATAATGGAATTAAAAAAAAAAGTATTCATAACGGAATTAAAAGGAAATAACTCAACCAGCTCGAAAGTAGTCGCTATATTTAGCTATAATATAGCCACTATTCTTGAAAGCTCATCATAAGGGGATTCCGTTAAGAGGTTCGAAATCATTCAAAGCGTTCAACCCAATTTGTTATTATATAAATAGGGAAGAGCGCTACTTCGTCGTAATCGCCCATTTCCGTTCTATCGAGCAGAAATCATCAATAATATCAATGATTTCACAATGCACAAAACAATAATACGTTTGTTCCGATACGTTAGTGCATTAGCTACAACATAAATCCTATTAGAGCGCATTGTATGCATATTTACACTCATTGTTCTCAAAACAAAAGAAGCTCTCCTAGCGCATCCCCTTTTTCTCCGTTTATCCGTAGGACGAAGGAAATCTAATGGCGTTTCAATGCGTTTGGACGGAATTGAAACTCGTAGAACGAATTTAGAATCAAGAAGCAGTGTTAGATTTTAGACAATATCTCATCAATGTGTGACTCTTTATCAAATCCAACGGTACGTATGGAAAGGTGAATAAATTTGCAAGTCATCTTTGACAAAAATATTCCATTTTTTGTTTAAATTCGTTCAGAAAAGAGAGGTAAAGCGCGGGTTGTGCTTAGTAGGACGGAAATTAGATCAAAAACCCTAGGAATATACGAGTGTGATTTTATATGGAGTTTCACAGTACATACAAACCAAATAAAGATTTTTGAATAGATGAGTTTAAGTTTCAGAACTACTAAAAAACATATTTACCGCTTCATAAATTAATTAATATTCATCATAACCTGAGATAAAAAAAATGTTGAACAAGTTATATTTTACAAAAAGAAGCACCGTTGCCTACTGGTGATTCTAAGCATCGTTTTGAATACTTATTCGCTTTGATCTACGGAGTTCGGAACAATCCGAAGAAGTTTTTTTACGTTGCGAATGAGGTTGATTCTTGACGACTTGGGAATCGACATCCATGTGATTCTGGAAAACGCGTTGATTACGGAGTGGTTGCTTGGAACGAAGTTCAGTATGTTTCGTCATCTGCGAATTGTTTGATAGCAACCTTAGTTAGTACATATTATATCACATTTTTATTGTAGAACGTACCTTATGATGATTCAGCTGACGATTTGAAAAAAACTGGAGACCACACTTGTTACATAGTAGCTCTGAGGAAGTATTTACAGACTCCTTGTCTAGCATCGTTCCATGAATCATCTCGTGACGACGTAGAGCAAAAGCTGAATGAAACATCTTTGTACATTGGGAACATTTGTACTGTGGTTCTGTATGAGACACGATCTAAATAAAAATACTAACTATTTAAATTCTGCAATTGCTTAGTCAAGTAGTGCTTCATCCTACCATATGATATTTCATTTTGTATTTTCTAATGATTAGTCCACAAATGGAGCACGGATCACCAACTTCATGATTCGATAGAAGCTCTGAAGAAGGAAGGATATACTTCTTGCTTCGACTCCTGCTGTGAGACATCTCGTGACGACGTTGCCTATTAACGAAATGAAACGTCTTGGGACATTGCGAACATTTATACCGTGGTTCTGTATGAAATGTAATCTGAAAAAAAACAAACACTTTAAATTCTGAAATTTCTTAACCAAGTAATGTATCAATTAACCATGTGGTATTCCATTTTGGGTTTGGTCGCAAAGGTAAGTCCACAAATAGAACACGGACCAAACTGGCCATCAACTTTATGACGTACAAGGGTCTCGTTTCGATCGCTGGAATCTCCACTACAATCCGCAGATTCCGTTTTGCTCTGATCTACAGTTAGGACATCCTCTTCTTGTTCTATGTATTCCTCTTTGACTTTGATTGTATTTTCAAGAGTTGCATCTTCAGCTTCAACGTCCTTCGATGTATCATTCTCCGGATGCTGGATGGGAAATTTAGATGAAATTAACGGTTGACTTCGTGTACAAATTTCTTAACGTATGGAGGGGGAAGAGGTATTTGAAAATAAATCCACACGACCCTTGTACCTATCTATAACTTAATAAAAACAATTCAAACTGTTAATTAAGATTTTTCTTCAATCTTGAAAAAGGGAGTTCAGGTGAGTTGGCGCTACGTAATTTAAGAGGAAGATAGTCTTGTCAAGTGTTACTTCTAGTTACATAGCGGGGGGAGGGGTCCAAAATAAATTTAAAATGTAGAGCTGAACAATGTTTTGTCACTGATACTTTTGTTTTTAAGTCTAAGTCAAGAAAATTTAAAAACCTAAAAAAAATGATATTTTCAGCCAAGGTGTCTCGCCCCCTGGAAAATTGTTTTACTTTGAGATGTTCCTGCACCGTGAGAATTTTCGCAGGAAACATTTTTCAGATAATATTTTTGTTGGGTTCCAACGTTCTTTCTGCAATGCATCTGCATGAGCCCTCTGGATTCTATCGGAAGAGATTACAGGAGTGTACTTAAAAAAAAAATTTGACGCTCAAGGACTTAATTCACTCTACGATAGTAGGTAAAGAAGTGCCGAAGCCGTTTTTACCCCTATTTAAATCTGAACTGCAAAATAAACTCATAAATATTTGGAAAGTGTTTTGATTCTGGATCGCAGAAATCAATGTATCAAAGCAACCATTGACTGCGAGGCACCAAATAGTTATGATTCATTCAAAGTGTAACTGTCAACCAGGCTAGAAGCAATTTTAATTAAAGAAGATTAAGTAAGACACAATTTGACTTCGAAAGTTTCTCGAAGAACACTTCAAATTCATTCCACTTTGTTCATTTAGGCCTAATCACAGCGAACAGACGTCCAACTTCAGTCAGAAATTTGTGTAAAGGTAAGTGGTTACATCGCCGTTACGTGACGCTAGCATCCATTGATTTCCTCTCTCAATTTGGCCCTTGGCGCTAGTATCGATCAATTTTCTGTTTAAAATTGCCACTGGGCGCTAAGGGCACTTATAGCGAATTCGTTTATTATTCAGTTCCAACCTGGATCGGGTATCAAGATTGGGTCTGCTTGTTTTCTAGCAAACGTCAGTTTGATCGTTTGTTTTTTAAACCTGGCACGGGTCGAGGTTCGCACTGACAAAAAGTTCGGGTTCGCACGGGTTGGAACTGGTTCCAACCCCGATAATAAACGAATTCGCTATTAGTGTCTATCGTAATTTGTGCTACACCAACGCCATCATGTTGCTAAAAAGGTTGCAAGTGGGGAACATGGCGTAGGCTGCGATTGAGTGCTTTGTGAATCTTTACACTAGTTTTTGAAGCAATGTTGTTCGAGCCTCTACGTCTGTTTTGAGTGGCTTAATGTTTCTGCCATGTGTTTCGATATTCTACCTTTTGTGATTCGATCGTTAAACTAGATGATTCTCCCGATGTAAATCTATCTTAGTAGGTATGTAACAAAATTAACATGCGACACCATACACACCTTATGATTCATCAGCTCATCAGCACCGGCGAATGTCTTTCCACAAATGACGCAAATAGTCATTTGATGGCTTGCTCCAACGTGTCGGAAAAGTAAATGCTGTTCATCGAAATTTTCCCCACAAATCGGACATTCAGTTATGACCACTCGAGTTTTTATCAACGCTTTCTTATCTCGATGAAATATGTTTTCATGACGGACAGCAGTTTCATAACTTTTGAATTTGTTACCACATAGATCACAGGAGAATTTCTTACGTTCACATACGGATAAATGTGTCCGATACCGTGAAGATTGACTGAATCTTAGTGGACAATGGGGACATTTGTGCTTTCGTTCCTTGTGCCTCGAGAACTGTGTTAAACGATAAAGAGAAGGACTGTATTAAACATATAAAATGAAGAAGTACATTTCGATCAACATACCTTATGATACGTCGCTTTTCTAGCACTAGCAAATGTTATGCCACAAATTTTACATTGGCATGGTATATGGTTTTGTTCTATGTGGTGAGGGAGAAAACCGCCTCCATTGGAAAAGTCTTTCCCACAGTAAGGACACTTTGTACAGGGTACATTTTCAACATGTGGTAGCACGTTCTTCTCCGTTACCTTAAACGAATCAGAATTCTCCTCTAGCCTCACAGTTGAATTCTCTCCACTGCAGCGTGCTGTCGATTTTTCCGAATCAACCTTCTCAACATTTTTAAGCTTTTGCTCCTCACTGCTCTCCATGCCCTCGAAATTCACATTCTTCGAAGTTCCGTTCACATGGTGGACTCGTTTCAAGTGTCCTGTGAGACAGTTCTTGTTTTTGAACTTACGACCACACAATTCACAGGTTTCTTTTCTAGTCGCACACACTGGCGCATGAATTTTTAAGGCTCCTTTGTCGTAAAATTTTTTCAAACAATGAGGACATTGATGCTTCAATCCTGTGTGCATTGTCCGCTGAGTTAAACGAAGAAGACAGTATTACAAAGAGAATTCAAAAAGTCTATTTTAATGTACAAAACTAACCTTATGATGTGTGGCTTTGGAATAACTAGGCGAAGAAATTCCGCAGATATGGCACCAATATGGCTGGCTTAACAAATTTTCTGCAAGCGACTGCGAAATCTTTTCTGAACCGGCTTGTTTTTCACTACTAGTCTGTTCACTTGAACAAACTACAGCGTGATCATTTGCGTTTTTGTGCGAGGTGGTAACATCAATGGATGGATTTACCGTTGATTGTCCTTGATCATCATATGCCATCAGGGTAGTTTCCTCTACTGTTATTTCCATTTTCAGATCATTGTTCTCGGCTCGCAGTTGTTCTTGGTCAATCTGGACATTCGTCAGATTGTACTCTTTTTGATGAAATCGTTTTTTATGCTGGGTGACTGTGGATGCATGTTTGAACCTCTGATCACATGTTTCACATGAATACTTCCTACTCTCGCAAGCGGGCAAATGTGCACGATATTGTGATTTGAAGTGATATTTCTTCCCACAAGTAGTACACACGTGTTTTGGTTCCGCATGAAATGTGTGCTGCATTGAACAATAAAGACGGTATTACAATTATGTAGAAAAAGAAATGTTCCTTGAAATTATAAGATTATATCATATTATTGTTTTATATCTATGAATTATTTCATTCCGATAATCAACCTAGAACCTAGAAACGATGATTCTGATTCCTTCTGTATCTGTTCACAAACTACATAAACAGTTTTTCAGAACTTTCAGACGCTCATTTCTTATACATCGGAAATCTTAAAGGGCTGTTTGCTTCAACGATTTAAAATCTAATGTGCATTGTCTTAGTTTCGGGAACACTCTCGAGTTCTTTCGAATCTCGACGAGGGTTACGGCAAGGTTTAATATCACCGAAGACCAGGGATAGACACGAAGGATACGATTTTCAGAAAGTCCGTTCAGCTCCTTGGCTTCGCCGATGACATTTACATCATGGCACGCAACTTTGAGACTTTGGTGGAAACGTACCTCAGGCTAAAGACAATCGGGTTAGACTCATCGCCATCGACTCGATTGTAAACAAAATACATGAGACGTTCAAGAGAAGACATTGTTAGCTTCTCACCACGAGTTCGGATTGACGGTAATCAAATCGAGGTGGTAGATAAGTTCGCTCACTGGTGACCGGCGATAATGACAACAGCAGAAAAATACAAAGACGCATTATGGCAGGGAATCGTGGATACTTGGGACGCTCCGATCGAATAAAGTTCGTCGCACCACTGTATACTCTACGGTCACGAGACATGTACTATGCTCGCGGAGAACCAACGCGCCTTTCGTGTTTTTTGAACGGAAGGTATTGCGTACCAGCTACGGTGGAGTGCAGACGGAAGACGGAACATGAAGAAGGCGAATGAAACACAAATTGCACCAGCTATTGCGAGAACCACCCATCGTCCACATCGCAAAAACCGGGCGACTACGGTGGGCTGGATCGAGATGCATGGAGACTACTTCTGTGTACATCAAAGGACACACAGGCTAAGGTTACTGATTATAGGGTACATTTTTTTTAATTCAATCAAGCCTAATTGACAAGTCACAAAAATAAGTGCACCAAACTTTATGATAATTGTGTATTGCCAACCCAATAAAAGATACTCCGCAGACCTCGCCGCAGACATTGCATTTAATTTGCTCATGTTAATAAATATCTCAAGTGATACCGTAAGGATATCGGGTTGGAAAACTCTTTGCCACAATAGGTACACTTTGTTTGAAACAATCCACTTTTAAAAGAGGCTCGGAACTTTTTCTATTATGTTGGAAGAATTAGTTCTATTGAGCATATTATTTGATGTCTTGTCTTGAGATAAGCTGAAATTTTGCTCATTATTATCTTTTGTCAAAAGATTAGAAGAGACCGTATCGACACTATTTTGCCCTAGCTCCTCTCTGGAATTCTGAACTTTCTTCAAGGCTTTATTAACACGGCAAATTAGTTTCCAATGGTATTTGACAGAGGTGCAAGTTTTGAACATTTGCCCACAAAACTCACAGGAAAATTTCCAATCCTTACATCTGGAGACATGATGTTTAAGTGCTTTCGCGAGAAATCACTTCGAACAATGTGGACATTTGAACCTAGATTGCTTGTGCTCCACATTGTGTTGACGATAAATGGATAGTATTAGATGAAAAGGATAAAAATTCAGCAAACAAACCTTATGAGACCTGATCGCGCAACGACTAGGCAAAGTAGTTCCGCAGATATCGCATGCGACTGTTACATGGCTGTTTAGGATGTGACGAGATAAAGTAACAGCACTGGACAGCATTTTTCCACAGTGGGAACATTTGTTACAGGATACATCATCACCCGAAGGCTTCTCAGTCGCCACATCTGGGTCACCCCTGTCTGTCAAAATAACTGCACCATTCCTCCCAGTTTCGGTGGATGAACTTGGCGCCATTGATCTTCCACAGCCATCAAGTGGCATTAAAGTTGTTTCCTCTACTGTTATTTCCATTTTGAGATCAATGTTCTCCGTATTATTGACAGTTGGACCATTTTTCTTATTTCTTAAAGATCTTCTAGCACGATGATCTCGTTTCACATGCTTGTGTTTTTTCCTCTGTTATGTGAGATAAGAGAACGTATTACACATAAAATAATGATGGAAGAATGTTGACCTACGTACCTTATGATAATATGCTTTGGAATATGTGGGAAATGTAATTCCACAAATATCACAAGCGAATGATCGAACAGACCTATCAGCCGTAACAACAGGAAGTACCTCGATTTTCGTCTCGATGATACTATTAGCCGTATCAATATCAGCATTCATATTACTAAGCGAATAATCGCCAGAATCATCACAAGGCAATGGTGAATCAATTTCTTCATTTGATTCTCCTCGTGAATGTTTCAACTGTACAGCATCAGAAGTCAATTTTTCAACATTAATAGGACATTTTATACTGCTGAGCTTTTGATCCGCTTCATGGTCGCCAGATTCCGATGTGACCGTTTGATCCTTTAGTTTACAGTGACTTTGGGTATGATCATTCATAAGCTTTTCAGATTGAAAGTTTTCCCCACACTCAGAACACCGCAAGATGAAGCCATCGTGAACGTTCTGTAATGGGAACCGATTATTTTGCTATTTTATTTGTGTTACAATCCACCAATTACTTGAATGTGCTCCCGGTAGTGACTCTCCAAATACGCACGTTGGTCGTTGCACAGTGCGCATTGGTGCAACTTTTGGTTTGCTTTGATCTCCTGATAGTGCGATTCTTTACTTTCATCTGCAATCTTTTGACACAAACACCATTTCGGTATAGATCACCAATGACAGATGAATCATTGATCACTTCTTACCTCATGTAAGTCCATATGATTCCACAGCCCTTCTTTGTTCATGTAATCCTCATCGCAAAGAGTGCACCGGAACACCAAGCGTACTACGCACATCTTTTGATGCAGTTCCACCTCTTCCTCCTGGTACTCCGCAAGACAGATTCCACATCCGACCATTTTGGCTGGAATCGCTAACTGGTTTGATTTTGCCGTTGTACCGCTATAGAATAAATTGAATTGAATTGAATGCGAATAAACCGTACATAATTATTGTAATCTACCGCTACCAGCTGTATAAAGTTCTTCAAGCCAAATCTCGCGATTACTACCCTATATTATTTTATACACACGAACGTAGACCGTCAAGGATGCGTAGAATTTGTTGTTGTAATATTATTTACGTTCATTTCGTTTCGGGCTTGGTTGATTTTTCGATAACCACTGTTGTGAAAAAAAAATGTATCAAATTATTCGTGCCTTCTAAATGTTCCGTGGCTGGCTGTTCCGTGTATGCAAAAGATGCAACCTACAAGCTGTTCAGAGTTCCGGTTGTTACCAGCCGCTTGCTTTAGAAGAACAGCAACTTCGGCGCTTTCAGTGGCTCAAGAATTGCAATTTTCGTTAGCATTTTCGTTCAGGAAAACGATCTGATTTTTGAAAAAACGCTAAATATCGACTGGTGTCAAAACGTAAACAAGAGATGTGATTATTTTCTGTTTACCGTTTTGCGTGAAACTGGTGAATCTCGAGAATCTCGACGATTTTTTTTTTCCTTTATTTAACGTTACACGCTATTTCAAAACTACCCAAATTTGGGTACAATCAACCCAGATCGGTCAAAACTGAACCTACCGAAAAATGGGTAAACTGTGTTGGGAGTGACAAGTTGACAAATGAACAACATTGATCAGTTCACGAAGATTTGCCGCACTCTTCTCTCACCCGTAAGTTTTGACAGTTTTGGGTGGTTTGTTTTGGCTCCCATTCGTTGCTATCTCTTTTACTCAGAAGCAAAATGATAGGGAGCAAAAAGTGAGGTTAGGGACCGTGCACTGATCTATTGACATGAATCCGATCGACGTTGTTCATTTATCAATTTGTCACTCACAACACAGTTTACCCATTTTTGGTAATGGATGGAGGATGATGTCCCGTAAAAAAAAGTACGATACAGGTACAATGAAATGTATTGTAACCATACAATAGAATTTATTGTACTTAAAATAAATTTTATTGTCAGCAACGATAAATCAACCATAGAATTTATAATTTCCACAATAGAATCTATGGTAAATGTGGAAATCTACAATAGAACAAGGGGGTTGTTATGTATCTTAACCGTACAGAAAATCACTTTTTCCCGAATAAACTTGAGTCATTTACCATTAATTTTATTGTTTTTCTATTGTTGAAAATTCATGCTCTATGGAACGTATTGTAGATCTATTGTAATAACAATATTTTAAATTTACTTGTATGATATACATACAATAAGATCGATTGTTGGCAATAGATTGTGTTGTGATTTTATATTATTTTATGGTTATTGTATGGTTATTTTTTTCCGGGGTTCGTGTCGGCTTTAAAAATAACCATACCAATTTCATTAGGGTTGCCACAGCATGAATTACAGTAGATGAAGTTCCGGGTATCTGAAAAAAGGAGCATAACAATACTCTTAAATAAAGCACATGAAACTGATTTAGGGTAGCCCCTTATTTTCTTAGAGTGAAATTTTTTTCGACGAACGAAAATAAAATCGATGTATAGGGGAAACCTCGAGGGAAACAGCGTTAGAAGCCTATTGTTGTGTATGGAGACCTTTATACACAACAATAGGCTTCTAACGCTGCTAACGTACCGCAAGAATAGGGCTGTTTTCCCTATATGTATATTGCAAGTTTCTATAGTTGAGCTTCCAAAAAATAGCAACAATGAAATTAAAAAAAAACTATACATCAGTACGTTTATTTTGGGGTAAATTTTGGGCCGGATATTGGGGAATTGCGCGTTACTCTCTGTCATATCACAGACAAGCAGACGTAACTCTTCATTGTGTATCTTCATTCACGCATTTAACGACTGATTTGAATATTATCAGTTCCGCGAACTACTCGCCGCTGCGCTGGCATCGGATCACTTTGACATTTCTATACATTCTATAGAACTTTTATGCAATATTGTTTACGAGTTAGCGAGCAAGCTTGTTTTCCGCGAGAAGCCCGAGAGATGTCGTTACTGAGGTCCTATGTTTTGAGATACTATGTTTTGAGATACTATGTTTTCAAGAAAAACTTTTTCAAAGAGTTACGTCTGTTTGTCTGTGGTCAGCAAGAGAATCCCTGGCCAGGTACTCCAGCAGCTGAAGAGAATAATGATCTCTTAGATTGCATATGTTAATATACTTTCGAAACACTACAAGAAAGAGATCCCAGGTATCGTAAAGCTTGTTGGAGTTGCTCGTCTTTCCATAAATGTATTCAAAATCAGTATCAATCTGAAAACCAAAATAAAGAAGTTTTAAACATTTTGTTAAACTTTTTGTTATTAAAATTTCCAATTAAATTTGCTTCTAAATTTACCAGTAAATAACCGTTTCGGTCTGCAATCCGTGGCCACTCATTAAGAATATTTGACTTGTTAACGTCCGTTTCATGCAGTATGCTTTTCAAGCGAATCAAAGTAGACTGTTACCACCGTTGTTGAATTTCGTCAAACGGATCAAGATTATTTCTTAGCCAGTTTTTGTCTGATGATAGTCGCTCAATTTCTGTATAAATAAAACAATGTTTCACTGATTACATTACACTCTGCTTTCAAACGTCAATGTTGATAGTATCTCGATGAACATTTCAAATGGTCCTATCTGCTTTGATCGATTCTCTTCATCAACTTTCTCTTTTCATAACCACTGTTACGCAAACAGATTTTGCGCTAATTCTACCACATAGTTTGATAAAGGAGGTTCTTATCTAGCGTCCAAAACGTCAAATACAACAGGGAAAGGTTTTGCAGCTGAGTTATTGACGAAAGAGAAAGTCGATGAAGAGAATTGATCAATGCAGATAGGACCTTTTGAAATGTTTATCTGCTTGTTTTTAATGAACATCCCAGATATAAAAAAATACCCTCAATTAGGGTGCAGCTAGAGTGGACGTCACGCGCGATGCGTGATAATTATAGCAAATTGGAATTAATCAATTTGGGAATTGTTTTAATAAAACGATATTTCATATCTAGCTTAGCAACTCACCGTCTGATGAAAGATTGGATACCTTTGCCTTACACTCTTTCCAGTGATCAATAATTGTTGCTCGCCGGCTTATAAGTGATTTTTTGTTTCTGTTGTGGAATCTGTCGTATAATCGTCCTGAAGGGTGCATCTTATTGACTGTGAAGTCACGCGGGTTGTAGTAGGTTTCCTGAAATAACCGAAATATTAGAATATGTATAACCGTGCTGTTTATGTTGAAAAATTACAGCTATTTCAGGTGGGAATCGCGCAGCAATCAATTGTGCGAAACGTTCCATGTCAGCAAGGTTGAAGTAATTATCGTTGGCAATATAGTAGTCGACTACAGTATGGGCCAAAAAGCGCTTGTGCTCAACATCTAGCCTGTGATTAGCTATGTAGTGTTGGGTGACTATTTTCCCTTTTCGTTTCTCTGCAATATGTCGAGAAACAAATTGTTTGTCACAGCTGTAGGGAGCAATTTGCGTTTGAAAGGTCCTGGCTGAGTATTGTAGACGTTTTCCTGCTGAGAACTCGAAGGAGTTGGTTCGTTCAGCTGGTTGATGGAAGGTGGTCGAAATAAGACGCTTTCATCCCAATGTTCCAGCTTAGAACGTAGCGAATGTTTGTGTCCGTTCCATTTTATTACCGAAAACACATCGTTCAATGCCTTTTCGTCAAGGTCTTTCAAATACGACAAGGTTATTCCGTGGTCTGCAATTGTGCATGTTATAAATAGTCAATCGAATAATTGTTTCAACTTACTAATTAGGATGGCATAAACAGTGGGATCCAGATCCCAATCCTCTACCAAAAGATTCCGGAGCTCCGGTATTTCATCTGCCTCTAAGCCCAAAATAAACATCCATTGAATTTATAATACGCTATGTTTATATTTATGTATTCTTACCGTTGATGAGCTCCACATCAGCAATCATATCGTCAATAATTATTTCCACTTTTTCGTCTGCCATTATCTCCAACTTAAAAAACAACAGCTTCCGCGGATGTGCACTGCTCTTTTTTTCAAAATGGTGGTTATGCAAGAATCTGCAGTTACCATGGTTCGCTATGAAATAGTAATCACTTTATTTTTCCATTGAACATTATTTCTGTTGATATTACTATATGCAGATGGCAACATGGTAAATTTGAAGTTATTATTTTAACCATGAATGTTATTAATGGTACTATGCTCAATTTTAAGGGGAGCATAGTAATTTTGTTGAAATCATAGTCGTTTTGAAATAAATTTTGATAGATTTTACTATGAACTGGCGTGGTATAATTAAACACGTTTCTATGGTATGTGGTACTACACTATTTTTATCAGTGTATGGTCCTTGTTTCAGTGCATGCACTGTAACTGGAAAATACCCATTAATGGGTGAAAAAGTGCCCATTTCGTGGCAAAGTACACTCAAAATAATAGTAAACACACCCGCATAAACAATAACCATAAGAAGCGCCTAACCACCAATTAAGGATATCCAGCTAGCTGGCATCCCTATCTTGTTTGCCTTGCCTTGAAAAGAGCTAACATCGCTGCGGACCCGCGAATTGCGGGCCCCACTGACAGCTCATAATTTGTAAACAAATAGAAGATTCAAGCCAGAATTTCAAAAAAGGCGTGACTGATATTATGGATATTCTTAATATTTTTGCTTACATTTTGTGAAAACTAAACTTAGGACTCATAAAATATTATTTTCTGATTTTCTTCCACGAAGTCAACCATTTATATGGCATAAAAGGGAAAATAATTTCATTTGATAAAAATAAGACAATTCAGTCACGCCATTTTTGCAGTTCACACTGGAATTGTGACGTTTCAGATGTTGGTTTCAATAACATGGCGGCATGCCAGCCAGCTGAGGATATCATTCCAACTTTATGTGGTATGGTCGTACCATCTATGATATTGTTAGTTTATGGTATCCGTTTATTAGGGCAGTTAGATTGAAATTTAATACTTTTTCGAATAACTTGTAAATAAACAATGTTTAGTGTTACCGCGAGGCAATTAATTTAAAACCAAAACCATAAGATAACCACATAGTTGCATCTCGTTTGCATAGCCCTAGCTGACGTTGATACCAAGGCCAAGAATATGAAATGAAAAGTAGCGCAAAAGGAG
This sequence comes from Ochlerotatus camptorhynchus, assembly GCF_037179485.1. NCBI lineage: Eukaryota > Metazoa > Arthropoda > Insecta > Diptera > Culicidae > Ochlerotatus > Ochlerotatus camptorhynchus. The sequence continues at coordinate 30,325 of NW_027040822.1, read as the reverse complement.
CGAGAGCTCGTTTTACATAATCTAACTACAGTATTTACTTAGGAACGTTTCTGCGTTCAAGTGGGATAAACACGCCCACGCATGGCATGCTTGCGCATCTAGGTTACTTTTAGCTTTCCCTCTCTGTTTATCCTTAACGAAGGATATAATTATAATGTTTAAACGTTACAAATGTCACATTCTTATTTGTAGAGCCATATCAGATCTGAGTTACGAAAATAAATAAACTTACAAGATATCTGAGAAATCCCAGATCTGAGAGGGCATAGTATATAAGGTCTAAACAACACAAATTTACCCTTTCAAGGGCGATCGGAATCCTAGCTAATTAGAATAGGCAAATTAGGTTAAAGTTCGGCATTGAAAGGGATATGTTAAACCCTGGACAAATCATGTAAAAGTTTTACATAATTATAAGTTGCTAATGCAACACGTAGCCGTAAGATCACTTTGTACAATTTTGTTGAGTAAAATGAAGTTTCGTAGGTTACTCCAGATTCTTCTCTTTTTGAATCCGAAAAAAACTTTCGGCCTAGAAGTGAAAACTTCTCTCCTTAACCGGAGAAAAAAGTAGCTCCTAGAAGAACTCTTGACTTGGAAGTGAAAACTTCTCTCCTTAACCGGAGAAAAAAGTAGCTCCTAGAATCGAGAAACAGTGTCTGACCTAGTAAGCGAAAGACTCTCTCTAACCGGAGAAGAAAGTAGCTTTTGGTGGCGACATTTAGCTTAAAAAGAGCATCAGTTTTTATACTAACAACGAATAAACGGACTCTAATACCCCGTACAGACTATGGCTTATATCATGTAATATAGGCTGTCTTGCAATGAGCACTCATATATAGGATTTCCAGTGAAAGTTGAACAGTTGAGGACTTGAACGATGAGGAAATGGTTCTGAATCCAACGAAAAGTCGATGTGAGAAAGTTTTAGTTTCTTCTGGATGTTTTGCATTATTGAAACATTTCGGATGTATTTTCCTAGTTTAATTTTCTGTGGCTTCTGAGTCACCGATTTATAAACTATTTCGTTCTTCCAGATACACACTGTTTGCGACCGGGTTGCACTATACTCGCTATATTCATAGTCTGGCGGATAGAATTCCGATCTATCAAAAAGCGGAACCAATTCAATATATTGTAGACTAACAATTGAAAAGGTATTATCAACTTTTATAAACAACACGTTGATTATTCTTTCTTCGCCAATCGAACGCAAATTACCAGCATCATCGGATAAGGAAAACTTTCCCCAACCCAAAGATGGTGTTAGTTTGCGTAGACGAGTCTTGAGTCACGAGAAAAGGGTTTCCTAAGACTTGTTCGTAATAGCTGATGTGCTATTTTCTGTTGTTGGTCGTGATTTGCTCGATTGGTTCCGCTATTTGACAGTTCAATTGGTTCCCCAGATTCTATCCGCCAGACTATGAATATAGCGACTATAGGTTGCACCGGTGCGGACACATTCTGACCTTTCGATCTGATATGCAGACCAGGAGGGAACTATGCCGGTTCGATTGGGATTATTATGGTCTTTCGGTCGAGTCCAAAATCGACAAGATGCTGCAGATTGCTATTATTGAATGTGAATGTAACATGTTACATTTTGTGTTTATTGCACTTTAAATTTGTAACTTGTAATTTTGTAATATTGAATTTTACCGAATGTTTCCAGTTCGCAGGGGTTCTTCTGGAAACTGGTGGGGTGGTTTGTTCAGAACGGTGGTAATCTTGTTGGTGAACTCCCGCCACTCCATGCCCCTGTCTAACGTCTCTTCTTCGTACTTTAACATGTACATAGCGGTCCGGTAGTAGAGAAGGTCACGGTCGGCATTGCTTATTTTCACCTTACCTGGGTGGCCCAAGAAAGACACCCGACCCGTCGGGTACATCAGATACATATATTCGGAAATATATATATCACGAATATCACGAATATAAATGTGTACGGTCGCCCGCGGATGTACCCAACGGGTGGAGTCGGGCCTTTGGAGGTACGATCTTATTGCTTCTACCTATTATGAGTAATGGAAGAATCATATGGAAATTTGGCAATGTAATGAAATTGTTTGGAATAATGAAATGTTTCTGAAATGAAATGAAACAAATCATGTTCAATTGTAATGTAAGCTCACATTAAGGAAATCCATGTCGATACGGTTGGAAAAAAATGATGCAAAAGTTAATTTAAACTACTAAGGGGACGCTCACTAGCATCACAACTCTTAGGATACGTAAAGAACACCCATTATACGTTGTCGGATCGGTGAATGAGTGTAAATAAAGCAGTCCATTCGTGTATCGCACACGGTTAATATCGGAGAATAAAAGATTAAAAGTTAAAACTTGTCCTCCTTTTATTCTGCCGCTTTCGAAACCGCATTCGCTGGACTGGTCGACCAACTGACTCGATTCTGCTTGTTTTCCGCCTTGACGAGGAGAATTCACCGCCTTGGTGCCAAGGAGCGCACCAACACCGACCCTCCGTTCCAGAGTGCTGAACTCCGACGGAACCTTCGCCAAGGGATCCTGCGTGCTGTAAACGGAAACCGGAGAAACGCGGCGCATCCTCTTCCTACTGGGTCCTGCAACCGGCTCTCCTGACGAATGGTCAGAGTGCTCCTGGTCGGAATGCTCCTGCTCCGGGTGCTCCCGTTCCCCTACTAACAGCCGCATCTGAAAATAAAGAAAAGCAAATTATATGAAATAATAATTAAATTTTTACGATTTGGTGTGTTTACTCTTTGTTTATTCTTTGAGAGCGCGTTACTGGCATCATCTTGCAAGGCCAAAATAATGTGTTCTGCGTAAGTCTGTGACAAATATTACTCCGGACTACTACGATCCTTACTTACTTACCTTACAGCGTCGGGTTGATATAAATCAATAATTATTTGTTGTTGTTTTCCTTGACCTGAGCAATAGTGTAACCGACAGGCTAACGTTACGATAATAAATTACAATTACAATTACAATTTCGTATCCAAAAAAACAAGCTGTGAAGCTCGCGTGTTGATGCTGCTCGTCCGGGTACCCCTGGGTCAAAGTACAACTTCAACGCACCGGTTCATTGTATTGCGTGCCCCTCGGCTACAACCCAACGTTAGCCCAACTAAAACTTAGCCCACGAGCGAAATTCAATTCTTGAGATAAATTGATACTTCTGGAAGGATTTTCACAATACGTACACTGCCTATAACCGCATATCAGTCCCACATGGATTTTCGTCAATTTCGAGATAACAGCGCTTTCCACTATCAATTGGCATCTACTTTCATATTATGTGATAAAACTATGAACTTAGACCATGAAAAATATGAAAACATCAAGTCAGTTTGTCCCATCAAGCAAAATAATCGCATATCAGTCCCATCCTGAAATTCAATCGTCCATAGTTCAAGTTAAAGTTCTGCTTTTCGAATTGCCATATTTTTCGTCGATATAACAGAACATGCAAGCTTCATTGTGACAGATTTTAACTTGAAAAAAATATCAATAAATTTACAATGATTTTTCAAATATTTACATGAGAATTGCACTTCGTAACTTCGACTGCCATTTTCTCAATGCCTACTTTTTCCATATGGGACTGATATGCGATTATAGGCAGTACATCTCAAACAGAATGAAGATTTTTGATTGAATGAAATGTTTGAAATTGTTTGACTGTATATTAATTAATTAAATAACACCAAAGATGGTGGTACAAGATTTTCTAATCATATATAAACAGAAACGCATAATAACCCAAAAGACATATTGATTGTAGAACCACGACTCGCGATTTGAAGCATATTGTGCAATAAAAACAGCTTCTTATCAAATCAATTTGGCTTTATTACCAACGTCCTCTTTGATCCGAAACGTGTTTCTTCTTTGTTGCCTTTTGAATAAAGCACAACTTAGAGGACGTTATTTTTGACAACCATTTGATTTCGGAGGAAGCGATGATTGTGGATCATGTTTTAGCATAGTAGTCGACACTTGAAACGAGGTGATGTGATTCGTTCGTATTATCATTTCAGATAGCATTCAATTTAGCTTATTACGCTCTTAGGAAGGATGGAACTGCATCGTCTCGTGGAAACTACCGTGAGCCTTCTTTTAATCATCAGCGCCACAAGCTTCGATCGCTGGCAACTCCAGTTGCGTCTCCCCAATCTCAAAACGTTCACAAATCTCGAAATATTACTTGCAATGGATAAAACAAACTAGAAGATTCTATGCATCTTCATGACATTAGAAAGGTTCCGTTGTACTCAGCGATACGATTAAGGTCTCTTCTTCTTCAGGGCGTTCCTCTTTGATGCTAATTCCATTTTTATAATCTGTATCCTCAGATGCAACGGTTTTTGAGATGCTTCCTTGCGGATGCTGTGAAATGGAAAATAGTTTAACGGTTAATATTTTCCAAAGACCGTGCATTTCAATCCATAGCCGGATCAGAAATAGTGCAATTGCGCAGAGTGGTTCGAATAGATAAACCTTTAGATTTAGCTTTACAGATCCTTGATCGGCTTTATGGACAGTATATAGATAATCAAACTAAACAAACCTTGCAAATCTCAAACTGACTAACACTGGTCGAAGTCCTGCTGGATGATTTCCCTCGGCCATCATTTGGTACTTGGGATTCCTGTTCCTGAATTGCTGTGTCCTCTACTTGGATTTCCATTTTGATTCCAATATACTCACCAGTCATGCATGATCCACTAGATGAATTTTCATCTTGAAGAAATGAAATTTCCTCACCGAACTGAGAATTATCGTGTTTGTTTGGGTACTGCTGTGGACAGGTGAGTTGAAATGCATCGGCCTTTTTCTGCCCTTGCTCTTGTACTTCATTCAAAGCTTTATCAGCAAGACAAACTCGTTTCTTATGATCATTGACAGCGTTTAAATCTTTAAATTTTCGACCACACCTCTCACAGGAAACTTTCAAATCCACACATCTGAATACATGTCTTTGAAGACGATATTTTCGGAAAAATTTCATCGAACAATGTGGACATTTGTACTTCGAGTTATGTACGAGAGACTGTAATAGAAGATCAAGAATATCACATGGAGACAGTTGAAAATACGCAAAGTCTAGTTTACAAACCTTATGATACTTGGCCCGGGACGTATTAGTGAAAGTAATTCCACAGATATCACATTTGGTCACCTCATGGACACTTGTTATGTGAAAGTATAAAGATTCAATATTGGAGAACTCTTTGCCACAATAGGAACAGTTTGTTCCGGATAATCCAGTTTCAAGTAGAGGTCGCAACATTTTCTCTATGACGTTGGATGAATCAGTTTCTTCTTGTATATCTGATGTCTTTTCTTGATGCAAGTTGGATTTCTGCTCGCTGTAATCTTTCGCCGAAAGGTCAGAGTCAATCGTCTCGGAATGTTCCTGCTCACTGAAACTATCATTCTGATTTTTTTTCGATGCTTTAGTAACACGGCAAAATCTTTTCTTATGTTCATTAGCTGTGGTTCGATTTTTAAACATTAGACCGCACAAGTCACAGGGAACTGTATTATCCACACATTTGGAGACATGGTTTTGAAGACGTTTTTTCTCGAGATAATTCCGAGAACAATATGGACACTTGTACCTTGATTCCTTATGCATTATTTTCTGTAATGAATGATAATAACAGCATTATATAGAAAAATAAAAAAAGGCTCTAAATTCAGTCCACAAACCTTATGATACTGGGCTTGGGCAAGACTGGACAATGTAATTCCACATATTTTGCATGGGACTGGTACATGGCTGTTTAGAATGTGACGAGATAAAGTAACAGCACTGGACAGCTTTTTTCCACAATGTGAACATTTGTTACAGGATCCATTATCACCCGCAAGATTCTCTGTCGCCACATCTGGGTCACTCCTGTCTGTCAAAATAAGTTCACCATCCCACTCAGTTACAGTGGATAAATTTTCCGTTGTTTCCTCTACAGTTATTTCCATTTTGGTTTCCACCTGGACAGCATCACAAACTTTGGAATGAAGATAGTGATGTTTTTTCCAATAGAATTTCTTCGAACATGTTGCACAATCATACTTCCCTTCCGCGTGGTTCATAATCTATATTCAACAATAAATATAGCATTTTATAACCGCAAAACGCTGTGATGACATACATACCTTATGATAATCGGCTTTCGCATAGCTGGAAAATGTACTTTTGCAAATGTCACAAGCGAATGGCAGAACTGATGACTGCTCCTTCCTTGGTTCCTCGTCTATGGAAGATCCATTATCAGAATGAACTCGTTTCATATGCGCAGTAAGATATCGTGAAGCTTGGAATTTTGAATCACATAATTCACATGGAAAGCGATTCTTTGCACACAATGCCAAGTGTGCTTGATATTCTTCTTTCTGGATTATTCTCGGACAATGCGGACATTTTTGCAATCGTCCGTGTTTAATTCTCTGTTTAAAAGGATAAACAACTTGTTACAATATATAGGAAAATATGATTTGCAAATGTCCAGCAGCATACTACATACCTTATGATAATTGGCTTTACGATAAGAGGAAAATGTGATTTCGCAGATATGACAAACGAATGGCTCTACAGGTGACGGAAAATCCTTTTCTTCTGCCGTATCAATAGGAGATACACCGATTTCTTTCTCTACTATAGTATTACCTGCATCGACATCAGCATTCAAGTTAGCACGAGAATATTCATTCTGTCTAGAATCTGCACCAGGTAATGGTATATCATTGCCTTCGATTGCTTTATTGCTCTGCTCTTCTCGCGATAGTTCAACATTAGAAGTGATTTTTTCAGCTTTGATCGGAAATATTATGTTACTGATCTTTTGTACAGATTCCAGATCATCAGTTTTCGATGTTATGGATCGATCTCTGGCCTTACAATAACTTAAAGAATGGTCATTCTTAAGCTTTTCTGATCGGAAGTTTTCCCCACACTCAGAACACCGCAGGAAAAAGCCATCGTGAACATGCTGTGATAAGAACCGATTATTGCACTATATATTATGCCATTTGTTTTACAATTTATCACTTACATGAACGTGCTTCCAGTAGGGACTCTCCGAATAAGCACGTTGGTCGTTGCACAGAGTGCATTGATGCAATTTATGCGGTGCTTTTATTTCTTGATAGTGTAAATCCTTACTTTCTTCTGCAATCTGCAACACAATTCCGCTTTGGATCGGCTATGACGGATTAATCTTTGATATCTCCTTACCTCATGCAGGTCCAAATGGTTCCACAGTCCTTCCTTGCTCATATAATCCCCACCGCAAAGGGCGCACCGGAACACCAACCGTACCACGCACATCGCTAGATGCAGTTGCAAGTCGCCCTCAGGGTATTCCTCAAGACAGATTCCACATTCCATAATTTTTACTGACTATCCAAGAGTTTTGATTTTGTCGTTGTTTATCTTTATTTGCCCCGTTGGAAGCAGAAGTCGAAAAAATAATGAACGTGAGCACAAATAATTTTTAAATACGATTAGGTAATTTTCCACTTTACCACTTTTAATTTAAATCATAGAAACACTTCCTTACAGTGCCTGGATGATAAAATCTAGAACATTGACTATGACAAAAACTAAAAACAAAATCAAAACAATCTGTATAAGGTTTTTCACCGTCGGGGTTAACCTCAATCGGATGACAGTTCAGTGGTACTGTTTACGTCGATTTTTTCTTGGGCAAATTTTCTCGATAATTGTTCAGACTGCAGTGAGATGTAAACCACACTCCTGCAATGTCCACGAGCAACAGCCTTTCACCGCGCAATTTCCTCGACAATTTTCAAGTTAAAATTCGAAAATTAAAAAAAAATGTAACGTGCTTGTAAACAGTACCACTGAACTGTCAAAAAGGTTAGCCGATGAGCACTGAGTTTATTTGCGACGTCACGCTGCAGTACCTAATAATAATTGATTTCTTGTCGCAAAATTTCACCAATCAACGTTGCTACACAGCAAAAAAAGTTGTTGAATATTACATCGAAACTGCTGCAACCAGGTCAATCCATCGGTTGTGTAAAATCACATTGTACGATGTACATCGATTTTGCGAACAAAATTACATCCATTGATGTAATATTGTATCTGCGTTTTGCTATTACATGATTATTTCATGCATCAGCTTGAATTACGTTGATCGATATTACATTTTTTTTTGCTGTGTATAGTGTAGCCGTGTAAAATCGATTTGTTTATTATTTTCAACCACGAAATCAGCTGTCAAAGTGTTCGACTTGACAGCGGTTTGTTTTTTTTTTATTTTCAATTAGGTTTTGCACCGTCGGGGTTAACCTCAATCTGATGACAGTTTAGTGGTACTGTTTACGTGGACTTAGCCGATTTTTTGTTGGGTGGATTTTCTCGATAATTTTTCAGACTGCAGTGAGATGTACACAGCATTTTTGCAATGTTCACGAGCAATATCCTTGCAACGCGCTGTTCCTCGACAATTTTCAAGTTAAAATTCAGAAACTTTAGAAATTTTTTTTTTTCGAAAAAACGACTAAGTGCTTGTAAACAGTACCACTGAACTGTCAAAAAGGTTCAGCCGTTTAACACTGAGTTCATTTGTGACGTCACGCTGCAGAACCTAATAACCAATAAAACGCTTGAATTAGTGAAACTGCTCACCAATACTAGGTAACGGTGGTAGAGTGTTTAGCATGTAAACACTTTTCTTTAGATCGGACTAGAACAGGGGTGTTCAATATAAATATCTTGCAAAAAATAGAGAGAGATGCATAAAATAGTAATATGAAATTCATATGTGTCGTTCATAACTCGAGCCTTTTAATATATGAAATGCTTAAGTTTTGAGATTTTTTTTGTTGATGTGGATGAGAATGCGGATTTGAGGATAAATTGGATGTGGGATGAGGATGTGTCGTTGGCTGCTGTTTTTGTTTAATCAGCAGTCCCCGTTATTCTGAGCCGGGAGTGAGGTGAAGTGACTCACTGTCACTAGTAAGGTGACAAAAGTTACGTGAGTGAGGTGACTTTCCGTGTAAATCAAATGAAGAGTAACCGCGAGTCACCTCATTTCACTCGCAGCGCAGAATAATGGGGAGTGTTACACAGCAAAAAAAAGTTGTTGAATATTACATCGAAACTGCTGCAAGCAGGTCAATCCATCGGTTGTGTAATATCACATTGTACGAAGTACATCGATTTTGCGAACAAAATTACATCCATTGAAGTAATATTGTATCTGCTTTTTGCTATTACATCATTATTTCATACATCAGCTTGAATTACGTTGATCGATATTACATTTTTTTTGCTGTGTACAGAGAAATCGTGGGAGCAAACCAAGGTCCAACAACAACAACTCGATCATGAGTGAAATAAACAAAAATCGACCAGGGGTTTGACATATAGCTGAATACACGTACTCAACATCAAAATAACAAAACATATCATGGTACCGCTGACAACGCTGCAGATGTTCGGTACGCAGCAAACTTAAGCGATATGACAGCCATATCCATCCCCTGAAATCGACCTCTTGATACATTAGCATTTCATAATGGATTTTCACAATACGTACAAACGGAATGAAGATATTCAGGGGTCTTCACTATGTGCATCGTAAACATATACACTATCGTAGAAAATACTAGTGTCCATTGGAGTGTAATGCGGTGTATACTTTTACTATGCGCTTTGTAAATACCCATATTATTTTTTCGGTTGAAATTATAGGAAGTAATATATTAATTCATTCATATACACATCATATTCCGGAAAAATATGTCGAAATATCCCGAACAGGTTTCTCTAGTCCATACAAACAAAACACCACCAACTTACCATTGACAACTGGCTTATCCTCATCAAATCATATTTCATTTTTTCCTTCATCCTCTATGATCCACAAAGTTCGGAACCCTCCAAAGAGTGTAAACAATCAGATAGAGAAAATGGCTCTAAAGTTGGCCTACACACTTAATCTAGCTCGGTAAAATCTCCAACAGTTATTTGTTAGCTGAGCCTCGGCAATTGTTTGACTGAATCTCAGCAAAATAAATTGCAGAATTACTCGGCTGTTGGAATCTCGGCGAAAATTTTTAAGTGTGTATAGGCCATTATGGATCTAATACCCCGTTCACATTAGAGCCTATATCACGTAATATAAGCTGCCTTGCAATGAGCACTCATACATACGATTTCCAGTGAAAACTAGATCTAAAAGTGCTTATTGCAAGACAGCGTATATGACGTGATATACGCTGTAATGTGAACGGTGCCATCGACCAAATCTCCTGATCTTAAATTTTGGTTGTAACAATGCATCATCTGGACAGTACAAGTGGATAGTTTTGGTGGGCCCAAAATTAGGGACACTTAGGCGAAATTAGGGACATTGAACCTCCTACATAAGATTGTTAATGCTGTACGTACCATATGATAATTTAGTTGATGACGTGAAGTAAGCTTGAAATCACACACGCTCTGAGGAAGGATGCTAATACATCTTGTCGAAAATGCCGCCATGAGGATTTTTGTTGTTGTGATCATCAGCTTCATGATGTATAAAGGAACTGTTTCGATCGTTGGGATTTCCATTATATTTCAAACATTCCGTTGTCCCCCTGAGGTACGATTAAGGTGTTTTCTGCATTTTATTCAATTTCTAGGCATTCCTTTTTTATTTTAATTTCAGCTACATGATCTTCATCCTCATATGCAACATCCTTTGATTTACCGCCATGTTTATGCTATATGTGAAATGGCAATAAGAGTAACGGTTAATTTTCGTTGCAGCTTGTAACGGACACTATATGTTAGGGTTTTGTAGATAGCTTATTATAATAGGTGCTATATGTTCATAAAAATACAAACCTTGTCCATTTCAAGCTGACTGACATAGGCCGAAGTCGTGGTGTATGGTTGATCTTGGTCATCATTTGGAACATGGTATTCCTGTTCTTGCAGCCTTGTGTCCTCTACTTGAATTTCCATTTTGATTTCATTGGTCGCAGTTTGTGGCACAATCATGCAATTATTTTGAAATTTTTTCACGCCATCGACAGCCATATATGATCCGCTGGGTGAATTAACTCCTTGAAGCAGTGCGATATCGTCTGTATCAGATTGAACATCAACGTGCTGCTGAGGAAAAGTGAGCTAAAATAGACAAACAATGCAATGCAATCTGCTGCTTACTCCCAACACCAGTGCTTTAAACAAATAACATCTGATCATCAATCTGATCGATTCTCAAGAGCAAGTAAAGTAAATAAGATACGTAAAATAAAATCATGAATCGCCATACAAACCTTATGATCCATCAGCTCATCAGCACTGGAGAACGTCATCCCGCAAATGGTACAAATTGCCATCTGATGAGCTGCATCTCCTGTTTTGAGTGCAATCATCTTAGTTTGTTTTTGGTTTTGTCCTTCACTGCCATTTTTATGACAATGGCTAGCTTCCTTATCGTGATGAATTACTTTTTTATGCTTGACAACAAATCGAAGGGCTTTGAATTTTTTGTCACATAGATTACAGGAAAACTTCCTACCCTTGCACATGGGTAAGTGTACCTCATACCGTGAGGTTTTTTCAAATGTCTGCGGGCAATGAGGGCATCTGTGCTTCGGATCCATGTGCTTCGTAATCTATTATGTAAAATGTAGACTGTATTAAATATAGAAAGTAGATAGGTCAATTTCAACCAACATACATTATGATACCGTAGTTTAAAACCATTATCAAAGGTTATTCCACAGATATTACATGGGAATGGTACATGGCATTGTTCGATATGACGACGTAGGAAACCTTCATTAGAATAACATTTCTCACAGTAGGAACATTTTGTGTTGTATGATCCACTAGAAGGATTATCAACGTGTGGTTGCAAATTATTCTGTGTTACCTTAACCGCATCATGCATAAAGGAATCCTTCACTTTAATCAAAGCTGAATTTTCTCCATTGCAATCTATTGACGATTTTTCAGAATCTATCTTCTCAACGCTGTTTTGCTTTTGCTTTTGCTCCTCAATGCAATCTTCATTATTCACTTTTTTCAAAGGTCCGTTAACATGATGGACTCGTATCTTGTGTCGTTTGACACCATATAGGCGTTTGAACTTTTTGCCACACAATTCACAGGAAATTTTTCGGTCTGCGCAAACTGTCATATGTATTTTAAAGTCTTCTTTCCGGTGCCATTTTTTGAAACAATGGGGACACTTGTGCTTCCCTTCTGTGTGCCTCGTCAACTGAAAACATAAACAGTATTACAAAGAGAAAATATAAACGACATTTTCAATCAAACGAACCCTATGATATTTGGCTTGGGCATAATTAGGAAAAGTAGATTCACATATGTCGCACCAATATTGCTGTTTTGAGGTGAGGTGTGTACTATCATTCCCAGTATCATCAGAAAGCAGTCTGGATTCCTCGTCGATCGTATGCCTATCCGTACCGTCATCATTCATGTTAGCAACTAGCTGCTCACTCGAACGCTAGTCTACGATTTCTTGTTTAAACTTTGTGAATGCATTACGAAAATCAATTTTCTCCGTGAATAATTAAATTCCTCTCTTGTGTTGCTTTTATTTCCTGATAGTGCAATTCTCGCGTCATTTTTCAAATAGACCAATGTAATATATTCGCCATTTTGAGAAAATCGAACTTCAACGACAGATTATTATGTTAACATTTGGCAAAACTATTTTTACTATAGTCAGTGAATAATCACGTTGAAAATTCAGTTGAAACGTTAAAATCACAATTTTACTTTGAATTTCATGCTACAATATAGAGAAAAAACATAGGACGTTTTAACTAGTAAAGTTTTACATTGGACATGTTACATTGAACGATTTTTCTCGATGACATAATCAATAAGTGTTACATTGGACGTTTTGTTCTGCATGATACTAGATTCCCTTTCACAGATTTCAGAATATAATACCTAGCCTAACCATGCCCCGTCTTTAGAAAATGAGCACCAATCATGTTCTTCATCTTCTTATTCGCATTTCAAGCTTATTGCTTAGAGCATATTAGCTTATTGCGTGCTCTCATCTTAGTGTTCTAAATGCACTTCCACAGTTACTAATTGAGAGCTTTCGATACCAATACCAATGCATGAATTTGTATATTGTGTGGCAAGCACAATGATACTCTATGCCCAGGGAAGTCGAAAAAATCTCCAACCCGAAAGATTCCCTCGACCGAACGGGGAATCGAACCCGCCGCCTCCGGTTTGGTAATACCGTGCCTTTTACTGACTAGGCTATGAGGCCCCAATCATATTAGACAGTCCAAATGTTCGAAGTAACAATCCATCATTTAAAACTGTACATTGGACAATTTTTGACCTATGATTATCTTAAATAAATTATAGTTAATTTGGATGGGTGTTTTTGTATCACATACAATGTTAGAAGAGCAATAGTTTGTAATCGATTAACTCGATTTATTTATATTTTTACTTAGGACGTTTTGAAAAGTGACGCGAGTATTCCTTACGATCATCTGCAATCTTTTCACAAAAACACCATCAAGCGTAACTATTCAAATCGACGTACCTGTTTTTGTAAACAATCACTTCAATCGATGATTTGTTTTATCTGCTAACTCACCCACCCAAACAAACACCATCATCAGGTAGGAGAATCTTTCCCCTACTTGATGTATAGTCGCTATATTCATAGTCTGGCGGATAGAATCTCGGGAACCAATTGAACTGCCAAATAGTGGAACCAATCGAGCAAATCACGACCAACAACAGAAAAGAGCACATCAGCTATTACAAACAAATCTAAGGAAACCCTTCACCCCTATTCTGTATTTCGTTCGAAACGAAATTCTCATACAAAAAAATATTTTTTTTTATGGGAATTTCGTTTCGAACGAAATACAGAATAGGGGTGCTTTTCTCGTGACTCAAGACTCGTCTACGCAAACTAACACCATCTTTGGGTTGGGGAAAGTTTCCCTTATCCGATGATGCTGGTAATTTGCGTTCGATTGGCAAAGAAAGAATAATCAACGTGTTGTTTATAAAAGTTGATAGTACCTTTTCAATTGTTGGTCTACAATACATATATTGAATTGGTTCCGCTTTTTGATAGATCGAAATTCTATCCGCCAGACTATGAATATAGCGACTATAACTAGCTGTTGTTAGTTTCTGTGAGTGAGCTAGCATTTGCCCGATTTGCCTCAAATCGTCGATTGAAGTGATTGTTTACAAAATCAGATACGTTGATTTGAATAGTTACGCTTGCCATGTCGGCATGGATTGGCTATGATGGATGAATCATGATCGCTTCTTACCTTATGCAGGTCCAGATGATTCCACAGTCCTTCCTTGCTCACGTAGTCTTCGCCGCAAAAGACGCATCGAAACATCAACTGAACCGCGTAGAATACATAAGATTACCTACTACCATATGATTGACACATACAAGGTCTGGAACAACAGGCAGCTTGCTGGTGTTAGAGGCAAACATGTTGTAAACATTGCTGAGCAAGCGAATGACAATGTGAGCAAGTGAATGACACACTGCTAACAACATACATTACGACACAGAGGGCCTTATTACTATAGTCGCTATATTCATAGTCTGGCGGATAGAATCTCGGGAACCAATTGAGCCGTCAAATAGCGGAACCAATCGAGCAAATCATGACCAACAACAGAAAAGAGCACATCAGCTATTGCGAACAAAACTTCGGAAACCCTTTTCTCGTGACTCAAGGCTTGCCTACGCAAACTAACACCATCTTTGGGTTGAGGAAAGTTTCCCCTATCCGATGATGCCGGTAATTTGTGTTCGATTGGCGAGGAAAGAATAATCAACGTTTTGTTTATAAAAGTTGATAGTGCCTTTTCAATTGTTGGTCTACAATATATTGAATTGGTTCCGCTTTTTGATGGATCGAAATTCTATCCGCCTGACTATAAATATAGCGACTATAATGCCACTGGAGAAGATTCATTTTATACACACTAACGTTTGTAGACTGTCATGGTATGCATACAATTTGTTTTTGTTTTGATTGTCAAATTTGTTTACGTTCATTTCGTAAACATTTATTTTGGTTGATTTTTCGATATACTACTGTTGTGAAAAGTTGTTTCAAATTATTCGTGTCTTCTAAATGTTCAATGGCTCGCTGTTCCATGTATGCAAAAGATGCAACCTAAAAGCTGAGCCCTGTATGTTTTACAGCCAATTTTCAACTAAATATCACCCTTTATTTGGAGGACAGTCATATGGATGCTCATCAGTTGATGACGAATAATTCAACCATAAGGAAATCATCCAAAATTCGACAGCATATTGTTAAAGGGCTCGAGCAATACAATAATCAGTCGAAGTATTGCGGATGTTCTCGTTCAGGGTATGCTTCCACCTCCACTGAACCAAATTGTCCATACATCAATGAATGATTATTGCTTCACTTGAGCCCCATACGGATTATTTTTCTATTTGTGAAAGATTATCATTCTCTGATTCAGCTCTCAAAGCACAGAAGAACTCAATAGCATTAATTCTAAAACAGGATGATTTGCATTCTGCACGCTGTAAACCATTAGTTCTAAATTAGCATGATTATCATCCATTCTTAGGAAGACTTGTAATGAACCGTATGATTAACATTGAGAAAGATACGGACTCGTCATATATGTATACAGTTTCAAAATAAATTGTCATGCAATGTTTAAATGAAAAATAAGAGCAATCTGAATGAAAAATATATGGAAGAAGAAGGCTTATTTTACAGTTTAAAAATTGTGATCATAACGAAATATATCTCTTCTAAATCGTTGGAACTGTAAATTAATGTTGTAAATGAAACGCTTCTGTTTTATAAGTTTAACAATTGTTTTATTCATTTATCGCCATCAGATAATCGCACACTAAATGCTGCACTGGGCCGGCCTCGCCCTTGGCGTCCCTATCGAACAGTGGATTCGCCGGTTTGAACTCGTCATCCACGGAATTGAACCCAATCACGTGCTGTAGGAACTTGTGCAATTTAGGATGTTGGCTCGGGTTGTTTGTGGCCTCAAAAAGCAGTTTGAAAATGTTTTTCAAAATCTGCTGGAACGAACTCATCAGCTGGTTGGTCTTGAAGATATCACTGGAAGATAAACTTGTTTTGTTAGAATCGTATCAACAATCAATACGAAACTAACGATTTTAAATTGGCTCACCACTTTAGTAGCCTATTGGTCCCAAGCAAACGATTAACATACCCTATTCTAGTTGAAATTCTATTACTACACTATGTTTGTTTTGATTCGCTATGAAAGTTTGACAGATAACATCAGGGGTGTGTGGATTCATGCAGAACATGCAGGGGTGAGTGAAATAGCTTGGGACTGCTTGGGACCGTTGTTCTGGTACTGAGTGAGCCAAAAATAACAATGATTTTCTTCGGAACCCAGTGGTCTTAGAGTTACCTCTATGATCGTATTGCTTGAAACAAAGGACCTCCCTCCCAGTAACTCACTGAAGTCTAGGAATTTGAATCAACCAGCGGATGTTGTTTTGATTACACGTTTCTGTCGATGGCCCACTTCCCTAATAAAAATTGTATGGTTAATTTGCTTAACGACGTGTTCTGGGTATCATCCAAACCATTTGTGGAATAGTTGAATGATTTGGGTTACCGTTCGTTTATGGTTATTTTTTTATAAGGGTTGGCCAGTTTGTAAAACTCCACTCGTTCGGCGACTTGCCGTTGTACGAAAGGGGCAGTTCGGCGTTCTGGTACTTGCTTTCCTCAAAGTCGCTGACCACCTCCTCGAGGGAGGGCTGGATCTCGAACAATCCACGGGCACTGAAACATTCGAATCAAACGGGAACGGAACGAGTAGATATTTTTTTGCCACATGAATCCGAAAACTTTTTTCTCTTTCGCTTTTTGGTGACACTCCCCGTGGTATGCGAAAAAACTGTGTACTGCTATTCGAGAGAGTCGCAACAAGCTGCGAAAAAATGGTAAGGCCAAAACGCAATGGGAGACTGAAACGATATGAAAATGAATCGCATGACATTTGTTGTATGATTTTCGTTATGAGGTTCAGTTGGATGATTTTAGCTCGGATTTTAGTTCATTTCTGTTCTTGAATTCATTTATTGTTAATTAGGTTCTGCAGCGTGACGTCACAAATGAACTCAGTGTTAATCGGCTGAACCTTTTTGACAGTTCAGTGGTACTGTTTACAAGCACTTAGTCGTTTTTTCGAAAAAAAAAATTTCTAAAGTTTCTGAATTTTAACTTGAAAATTGTCGAGGAACAGCGCGTGAACATTGCAGAAATGCTGTGTACATCTCACTGCAGTCTGAAAAATTATCGAGAAAATCCACCCAACAAAAAATCGGCTAAGTCCACGTAAACAGTACCACTAAACTGTCATCAGATTGAGGTTAACCCCGACGGTGCAAAACCTAATACCTTTCAAAATTTGAACGGTACTTCATTAAGTGGTTGATGTTATTTCCTTTTATGATATGTATGATGAATCATTCCATTTAATGTCAATTATCAGTCAATCGGGTATCTCATATTATTTTCGATGTTAAAGAAATCGGATAGCTCTGAATGATTAATCATGCAATGACGGCATGGTAATGTCGCTCAGTGTCGTTTGTCTGCTCAGAGCAGCAAATGACGTTGAATAGAATTATTTACATCATAGTTTTGAATGATTTGCGTTAAGGGGCTGAACCAATACCAAATGCATTTCAATTTAAGATGACTATCATTCTGAAGAGAGCATTATGCATCCCAACTGAAGGCCCTATTCCTTCTCATAACAATGTTCATCCTGTATTCGAGAGGAAAATCATCTGATTTAAAAACAACTGTCATCCGGTTGCAGCTATCATTCGAAAAGGCGATTTGGATGTTTCGATTTGAATGGTCTGAGGTTTCATTCGAACAGAGGACGGTGGTTTGGTATAGTTTAGGTTAAGGTATTTCCGAATCCGTCATTTTCCTTACAAGATTTTAATGTATTAGGTATTTAACAATCAAAGCAATAAACTAGTTTTTGAACTGTATCACATGTATGGAAGGATTTTCACAATACGTACAAACTTAATAAAGATTTATTAATACATTTGTTGTATTATAGTAACCAACATAATTATTAATTAATTCATATAAAGAGAATATTAATATTGGCTTTGTATAAAGAGCGCTCGTTCATTCAGCCGACCCAACCTACTTCGAGTTACTTGTGCCGGTGTCCATTCAGCCAAAATATAACCGAATGTGATATGGTGGTTCTAACTGGTCGAACTCGGTCGAGATGTTGACGTATGACCACGGGAACAATAGAAAATTAATCTACATGTAATTTGAATTTTTTATAGGCTTTTCACCGCAAAAATAAAGAAAATTGCAAAGCAAGTCGAACAAGCTTATAGTCGCTCGTGGTAGGTATGACAGAAAAATCCGAGTGCGAGCTGCGTCATTATACCCACCTATTATATTCCGAAAATATAATAATATGGCGAAATATGTGGTTGTTTGTTACACCACGACTGACAATTTGAAGCACTGGTCAAACGTCTGCTGTCTGTCCCGACTGGCAAAATGTGCATTTAAAACTGGAGTTTCCTTACCAAATCATTTTTTCTTTATCACCCTCGTCCTCTTTGATCTGCGAAGTTCGGAACCATCCGACGAGTGATTCTTGCCACCAAGTTCCTTCTTGGCGGCCTTTAAGTGTACTTCCATATGATTCCGAAGGACGCGTTGATTGTTGAACGATTTTTCGCATTCTGGGCACTTTAAACGAGGTTCAGTGTGTATCTTTTTCTGCAAGTTGGTAAAAAGGACCGTTCATTATTAACATTACTGATTACATTGTTATCGCTGTGCGCACCATATGACAATTTAACTGATGGCGTGAAATAAACTTGACATCGCATTTGGTACATAACAGTTCTGAGGAAGGATGGGAATACTTGTTGCTGCATTTTGCCTTCTCCTGATCATCAGTTCCATGAAGCATAAGGTCCATTGGTTCCATTGTACTTTGTGGAACGATTAAGGTCTCCTCTACTTCTTCATCTCCTGGGCATTCCACTTTGATGGCGATTCCAGTTACATGATCTGTATCCTCAGATGCAACGACCTTTGGTTTACCGTCATCCGGCTGCTGCATGTGAAATAGCAATAATATGTTAAAACTTAAATATGTTGTGCTATGTTCGCTAGTTGCATTAAAAACCAAGCGAAGTGAATGACTGCTATGAAAAAATGGCCATCCTCTTGATTTATTTGCCTTGCGTTTGACGTTTATACACTATTGCAATCTGTTGAGCGTACTGCCAGTCACAGTGTACTCATCAGATGGCAGTAGTGTTTTAAACTGAGGAATATTCAATGTGTTATGTATGTTTACCGGTGGTGGTGTACCTAGTAAAACTACACAAACCTTGCAAGGTTCAAGCTGACTAACACTGTCCGAAGTTGTGGTTGATGATTTCTCTCGGTTATTATTTGGTACTTGGTTTTCCTGTTCTTGTAGCATTGTGTCCTCCGCTTGGATTTCCATTTTAAGATCAATATAGTCTTCTTCTGGCAAATTCATGAAATTAGTTTGAACTTCTTTGGCACCATGGACAGCCATACATGATCCGCTGGGTGAGTGCTCACCTTCGAGCAATGAGATTCCTTCTGTATCAGATTGAGAATCAACGTGCTTTGCCAGCTGCTGCCGAGGATAAGTGAGCTGAAATAGACAAAACAATAGATAGACAAAACAATGGTATGTGGCCGAGTTCAATGTGACGAGATAGAGACGTTTCTTTCGAAAACATTTTTTCACAGTAAGAACATTTGACACAAGATGTTCCACTGGACGGTTTTTCGACATCTCCGTTACCTTATTTAAAGATGAATTCTCTCCACTGTAATCTTTCGTCTCAACTCTGCCTGGCTTTTGTTCCTCAGTGCTATTCGTTACTTCGATCTCCGATTTTTTTCTACGGCTGTTGTCAACATGATGGATTCGTTTCATGTGCTGTTTGACCATACTCAGGTTTTTGACTTTTTTACCACACAAATCACAGGCAGATTTTCTACCCGCACAAACTGGAACATGTTTTTTTAAATCTCCGGTTCGGTGATATTTCTTCAAACAGTGGGGACATTGGTGTTTCCCTTTCGTGTGATATTTGAGCTGAAAAAACGAAGAGAAAAACAGTATTATAAGGTGAAAACTAGAGTGAATATTTCAATTAACGAACCTTATGATATTTGCCTTGTTCTTTAGTAGAAAAACTAATTCTACAGATGGTACAAAAATATTGCTTTTCAGTAATCTCTTTTGCACCGGCTTGAGTATCACTCTTTGCAATCGAACAAACTGCTTCGTGGTTATTTGCGTTTTTCTTCAAGGCAGCACCATCAAGTATGGTGGATGGATTAACCGTTGATTGTCCTTGGTCTTGTCCGTGGTCATCATGTGGCAAGAGCGTGGTTTTATTTATATTGATTATCGTTGGGATTCCCTTACAATTTGACATGTGAGATTTATAGCTTCGTATGTAGTTAGTTGTTTTTCCACAAGTAGGACACGTATATTTGGCTTTCGAACGACATTTCATCTGCATGTAACAATTAATAAATAAATAAATTCCTAGAAGTTAAAATTATTTTGATTTTATTTAAAAAAAATAGGGTAGGGTGAGGCAAGATTTATTTTTTAATCGATTAAATCAACAGGCTCAATATCCCTAATGCTGGTTTGAAAAAGCAAACCACCATTGAGGTTCTATAGAACCTATTGATTTTGACAAACAAATAAATTAATACACGTACAGCTGACCCATCTTGGCCTACCTTACCCTGCTGAGCGACTGAGATTAATTTGCTCAGAGAATTTTCTTTCCATACGAAATTTACTCAGATTTGGAATAAACTGCAGTTACTGATAGCTTGTGAGTAACTGCAGTTTATTCCTTATCTGAGTAAATTGCGTATGGAAAGAAAATTCTCTGAGTAAATTAATCCCAGTCGCTGAGTTGGTATGATTGGCCGTGTAGCATTGTTTTTCTTTTTTTGAATACTTTCAAAACTTAAGAAGATGAAGAATATGTATAGCGTCAGTGACATTGGCCAAACAAACATAGCTTTTCGTTCCCTACCTTATTACATTCACCTTTTAACAAGGAAATCAGCATACCGTACCATTTCGAAGAGGGAACGGTTCTTCCGTTTCGCGATCCCATTTTGCTGTGGGTAGCTGGCGGTGTATTGGGGTGTGATCCCTTTACGCTTGTATAAGGAACGCAACTGCTTCCCGCTATACTCGCCATCGCCACCCTGATTGGAGCGGATTACTGTTGGCTTCCGACCGAAATGCGTTTTGGCAAAGTCGACATACACCTCGATCTTCGTGGCGACCTCCGATTTCTCTTTCAGGAGGTAGAGTATGCAATAGCGACTGTGGTCGCCGATTATGGTAATGAAATACTGATAACCACTGACCGACGACTCCTGCAAACGTCCGCCGGCGCCGGTGGTGTAGTGGTAAGCGTGACCCCAATCGGTCTGGGTTCAATCCCAGCCGAGGTCGGTGGGATTTTTCTGAGGCATAAAAATCTCTGGTCACGTCTTCCTTCGGAAGGGAAGTAAAGCCGTTGGCCCGGCCCATGTGTGTTGAATGGGTGCGATATCCTACGCAGGTGTGGAAGCTGCCTTCCTGCACATTCGATTGCCGTCAATGGATGGCAATCGATGTCCGTCGGTGATTGGAACTAGATTGCGGAACAGAGACCGACGTTAAATAAAGGAAAGAAGAAGAAGAAGTACCGCAAACGTCCATATGCACCAGGTCCATTGGTGCTTTCGATTTGGATTCGTTCGGAAAAGGAGTACGTGGTGTCTTACCTTCCAAGCAGCACACGAATTTTCCGTCCAAACCGCAGTCGTGAATCGTCAGACCGTCCGTCATTTAGCACATGGAATGGAGTAAAGCGAAATGGAACGATGCGAAACGGAACACTGAATTAAAATAAAACGGCAAATAAGGCTATCAGAAACTCGCAACATTGTCTCACCCCTAGAGCGCAACTTTATTATTTTAGAATCAGCGCCATCTAGTGTGAAAATTCTGTAATACACTACAGGACTGGTAGTGGTTTATGTAATATTAAAGTAGTGACTTTAGTAACTAAAATAACGAAAATGGTGATACGAGATGAACTAGCCTACGGCTAAAAATCTCTATAATAAAGTTTAAAAAAAAACAAAAGGGTGATCAAATATGGACTTTGAAACAATAATAAAGTGACTAATAGTGACATTTATTGATCGAAAAAAATGGTTCCAATCTTTTGTTGACCCACTTCGAGAAATTTTATAAACTCTCAGTCACAACCTATCATGAGCATTTTTCATGCTCCTTTAAAATTAAACAAATAATGGTTTAAATATCCCATAAGTTTGATTTGTTTTCCGTGCTGAGCACCAATGCTACCGACGCCAGGGAGGTAGCTCCCACACCTGGACCCTACATATCGACCCATCAACTCATCAAACGGGGACCAACAGCTTTACTTCCGTTCCGAACATCCCGGCGGCGCCGACTGGGATTGAACCCAGGCCTGCTGGAGTAAACACGCTTCCATTATGTCGCACCACAGAAATACGTATGGGTATGTCACAATAGAAGCACCCCACAGTGGAAATCCCGAGCCATATTTCAAACATTTATCCCAAATGAAGCACATATAAGATTAGTTACAATACCATGTACAAAAATGGTGTTTAACATTGTTCCCTGAGTAATACTTCAATGAAAACAACAATGAAAGATCCTTTAAATTTGTCGAACCTCTTAACGGAATTCCTTTATGAAGAGCTTTGAGTGGGTTGGTTTATTTCCTTTAAATTCCGTTATAATTCCGGAGAACTTTGAGATTTGGGCGTAATTGCTTTTGTAAACAAACACGTCAATCGCCGATTTCTCGTAAATTGATACTCAATCTCGCGAACAAACCATACCAAATGATAGAGGAATCATTTCTCTACCTATTTGTGCTGTTAATTTTTTTTTATTAAGCCTTAATTGGCAAGAAATCGGCGATTGTCGTGTTTGTTTACAAAAGCAATTACGCTTTATTCTCAAAGTTCTCCGGAATTGCTTCTTTTTGACAGATACGCGTATTTCGTCTACTACTTGCAGACTTCATCAGTGCCAAGTACTCAGTGGCACTGTCAAAAGATAAGCAATTATAACGGAATTTAAAGGAAATAAACCAACCCACTCAAACAATGAAAGCTTGTCACGCAAATAAAAGGAGCACGGTGGGGCACTTTCTGAAATATTTCCTTGCAAACGCAAATAAATCTATCTGTACGAAAATAAATAAAATAAGTGATTTGCGGCAAAACCCGCCAGTATCACACCCAACGTCAGTGCCTGTACGTAAGCGTACTACGACGCGGCTCTCAAACAAAGGAGTAACACGTGTGATACTATCACTGCCAGACTAGATCTTTGGTTCTCTCATGCAGTGGTTCATCAGAGAGAGTAAGTTTAGCAATCTCCATCGCCTGCCCATGGCGCTATTCTATCGCGGCATGAGCCAGCAACGCTGGTCATAAGCCTACCGTCTCCAACACTCCACTATAAAGGCCGCCCACCAACAGCAAGGTGCAAAAACTAGCCAAGCGGAGGGGTTTTCGAAACATCAGATAATTTGTGATGAAATTGTCTATGCTATTTCGAGGTCAAAGGCAACGGAAAAATAGAAATTGTATTATCTGATGGTCTTGACTAACTTTGAAAATAACGGGCTTGAATGTCTAGATCACGGAGTCTTCTCGTCGGACTTAACGATTTTTAACTAACCAAATCAAGCTGTTATTTGAGGTGAGTTTTTAAAGGCAAATTCTGTATTGGTCGTAAAAAAGTTAATTGTGTATCGCATAACTGCCGTTTGGCATAAACGAGAAAAATGTATAGTCTCTATCGAACATCACTGATTTTTTATCATTCTTATCGGTTCTCAAAAAAAAAAAAAAAAAGAAGAGCATATGTTCAAAAGAAGACAAAACGATAATTTCCCCTTCTTTTCATAATTTATTCCAAACGGCCATTATGCCAAACGAGGTACTCCCACGGAAAGTAGTGAATCACTTCAGAAAACACATAATAATAAAGTTCAATTTATACAAACCTTGCCAACTTCAAGTTCACTAACGCTGGCCGAAGTCGTGGTGAATGATTTTCCTCGATCATTGCTTGAAACTGGGTATTGCTCTGTCTGCAGCATTATGTCCTCTACTTGAATTTCCATTTTGATTTCAATATTTTCTTCTTGTGGCAAGGAATCAGTTTGAACTTCTTTTGCACCGCTGGATAAATTCTCACCTTGGAGTAGTGATTTTTTTTCTGTATCGAATTGAGAATCTATGTGCTTTGCTAGATGCTGAGAACAATTGAGCTGAAATAGATAAAAAAAATATATATATAGTAGAATATAATTATTAGAAAACATAAGATTAAAAACATAACAAATATATTTGAAATATTCATTAAGATTCCAGGAATAAGATAAA
Organism: Ochlerotatus camptorhynchus; assembly: GCF_037179485.1. Lineage (NCBI taxonomy): Eukaryota > Metazoa > Arthropoda > Insecta > Diptera > Culicidae > Ochlerotatus > Ochlerotatus camptorhynchus. The sequence continues at coordinate 5,749 of NW_027040822.1, read as the reverse complement.
CGTTCCAGTTGATACGCTCTTCTAACTGAAAAACACGTAAACGGAAGTAAACCTGAGAACTACCCATTAATTATTCAGAATTCAAGAATCTGGCTAATTGAAGAATTATCATGAGAATTTCATTCGAAGTTTGAGAAGAATGTAATACTAATTCTAGATTATTCTGAGAAAAAACTATTGCGATTGTGAGGAGAAATTCAAGGCATTGGTAACAAAATTACTATCACTCCTAAACAACAAACATAGGGGTTTGGGCAGGAAAGGTTTAATTCAGACAATTCCAGCAGGTTAACTAAAATAGATACATTACAAATTATCATTAAACATCATACAAACCTTATGATTCATTAGCTCATCAGCACTGGCAAACGTCATTCCACAAATCAAGCAAATAGTCATCCGATGAGTTGTTTCGATATGTCGGGAAACTAAGTGCTGGTCAGCGAAATTTTCTCCACAAATCGAACAGTCAGTAATGACCACTAGATTTGATTTTGTTTCCTGTTCTGTAATTTCCTTTGTGAAAGCAATCTTCTCGGTTTGCTGTTGCTTGCGTTCTTCGGTTTTAGTTATACGACATTGTTGACCTTTCTTCAACACTTCCTTATCTTGATGACGCACTTTGTTATGCAACTTAAAAGTTTTAGAACTTTGGAACTTTCTACCACATAGATCACAGGAAAAATTCCGATTCTTACATTTGACTATATGTAACCGATAAGGCGAGGTTTGATAAAATTTAAGCGGACAATAAGGACAATTGTGTTTCGCACTCCTATGCGTCGTGGCCTGTGTTGTAGAATAAAATCTGTATTAACTATAGCAAACTAGAGAAGTAAATTTTGATCAACATACCTTATGATACCCTAGTTTATCGACACTAGCAATAATAGCTCCACAAATATTACATGCACATGGAACATGACATTTTTTAATATGAAAAGATAATAAATCTTCACTGGGAAAATATTTCACACAGTAAGAACACTGTGCACAGGATGATCCACTCGATGGATCTCCTCTGCTATCGGCTGACGGTTGCTTAGAATGCTTCATCCCAACACTGTTTTTGTTATGGTCATCAGTGCCTTTGCTATTCGCATCGCGATTTTTCCATTTAAAAGGCTTGTTATCGTTAATACCATGCACTAGAATCTTATGCACCTCGACACGGGTCGCGTTTTTATACTTTTTACCACACAAATCACATGGATATTTCGTTTGTACACAACTTATCGCATGTATTTTTAACATTGATTTAGAATGAAATTGCTTCAAACAATAGGAACATTGGAGCTTCGATGTAATGTGCCTCGTCAGCTGAATTGAACGAAAAAGAAAGTAGGTATTACAAACAGAAATCAAGAACGTCAATTTTACCAACATACCGCATGATACCTTGCTTTGCGATAACTAGGCCAAATAATATCACAGATGGGGCACCGATATTGGTGCTCTGATAGCTTTTCAATACATGGCTTCTCTAAACTATCACGTTTAGCTTTCATAGAAGCAACATAGAGCACACTGGATTCCTTGTTGATCATATGACTATCCGTATCATCAGCAAATGATTGACTGTCTCGAGAGCTAACTAGATAATCATTTTCTTCGGGAACAATTGCATTGCTCTGTCCACTTGAACAAATTACTTCTTTAGCATTCGGATTTTTGTTAAGGCTGGCTTTATCAACTATGATGGATGGATTTACCAGTGATTGTTCTGGGACATTCCTCAAATTGCTCTTATCTTGGCGATTTGTTTTCTGATGCATACTGTTTAAGTTTGAATGTAAACTACGGAAGAGTGAAATTCTCTCCATTAGAAGCCGCTGCTTCTCCTGTTTCTTCTCCAAACGTCGTTTGACACGGCAAGCTCCATTCTGATGGCGACTGACAGAGCATCGATGTTTGAAAATTTTGAGACAAAACTCACAATTCCGGTCAACACATATGGATATATGCATCTTAAGTCGTTTTTCCGTGAGAAAAGTCTTCGAACAACGAGGACATTTGTGCTTCGCTATTTTGTGAATTGCAGCCTGTATTAAACGATAAACACATAGATAAAATTTAAAAAAGGATTAGCATTATTTAGTCCACAAACCTTATGATATCGCACCCGCAAAAAACTGGGGAAACTAATTCCACAGATATTACATGTTGTTGGCACATGGCTGTGTTGGATATGACGTTTTAGGGCAACAGCATCACGCACATTTTTTCCACATTGGGGACAATCCTTACCCGAAGGTTTCTCCTTCGCTACTTTTGGGTCACTCCTGTCTTTCAAAGTAAGTTTAGGAGAGTCAATCTGTTCAGGAACACAATTACTAACATGTTCCTCAAAATCCAATTTCGAACCAAATTTTTTCTTGCATGTAGCACAATTGTATGGTAGCTCCTCGTGAGTCAACTAAATTACGATAAAAAAAAAACAATATTATAGCAAATTATTTCATACATCGCCATGCTTCGCAATTAGCTTTTGAAACAAAGAGTCCTGACTGTCAGGCGTGTTAATCATTGTAGCAGACCAACCTTATGATATAAAACTTTCTGCGCACCATAAATGGTGATTCCACAGATGCTACACTTTATCGGCTTATGATGTTTTCTGAAGTGAGCACCTAAAATTTTACGACTGTTATACTTTTTGTCACAGTGGTCACATTTTATCGCGGATGATCTTCTTGTTGAATTATCAGTAAGTAGCTGCAAGCTCGTCTCTGCGATGCTCTTCTCAACTACATTACAATCTGTATCCTGAACTGCATTAAAATTAGCAGGTGCTGAGTGCTCAATCACACTAGTATCTGCTGTTTGTTTACCAGAACTAGTAATTGTTTCTGTTGGTTTATTAATTTGCTCCGTGTGAGGTTGATCTTGCTTCTTGTTGTTCAAAGTTCTAATAACTTGATGAACCAGTCTCATATGTTTAGCAAGATAAAATGGCTTTGAGAATTGTGTACGACATGATTCACATGGATATCTTTTCTTTTTTTCACATAATAATAAGTGTGCGTGATAATCTTCCATATTAAATAATTTCCGACAGTGAGGACATTTATATATCCGTCCGTGTATCGCTTTCTATTTTGGACGAAAAAAGAAGGTACTAGATAGAGAAGTTTGGCGGTGAAACATGATATACATACCTTATGATACTGGACCTTAAAGTGAGAAGAAAATGTATTACCGCAAATATCACACATGAATGGCAGCACAGGTTGCATCAAATCATTATCAGTAGTATCAATAGAAAGCATCTTTGTTTCGGTAACATCGTTCAAATCAACAGGTGAATTCTCATCCAGTCGAGAATTTACACCAACTGCTTCATTTGATTTGTTGCCCTGCTCTCTTCGCGATTGTTCAGCATCAGAAGTTGTTTTTTCAACTACACAAGGAAAGATTACGCGACTGACCATTCGATCAGCCAATTCCGATGTTACCGTTTGATCCCTAAGCTTACAATGGCTCTGGGTATGATCATTCTTAAGCTTTTCAGATCGAAAGTTTTCCCCACACTCAGAACACCGCAGGAAGAACCCATCGTGAACGTCCTATAATGCGAACCCTTTATTGAACTATCGTATTTGTATTGGAATCCATCACTTACTTGAACGTGCTTCCAGTAGTGACTCTTCAAATACGCACGTTGGTCGTTGCAGAGCTCGCATTGGTGCAACTTGTGTTTTGCTTTTATTTCCTGATAGTGCAGTTCCTTACTTTCATCTGTAATCTTTAGGCAAGGAAAACATTTCGGTGTGGATCGCCTGATGGATTAATCATGTTTGATCTCTTCTTACCTCATGCAGGTCAAGATGATTCCACAGTCCTTCCTTGCTCATGTAATCTTCGTCGCAAATGACGCACCGGAACATCAATCGCACCACACACATCTGCCGATGCAGTTCCACCTCGCCTTCCGGGTATTCCTCAAGACAAACTCCGCATTCGACCATCATGGCTTGATTACACGGTCGTTTCACTGTATTAAATTTTGTCCTGTTGGAAACAGAAGTCACATGAAGAATGCTCTTTTAAGATACACATTTAATATGGTTATTGAACATGAACAATTTGGATAAAATCAATGAAATCAGTCACTTACAGCAGAACATTAAAAAAATATAATATTATGTTGTATTTTTTACCTGATTATAAACAAAAGCAACTTTTTGATCTTTTCAAAACAATAATAACTCATCCATTTTAAAGCCCTATACAGTAAAAGTATGGACTAGAGTCGGTGTATAATGAGTCACGCCAAGAGTGAAGCCAAGTCTACCTATTGAACTGTCAAACCGGCTACCTATCGTGCAAAGTAAATAAACATTACGATGCTATGAAAGGTTCACGAAAGGTATTGCAATAAAATATAAAATATAATCGAAGAAATGAGCATAAACACGCAGTGATCGTTAAATTGTCATGAGATACGCTCGGTAATAATTAGTAATGAGAATTTCTACTAATTTTTGTTAAGATAATTTGACAAAATCACTCATATAATGATTTACTACAGCCGCAATATTTTTTCTTTCGCTAGAAGTCATTTGAAGTTGTTGTAGAAGTCCTCTGTTGCCAAGTGAAAAGAATGGCAATCTTCCGAAAACCGTGATGCGAGTTCAACTGTTTTTCTCTTGGCGTGACTCATTATACACCGACTCTACGTGATGCGAGTTCAACTGTTTTTCTCTTGGCGTGACTCATTATACACCGACTCTAGTATGGACGACTGTCACCACAAAACAGAAAAAAGCTGTTCATTTTTAGTAAACAGGGCCCCGCTGTTGTGTCACTTTTTGTCGAGTGAGTGAACTCAAATCCATCCGTGCACTCGTCAATCGAGCAAAGCGGTGCATTCCCTAATAAAAAATAACCATAAACGAACGATAACCCAAATCATTGAACTATTCCACAAATAGTTTGGATGATACCCAGAACACGTCGTTAAGCAAATTAACCATACAATTTTTATTAGGGTTTTGACGGTTCGATTGGAACAACTTTTGACAGACGTCCATACTTTTACTGTAGGGCTTTACTACTGTTGCATAGGAAATCAAGCAAAGATGGGACTGATATGCGATTATGGGTAGTGTACACGGTGTTTCGCAAAAACCCATTAATGGGTATAAAAATACCCATTTCCGCTAAAAGTGCCCCTCCTCATTTAATGGGTAAACTATGGTTTACTCATAAATGGGTAAATGGGTGGTCTGTCAATAAATAGGTGTTTTTTCACCCATTTTCTTATATTGTGTTTACCGTAAAATGGGTGAAAAAATACCCATTTTTACAAATGGAGGATGCAAGCGCTCGTTGATGTAAAATTGTTTTTAAAACATTGAAAATAAATGCAGGATACATGCAGGAAAAATAGTGAAGGATACATTTATTCATACAAACAGGCCGCCATTACCGAGCATGGAAAGCTGGATATATATTCACCCCTATTCTGTATTTCGTTTCGAACGAAATTCTCATACAAAAAAATATTTTTTTGTATGAGAATTTCGTTCGAAACGAAATACAGAATAGGGGTGATTATATTTATTTCATTTCACAGCTCCATTAATGCTGCATCGTACATATGATGTAAACAGAAGTGAATTGCTCAATTACTCAAAATAAAGATGATTTGTCATCTTTTTATCACTTTATAAACCATCGAGCACCATTTTATAGTATGGTGCGTGTTGAGTAAATCAAGTTCCGTTGCGTTTTCCGTCGAAAATTG